>NC_141667.1:48815000-50015000 GCF_028749965.1 Puma concolor
TCTGTTTTTACAGCTTTTCTAAATTGTTTATTTCTCCAGATGTTTCCTAAAACTATGATTTTACCTCTTTCCTTTCAATGGGTGAGCAGTAGTTTCTCATAAAAGCTTATATGGTTTAGTTTTCTCAACTAGATTAAAGCTTAATTAGCCAAAAATCCAGATCTGGGATGTGTTTATAAAATTTATACAAGCATAATTAATTTCAGTTAATTGCAGAAGTAGCTTTTCCATGCAAACAATAACCTTTTCTCTGCTGACCTCTAAACATCAGATTTCAGGTTATCTACATTCCTGCCTTTCCATGGTAATACTAAATCAACTTGCGTAATTCTCAAAGTATTACTCTTTCCTTTGATTTATGACTTTTATCACAGAAGTCAGTGATTACCTCTATAACCCATGTTTCATGTTTTGAAACTGCAATGAAAAAAGTGTGCTAGAATAGCATTGCTTTTGTTTTGATGAAAGCCAAAAAGAAAAATTAGAAATATGATTTTGATATGTTCTCCAAAGCCGACTACTTCTCATAAAGTTACCTAGGCTTTTTTAGTCTATTTGAATGACAGTTCAAATTACATTGATCAGCTAACTGTCAAAAAGAATAGCTATTATTTTTTAAATCTCCTGATATTTCCAGGATTTGTCTTCCTGAGAAGAATGATAACTTTACTATACACTGAGCCAGATTCTCTTGCTGTAGAAGCTATTCCCTTTGCAGAGATCTTTAGAAAACCATATTTAATCCTAAGGAATTATTCTCTGAAAACATGCCTTCTCACTTGATTGGCAATTAAACTTTCTTATTAGTTCCCTTATCATCTCCCTAATAAGTCTTGCATAAAATCAAAGGTAGTGAAATTCTCCCTTTTTCTCTCGTTCTTCTGTGTTCATTGTCTGGAAGTGGGTGGGTGATGCTTTTGAAGCTCTTTCAGAAGACCCAGGGGGTTCTTTTCCAGGAGCACCAGGCAAAAATCACCACCTGTCTCACTGGCCTGAATAGTGTCACGTGCTCATCTCTGGACCAGTAACTGTGGTGATGGAGTGTTATTATCATCATTGGCTTGGACCTGATTCACAAGTCTGAGGACTGGTACCCCAAGCCAATAGGCTGTGCAGGGAGGTATGGAAGCAGAAAGAAAATTAGGGTCACACCAAGTGAAGGCATGGAGATTATTGGGAAGGCATTCACAGGTGCATCTCACAGAGCTGAATGTACTGCATTTTAATGGCTTTGTAACAGCAGAAGCCTGGTGAACCTCTTGACTTTAGAGTGACTTTTTCTTCAAGATGGTCAGTGTATGTGCATTTTGAATCTGAAAAGTGCTCTTCCTTGCTATATCTCTCCAAGGTTCATTAACAACCAGTATCATAGAACCAATTCAAAAGGAACATGTTTTCAGTGCCTATCTTATTATTAGCTTCAGGGCTACATTTTTTTAAATGCATAATGAAATCCATGGAATATTTAGAAAGAACGTGGCACTTTGCAAAATTGGCTTTGGGGGCTGTGCATGGCTTAGAGTGAGATGGAAAAGTGTCTGGCAATTGCATGAATTGAAAAACCTTTGGTCCGTCTCTAGGCGGCCGTTAGCCGTAAGCAGTTGGAAAAAAGAGCAATCCAGTTTGTGACTTTCAGAGGATCTATAGAGGTCCAGTACCTTTTGAGTCTTGTACACAGACTCTAGGAAGGTCATTTTCCTCTGTGCGTATGAAGTCAGCCTCCCTACCTTTGTGGAGTTTTTGCTCATTTCAGAGGATAAGAATGGGAACTGGCTATTGTTAGTGACAGGACAGTGCTTCAAGAATAATGAGAGTCACTCCTCCTTTCCCCCAAGGACTGGGAAAGCTAAGGTACACACAGACTGGGTGGCTTTTTTTAAATAGTTATCATTTTCTCTCCAGAATCATGTAGAGTCTCATCATTATTAAAGTCAGGAAACTTCAGTTATGGTCTGGGCTTTGTCACAAGCTTTGGGACCTTGGGCACATGACTCGTCCCCTCTGGGCATCATGGTACATGTTGATAAAATGGAGAGTTTCAAAGGCATACAGAACCAAGTTCTGTCTCAGATAGCTTTTAATCTTTTAAGTTGTAAACATCTGGAATGGGGAGATGTAAAACAGGGACTTTTGGATTAAAAGTGGCATCTTACTTAGTCTCTCTTCACAATCTACTAAAATGTAGAAGATAAAACAGAGATTGAGGAATTATTCTATCATCAAAAGCTAGGAATGGCAGTAGTCTCTTACCAAACTCTTGGAGGAATTGTCAGGAATCTTCAAGGTTTATGAAACTGCCTTAAAGGACACAGTTAAAGATACTGTTAGGCCATTGGAAAGACAGGATTCCTCTCCTCACCAGAAAGGAGATGTTTTCCCTTTGGACCCATATCTGTGCCTTGGATGTGAAATCCATTATCAGCAGAAACAGAGAAGACAAAAATGTCCCCCTCTGTTCTTTGTGGGTGCTGTTTTGGAGTCAGTGTGCTTTTCTGTTTTCTTCCCCTGCAGAGGATAAACACTCACATGTGTATATATACCTATGCACACTTACTTAATATATGCATATATCTATCTATAGATATAGATATAGATATACGAGCACAAGTACATGTACATATGTACACACACATACATGCACACACACACACACACACACACACACACACACACACACACATACACACATATATACATACACAAGCTAGTGAGAGGCTACAATCCCAAAACGACAGCAGCCAGAAGTAGGACAGAGCCAAGACATCTGTATCTTGAGAGGTACATGTCCATGTACAAAGCTCCTGAAGCAAGAGAAGGTGCAAGGAGACATGAGTAGCCATGCAAACTGGAAAATGTCCTTCGTGAATTTCATGTGTTCAGAGTGTGAAAGGTAAGTGCCTTCCCAACGCCTGGAGGAACAGCTAAACGGCGATGTGAGATGGGCATTCAACCAGTGGGGACAGTGAGCATCCAGGAGCAGCGCATCCACAGAGCTCTTTCCTCTTTGCATCAATAGAGGCAATATAGAGCCTGTGGAGAAAACTCTAGAGTAAGGAACACAAGCATCATCCTGAAGATGGGGAGAAAAAAACACACTTCTAAAAATGATTTACTTTACAAATCAGAAGAAAGATTTAGGGGGGTGGGGGTGGGGAGTGGTGGATCAGGGAAAGGTCATTGTGACTTCTCCACGGCAGAAGAATGGAAATCCATAAAGACAGGTCAGGCTGACAAAAAGGTCACGGACTCAAGGGAAATGACATAGGAAACATTGCGAGGGAACTGAAAAGGCAGTCACAGAATTAAAACCCACTTCAACATCAGCACAGATTTCATACTGAGTAAAAGTAAATCAGCCAAGTAAAGAATAAAATTGAGTGCTTTCACGGAAATGAATAAGGAAGCCAAGTGATAAAGCAGGAGAAAGGAAGATGATTACGATGGTGGATAGAGACTGAGTTATAGAAATTTCTAAGAACTATAGAAATTCCTGAGGAAAAGACTAGACCTGAGACTAACACTTCAAAGACATAATCGAATTTTCCTGAGCTGGATTTACTGAAAGATTACATAGAGAGCCACATGAAATACGTGAAAAGACAACCAAACCCCCTCAGTAACACTGAGCAAAATATGTTTCCAGTGTGAAAACAGAAAAATCTTAAAAAAGAACCGAAGTTATGTTGATTAGAGAGTTCTTCTTTAGAGGAATGAAGATTGGAGGGGAAAAGTGAATCACATGAATGTTATGGTCAGAGAAGTTGTCTGCCTTCTGAGAGGACAACGGAAATGCCTTCTCACGTGTTCTAAGCCTCACCAGACACACCTTCCCTTCCCTGTTTGCTCCAGCCAAGTGAAAAACTTCCACAAATTAAGAACCCTAGTGAGAGGCTTGTGATATAAAATGGCTGCTGGGTAAGCTTTGGAACCGTGTGTATATGAAAGATTTGCCAAAATTATAAAACATTCTAAACACTTGCTAAAAATTATGAAATACAGCTATAAGCAGATAAGAAGAGGTGCAATATGTTAAATAGTCTAAAAACCAATATCCAAGATGCCAGATTACATCTACGAAAACCAAAAAGAGGAAACCAGAGGTGCAGTTATAGGGGCACAAAGATGAAAATTTGGGCAAAATTCTGTGTATTATATATAAGCAATAAAAATCTATGATTTCTGTCTTCACTTTGATAGTAGGTAAAACTTAAGTAAACAAAAGAATATTAAAAAAAAAGAGAAGAAGAAAACCTTAAGAATGAATGTCTTTTAAACCTGAGGGCAGAGGAGGAAGAAATTGTAACTCGAAGGCAACAGACAGCTCTAAATGGACAAACAAGCATGAAGGGCATTCCGATTAATTGAAAAGACTCAGTTTAATTATTTGTTAATTGTAACATGGAAGCAGTCATGTAGCTTCCTGACATATGTGAACATGTGGAATGTCCTAGATCTTTGACAAGGACACTTAGACATTCCTCCACCACCCCTGATACAATATGGCAGGTCCCCACTGGATCATGGTAAGCGCCAGCCCTGGTGATTGGTCCCAACTAATCCCAGAGCGATTGATCCACCCTGCTCTGGTTGCTGTTGTAAATAAAGTTGTTTCTGGTGATGCCATGCAGGCTTCTTGACACAGCATGAGCATTGTGCCAGGGATAAATTGCATGACTTACCTAAGTCTGACCTTCAGAAATGCTGTGGAATCTTTACCCAAATGGCGAAACCAGTGTTTGTAGTTCTTGGGCACTTTAGCCACTTTTTTTCCCCCTTAAATAAGGAGCTTCCTGGGATATACTAAGAGCTGTTGCAGCTTTTACTGACTGCTGACCAGAATCCAGGGACTTCTCTTCACTGTCTTCACTATACATAGTCTGTACCGTATGCATTAGCTCATACGTATATTTATTTATTTTTTTATCTTATGGTTTGGAATGTCTCTTCCAGGGTAAACCTCTATCCTAAAGAGCAAGAAGGCTAGCTTCTTTGTTTTGGTAAATTTCTCATTTTCCCAGGGCCTTTGTAACTTTATTGTTTAAATGGCATCTAATACTTTATCTCCTTGAAGGCAGGGGGTGAACTGGATAAGTCCCTGAAATTCCTTTCAGCTCTAAGATCTGTGTTTGTGGGCACCTGTGCGTGTGAGAGAGAGGATTTAGACTTAACAGAAGAAGTAACAGATTATTACTGTCTTCAGGACAAGGGCTATAAACTGATGATTTCTTTATCCACCCCAGGGCTTAGAACTGAGTCGTGAACACAGTTGATGCTCTATAGAGACTTGGGTTTATGGTGTTGTAGTTCCTCGTGTCACCTCAGGATACAGGAGTACGTTGAAGATGAAATTGGGGGCTTTGGATCAGGAGGCATGGGATCCCACTGGCAGCTCTCTGTCTACTGTGGCCTAAGACAATCCACTTAGAGTTCTCTGGGCTAAATTTCTGTTTGTGAATGGAAAGGTTTGAATTACATCAGGAGTTGTGGATCAGTAGTTGGCCCAACTGCCTAGCAGAACGTGTCATTGGGCCTTGAGGGTGTTGACACTTGTTGTCGTTCACATGAAAAGCCTTTACAGGGTGTGCCTTCTGCCACAGCCCTTCACTCTCTGTGACATCACCACAGTGCAACTGCTCCTTTATGCTTGCCTTATTGGCCTGTATAGGCATTGGATAGTAACCTGGGGGGGGAAGAAAAAGGAGAATTCAATTTTGTTTCTAACATTAGCTTTTCTGCTCTGCAGACTCAGGACAGCCAGTGTGTAAAGGTATTTTTTTAGTAGACTTTGGAGGTTAAAAACTATTTGACTAATTAGAATGGATTGATGTGGAAAAAAATGTCAACCTAGGAAGACACACCAGAGAAATTCCAAATGGGTTTTAAAATGGAAATAGAAAAGCTGAATCAGTCTACTTGTTTTCAGGTGCCTTCTCTTCACAGTCATTAGTTTGGCCTGAACTACACCAAAATGGTCCTAATGGCCCCAGTCACAAGAGCTATTACAGGTTGTCTAACTTGGTTAAATTCTTTTCTGCTTTAAATTGTTAATGATTCAGCATTTCATGGCTTGAGTCAGGTGCTCTCAGAGGGTGCCTTTCTTAAAGGTCACTCACTCTCCAGAAATCAACATCCAAGATTAAGATTGCAGATTTTGCTCAGTGACCTTGGGAGAATAATTATTTATTAGAGACAAGACTCAGAAGGCACAGCTCTGTAGCGGGAGACCCCTGGTTGGTGACGTCGGGAAAAGCAAAGAGGCTGCTGAAAGACAAGGGCTGAGAGAGGGAAGGACCATGGGACTGAGGACCCCTCTCTAAAAAGAGGGATGTGTGCTGCTAACAAAGAGGGTGGAAAATTTCTTGTATGCCAAACCCACTTAGGAGCTGCATGAGACTTACCTCATTTCAACCTCACAAGGGGCCTGGGAAGTAAACCCTGTTGTCACAAGGTAACAGATAAGGAAACTGAGGCTCGGATAGGTGATGGAACCTGCCTGTATTAGAGATTTGAGGGTTTGAACATGTTTCGTGAAGGGCATAGAACTATTTTCTGCACACTGGTGCCTGATGAATGATTCATGCATGTGATTCATTTATTATGATGTTATGATATCTGAAAATCAGTTTCCAGTAAATGTTGACATGGGAACCTCTTGTCACCTGCATAGGATTGTCAGTAGGAAGTCTGTAAGGCTGAAACACCCACATTCCAAGAGTGAGTGCAGCGGTTGCAAGCTAATGTATGTATGTTTGTGTGCATGTATTAAAATTTTTAAGGGATCACTTCATGGCATTCATAGAAACAAAGATGGGGAGGGGAGATCTTGAGAGGCAACAGAACAAGAGTGATGAGAATGTGGAATACTAAAGTAGTCGGCAAAGCAGTATGCATTTCAAAGTAATTGGACTCTAATGCCTGACATTCTGTGGGAGGTCAGTAGAGGATTTATTGTATTTTTTTCTCTTTCCTGCTTGCACACCAGCAAGTAGATGATTCATGTACTGGGGGAAAAAAAACAATGATTTTTTTTTTTTATGACATTTAGTTACCAGCTTAGCTTTCTATTTTTACCCTCTTCTAGTCCCTGAGAGTGTTTTTCCCTTATTTAGGAAACCTGCAACTACAAATATGTTCAGTTCATTTTCTTACCTTTCTGGCAAATATAGGGTGCGATGCCTATATTGCTATGTCTAGAGATTAAACAGGATTGAGAGCAATTCAAACAGCTGGTCCCCTGGTGCTTGCATCCCACAAAACCAGATTTTTTTTTTTAACTCATTCTGGGAGGTGTTTATTTTTAGGAGTCATTTTTTATACTGTAAGTTGAGGGATAAAATAATCTTTATGATTGTTTTATATTAAGGCACAGAGCTTGTATGTACCTTACAAACTATGTAGGGATGGATGTAGGGAACACTGTCCCTTACATGATGCTTACAGAAAGTTGCAAGGAGAAAAGCAGTAAGTCTAGGACACGGGTGGCATGAGTTAAGGTTCCTTCTTAGAAGCTGGAGAGAAGAGAGACACCCAGTGTCAGGCGTGTGATAGCCCTGGTTGTCAGAGTGTCCCATTAGGGAAGTAGGGAGATTCAAAGTGCAAACTTCGCCCTTGCACACTCACAAGCTTTCTCAAGAACCCAAGGTGTATAAAGCTGACTCTGAGTCAGCATTTTATCTCCCATAGCACTGGAGAAACTAATCTCCTTTTGAATGTTCTTCCTGTTCCTTCTTGCCTGCCTTCTCCATCTTCATGGCTACCCCTGTAATTCAGGCCTGCTACTAACTAACCCCTACTAGCTCCTGCAGGCCCAGCCTTGCCCACCTAATCCTTCCTAAATGCTGCTTTTGTGTGTCGCTCCCCCCATTCAAAATGGTCATCAGTTCCCCACTGCCATCTGTATAAAAGAGGAAATTCTTCTGCCTAATTTGGAGGGATCTCTAATCACGTCACCCTTGGAACTGTCCTCTGGACTTTTCAAACTCTCCAAGGGAGGCTCCCCCATTCCTCTTCCGGGGACATGATCACCGTCCCGTGGGGGTGCTCTTCTAATCTCCACACCTTTGAGCCTGAAGTTTGCAGTCTTTAACAGAGGACAGGAATCTACCTTTCATATGTTGAATTTTGGCTTTCATTGTTTCAAGCTCCCATAGGATGAGTGCCACTTTTCTCTGTCAGTGTGCCATCAGTATCAAAATGCCCTGTGTTTTCCTTCATTCTTGAAATAATTAGAAGATAAAACACTATTAATGATGACCAGCAGAGGTCTCAAGGCAGTTGAGGCAACGTTGGGCCTCTTGAGGTGTATTGACAGCAGTGCAACTGTGTTCTCTTCCAGGACCTAGTTGAACTTGAGCTAGCTGATTGTGTGAAATTCTAATGGAAAACAGCAAAAGTAAAGAATGTTTGAAATGTAGGAAATGCATCACTGAAGGCTGTTCAAAAGCTGTGGCATAATGGGCTTTTTGTAGTGTCTTTATGCTGTGTTAATCTGTTATTTGAGTTGTATAATTTCCTTTGGTACCTGAAGCAGTGAGAGGAGATGGTCTGCAGTCTTCAGTAATAGGTAGCTTGTACTATTGTTCTCACCTGTAATATCCAACTACCTTAAGCCCATCACACTATTAGGGCTCGTTTGATTTAACTTCCCCAGGAAGTCGCCTTCAGTTGCCTCTTACCTCTTCCCTTTGGGATGCTCAGAAATCAGAGTAGTATAGATCATCACAGTTCACATTTACTTGTAGCCTCTTTTGTGCTTATTTCTTGCCGACGATGTGTATACATCAACCAAGATATGAATTCCTTGAAGGCGGGAGTAACAGTTTACCCAGAAAAACACATGCTTTGGGAGACTGAGGGCTATTTTAGCTAGTTACTGCAGAACTGTGGTACTTAACTTGCCTCCTATGAATTAAGTACCTTGAAGCTTTTAAAACAGCGTTCAGCATTTTGTCATGGTACTGGAGCCCTTAGGTTTGCTACAGATTGGATGTTAAAGTTTATTTTGTTCATTCTCAATACATCTCTTTCAAGCTAAAAGCACTTGTGCATTTATGTTCCTCTTCTATTCCCTTCAGGTCTTTGTAGATTCCAATCATGTATCACTCCTTTGCCCTTGTGTTATCAGCCTGAGATACCCTAATGAAGATGACATTTTATAAAATGTCCAGAAATGTAGAGATTTGCATCTTCTTTTGTATCATCCCAGAGGGAGAGAGTAGGGATTCTTGATCATTAGAGGTTTTTGGTGTTTAACTGAATAGTTAACAGTCTATCATAATTTAGCTGTCTAGACATTGGAGTAGGTTTCATTTATGTTGGTGTTAGCATTCATGTCTTTTAGATAATTTACAGGAGAAGAGTATAATTTCCTCTAAAAGAGATCTGTAAGGGAGGACACTTGCCAATCCAATTACATCTCCAATTTCTCATTTCATTTTCTTTAACCTCCAATAATTCCGTTGGACTTTTAAATAAAAACATGATCTCATATTATTTTTATATCTAGCCTCAGTTAATGCTAATTTCAGTTTTACTGTTCCCTCTTTAGTATCTCTTCTATTGATTTGGTAGGAGTTACCTTTAATCACTTAAAAGTAAGTAATGCATTAAGACCGCCCAAGGCTAGCCTATATTTGGAAAAATCACTCCATTTAAGAATTAGTTTAACAAGAGCCTACTGCACATTTTGCTTTGGAAATTCACCAGGATTCTTTCCATCTCTGTGAAAGCATTTATTATCCAGAAGAAATTAGACCTAATTTTAGAGAATGCCACAGTGAGCAAAACTTCCTTAAATTTCCAGAAATTGTAGTAGCTCTGATTATAATAATGTTTAAGATTCACAGAATTACAGCACTGAGAGAAAGTGAATGGATAGTGGTTGTAATTAGAATGGTACTTCCTTCTGAAACCTTAAAATTATTTAAACATTAAAATGAGGCACTGACACAGAGGCAGAGGGCAGGGGGTGGCTGTTACTAACTCGGGCCAAGAGGTGTCATCCTTTCATAGACCTTTTTATTAGGGTCTGTGTTGCGTTTGTGGCTGCGGAGAACAACACATCATCCAGTGATCAACATGGAGGGATAGGTATGGAAAGACCAATCACACTGTGTTGCATTGGTGAGGAAGTAGACCCCAGGCTTAGTTACCTCTCTTTCAAGATAGGTTTTTTGAGAAGGGGACTTGAAAAATTTGATAGAAACTAGAAGAGGAGATGTGCTATCAACTGATATTTTTATTTGAGGTAGGCAGTAACTATGATGAAAATGGTATCCAATGAGGGAAGAGAGAGAGAGAGAGAGAGAGAAAACCAGAGAGAGAGAAAACCAGAGAGAGAGAGAAAGAAATAATGCAAGAGAAAGAGGGAACAAAGACCAAGCAGGGAAGAAAGTGTTCAGAGTGCAGAAGTACATATTGGTACCTCAGTGTTCAGGTAACTGACAGCACTTCCTAGCTTAAATACATTTTTCAAATGTTTATTTATTTTTGAAAGAGAGAGAGAGAGCATGAGTGGGGGGAGGGGCAGAGAGAGAGGGAGACACAGAATCCCAAGCAGGCTCCAGGCTCTGAGCTGTCAGCACAGAGCCCGACATCAGTCTGGAACCCATGAACCTTAAGATCATGACCTGAGACGAAGTCAGACGCTTAACTGACTGAGCCACGCAGCTGCCCCCAAATACATTTTTGACTCTAAGGGGCTGACTTATGCAGAAACTGTATCACAGATAGCTACAGAAGGAGCCCATCCGTGTCTGGCTTGAAAACAGTAACTGGCGTCCTGGATCTTCCTTGCAGTGGAAAAAGTAACAAATAGCCAACTACAGCACAACACAAAAGTAATCTGTGGGGTAATTACTGCCAGTCAGCTTGACTTGGCAAAATATTAATAGTTTCCTTGATCAGCAGCTACTGAGTTTCTAATTCTTTTCCTCCAGGAGCAACAGAAACCTAGCAAATTGTCTATGACCTTTATTTTTCAGCACGTGGCTTATTCATTGACGAAAAAAAAAAAAAAAAAAAAAAAACAAGAGGCTGCAATTCTCGCTAAAGAGGCAAAAAAAAAAAAAAAAAAAAAGAGAGAGAGAGATTTTGAATTGTTTCTTAAAGCAGAAGCCTCCTGAATGAATAAACAGTACAGAGCAACACTCACTTTTTGCCCACCAACCAGGGACAGCAACCACCAGTTCAGCCAGAGAGAAGAGCCACTTTAAGTCAAAACTCACAGATTCAGGTGCCATTCAGTTCTGAAAAGGGCAATTTTAAATAGCCATGTATGACATGTTAGAAATGAGACACAGCCAAACTGAGTATTGAATTTACTAACTACAGGGCATCGCTCTTCTTTCTTTTTCTAGTAGTGTGTGTGTGTGTGTGTGTGTGTGTGTGTGTGTGTGTGTAAGTAAAATACCAAGCATAGAAAAATGACAAGAGTATGGAGGAACTTCTGAAGCTGTTTAACTGAAATTCACCAAGTACTTACATTTTACTCTATGTTCATGTAATGCTCCTCTCCCTTCCCCTCTCCTCCCTCCCTTTATATTTCTTTCTCTCTTCCTTTTCCACTCCCTCTATTTCTCTCCACCCCCTATATGTGCTTTCTTTAAAACAATAGGTTGAGAGTAAGTTGGAGATATCATCCCTTTTTGATCTTAAATATTTCCGTGCACATTTCCTAAGAAAAAAGAACATTCTTTCGGTAAGCATCTGACTCTTGATTTCGGCTCAGGTCATGATCTCACAGGTAGTGAGTTCGGGCCTCACATCTCCACTGAGAGTGTAGAACCTCCTTGGGATTCTCTCTCTCTTCCTCTTTCTCTACCCCTCCCCCCACTCATGCCCTCTCTCTCTCTCTCTCTCTCTCAAAATAAATAAATAAAACTTAAAAAAATAATAAATACTAAAAAAAAAAACATTTCTTACATAAACACAGTAAAATAATCAAACCTCAGGACCCTTACAATTGCTACAATTCTATTATCTAACCCACAGTTCATATTCAAACTGCATCCACTGAACCAGTAAGATCCTTCATCCTCTTTAGGAACTTCCGAAACCATTAGTAATGTTGCCTGTCCCCTCGCCTGGGTCCTTAGAAAGACACTCAGAAACCTTGAGAGAGAGCATGATGGCCGCTCTTCTATAATAATCTCAAGATTGTGTGTTACATCAGCGTTTCCCAAGACATGCTTCATGAAATGCTTGTTCCAGGAAATGCTATGGAAAGTAAAGATTTTGAGTTCAAAGTTGGGGAAAACTTTAAACAGTACTTACCCACCTCCATTTGTTCACTCCTTGGAGATTTACAGAATGCATGGGCTTATAATAGGCTCTGAGTATTCACATATTTATACCGTGAGGAGATGTTATTTGTTTATCCCAGAATTTCCCTTAGTGACCACAGACGGTCCATCTGATGCCCTCAGTTATCTATATCATTCAATTTGGGTAATGCTGTTACCTATTTTCACAGTATGTATTTCACCTCAAAAAGTCTTTTCTCTTTAATTGTTTTTTTCAATTGTGGGCTAGTCAGCCTTCTTTTGAAACATTGACAATAACTGCAATATAACAAAAAAATTTAAGATTTATGTTTAAAATATTCATTTTTCCTATAAATGCAATAGTCATGCAATAAGATCTATGACTTCACACCAATGCCTTACTGTATGAGTCAAAATCTAGAAACTGTAGCAGATGATAAACCCCATATCAGTGATTAACAAAACAGATAGTTTCTCACTTACCTAGAATACAGTGGCAGAGAGGGGGGTGAGGGCTCTGCTCCTCACATTCACTCATGAACCCAGACTGAAGGTGGTTTTGTCATTTTTTATTGCAGTGGCTCCCAAAATCACCTTGGGTGCTACACCCAGCCAGTGCAAAGGAAGCTATAAAGAATTGTGAGGGAAATTTGCAAGGGACTGGCCCCTATGTTTACAGGCACATTCCTTAGACAAGGATTCATGGCCCCAGGGTCATGACTGGTGGGAGAAGGCTGGGGAGGGTTGTTATTCCTGACAGGGCACTGCTTTCAGGAAGCAACTCCAGAATAAGAAAGGTGAATATAAATCTTTGGTGAAAAACTAGCTGTCTCTAGAAACCTGTATTTGGCATATGTGTATTTGGCATTCACAAGTTTGATTTAGTCGTTTTGTGTTAATATCATATCCTCTCATTTGATTCTTGCACAGACTCTCTTGAGATCACCCGCGCAGGTAATAAATACCCTCATTTTACAAATGGAGTCACTGAGTCCCAGCATAACTGATTGGAATAGAATAAAATGGTTTCTGTGTGTTAGATTTATTTGGGGGGGGGGGGGGGCGGGGATTCTTAATAAAGTATTTTTGTGATTTTTTAAAATATTTTTAACCCGAATCATACTTTTTTGGAGGAAATTAATACTTTCAGGAGAAGGGATTTATTGAACTTGAAACATTCTCCTAGTTTATTAAGGAATATCAGTGTCCCAAGGTGCTCTGGGTTAAAATAGTTTTATAAAAATAGTGTTTTTTTGATGTTTGAATAATTCCCTCTTCGTGACAGGTGATGGTGAAAAGTAGGTAACGTTTGGTTTTTAAATCTCCCAGTTCTACTTTAGTCCTATATTGGCCTTGTAACAGAAGAGAACCAAAACAGATTATCACTGAAAAATAATGGCGAAAAGAAAGTAAGATAGAGCTCACTTATCCAACAGTTTCCTATTATATATAATATATATAAATAATATATAATAATATAAATTATATATATAAATAATATATAATAATATAAATTATATATATATATATATCACTGAAATAGAAAATACAACATTATAGAGGAAAATAATTATATGTAAAATCCCAAACCACTACTTTAAAAAATAAATCAGTGTTATGGGGATAATGAACTTAATAGCTACTATTTAATTAAACGTTAGGCTAATTAGTCTAATTAATTCATCTGATGAGCATCTGAATATTGCCAACATTATTCTGAATCTTCAGAGTATGGTTCTGAAATTTGGAGGGAGTAATTTAATGATGCTCAACACCAGTTGTTTACTCTGCAAAATAACTGTGATATTTCATGGGTGCTCAACTCCACTTTGCATGATAAAACTTACCCTGATTCTTGCAGGAGTCTCCTTTATCTCCATCCTGATGACTAATTCAGTATTCTCACAACACACTGTGTTTTCTCATTGAAGCATGTATCACAGTCATAAAGTGATGATTTGTTATGATTTGTGCAATATCTGCCTGACTTCCCTGTTGATGGCAAGCCCTATGATGAAAGCAAGGTCACCACCAAGCCCAGTGAATGGAAGACATTCAGTAGATGATGGGCTATGTGAGTGGCTGTTCTTGATGAAAATAAAGCCAGCAATGCACTTTGGGATGGAAACGGTGTGAACTGGCTTGTTCGTGTGTCCAGGTCCAGTGAAGTGTAGGCTTAAGCAGCCACTCGCTAGCAATGATGTCTATCAGTTATCGTCAATCTCAATCTTTGTTATAAAAATAAGCTTTTAATTTCCATGTGATCCCATAATTCCCTTTCTAGGGATATACCCAAGAAGAGGGAAGACAGGAACCTCAAATCGATATTTGTACACTGGTGTTGAAGGCAGCTTTATCTGCCGTAGCCTAAGGCTGGGACCAAGCCCAACTGCCCATCCACAGATAAATAGATAAGCAAAGTGTTGTATATACATACCATAGAATATCATTCAGCCTTAGGAAGGAAAGCAGTTCTGACATATGTTGCTATGGGGATAAACCTTGAAGATGTGCTAAGTGCCATAAGCTGGTCACAAAAAGACAAATCTGATTCACTTAAATAAGGTATATAGTCAGATTCGTAAGAGAAAGAAAGTAGAATTGTGGTTGCCAGAGGTTATGGGGAAGGGGGAATGAGCAGTTATTATTTAATGGGTATAGCGTTTCACTTTTGCAAGATGAAAAGGGTTGTGGGGATAGACGGTGGGGATGTTTGCGTAAGAGTGTCCATGTACTTAATGCCACTGATCTGTACGCATAACATAAAACTTACCGTCTTGGCTTTTTTATGCATATTTTACCATCATTTAAGGTATTTTTTTTTTCATTTTTCTGCCCAGCATTATATAAATCCTCAGGTGTAGGCTCAAGTCTAGATGCCTCTTATTATCAGCATCGAGCTCCTAGTGTGTTGAAATTTTGATAGAAGCATACTTAAAACAAAACAAAGACTTTTCCTGTCATTTTTCAGTCACTTTACATAAACAAAAGAATAAATGCCTTCCGATTTTTCTATCCTTGTCACTTACTAGCTGTGAGTTCATGGATAATCAGTTTATTTTTCTCTCCACCTTAGGTCTTCACATGTAAAAGACAGTATAATCCTATTTGGTGTACCACCCAGAGATGAAAACAAGATGTGGTATATGGAAAAATTTTGTTAACTAAAGTCCTATATGAGTGAAACAGAATTGTAAAAATTTATCATATATAAATGAGTGATATAGTTAATCCTAAAGAATCAAATACAGTCACCTGTAAGTCACCATCCCAGATACTACCCCATGTTATGATTCATCCATGTTTTTAATCTTTTAAATCACTGAGTGTCTACTTTGTACCAAGTAGTTGCATCTACTTCTATTCCATTTGCTTACTTATTTGTCCCCAAACATACACATTAATTATGTTTATTTACTCTTTTAACAATTAATCACTAAGAGTAATTATCATGTGTCACACACTATTCTAGGTTCCAAAGATGTAAAAGAAATAAAAGAGAAAAGACACTTCCCTGAATATAGCTTGCATTCTAATATGGTATCTGACAGTAAGCAAGATGTAAAGAAATACATAGTATTTTTGATATTGATAATTGCTAAGGAGGAAAAAAAAAAAACTCCTAGATGAAGGTTGGAGAATGTCATTGGAGTGATGGAATTAACATGTAGATAGTCCAGAAAAACCTCATATAGGTGATTTTGAGTAACGATCTCCAAGAAGTGAAGAAGTTAAGCAGGCAGATGTCTGGGCAAAGAGCATTCCATCAGAGGAACCAGCATGTGCAAAGATCTTGTGGTAAGGTGTGGATAGCATGTTCAAGAAGCAAAGAGGAGTGTTTTACTGTGTGGCTGAGGCACAGGGTGTGATGACAGATAGGATAATAGGGATAAGATCAGAGGGTGAGCAGGGGCCAAATCATGGAGTATCTGTAAATCAGAAGAAGGTAGGAGTTTTTATTTTGAAAGTTTACTTCTGAGCCACTTCTTAAGCAGAAGAATGATGGCCAGATTTTTTAATTTACTGGCATGGCTATGACTGCCGTGGTAAGCAGGCACTGCAGAAGGGCAGGGGAGAGACAGAGCTGAGGTAGAAGGCTATTACAATAATCCAGGTGTGCAATAATAGTGATGTGAGCCAGGATGAGGCGAGGTAGGGAGGAAGATATTTTGGGGGAGATATTTTTGGCAGGATGTGTGGCTTGGGTAGGATGCTTCTTGTGAGGAAGAAAAGAGCCATCCAACATGACACCCGTTCCTTTACTTTGCAAGTTTCTCCAGAAGAGTTGAGAACATTATCTTAGATAAAGAGAAAAAAGAAAAACCTGAGTACAGATGACAAATGGTCCATTGAAAGAGCTGTTTTTAGTCTTAATGCATCTGTTGTTTAAAATGATTTCCCCGTGTTTGAACAAAAGCAAACAGTTCCAAAGTGTGGGCTCATCCAGGTCTAGAGCCCGTTCTGGGAGCCACATTTATGGTCTTGTGTGTTCCCTAAAGCTTTTAGTGGTTGGGTCTTAAACCCTACCCTTTAATTTTCTGTTCTCAGTAGAAATTACGTGGCAGACATCTGCTTTCAACTCTCCTTTCAGGGTCCTGTGGGCACATCTCTGTTCCCTCTGGGTCTCAAAGAGAATTGCTACAGTAATGAAGAAGTTAATGTACTGTGCAGACTTTACCAAAGTCAAATTCAGACATCAAAAGTGCTCTCCTACGTAACCATATCTTAGAGAACCCTAATTTGATTGCTGCATTGTATTTTCTATTTATTTTTCTTATTTAAAAAATGTAAACACAACCTTCTTCTTCCAACATATAGCAGAAGTGGTTGACAGGGCTGAATTTACAAAAGCCAGAGAAGTGTGCTCTTCAGGCACTCCTCGTCCAAACAAAACCTTGCCAAATAACATCTTTGAAGCATTATGATTTATAAGCTAGAAGGTTTATTTTTTGTGTGTTTAGTCATGCTAACATTTGAGAAGAAGACGTTTAGAATATGGCTTAGCTGTTAAGATGGATGTGGGTTAAATTCCATTTCTGCTGCTTCCTAGACATGTTATTAAATATATCTTTAAACGTCTACGGACTTCAGTTTCCTTATCTGTAAAATGGGGAGAAGAGTACGAATCTCACAAGATTTTTTAATGTTTATTATTTATTTTTGAGAGAGAGAGAGAGAGAGAGAGTGCAAGCCAGGGAGGGCAGAGAGAAAGAAAGAGAATCTGAAGCAGGCTCCATGCTGTCAGCTCAAATCCCGACATGGGGCTTAAGCCCGTGAACCAGGAGATCATAACCTGAGCCGAAGTTGGACGCCCAAGTGACTGAGCCACCCAGGCGCCCCTCACAAGATTTCTGAGTGAAGCAGAGGAATTAGCATAGAGAAAGTGTGTAGCAGAGGCTGAAATTGTATATAGACTGCTCATGGTTTTCATCTCAATCTTAAAATTTGAGGAGCCACATGAGGACAAAGCAAAGATAAAGGCTATGGTGGGCTCTCTGTGTTGTAAGTCCAGTAGGAGCACTATGCTGTTCTGGGGTCACAGTAACACTGGAGTTTGAGGTACCGTTTCAGTAGCTCAGGTGGCTTGGGTGTCTGGGCACGGGGCCACAGTGGAAATGTTTTCATTACAATTCACCCAGAAGCATTAGGTTCCCACCTGAGCATGGTGATTGCTCGGACAGATATGGGCCTTCATGTAAACACGCATATGTTTATTTAGGATCGAAAGGTATCTTAACGTTTTGTGCCGCTCTGTGCCACAGCTAGCTAGGTCTTCTGTGTCTATGTTAAAAGGCACACTTTGCTATAGAAGTCATAGGATCATAGCATTTGAAGGCTGAAGGGGACCCGTAGAAAGTTTGGTACTTAAGAGTGAGGGAGTGCAGTTAATAGTTGTGAGTGTGGCTCTAGAGGCAGTCTGCTCAGGAATGGATCCCAGCTCCCCCCAAGTCAGCCTCTGATTCTGGCTATTATTCTCTGTGCCTTAGTTTTCTTATCCACAAAATGGAATTGTAAGAGTGGATTCTTCCTAAGGTTGTCGCGAGGACTGCGTGATATAATGTGTACAACGCTTAGCACATTGTAAGCGCTCAATGCATCTCTTTTTATTACTATGGTAAATACTATTTTTATATCATCTCCTTCTGTTCCCACAACAAGTTAAAGTATATATGGTCTTCATCCTTACTTTATAGCTATTAAACCGAAGGGTCAGGAATGTTAAATTACACAAGCGATGATAGTGGAGGCAGGAATCGAACTGAGGTGTCTTGTTCCAAATCCCATGCTCTTGGGCCACACGGTGCTCACTGGTCACTCTCCAGATGTTTAATTAGTGCGTCTCAGATATTCATCTGGCGTATTTCCATGTCCTGGGTCAACGTTCCTCTGCCAAAAGAAGCTGGCTACAGAATGGCAACATTGTTTTGCAGCCTTCAGAGACTTGCTCACTCATGTTGCTGTGTGTCAGAAACAAGATGCCTATCAAGGGAATATACAAACATGAACACCAAGAAGAGGGTGAGGGCTGGGTCTAATAGAATGGGAAGATCACTTTTGTGTCTTGATTCACTAGCAAATCAGGGTTGAATTTTATGAAGTGATTCTGTCTCATTTCATTCAAATGCCAGTTGGTTGTTACTCAACGCCTGAAACCTAAAAATTATTTGCAAGAGCTACAGTGGAGGCCGGTGGCGGGGGGCGGGGGGGGGGGGGTGGCTAAAACAAGAAGCAATAAAAATTAGGAACGCTCAGTTTTACTTGTAATAATAGCAGTAGGAATACAACATTTTCTAAATCCAGTTGAGGATATATTGGCACTCATGTTTAGTTTGCTAACTTGCCAAAGTCTGCTCACTGAAACATGTAAACAGAAAAGTTTCTCTCCTCTTACTCGAGGCTGCTGGAACTGGTGATTCACAGAAGAAATTGTGTGGGCTTTCAAAGATGGTGGCACAGTTTTAAGAAGAAAACATCATTACCTTTTCATCTAGTTGATAAGGGCATTCCAGGCGCTCACATCATGGTGAATAGCTATATTTAGTGTAATTGATTACATTCTCAGCAACCACCAAGCTCTTTCCCATAGGTTACAAGCTCACCAGCCATTTTATTAGGTAGGCTGTTACAGAGGAGATAAACATTCATGAATGCCACCTGATTCCAAAGACTGGTATTTTAGGAAAAAAGAAGGCATGAAGTCTGAAAGGGTAACTATGATCCTATCACGAAGCTTGGGCCAAGATCTTCTGTGCTTGCCTCCGAAATTAATCTGTAAGAATAGGATGCTTGGACAAAGGGGTATTTCCTGGAAGGATAAGATTCCCGGAGCTGTGCTGCCCCTGGTCTGGTGTGGGCTTGGACAACTCACTGTTCTCTTAGCGACCTTGATTCTAACGTCTTTAAAAGGGAACTTTTCACTGGGGTCTAAAGAGAGGTTGATCCAGGGCCTATAATGCAAAACATGGATGTGCTCGTGGCCCTGGGACTTTTGCTTCACATTAGAAATATTAGGTGACATGTATGTCACCTCTCCAGAGGTCTGAAACAGCCATTTATTCTGCCAGTGATGGAACAGATCATGGTTCCTCAGATTAAGTACCAGATGTTAGATACAGTCATTGACTTGTGTTTGGCGAGGAGTTGGGGGATAATCATATATTTTTTAAAAAATGTATTGTAGGGGCGCCTGGGTGGCGCAGTCGGTTAAGCATCCAACTTCAGCCAGGTCACGATCTCGCGGTCCGTGAGTTCGAGCCCCGCGTCAGGCTCTGGGCTGATGGCTCAGAGCCTGGAGCCTGCTTCTGATTCTGTGTCTCCCTCTCTCTCTGTGCCAAAAATAAATAAACGTTGAAAAAAAATTATAAAAAAAAAATAAATAAAAATGTATTGTAAAATGCCAGATTTGTATGAATGTGGCAAGAGAGTCAGCATGTGTGAGAAAGATGTGGGGACTGAGTATCAAATCTCTTAATCTCTCTTGCTCTTTCTGGAGTGCATGGATGTTTACAGCATGTATGGCTACATATTTTACATGCATGTCTGTGTGTATACATTTAGTGGCTGAGGTTGGATTATTTGATTAGAATATAAGTTAAATATGTGCATATGCAATAGACCTTAGTAAGAGCCAAAGAAGAAGGGCCAAGGGGTATAGATATTTCCAGTACTCAAATGGACCAAGTTCTTCATTACTTGCAAGGCTTTGAGTATATCGTCTCTCTTCTGATAATGCTGGTTTAATTGAAATTTTCTTTACTTCCCTAGCTTGTGTGCTTCCACTAGCTGTTAGCATAGAAATCCCTACTTCAAGGAAGTCTTTCTTGACCTCTTAAATCTAAGTTAGATGTCTCTCCTGTATGCTCCTAAAGCATCATGGATGTTTCCGATTAAAGCCTTTCTCACACTTTACAAAACTGTTTGGTGACTTGGCCCTTTCCTATCAGAAGAAGAATTCTATGAGATTAAGAACCTTATCTGTCCTGTTTATTGAGCATCTCTTGTGTGCCTGACACTGTTCTAGTCAGGAAGATAGAACGGGAAACATATGTTTAATAACTGAATAAACACACACAATTTTTTTCAGAAAAGTTAAATGCCAAGAAACAATAAAATCTTCAGAGTTTTACCTATAGAGGAGAACACTAAAAAGGATCCCTTAATAAATGCAATTAACAAAATGCCCAGTTGTTTTCTTTCCCCTCCACTGTTACAGTCAATGACATCAGATGTGATGTGGTAGATGCTAAGAATTCTAGATTCTAGGATAATGTTCTCGAATATAAGGCTATGTGAGTACAAGTTATACCATATTTATGTGCAAACTCTGATAATCACTCTAGGCCTTGGGTGACGAGAGAAGGGGCCTGGCCTGGACAACAAGTCATACATGAGTGAAGATTTGTAGGTGTTGGAAACCAGTGGCCCAAATGTGGAGCTGCAGTTTTCAGGTGCAGTGGGAGGATTCAGGGTTTGAAGACAGCAGGTGGGCGAGGCAGGGAAAGAAAGCACACTGTAGCTCTGGGCAGGCTGAATGCCTTCTGGTGCATCATGGGAAGATTCGGGGATCCAGCCCGATGTGGTAGACTGTTGAAAATACCAGAAGCTTACTCAAAAGTCTGGGTAGTCAGGGATCTGTGCTCAGATAGTGGCCTGCAATGGAAAGAGCAGTAACCCAGGAATTCACAGACCTGAGGTCTAATTCCAGCCTGCCTAGTAGCCAGTCCTATGACTCTGGGCAAAGCACCTTGCTTGCTGAGCTCCATTTCCTCTACCTGCAAAATGAGTGGATTGGCTCACCCCCTAAATGTGAAGTCTCAGCTTCAATCTGGGCAGTAGGCAATGTGACACCCTGTCACATGTTGGCCAGTGGGAGTTTTTGAAACAAGGACCCTCTAAACAACCATTTTTTTTTTTTTTTTTTGCCTTCCAAATGTCTCTTTATTTTTTTATTTTTTTAATATGAAATTTATTGTCAAATTGGTTTCCATGCAACACCCAGTGCTCCTCCCAAAAGGTGCTCTCCTCAATACCCATCACCTAACAACCCTTTCCGCTAGCACCCCAAGTGAGTCTCAAGTTCGGGCAGTCTCGAGCCTAGGAGTAAGGGAGAATAAAGCGAATTGGGAAGTGAGGTGAGAAAGGAGAGACTAAGAACTCATATAGTTCTTCACAAGGGTGCTACACTTTCAAAACTGAAATCAGTGGGGGTGGGGGGAGTTACTTTAAGTTGGACAATCATCATTGGTGTTTTCACAATATATTTGGGTTGACGTCTGAAAGAGTGATTCAGAAAAGTGTGTGGGAATATCAGGGCAAGAGAAGAGAAATGGTCAGTGCCTTATGGGTACTCTCTGGAGGAGGTAAGAGCATATGTTGGCCTGCCAGAAATGAAGGGACTTTGACCAATGAATGTCAGGTGGCAATGGAGGTGAACTGTGTCTTTCAGGATGTGGGAAGATCTGAGCATGGAACTAGAGCTTTATAAGCTCAATGTGATGGAGTTGGATGGATCTTCAAATTAAAAAGAAAACAAAACTATAGACATCCCCATCTGTTGAGTACTTGGCAATCTCTAGGCACTCTGATAAGTGACTTCTATCCATGATCTCATATGGTTGCCTGAACTACCCCGTGGGTCTTTTCCATCCCTGTCACTAAGGTATGAGTGAGGAAAACTGAAGAATTAGGGAGAGTAAGTGATTTGCCCAGGAACATAGAGCTAATTAGAGTCAGAGTGTGAACTCCAATTGTTTAGAGCCAGACGGCCTTCTAGCAGGAAATGATGACTAACATATTTTTTTTTCTTCTATTAGGTATAAAATTGGTCAGGAAACCTCCTCATGCATGATAGTGATACTACCGTTATTTGACCTCCCTTAGTTTATGATTCATGAATATTCTTTAAGGCCTCATGCTAAATCCAGTGGTCAGGGAGCAGTATGATCTGGGGGACCATGCACTGTGGATGGTAAAGCAGAGTGGGGACTCTATAGCCAGACTGTCAGGTGTTACCTTCTGGCTTCTGACTGTGTGACACAGGGCAAGCCCCCTTCCTCTTGAGTCTAGATTTTCCTATCCATAACATGGAGCGGTGAGGATTACTGAGTTAATGTAGTTAAAAATTTAATACAGAGGGGCGCCTGGGTGGCGCAGTCGGTTAAGCGTCCGACTTCAGCCAGGTCACGATCTCCCGGTCCGTGAGTTCGAGCCCCGCGTCAGGCTCTGGGCTGATGGCTCAGAGCCTGGAGCCTGTTTCTGATTCTGTGTCTCCCTCTCTCTCTGCCCCTCCCCCGTTCATGCTCTGTCTCTCTCTGTCTCAAAAATAAATAAAACGTTGAAAAAACAAATTTAATACAGATAGTACATGGCACACAGTGAAAATGTAACACATGTGACCAAATGTTACAATCATCACCCACATTGTCACGTTTGATGGATTTACGTATAAACATCTGAGGTTGTGACTTTTAAAATGTGCATTGTTTAAAAAGTCAGATAAAATTCAGGAAATTCAGTGTCTCAATTGTCAACCAGTGGTCATAGTACCTCCTCAGAATGTTGTTATCTGCCTAAATGAAATGAAGTATGTGGAAATGGTTTCTGAAACACAAAGCCCTATACAGATATTGGTGATACCTGGCTGATGATGAGCTGTTCAAGGGCTCCTTCACGACTGATATTGAGAGTGTTCCAGATCGTGGAGGGGCGGGTGCTCCCTTGAGAGAAGGCTGGTTGCTCCGTGTTTGATGGTCATTACTTCAGGATCAGTGAAAACCATCTGAGGCTCATCCTAGGATTTCAAAAACTTTAGTGCACCCCAAATTATGTCAGAATGGTCAACCAAGTTAATGTATGTATAGCCATTGTTTCTCGTTTTTATTGTATTTGAGGGGTGTACACAGCAATTAAAATTGTGCTTTTAAAGTAATGCATTTATAGGGCACCTGGGTGGCTCCGTCAGTTAAGTGTCTGACTTCAGCTCAGACCATGATCTTGTGGTTCGTGGTTCGAGTCCCGTGTCAGGCTGTTTGCTGAAAGCTCAGAGCCTGGAGCCTGCTTTGGATTCTGTGTCTCCCTCTCTCTCTGACCCTCCCCTGCTTGCTTGCTCTCTCTCTTCCTCAAAAATAAATATTTTTGTTTTAATTTTAAGTAATGTCACTTATGAACACTCAGGAATAAACATTCCAGAATACCTAACAGATTCTGGGATCTTACAGCATCTGAGAATGCCTAACATTGACTTTCAAATCGAGAAGGCTTATGGGAATCAGCTCGATTGCCCTTTGCTTCTTGTTCATGCTCAGTAATAAATGGTCTTATCGTGAAGTGGGTTAACATGAAAGCCCAGAGCCTCATGCTTTGGGTATGTGACAGCTCCAAATGGTGCTGTTTAAAAAAGAGCATGCTGTGTTTAAGTGTACGTATAATCAATGTATGGTGACATGTCAAGGTTGTGAAAATTCAGATTACGTTTCCATGTGCGGTATTAAACACTGCATACAGAAACAACTGCTGTCTCTATTGTACTACACCCTGCAGGATGATTAATGTGCTTTTAGCTTAAATAATTGGGAGGGGTGGCACCTCAGGGAATGCTAAACATATTTTTAATTGCTATATAAATATGTCATTTCCTTGCTAATTCACGTTATGCATGGGAGGTTATATAATACCAGAGGGCCTCCAGGCATGATGTATTGCACCTATAAGCTGACTTGAAGGACTAACAGGGCCCAACTGAAGATAAAATATTCCTTGCTAACTCTGTCTTAGCAGATTAAAAATAGATGTTGAAGCCTGGCATTACTTTATAAAAACAGAATTATTATTTGGCGTAGAGTATGGTCTCTAAATAACTTTCTAAAATCCTGGAAGGAAAATGTATTTTCAATAAGAAAAAAAGGTACCCCCAAACAATCCCAAGAACAATTTCCTCATTTAGGAGAATGTACATATTGAAGGAGACATGAGCATTGTCTTTGGCATGAAGTAAAAAATACACAAAATGGTGGAGGAGGTTAGTTATCCGTTGCTCACATTCACATTACAGTCTAAAACTGACCTCATCACTTGTGATACCTCGGAAAGCAAACATTCCTTTAACTACAATTCTTTTGCTCTGCTCGTTCCATTCTAACTTTTCTTAGAAGAACAGAGGGAGAAGAAAAAGAAAGATTCTAAATAAAACTCAATAGGTATGAAGTTGGGCTAAGTTATCTTTTCAGGATCGGTGGATATTGATGGATTCCTCAGCCAGAAGAGCTATGTAAGTTGGATTTTACATTCTGAGTCTGCGAAGAACCAATTTTTGGTTGTCAGAACCGCCAACCTGTAATTCTGAATTACCATTAGAAACAATTGTGTGATTTGTATTTCCCTGATGGTGAGTGATGTTGAGCATGTTTTCATGTCTGTTAGCCCTCCTGAAACCATTATTACACTATATGTTAACTAACTTGGATTTAAACTAAAACAATAAAGTAAAAAAAATACATATTAAAAAGAAACACTTGCATGAAGGAAAGTTGAGGTGGCTATTGAGAAATTCAGGATGGGAGTACAAGAACCGTCTGCTTGTCCTGCTGTTTTTAAAAGGCTCCTGGTGATAGTTTCCTTGAATACTTCTGTTTGTGCCATGGACTCTGGATCATTAACAGAAAGACAGTCGATGGGTTGAATATGGAAGGCAGGTTCATTCAGTGACCAGGTGCCAGGCAAATGGCAGTCGTTGGCAAGTCCAGTAGTCCGATATGGACAGCAATCAAATTGCTATCAGATGTGCCCAATCACTGATTATTATTTTATTTGCAAGGACATAGAGGTGTCCTTTAATTTAAAGCTAAATGGAATCAGAAATCAATTAATGACTGATTGCGGTTTCTTCTACAAATTGATTTTGGATTTGGCAGCCTGAAGACCATATTGTGCCAGAATCCACACATGGACTACATTAAAATACAGCTAGGGGCTTGGATCAGTTAATTAGACCAATTCCTCCTCCTCCAGCAAAGCTCTGTTTTTTCTTAACAAAATAAATATAACTTGTAAATTTTCCTCACTCCCAATCTTGGTATCCTTCCATGATTTTATTAATCTCTTACTTTTAGCAGCTGAAAAAGGAATGATGGAGACCCATTTGTATTTTAAGTCATTCCCTAAACATTTCTGGAAGTGAAAACATAATACAGATAATATTTTGAAATATAAACTACTTGAAACCAGAAGGTCCCAATGCTAGCCTTGTAAAAACAAACAAACAAACAAACAAACAAACAAACAAACAAACAGCGATGCTATGTGCACATCTACTGAACTGTCCTCACATATACATACCTGAAGTGTTGATTTGACTCTGTAACGGGGCTCAGAGAGGAAGGAAGGCACGGTTCTTATCGAGCATGAGCCTGTCACAATGCTTGCACATTCCCACCACCCTCCCACAAAGGCACACAAATGCTGACATACTTGAAAAGCACAAATTTCTGAAGCTTCCTCTCCCCAAGCCTCCGCAAAGACCAGCTCTTCTTGTGTCTTACTACCATGGGCCTTCTCTTGGCTACCTAATCTGGGGGGACAAATAGAGGCTTAGCCGATTCTTCCTTCTGTAAGACATATCTCCATTTGAAATGGTACCCTGAAGAGCTTGCCCAAATCTAGGCAGCTAGCAGGAATTCCTGATCCTCTTTCTACTGGTAGGGGAGACATTTATGTGTCCCCAAACTAGGGTGGTCCCTCCTCTCATCCAGAGATCAGATGCCTACCCTAGAGATCTCCTAAGATTAAAACTCTTGCTTATGACAATTGGGACTAACTCCAGAAAGATAAAACTCCAGGGACATTTTGGACATTCTGGACATTGTTTGTTTTGTCAGCTGTAGTATAGCATAAGGATGAAGGGCAGAGACTCTGGAGCCAGACTGCCATTACTTTCTAACTATGTGACCTTGGGCAAGTTACTTAAATTCCTAGTGTCTCAGTTTTCTTATAATAATAACAGTGCATACATTAGAGAGTTGTCATATGACTAAAGGAATTAATGGTTCCTGGAACATAGGAATTTTATACACACAGATAGGATACACACACACACACACACACACACACACACACACACACACTTTGTTACCGTTATCATTTATTTTGAAATTATACAGGGCAAAACATTTTTAAAAATCCAAGTCTTACATGTTCTTCTTTGATGACACTTCTTTCTTAAATTGTGGACAAAAATAGTGTTGTGTGCAATATTACTTTAGTTTGTGTGTATTATTTGCTGTTCTGCCTTTTACTTCATAGTTGATATCTAGCACTTAGTATAAACCGCTCAAGAAAGTGTAGCAGGTAACCCCTATTTGCAGCCTTGATCCTTTTAGCACACATATACTCAGTGTTGTCTTGGGGTTTTCTTAAATGTAAGCAACATTAGGTCACACTAAGTAAAGACTTTGCCTTTCGTGGTTCCTGTTTGAAACCCTGTGTCACTTGACATCCGTCTTATAGCATCACCCTTATCATGTCAGTATAAAAAATCAAGTGGCAATAAGATTCTCACATGTTTACCCATCCACATATTCAACAAATGTTTATTGAGATCCTGACACCAGAAATAAAGCAGTGAAGAATAGACAGGGCCTTCTACCTCACAGAGTCTGTGGTATGCTGGGGACAGGTAAGCATGGAACACATATGATAAAACAGAAGCATGTCCTAGAAAAGCCCAGGAAAGGGACAGGGAAGATCTACCTGAATAAATGAAATAGAATCTAAGCGGTGCCTTTATTATATTATTGATCTATTTTTTAATATTAAATATAATTTATTGGCAAATTGGTTTCCATACAACACCCAGTGCTCCTCCCACCAGGTGCCTTCCTCAGTGCCCATCATCCACTTTCCCCTCTCCCCCACCCCCCATCAACCCTCAGTTTGTTCTCAGTATTTAAGAGTCTCTTATGGTTTGCTTCTCTCCCTCTCTGTAACATTTTTCCCCCTTCCCCTCCCCCATGGTCTTCTGTTAAGTGTCTCTGGATCCACGTATAAGTGAAAACATATGGTATCTGTCTTTCTCTGCCTGACTTTTTTCACTTAGCATAATACCCTCCAGTTCCATCCACATTGCTGCAAATGGAAGGATTTCATTCTTTCTCATTGCCGAGTAGTATTCCGTTGTATATGTAAACCACATCTTCTTTGTCCATTCGTCAGTTGATGGGCATTTAAGCTCTTTCCATAATTTGGCTATTGTTGAAAATGCTGCTATAAATATTGGGGTATGAGTGCCCCTATGCATCAGCACTCCTGTATCCCTTGGTTAAATTCCTAGCAGTGCTATTGCTGGGCCATAGGGCAGATCTAAACCCTCGAATACTATGGGTGTTTGTCTTTGGCGCTCCTTTAGGCTACATCTGAAAAAACTCCATGCTGCCTGTGGTGCAGATGAGACAGCTTGTACTGACTCATAGGAGCAGATTGTTAAATTCTCAGAAATTTTCGAGTGGAGCTAGTTACTAACCCATTATTAAAATTAAGTTCTTTATAAATATACAGTTAAATTAATTGAACTAAAGGTAATGGGTACTCAAAAATCATCACTTCTTAATTATTTTTACTAGATTCTGTGGTTATTTAGGCTATGGCATTTACAAAATGGAAATACTACATAATGGTATGCCCCTGTGCATCTCTCCCTAACTCCGTGTTCAGTGAAGTCATGTTGATGGTTGATAGCTTGAAATTGGCCATGATGGGAGTATTTACACAAGGGAAAATTGGCAGACACTGTAAATCAAAGGAGTTGTTTTTTGTTGTTCTTTAGTCTTTTCCTGGTGAGCCTGTTTTTTAAATATTCGTTAGCACCACACTGTTGTACTTCAGTGCTTGGCGTCTGGAGCACCTGTCCACCTCCCTGGTCTGACTGGCTAGTGTTAAGATGTTGTATGATGAACTGGAAGGCAAAACTAGGAGACTGGTGACTTAGCTTCTAATACCAACTTTGCTACTGGTGAGTTTTACATTCCGGGGATGTTGTTTAATAAATGTCAGTTCCGGGCATCAATGAAAGATAAGCGGCACCTGGGTGGCTCAGTCGGTTAAGCATTCAACTTCAGCTCAGGTCATGGTCTCATGCATGGTTCATGGGTTCGAGCCCTGCATCGGGCCCCTGTGCTGACCGCTCAGAGCCTGGAGTCTGCTTCAGATTCTGTGTCTGCCTCTCTCTCTGCCCCTCTCCCCTCCCTCCCTCCCTTTCTCTCTCTCTCTCTCTCTCTCAAAAATAAATAAACATTAAATAAAAAGATAGGGATAAGATCTGATTCCTGCCCTCAACAGGGCCATATTCTAAGACAGATGTATATCTAACTAATTACAGTTAATTTTGATCTCATGGTGGTTTGGGAGTGAGACAAAGGAACATCTCAGATGGGACACCTGAGAGGAGTTCATTGAGAATGTGATATGTAAAGCCAGATGTGAGCAGAATGCACTGGCTCTCAGCAGGTGGAGGAATGCCTGGGCAGGTGTGGCATAGTCATGCCTAGATCAAGGATGGGGAACTTCTGTGGGTGGCAGAAGTGGGTAAAACAGACTATAAATCAGAATCATATTGTGATCCTGAACGTGGGGTGCCAGCAAAGTTTTAAATGATTTTTCTACAAGTTGGGTAATGATCTCTCCTGTGTTTTGAACACATTATGTTTGACAGCTGCAGAAAGGATGAACTAAGAGGATCAGTGCACCAGAAAATAGGCAGAAGACCAATCTGAGACTTACCAAAATATAGAATAGAGATCACGGGTGGGTGGAGATGCTGATATAGGTAAGTGATAGCTGACCATTGATTTATTCGTCCACAAAAAGGGCAAATGTTATTTTTTCTCACCAGGGCTGCAACATGACTTTTGAAGACTCTATACATTTTTGCTTTTATCGGTCCTTTCCTCCACAAAAATGTATTAAAATTATATTTTACAGCACTGTGGTATAAAATCTGAGATACTTAGAGTATGTATAAGTTATTTTTTTCCACCTAAAAGTTTGGAGTTTTTTTCCTTCTGATTTTATAAGAAATGAAACCATTTTTTGTGAGCCTCTCAAAATGTTGTGGGCCCTTCGCTTGGTTCTTAGTGTTCTTAACGGAGAAGTTGACTATGTCTCTGTTCCATTCATAAAGTCAATGAATGAATGAGGGAACAGTTGGGTAAACTCACAGAAGATTAAACACTACACAAACTTAGAGCCTTTTTAGAATTCTTATTGGATAGAACAAGCTTGAGTAGTGATACTATGGTGATTACTTCCTTTGTGATGGTACATCAGCAAATTGAAAAGCACCACGCTGGTTTTCAAGACTTTTCTTGATTCACTATATGGTAAGGTGTATGGTTATGCAAACAATGTGTGGGGTAGGTATGTATGTGCATTGTGGAAGTAAAGGAAGACCAACTAAATGGGAACAAGCAAAGTCTATCTATTCAGAGCTGGCTACAGCAAGGGAATCAGCCACCATGACTTGTCTTTTGGTGAAGACTCATAGGCAGACAGAGGAGTAGGAAATTTCAGGTGAGCCCAGATTCCAGGCTGTTGGCATGGGCACATTGTAGGCAGGCTAACTAGATGCAGGGTATTTATGTGATTGGTTAGGGGAGTATATTGGGTTTTCTCTGATTTGATCTCATTTGGGAGCAGGGACAGAATTAGGGAAGCTGTCAGTTATTAATTAAGTTCTGGCCATGTGGAGCTGATTGTTAAAGAAGTTATTGTCGGGGCGCCTGGGTGGCTCAGTCGGTTAAGCAGCTGACTTAGGCTCAGGTCATGATCTCGCGGTCCATGAGTTCGAGCCCCACGTCGGGCTCTGTGCTGACAGTTCAGAGCCTGGAGCCTGTTTCAGATTCTGTGTCTCCCTCTCTCTGACCCTCCCCCGTTCATGCTCTCTCTCTCTTTCTCTCTCAAAAATAAATAAACGTTAAAAAAAAATTAAAGAAGTTATTGTCTAACCTCCTGCATTGTCACTGGAGACAGGAATCTGACTCCCTGTGCATCCAACCTATAGCAGGCTGGCCTCCTGAGTTTATTGTAATCAAGAGGTTGGTTTTCTGGGCAGGTTGCTGCAGTTGTGGGTCAAAGTTGTATTCCCTCTTTGGTAGGTATGTACCAAGTCCTGTGCTACACTGTATCTTTAATCCTGTTACTAACCCTGTGAAGAAGGTACTGTAACATTTGCAGAGAAGAGAATTGTAAAAAGGTTAGGCGATTTGGTAACAGGATGCGGAATTTCAAATACGTGTGTGTCTACCTCCAAAGCCTGTGAGTTTACAGCTTCCTCATTCCCAACATGAGGAGATGAACAGGATGATCTCTGGAGTCTCCTCAGGTAGAATTTCTTGTTTCAAAACTTGATCACAGGAGTCTGCCTTCTCAGTCATAAACTTAGTTGGCCCACCAGAGCAGCTATTTCCTGTCAGCCCAGTGACACCACGACACCGGGAGTTTAATTTTGGCACAGCCACAGGACCTCAAGTATGTTCCTGGTGCTTCACCTGGAATTGGAGAATCTCAAAAGAACTGAAATCAACCTCCGTGGCCGACTGAACACTTCCCATGATGCCGGAGCCCTGAAGGATCTAGGCTTCCACACCTTCCCTACCAGAGCAAGCCATTTTCCCCTGGAACGATTCAGTTTCCTGCACAGAGAGAGACTGGGCGTGGGTGAAGAGAATGCACTATCATGTCATTCAGTCATGTCTGCGATTTCTCAGCTTCTCCCCAGTGCTGTAGAAGTGATTCATTCCTTGGGAAAGAAGCCAAGAAAATCATGAAAATAGCAAAAATATTTCGACTGCAATTGTAGAGCTCATTAACTTGTCACGGAAGTGGTGGGAAAACTGCTGGGTTGCCTCTCATTAGCAGCAAAATCTTTTATTTATATATGCGGTTCTGTGTGCGTTATTATTGCTGCCGTGCAGAGGGTATCTGGAGGGCTTTGGGCTCGGGTAAGCCAGGTGATGCAGACACTCAAGAGAAGATATTTCATGCCCTTGTTGGGCTTCTCCTCTGTGAGATGCAGAGCCCTTTGCCAACAGTAGTGATTGGATAACAGGTATTGCGTGTTCCCTGGTGTGGGGCATGGTGGGGGTACTTTCCCATGTGGGGCTTTTTGACCTCCGAACAGTATTAATTGGGACTGTTTCAAAAGGCAGGCAAGTGCAGGAGACAGGAGTGGATTATCACAATAACAATGTGTTTCTACTGATATATTAGCATGTTGCCAGCCTTCTACTAAATGCTTTTCATGCACTATTCCCATGTAAACTTTACCACAATAAAGCGTTCCTATCATGACTCCCACTTTAGGTAATTGAGATTTGGAAAGGTTAAGTGACTTACCAAGGTAATAAGAGATAACTCCGGGACTCAGCCTGAATATCCTGACTCCTAAGCTTAAGCACTAACTGCTAACTGTACAGACTCCCTGAAACAGAGTATGGTTAGGCCAAAACAGGATTCTATGGATCACTCTGGTCTGAGGCTTCCAGACTGTACAACAGAAGCCTCAGGGGTTTGCCCTAAAGGAAGGGGTATTGGTCGAGTTTCCACTCATGCACCAACCTCAGTGGCTTGCCATTGTGTTATATATTCACTGCTTGGAGTCCCTGTAAATTCTTCAGAGATACGGTTTTCATAAGATGGTGGGGAAAAAAAAATAAAGTGTAATAGAAGAAAAACATTTTTTTCTACTTTACTGTCTTCATTTTAGTGCAGAGGTTGGCCAACTTTCTCTATAAAAAGCCAGATAGTAACACTTTTAGGCTCTGGGGCCCACACTTGGTTTCAGTTGCATATTCTTGTTTTTATAAATCTTTAAAATATAAAAATCATTGTTAGCTGATAAACTGTATAAAAACAGACCAGAAAGATGATTTGGCCTATAGAAAAGATGATTTGGCCTACAGCTGGTAGTTTCCTGAAGTCTCTTTTAGAAGATAATGACAAAGTTCAGAGAAGGAAAGTGGTTTGCCTAAGGCCACACATCCAGGACTGGAACCCGCATTGACCAGAATAGCTTAGTGACCCTGTTGACCCAACTGAACAGATGTAAGTTCACTACGTGCTGTGGCTTACCAGCCATAGAGCTAAGTGGCTGGGGGATTTGCACATGTAGAATGAACTCCCTGCCTTCACTAGCAGCTTAAAGTCTACACAGACAAGACCCAGAATACAAGATAAGTTAACCAGCAATACAGAATTCTCCCTAAAGTAGTGCATAAATTATTGCCAGGAAAGTGGCTGCCACCTTAAATGTTGAGTTCCAGTAAAATAGGGTGAAGTGATTTCTGTAAGCTCCCAGCCAAGGGCAGGCACACCTTTGATGCATTTCTGGGCAAAGAGATCTGTTGCTCTCCTTTATCTTACCTATTGAGAAATGGTTTGGAATCTCTCTGGAGGCTGGCCCAGGAAGGATTTATTAACATAATGCCCTTACCATTTTGAGCCAACATTCAAACTTTTTAACCCCTTTTTACAAATGTTCGAGGAAATTTAAGAGCTAGTCCTACCTGTTAGATAAATATCTCCCCAAAGGCCCTACTTGAAGTTCTTCTGTTGGTCGTTCCTTCTGCCTAGACATTGAAGTCCTTAATTTAATGCGCAGATCTGTATGCAGGAAACTGGGGAGGGTCAGGTGCAAATGTTAATGAGATTAATGCCACCATCCAGACAGGCTCTAAGAGAAGGGGCAGTTATATTCAACTTGAAGTGAAAGAGAAATAGAAAGTCTGGAGTGAGGAATAGGGATGGGGCAGGCCCCCCTGCAGGTTCTTCAGGAAAGTCCCTGTTTATAACTGGAAAGAGTGTCACAGGGAACATTCTAGCATGAACTGCCTGAATATCTGATTGACAGCTGAATGAAGTTTCTACCTAATTCTAATATACTGTAACTAGGATTGAATGTTCTATATTGAGTATAGTGGAGCCCTCATTAGTCTGGGTCATATACTTCTCGTGTGTTGTCTAAATGGGAGAGCTACATAAGGCTGTTCAAAGTAATTATAATTAAAACCCTAGTTCCTCAGGGCACCTGGGTGGCTCAGTCAGTTAAGCGTCCATCTCTTGGTTTCGACTCAGGTCGTGATCTCTTGGTTTGTGAGTTTGAGCCCCGCATTGGGTTCTGCACTGACAGCGCAAAGCCTGCTTTGGATTCTCTATCTCTCCCCTCTATCTCTCTCTCTCAAAATAAATAAAGTTAAAAAAAAAAAATAAAAGAACAAGCTCCGGGTCCTTCGTCACAGTAGCCACATTTCCTATGTTTGATAGCTGCATGGCTGTCTTATCAGACAACACATAGAAAATGTCCGTGACTTCAGAAAGTTCTATTGGATATTTCCTCTCTATTACATTTGAGCTTTTGATACTAATTTAAGTTAGCCTCCCCTTACTAATATAGAGATCAGAATAAGCTTGACACAGAAGGTTTGCTGAACTGTAAAAGGCAGGTATTTGTTGAGTGCCTACTGCAATGCCACTGTCTTTTACCAGTTTCCCCCCATACCTCAGCTACATTCTTTTTTTTTTTTTTTTTTTTTTAACGTTTATTTATTTTTGGGACAGAGAGAGACAGAGCATGAAGGGGGGAGGGGCAGAGAGAGAGGGAGTCACAGAATCAGAAGCAGGCTCCAGGCTCTGAGCCATCAGCCCAGAGCCCGACGCGGGGCTCGAACTCATGGACCGCGAGATCGTGACCTGGCTGAAGTCGGACGCTTAACCGACTGCGCCACCCAGGCGCCCCACCTCAGCTACATTCTAAGCAGCAGGCCCACCAAACCAGAGGCGTGACTTTGGAGGTTCAGAGGACCCAGTGAGAAACAGCAGCCTAAGAGAAGACAAGCCTGTCTGTGAGCCTGTGTGCTGTAGCTTTGCTGGCCAGCATTGGTGGTCTGTTTGGGTTGCTATAACAGAATACCACAGTTTGTGGGGCTTATAAACAATAGAAGTTTATTTCTCACAGTACTAGAGGCTGGGAAGTTCAGGATCTTGGTGCTGACCGATTCAGTGTCCGATAAAAAACTTCTGGGATGCATACTGCCAAAGTTTTGCTACTTCCCTCATATGGTGGAAGGGGTGAGGGATCTCTGTGGAATCTTGTATAGGTCACTAATCTCGTTGATGAGGGCTCCAACCTCATGGTATCAGCTCTGCCCAGAAGCCTTACTTACTATAATACCATCACCTTTAGGAATTAGAATTTCAACATAAGAATATAGGGGGTGGGGACACAAACATCCAGACCATAGTGCCAGTCTTGTTGATGACCATGACTTTTCTAAAGCCCTTATACTTGGAACATGCTACAAGTAGTCTGATTATACCTGCTGTATACAGGTGCCTTAGTCACCATGGCCTAGGCAGTGTGGACAAGAGAATGATGAGAATGGCTTGCAGAGCAACTTTAATGACCAAAGTCATGCTGAACCGTCCATTGGCCCTCTTAATGTGTTTCACATCGTTCTGCACAGTGTGCACTTCATATATAATATTTCCATATGTTCATTGTTTATCTGTCTTCGCTACTAGTCCATATATCCTGGGGAGGAAGGGATCACGTGTGTCAAATCTCTCACAGTGTTCCTGGGGTCTGGCACATAGTATAACACAATAAATATTTTTTTCTTAACATTTTATGTTGCCAATTTTGCAGTGAATATATTTTGCTTTTCCATAGACTTGCATAGCAGTTTCTAATGTATATCTTGTCCACCACAGATTCCGTGGAAACCGATAGCTGTCACGTGAAAAACAGGTGTGGAGGCAAATATGTTTGGGTAATGCTGCTTAAAATAAGCAGGTTTCGTTGCCTCAGGCCTTGTTATACCATTAATGTGTTAATACAGTGGTTGTCAAACTTCACTGAGCATCAGACTCACCTGTGTTTTAACAGATCAGGGACTCTACCTCCAGAGTTTCTGATTCCCTAGGCCGGGGATGGGCCTGAAAATTTGCACTGTTACCAAGTTTTCAAGCGAGGTTGGTATGTTTCGTCCAGTGGCCACATTTTCAGAACCACTGTACAAGTGCATTTTTGACTCTTGGAGAAAAGATACAGTTTTCACCAATTCCCAAACTATACAACTAAAGGGCTCCTTAAATCAAGAATTCTGGCTAACTTGAGGATATGCTGACCTAGTTCATACTTACGTGTCAATCAATTATAAATTAATGCATGCACATTATAAAAAGGACATGTAGGCAGAAAACAATCTAAAGCACAAATAACGTGTTGCTGCTGGTAGAATTTAGACCTCATTCCAAAATAGTGACATACTCTTTGGGTGGAGTATAAAAAAAATCACCTACTCCTCCTAGTTATAAAGTGGGGTTGATCACAATGCTATATTGTCTGGGAAAGCACTGTTTATAACTCAAATCGTTGACTTTATTATTGTTTCAAGCAACCCTGATGCTTTGTATCTGCAGATGTTCTAGTTTAAACACACATTGCTTGGCCCTGACAGCATGCAGCTTTTTGCCTCTTGGACTCTCCTGTGACTTGAAATGTGATATCCATAAGTCTGCTGAATTCCAAGTATTTGAAAGAACAGATGAGGACCTAAAGGAATAATCAACTCTTGCTGGTATTGTTCCAAAAGGCAATAGATTTATGTGTATTGATACTTCAATTTATATATTTTGCTGTGTTAGAATGAAGAGCTGCATCTGGGTCTTTAGGTTTAGGGAAGTGTTTGGAAGGACAGCAGTGACTGTAGGATAGCCCAGTCCTGGGTGCAGTTTTATGCTTTTAGGGATATTACTAATCACGCAGCTTGGCACTTATTAATTTCCTAGATGCTCTGGGTGACACACAAAACGTAGAAGGCATATTTCTTGCCCTCATGGACAAGGTCTTATCATTTGGGAAGCAAGACATACGCATGAAATAATTAGAGCAGAGATTTCCAAATGTATTTTCACAGCAGCTTAAGCAAATAAACAAACACTCAGATTCCCAGGGCCCATTCTAGACCTACTGAATCAGATATTGAAAGGGTGCTACCAGAGAATATGTAGTTTCAATAAGCTCTCCAGTTGTTGCTGATGACCAGGTAGCCCTGGAATCCATTGGGTTTCATTAAAATGCTTGACTATGACAAGATGTTGTCTTGTACACTATTGCTAGAAGTTCTTCCTAGTATAGATGTCCTATTCGGTAGAGTCTGTCCTATCCAGTCTTGTTCTCTTATTGGTCAATAGACCAAAAGGCAGGAAAGCTGAGCAAAGCTCTTTTAGTCCAGCTACAGAGAGCTGCCTAGTCTAGAGAGGGTGAGCTACAAATAGAGCTAAGAGACCATGACTGACTTGTCACAAAGCAAGGTACTGTGACAGAGGAAGCCACAGGTGGTGCCACTCCAGAAGAGTGGCCGGGGTTGGTTTACTCACTTAACAAATATCGGGGTGCCTGGGTGGCTCAGTCTTAAGGTTAAGCATCCGACGTTAGCTCAGGTCATGATCTCCTGATTCGTGAGTTCGAGCCCCACGTGGGGTGCTGTGCTGACAGCTCAGAGTCTGGAGCCTGCTTTGGATTCTGTGTCTTCCTCTCTCTCTGCTCTTCCCCCACTTGCACCCTATCTCTCATAAACAAACAAACAAACAAACAAACATTAAAAAGGAATCTTAAAAATTTATCTAGAACTTACTTTGTGTGGTCCTGTGCAAGGTACTAGGAATATCAGAAGCAAAACATTGTGGCCCCTGTCATCACAGGCCTTATGGTTAGTGGAGATGTACACAGGAATAAGCAGTCATGGTCTTCTTTTCTCCCTCTAAAAAAATTGTGGCAAAATACACACAACATAAAATGTGCCATTTTAACCCAATTCCAATTGTACAATGTCCAAGTGGCATTAAGTTGATTTGCACTCTTGTGCAACCATCATCACCACCCATCTCCGGCACTCTTCCATTCTCCCAAACTGAAACTCTATTCCCATTTAACAATAACTCCCTATTTCTCCCTCTCCCAGCCCCTGGCAAACCACCATTCTACTTTCTGTCTCTGTAAATTTGACTACTCTAGGAACCTCGCATAAAGTAGGATGATGCAGTATTTGCCCTTTTGTGAGTGGCTTATTTCACAAAGCCTAATGTCTTCAAGGTTTATCCATGTCCTTGCATGCATCCAAAGTTGCATCCTTTTTAAGGCTGAATCATATTCCACTGTTGGGCATTTACCACATTTAGTTTATCCATTCATCCCTCAGTAGACAGGAGTCCTCGCCACCTATTGACTAATGTTGCTGTGAACATTTGTATACAAATCTCTCTCCTGACCCCTGCTTTACGTTCCTTTGAGTAAATACCTGGATGTGGAATTACTGGGTTATATGGTCATTCTTTGTTGACTTGTTCAAGGAAGTAAGCCCCTCACCATGCTTTCCCCTGATCATTCTTCAGTCCATTGCCCCCAGTAAAGAAAAGCTACAATGCTGCCTTTTTGCCTCCAGTATAAGAAATCGAGACAAGATTTTAAACTCAAGGTCATGTGTCCCTGTGAATCACAGTTGTTCCATCCTGGTACCGTCTTGCATGATCCTATCACCATGCTCCAGAGAAAAAGCTGCTGATTTTAGAGAACTCTAACTCTGTTAAGGTTGAGCAAAGGTCTGGGGCATAGGCACTGGGGAGTTCTCAGCTCAGCTTTGCCCTATATTGAGCGGCAGCCCCAGGCAGGTCATTAACCTCCACAATTTTCTGTATCTTCTGACTCCCTGAAATGATTGTAACAACCTCCCTTTGGAGCTGGTCGTAAGGAAATGCATCATGATAGAAGAAGGTGTGTTTCCAAAGCCTTTTGCTGGATGTTCAATTGGCTGCAAAAGACTTGGATTTGACTTTCTGGCTCCTGTGTCTTTGAGTCCATATCTAAAGCTATGATCCTCAAGTACGTCACTCCCACGAAATCCCTTCCTGCTCTATAGGGATTGAGCACTAGCTCTTGATGTTCAGCTGTAGTCCTTGCGCTAAAACTTCTGGTCTGTGGATAATTTTTTTTCTTCCAGATCTTCGGGGAGAAGATAGAAAGGCACCTATAGGAGAAGAGTTTAAGATGTACTGCCATCTCTCATTTTCCCAAAGTATTCAAAATTAAGCACAAATACTATTAATAATGTTGCTTTTATTGCCTTCAGCTTCCTTCCGTGTGTGTGTGTGCACATGTGTGCACGTAAGCAGTGTTGCTGTCTTCATATGAGTTCTCTGTTTTTTCCACACCATCCCTCTCTGATGCAGAACTTAGCACTTCTTTGCATTTTTCAGGGAAATTCCAGTCACACAGAGAGCATTAGAGAGGAATTCAGATGTTACTAAAGATTTCGTACGGGAGCCAGAGTGAGGACATCTTCTGTAGCAAAGACCTTGATGTTTGCATCAACTCTATCTTCCCTACTAAGTCAGGATGAATCCCCTCCAAATCACACTGGGGTTTGCCCCTGTTCCTCAGCCTTTCTCCCCTGGTACACCCGAGGTCTCTTTTCTAACTTCTCCCTCCTGAATTTTACCTCTTTCCTCTCACGTTGTCCTTCTCTGCCACTCCCCATGTCATTCAGAGCAGCTCAATTTCTCCAGCTTCCAACTCAAAGAAAGGGCTTTCCCGTCTGCATCCTCTCTCTGAGGGCAGTGGTAGATTTTATACATTTTTCTTTTGCATGTGTAAAAATGGAGCTATGCAACACTGTGATTATTTTTCTTCAGTTAAGAATTTTTGAAGATATCCTGGGGCGCCTGGCTGGCTCAGTTGATTGAGCGTCCAACTCTTGATTTTGGCTCAGGTCATGATCTCACAGTTGCTGAGATCGAGCCCTGCATTGGGCTCTGCTCTGACAATGCAGAACTTGCTTAGGATTCACTCTTTCCTTCTCTCTTTCTCTTCCCTTCCCCCACTTGCACACACGTGCACTCTCTCTCCCACTCAAAAATAAATCAACTTAAAAAAAAAAAAAGAACTTTTAAAGATATCCTGTATAATATCTTGATATAAATATGTGCTGCTTCCTTTTTGGGAAAAAAATGCATGCTGGTAGAAATCCAAGACATCCCCCCAAATCTTCACCCTCTATGCATGCCCTATGTAATTTCCTCTGTTTCAGTGAGGGAAGAACTTATAGTATATGATGAGCTCTCCCCTCTATAAACGTGTTATGTTCCACCATCTAAGGGAATTTTCAGAGGTAAGGTGGGTTGCTAATCATCTGGCTCTGAGTTGATCAAAAGGGACATTATCTGGGTGGGCCTGACCCATTCTCAAGGGCACCTTGATTTTCTTAATCTTTTTTAATGTTTATTCATTTTGGGGAGAGAGAGAATGAATGAATGAATGAATGAATGAATGAATGAATGAATACAGGGGAGGGCAGAGAGAGACGGAGACACAGAATCCAAAGCAGGCTTCAGGCTCTGAGCTGTCATCACAGAGCCCTAAGCGGGGCTCAAATCCACGAATCGTGAGATCGTGACCTGAGCTGAAGTCGGACGCTTAACCAACTGAGCCACCCAAGCGCCCCTCAAAGTCACCTTTAAATTGAAGTATGGAGGTCAGAGACTGGAGGTGTGAGGGGGTACAGGAAGGGACCACATGGCAAAGAACTAACGTAGCTTCCAAGACCCAAGAGTAGTCCCTAGCAGTTAGAAAGCAAGACATCAGTAACCTCCATTCCATAGCTACAAAATGCTGAATTCCCCCACAACCACCTGAGTTGAAAATTATCTGAATTTCAGAAAGGGACACAGCCCAACTTAGTTCCAGACTTGTGAGACCCTGGAAAGTGAACCCAGCTCTGTGCCTGGATTTTGAACTTCGAGAATCGTGAGATAATAAATGGGTGTTGACTTCAGCCACTAAACTTGTAATAATGGGTAACACAGCCATAGATGATTACTAGGTGCCCTTTATTTGGGTCTGGTTTTCTTTTCATTGTGCTTGTTAAAATAGTCTCACCTTTTTGAAATGATGGTGGTAGTAAAGGAGAGGTTTTTATATGTTTAATAAAAGGTTCTTTCTTTGGCAAAACAAAAAGTTGATCTGTCCAAGTCAGCTCTCGCCTGCCTTCTATGGCTTGACTGTGAACAGTTATATCACCAAGTCTAGGAATCAGAGTGAAATGTGCCCCCTTTCCATCACTGAAGGTATCCCCTTTCCCAAGGCTCACTTCAAGTCAACTTTTTCACCAGGGTTCATAGGGATGTCCTGCCCCTGAGACATCCCCTTCTTCCTAGCAGTGAGTTCTTAGAACCTGTGCCCAAATAATGACTTTGATTTTGTTGTCAAGGTAGCTTTGAATCCTGTGTCCTTCGGTGCTCTCCACTTTTTGTCTTGCCTTCCTAGCTAGGGGCCTGAGGGCAGGACTCCAGCGTGTAGCTCCTGTGTCCCCACTGAGCCTAGCCAAATGCCCCATACACAGTCGGTCCTCCCACACACTCGTGCATGGATTGATTTTACAAGTCAAGGACCAGCACTCCCTATTAATAAAGTCAGTCAACTCACCTTTTGATTCTTCACCCGCTCCTGTGTTTAGATATCACCTGCTGTATTTGGCCCCATCTTTGCTAAAGAAAAAAAAAAAAAAGAAGAAGAAGAAGAAGAAGAAGAAGAAGAAGAAGAAGAAGAAGAAGAAGAAGAAAGAAGAAGGAAGAAGAAGAAGGAAGAAGAAGAAGGAAGAAGAAGAAGGAAGAAGAAGAAGGAAGAAGAAGAATGAAAAAGAAGAATGAAAAAGAAAAGACCTCTGGGCATAAATCCCTCTTTCAGAGAGAGAAATAATTTGAGCAGCAGCTGGTCCGTAGCATTAAAGATTGAATGACTGTAATGTGTTCAGACCATGGTTGGCTTGTTAGGAGTTCTGTGTAAGGCAAGAAATAACCTGAGAGCCACAGGCCTCGGACACAGCAGGGAAGGGGATTGTCAGTGGTGGCATCCTTCCTTGAAGCAACCTGTTATAATTCCTGGGCCGTTAGCACAGACACCCTTCAATAGCTTCTCATTAACTGCAGGAAAATATCGACCATCTCCGGTACACTGTGCTCTCAGCCCCTTGCAGCCTCATCCCCACTGCTGTCCTTGTGCGGGCTTCTGATCTAGTTTTGCTCACCTGCTGGCGGTTCTTCTGTGCCCTGGGGTTTCCTTCCCCTCCAGATTTGGTCTATGCAGTTGCCTGTTCTGGAGCAAACGTTCCTACAGCCCCTCCCTGCAATCTGTGCAGTTTTCCTTCAAGATGCCCATCAAATGTCACCTCCACACACCCTTCCCTGACCTCCCTGGGCAGCGGACTTCTTCACAAACATGTACCGAATACGCTCCCTGCGCCGAGCACTTTAAATTTTTTTTTTCAACGTTTTTATTTATTTATGGGACAGACAGAGACAGAGCATGAACGGGGGAGGGGCAGAGAGAGAGGGAGACACAGAATCGGAAACAGGCTCCAGGCTCCGAGCCATCAGCCCAGAGCCTGACGCGGGGCTCGAACTCACGGACCGTGAGATTGTGACCTGGCTGAAGGCGCCGAGCACTTTACAGGAGTTATCTTACGTAGTGCTCACAACAGCTCAGGAGGCAGACGTTATCCTCATGTTTACGGAGGATGAAGCCAGGTGTTTAGGAGTTACCTGCCCGAAACCCCTACTTATCATGACAAGGCCCTTTGCCTTGCCTCCATGCTATGCTGTCATCTGGGTCCCCAGAGCTTATGCCTGGGCTGTGGGGGAGCTCTCATGACTTCCTGTCACTGTTGATTCAAATATTTCTCCCCAGTTGGTCTTTGAACTTCAGGAAGATCAGGATCACATCCCCTCCATCTTAATACACACCTCATAAAATATGGGACTCGCCTGAGCTTCATAAATGAGCGGTCGGAAAAATAGCAAGAGGAAACAGGTACGAAGGAGAGAAACATTTAAGAGAAATTCTCATCTACTCAGAATTAAATTTTCTATGGTAAGGCCAATCACTAATGGCCACATTAGAAGGGCCTGCCTTCCTTCCGCTTTTGTTTCAAAGAAGGGAAAAGGAAAATTGCAGGAAAAAGCCACACACAGAGCAGGGGAAATAATGGAGGAAGGAGAGCAAGTCTGCTTCTTGCTCCATAATATGGGTTTTATTGGATCATCGATGTTTAATATGCTTATTTAATAAATATTGGATGAAGTCCGCGATCCGCCACTGTGGGCATTCAGAGCAATGGTTTTAAGATATTCCGCTCCCAAAGCTCATTTTCACAAACTTTCTGCCTTATGGCATCATATATAACACATGTGGAGAAGAAAGATCTTTTCCTTGAAGCGGAGGCTGATGGCATTTAATGCTTGGTTTGGGGAATATAAATGGCCAGCTCTCGGGGATGGTGATGTGGGGAGAGAGGAGGGGCACAAGGTAACATTTATATGCTCCTTTATGTTACTGTTGAATATGTAATGAGACATTATAAAGCCGTACACAACTTAATAAAAGTTTATCACTGCCCCCTAAACCCTTTTATCTTTTCAGTTTTCAGTCTGAATGTTTCTTGACATTCTTTCCTGAATTCAGCATTTTACAAGGGCTAAGAGGCATCTGGTAAAAGCAACCTGATGCAGCCATCTCTACATTTTGTGGACTTACACATAGCAGACTTATGAGCTGACAAACTTTGAAAGCTTTTCTTTTTAGCTCATCTGCTTCCTGAGCAGGAATCCACACTTGGTTTTCATTTGCTCAATGCTTCTTGTTCCTCTTGGTTCCCCTTCCTCCTCTGTGTTCACCTTCTCCTTACATCCTCAAAGCATCTCTCGCTTTGAGTCATTCTCTCCTCCTTTTCCATGACAGAGGAAGCTGTGCCCTTCCTTTCCAAGGTCAAGACCTTTGTTTCTGGGGAAGAGGTACAGGTGAAAGCTGAGAGTTCCATGGTCAGGTGCACTGCTTGCACACGGTGATTTTAAGCAGGTCCCGTACTTCTCTGTGCCTTGGTTTCCGCAGAGTTGCAGAGGAGACCATGGCCCTTCTCTTGCTTGCCTCCCTGGCCAATGTTGCTGTATATTTCTCCCCAATTAAAGGATCTTATACCCTCTTGGCAGTAGAAAGACAAACATGAAACAGTACCGTAATAAAAACTACCTAAAATGTACTCGAGATTCCTTTGTCCTTAGAAAGAGATGAACTTTCTTTGGCTCTGTGTCTCGAAGCCATGCTTATTTCTCTGTTTGTCTGCACTGCAAGACAAGCCCTTCTCAGTCCCCACTGCCTCCCCACCGATTCCCTTACCCCTTAACCCACTACAAACCCCATTCTTCCTTCCTCTGTCTTTTCAGAATTGTTCTCTTGAGGGTCACGATGACCTACTGTTTACATCCAATAGCCTTTATTCCTTTTTCCTTCTTGATGTCCCTGTGGTATTTTTTACTACATTGGTCAAATTCTTGTCTTTGAAAGCAACTATGAACATTTTTGGACATTATGTCCAACTAAGGGCTTCCTCCTTGTTTTTTCACTTTGTTTTTGTTTTTTGTAAGATAACACACTTCTGGTCTCCCGAGCTTCAGACCATAGCCTGCACTTGGAGTTGCTCATTGCCTTTATTTGCTCACTCCCAGCATCTCCAGGCCCTACGAGAACCTTGACTGCAGTTTTTTTTTCCTTCCTCCCCTTCTGCAGACACATTAGTTGTGTTGTGTCTGTGCCCAGCCTCTTAAGATTTATGTGGCCTTTGACCACTAAACTTGTCTCAGCTTTGCCTTCCTCATCTGTAATATGGATAATAATCATAATAGTTTCTACCTCCAAGAGTTATTGTGAACATCAAACAGAGTGGTAGATAATCTTATCTCTTCTTGTACTAAGTAGTCCTTTTATCTGCAGCACACTATCCCAACCCTCGGGGTTAGGTTTTCTTGTTTGTTTTTTTTGTTTTACTAGAACAAGAAGTAGTCTTTTCATTTTCAATCCTTTTTGCTATATACATCTTCCACCCCATCCCCCATCTACTGCAAATACTAGACCCCACACACAAATACTAGATCAGTTTTACTACTGTGCAGTGGGGAGGGCTCAGAAAGTAAGATGTTACAACAAGTGTACAGGCTTTGGAGTTGGCAGCCCTTAGGTTAAATCCTCCTTCTGCTACTTCTTAGCTGGATAACTTTCGTCTGACTACTGAACCTCTTTGAGTTTCAATTGCCTCAAGTTAAAGACCAAAATATCACAGACGCCCTGCAGAGGTGGTAGAGAAATTAAAAATATCAAGGCCTTAGTACAGAGGTCATACTCAGTAAATGGGAGCAGCAGGATATTAAATCAGTCCCTGTTCTCTTTAACCTAAAGAATGAACTCCTAAAAGCTTTGGTGGACAGTCAAGTTCATCTACAGCCCAGCCTCAACCTGACCTTTTAGCTGCCATTGCTGTCGTACCTCCCAGTATCCTCCTGTATGAGCTGCTTGACTGACATAAGGGGCCACATTTTTCTCAGCCTCTGCCCTGCTGTTTTTCTTAGTCTTCCTTTCTGGAATCCCAATCTTCTCTCCTTCTCTCTTGACCAGTCCCTCTTGTTCTCCCAGGATGGGATAAAGTCTTACTTCATGAATAAAAAGAAGGGATCTAGACCTTACCATGCCAGTTTAGTTGGAACTTTGTCACATTTAGTGTATCAGTGCCTTACATTAGCAAATGATTTTACAGTATTTGACATTATTTTTTAAATGACCAGTTTTTAAGTCATTTTTTTTAACATTTATTTATTATTTTTGAGAGAAACAGAGTGCCACTGGGGGAGAGGCAAAGAGAGGGGGAGACATAGAATCCGAAGCAGATTCCATCCAGGCTCTGAACTGTCAGCACAGAGCCTGATGTGGGGCTCAAGTCCACGGACTGTGAGATCATGACCTGAACTGAAGTCATATTAACTGACTGAACCACCCAGGCACCCCTTTACGTTATTTTAGAATAGTATATACACCTCTCTCCCTCTCTCTCCCTCTCTCTCTCTCTCTCTCTCTCTCTCTCTCTCACACACACACACACACACACACACACACACACACACACACACACTTTTTTTTGGATGGATTTTTCTTTGTTGCCTGTGTTTCCTTTATAATGCCGAGACGAATGTTGAGCAGTTACACACTAAAAGCTTAGTAAACTCTTGTTGGTGATTTCCTAGGTTGATTTTCATGGAATTTTCAGTTTATGTACCATCTGATCCTTAGGACGCACCATTTATTTCTTGGCCCCTGCACAGAACCTTTCCCTCCAAGAGGTTCCATCTGCTTTGCAGAAATTAGCTCATGAGTCATTTCCTTTCCCACCCTCCTTGTAAACTGCAAAAAGCAGGTGGGCAGCCCCTCTGGGGGAGGTGGGAAGTAAGGGTCAGATGGAGCACTGGGGAATTGAAAGTAGGCTCAAGTTAGTCAAATCCTGGTTCAGATTATCATCCCCCAAGGCACATTGAGAAATGAAGTAGGGAGATCTCTCTACAGAAGAAAGAATAAGGTGCTTTGGAGCCAGACAAGACTGGGCTCAGATCCTGACTCTGCCTGTTGTGTACTCTGAGACCTAGGGCGAGTTGCTCATCCTCTCTGAATCTTTGTTCATCAATCTAGAAAGTGAGAGTAACAATATCTGCCTACTGGACTATTGTAAGATGCGAGAAATTGTATAAAAAGCTCACACTACTGTAAGATGCGAGAAATTGTATAAAAAGCTCCTAGCATGGTTCCTGGCCCAGCATAGACATTTAATACAATTATTCTTCAGTCCCAGAGGTGTTTGGAATGCCTCCCAGAGAGAACGCTGCCGAAATTATGGATGCATGTGCCAAACATTTGGCGAACAACTTCTCATCTACATTCAGGCCTGTTGTCAAATCATTTTTAAAAGTTGATTATTTTGTTCTTCTTGCTTAACAGGAGGAAAATTTGATAAAATACACCTGTGAGTTAGGGCTGTTTTTGTTATTTCCTACCTGACAGCCAGAAGGAAAAGTCTGAAAATTACCTTTGTCCCTTTACTTTGAATTTTCAAGAACTGATCAATTTTTATGCTCCCTAAAGAGAGGAAAGTTCAATAAGGCAGTCTGGAATTTGGCTAATATTTTTTAGTCAGGCATTCAGAATGGACCTTGATAGGATGTTTGTTTCACCTTCGTGTATTACATTCACCTTTTTAAAGTGACTTAGGGAAATGGAATGTGGAAACATTGTACTATGTGGGGGGCCGAACTTGCCCACATCCTACCTGAGTGAGACACGTTCGAGGAGGCCTTTAGTTTCTCACCATTTCCCCTCAAAATGATTAGCATGATCACTCAGCCTACCAGATTTATTAAGCATTTCTTCATATAAAATTAGTGTACATTGGGACGCCTGGGTAGCTCAGTCGGTTAAACCTCTGACTTCACCTCAGGTCATGATCTTGCGGTTTGTGAGTTCGAGCCCCGCATCGGGCTCTGTGCTGAGAGCTCGGAACCTGGAGCCTGCTTTGGATTCTGTGTCTCCCTCTCTTTCTGCCCCTCCCCGACTTGCTCTTTCTCTCTCTCTCTCTCTCTCCCTCTCTCTCTCTCTCAAAATAAATATTAATTTCTTTAAATATTATAAAATTAGTGTACATATATAAAAGGGCTTCTAAGAACTGTAGTACTCTAGGAGTATATACAACATAACAGCTATTTTTTCCTACCCGTTTTTATAAACTGAAGAAGAGCATAGTAATAAAAACAGCAACAGACATAGGTGTTTTGTGCTTTGTAGCTTAATTAATTTGAGCCTCAAAAATCCTATGAACTAGGTTGTTTGTTTTTCCTTTTATGAATAAGCACAGGGAGGCACAGAGATATGAAGTCACAATTGACTGAAGTCTCCGGTTATAATCAGAGGTATTAGTGTTCATATGTGGGCAGTCTGTCTCCCGAGTCCATGAACATAATGGCCATATAGAGAAAATTCATATTCTGTGACTTACTCGTTCCTTCCTGTAGTACATCTGTATTAATCATCTACTGTGTGTCAGGTGGGGCAGACCATGGTGGGATGAGGGCTGGGGGGCAGGTGGTGCTAGGGGGAACTGGAAGGGCTTGCTTCTTGCTCTCATGGAGTTCATAGCCTGGTGGGTAGGTAAATACACATGTGAATGAGGAGGTAACTAATTGCACGTGGAAATGGATAAGTGTTGTAACTAAAACCAGCAACCACTGAGATGGAGAATGAAGGATCAAGGGAGACCTCTCTCTGAATTGGACGATCAAGGAAGACTTCTCAGAAGGGGTGACGTTTAATCTAAGATGCAAGAAATAAGGAGGTGGCCTGACACATCTGTGACACCTCAACTTTGTTGTTACATAGAAGCCCAGGGCAGAGAGAAGACCAAATCTAACACATTACTTTAGACTAAAAAGGGATTTCATCCTTTAAACCCAGCAAGGCAGACAAAACATCCTGCACCAGGATGGAGGTGGAGGGTTTTTTCCTCACAGTTAAAATCTCGAATTTCTTGCAGTAGCTGCACAGTCCTATCCCATTTACCTCATTCTTGAGCCTTCTCAGTGTGGACAACAGATGTTGTCTTTGCTGGCCAGGACATTCACAATGGATTTCTCATAGGTTAGTCTCCTGGAACTGAAGCTAGAAAACTTGAGTAAAGGAAGCCTTTTTTAATAGAAGCAAGTACCTTAGCAAAGAGCTTGGGACTCAGAAATGGTGAATACAGAACATAGAGTTCAAGGATGGAGGAATATGGGCTGCTTCCTTAAAATGGGCCTGGGTGAGAGAGAAGACCAGTTCCTTTGGATTTAGGTCATGCAGAATTTGTGAACTTTCAGAAAGGCTAACAAACGTTGCTTCGCAGCACATGTCTTCCTTAAGAGTATAATATGGCATCCTGGCAGCCCCTTTCTCTGCTCCCATGATTTTTGAAAGAATATTTTAAATACTTTGAGTAATTTTAGTATTAAACTGTGCCCAAGAACTGAAGGGACAACCCATTATTAGAGGACTCCACAAACGTTTTTCATTACAGTTTTCTCAAGCGAGGTGCTTGTAGGTTTCTACCACCCACCACTTTTAAATGCTTCACTGATTCTCTTTCTTGAATTTATAAACTCAACCTATAAAAACAATTTTAAATGTCTATCAATAGGGCATTAGTTAAACTATTAAAATTCCATACAATTTAATAATATGTGTCTTTTGAAAAGAATAAGCTAAAACATCAGATAACATCATAAAAGGATATTCCTGATGTAAAGTTGACAGGAAATTAAGTTTACAGAAGAGAGGCCAGCATATCACATACAGTTTCTGTAAAGGACTGGATAGTAAGTATTTCAGGCTTTGAAAGCCATATGGCTTCTATCACAACTCCTCTTCTCTGCTGCGTTGGCGTGAAAGCAGCCACAGACAATACGTAAACAAATGAATGTGGCGGTATTCCAATGCAACTTTATATACGAAACCAGGCAGTGGGCCCGCGGGCTGTGGTTTATAGACCTTTATTATACACTACGGAGAGTGTGACATAATTTGTTATTAAACAGTAATTAAATATTTGGAAGGCTGTCTACCAGATTGTTTAGTGTTGATTATATTTTAGGAATGGGAAAATGGTGTGATATAAGCACTTGGTAGCTTCAAATAAACAATAATTGATTGCCCTTATAATCAGCAGAAACAATGAAGATACTTCAATTTTGAAGAAAAAGAATTCAGACTTTTCACTCGTTCTAGGTGGTTCAGCCCAAATAAATAATCTTTAACTATATTCTTACTATGGCATTAGAGTAGTTGCTGGTGTTTTATTCATTGGAGACAGCAACCAGAAGTATAAAATTAAAGTAATTAAATTTACACAAGAACAGAGCATAATTACCCTCAATCATGAACAAGTTTTCAGTCTTGAAGAGTGTTTGGATATCAAGTGAAGTTCTGGCTTTAGTTATACTCTGATCTCGTATTCTAGACAAAGATAAACGTTGATGCAAATCCTTAGGGAAAGCAAATTTTAAAATATAACAAAACCTGAGGAATATACCTGGTCTGGTATTTCTCAGCAACCTGAATTTTGCATTATCAGAGCATTGGCCATCTTTTGCATATTGCACTAGATTAGACGGTGCCCTTACTTTCTTTTATCAAATTACATTAATAAACACAACTGAAAGAGAAGGAAGATTAACCATCTGTTTGGAACACAATTTACATTTGAGATACATCATCCAAGTCCAGTTGATACAATAGGACGATTAACATGTAGTGTAGGTTAGAGGTTATTTTAATGAAAATGGAAGCAGAAACTCAACTTGTAGGCATTGAATGGCCTACCCTCTGTGTGACTCCAGAATACCAGGGTAGACACTACCCCCATCTTGTAATGTTTCTGTAACTGTGAAGTCTGCATTCTGTGAATTTTCAACATCAGTTAAATGAAGCAAAGCTATGGTTTCTAATTTACTCCTAATTAGAGAAAATTCTTTTTAAAACTTTCAACTAAAATAGCTTTGTATTTTCAAATGCAGAATCATGGGTTGGCAAATATATATTTAGTAAATATACATCTCATTATTTATCAAGTTACTAGAAAGAATTCTTTTCCTATTTTAGGGAGATTACAATCATTCCATTATCTCCCCACAGTTACAATGAACTCTCCATTAAACATCACTGGGCATTTATGTTTTTCCTCCTTTTAACTATCCTGGAGAAATTTCTAGGAGGGAGATAAAGTACTTTAACATCTAAATTTGTTTGTTCGTTCACAAACATTTAACAAACGCCCCACAGTATGACATGTCCTATGTTAACGTATTTGGGAGTACAGGAGTCAACCTGTGTGTCATCTCGGGCAAACTACTTCATGTCTCTGGTCTCCTTTGTCCTGTTTGTCTTATAAAGAAATCATTTACGTGAAGTTCCCAGTCTCAGGCAGATCCTGGGAATCCATATTGTCAAGTTGCTTTCCAAACCTTTAGGGGAATTTGCAACACTATCAGCAGTCTTAGGGTACACTAATGACCATCAAAACTTTACCAGCAAGGGCTTTGTGTCCTTTTAAATTTTTAGTCATTGAAATGAGTGAGAAATGGCACCTGATTTATTTATTTTTCCTCCTTGTGTCATTAGTGAGTTTGAAGAAGGCACAATTTTGGCTCTAAGTCAAATGCAGTTTCAATTCTGTATCTTATTCTTAGATTTTCTTTGCTTAAAAAAATCATTTTGTAGTGGCAGGAAGTAGAAGAAAGGGCATAGGAGAACAATGTTTTTTTAAAAAATTCATTTTAGGGGGGAAAACTGAGAAAACTATTTCCACTACACATTGTACATTGCACATTGTGATAATGCAGTGATGCTTCAAATGTTTCGATTGAATTACTTCATCTCATTCCCCCAAGTAAAATCCTCAGTTTCTCTGTGTTTACCTTTGTTTCAAACATCACATGTTTATTTCCATCCCAGCTTCATGTTCAGAGACAAGATCCTAAGCAATAAGGCAGTAGCATACCTCTCTACTGATTAATAAATGATTGTGAGCACCTCTAAATGCAAAATGCTCTATAAATGCTTTGGGATGATGATGATAAGAATGCCTCCAGGGAAATGGAGAAAGCAAATGAATTTTGGGAAATTTGCTTAATATTTACAAGTGATTTTCAGAGAATGTCTTAGGTGTTGTCTCAGTCAGCTTGGGTTGCTGTAACAAAATATCACTGACTGAATGACTTAATAAAAATTTGTTTTCTCACAGTTCTGGAGGCTTGGAAGTCCAAGGTCAAGGTCCAGCAGAGTTTGGTTTCTAGTGAGGCCCCTCTTCCCAACTTGGAGACAGCAGCCTTCCTTCTGTGTCCTCACATGACAGGGGAGGAACAGAGAACTCTGGTTTTTCTTGCTCTTTTTTTTTTTTTTTTTAATTTTATAAGGGCACCAGTTCTGTAGGGTCAGAGCTTCACAGCTATGACCTCTTTTAATTGTCATCACCTCCTTAAATGTCCAGTCTCCAATACAGTCATGTATTTGGGGGATAAGCCTTCAGCATATGAGTTTGGGGAAGTCATAGTTGCATTCATGGCAATGTACACTCAGAAATTGAACCATTGCTGGTCTGGAGCTCAGTTGTCAATTTAACAGTATGATTTCTTGCCCTCAGCATTTGTCATGGTTGGTCCACAATATCAGAAGTACTTCCACTCTTCTGCACCGTGAGAAGCGTGAAGTAGATGGAAACATTCAAGACTGGGTTTGGATGACATCTGTCCATTGATTTGTTAACATACAAGGCAGTAATGAGGATCAACAAGATCACAGACTCACAGATCTCAAAAATCATCCACACAAAACTTACACCCAGATATTCAGGTGGAAAAATTGAGGTTCAAAAAGTTGAAGAGCTTTTCCATAGGTCATTCTGATAATTCATTATCAATATGATCCTAGAGGCCTTGTGACAACCATCAGAGTGCTTAGTATGGTGATACATGGGATTGTATTTCAAATGAAAGCTTATATGAAAATTAATTCCAATTTTATGGGATAAATCAACATAGATTAGGATATTTGTGGTTGCACAAAATGTAAATTGACTCTGATCTTAATCAAAAGGATGTTGGAGGCTCACAGAATCAGTGAGGAGGACAGGGCTTTGTTTTGGTGACTAGGGGTGTGAATCCCAACAGCCACTGGGTGGGAAGTACCCCCAGAATCATTTACTGGACACCCATCCCTGCTGCTGGAGGGCACAGTCTCCACCACAGTCACTCTGAGTGAATTCAAACTATCCTTCATCTTAAAGGGACTGTATAGAATGTCACAGTGCTAGGAAGGATGTTTCCAGTTATCTTTGATCATGCACTCATGACTCCTCCACATGGGACCAAAAAGGGAAGATCTTGGCCCCTATACCTTCCACCAGGGAAAATAGGCCCCATCTCCGCATATAAATGGGGGATACCTCAAAATAGAAAGTTGTTAGATGCAGGATATCCAAAGAACAAAACAAAAACTATTATCTGCTACGGTTTCCAACCTAAGAGCTTCTACAGCTGAAAACATTTTGTGCTGAGGTAGGTTCATTTCAAGTTCATGTTTCAGCTCTCCCTAGGGGCCTCTGGTGTGCTGCTAGAGACTAGTGTACGTTTGGCATTACCATTTATTTTCCCATTATATTCCCATTCAGAATGAAATCTAGTGTTGAATTCTCTCCTTTTATACATGTTGATTCCAGCATTCGGTTCCCATTGTGGTTCTAGAGATACATAGCAACTTGGCTGCCTCAGAATGAAAATAAACTTTATTAACCTACTTTGCTAGCTTACTATTATTAAGGGGCATATCTCAGTGCATTCTTTAGGCTATTTTTCCAACCACCCGTAGAATCCAGACACACTTGCCATTCATGATCTTGCCACCAAAAAAATGAAACGGTATTTGATCACATGGGTTCACTTTTTCACTTGTGGGTTTGACTAAAATAAAAGTAACAATCACAATTACCTGTCCCTTAAGCAGCAAGGGATCTTAACCAAAAGAATGGGAGTTTGTTGATAGCAAAGTTATGGTCCCAGATCATGTCTCTGTAGAGAATTCTTAGTATCCTACCTTTTGCTGTACAACCCATGGCCATCATCCATTGCCGGGAACGTAGCCACAATAGGGAGTTGAAGTTTAAGAACTGATGTTCTGTTGGTGAAATAGCATATGCATCTTTATTTAGTCCATGACACTTGCACCTCCATCACTTTCTTTTTTTTTTTTAGGATCAGATTTATACTTTTTACGAAACAGGAATACTGCCACTCAGAATGGAGTCTGGCTGATGTTGTGGATCACTTAAAGAATGTGATAAAGTTGTCCTAGTCGGCAAGCAGTAATGACAGGATGGTTATGGGTCAGCAACAGGCTGGCCCTCAAGAAGCAAGGGGAGATAGGGATTCGTAGCTGTCATTTGTATCATGTATTGATTTCACAAAAGGACAAGAAAAAACAGAAGGCTGTCATGACCGATGTTCTTGATCTTTTACTGAAACATTTTAAAAACATCTTTCTGGACAAAGACCTAAGCCCATTTCCATGGTTCCACAGCAGAATGGTCTTCCCATTTCCATAACTGATAGTTACCAGGGTTAGTACATATGTCTCTAAGTGTGCACTAAGCATGGAGAATAAACTTGTATACTAATACAGTAGTCTTTTTTTCTTTATCCTTGCCAGGGGTGACTGCATACCAGCAGGTATCAGAATGTTTAGTTCTGCTGAGATGGTAAGACTCTGATGACATGGTTTTGTCCCCTTTCCCCACCTCAGTCTCTCCCTTCCCAAACACTGGTCCTAGCGTATCTTGCTTTAGCTTTCTCAGCATCCTCCCACAGTAACTTGCCAAAATATCTACTCAGACTTGGCCCTCAACCTCACCATTTTTTTTTTTTTTCTTCACGACGCTCAAGTCTTCTAAGTGTTATTTACATCATACTTCAGTTTGAGTCCAGAGCACTGATGGACCTATCGTTATGGTTTGAACAGAGTCAGATATAAAATGTCCAAGAAATTCCTGCCATGTGAGTTTACATATGAAAATGTTTAGTATATTATAAATGCAAGGGAAGCTATTTCAAAGGGGAAGCACATAATATATATGTGAAGCATGACAGAAATACCAAATATGTTCTTGGGGCATTTTTACTAAGCCCAGACCATTAGGACTTTACAAAATATTGGAAGAATGTTCTATAATATTCCAAATAACTCACATAACTAATCTATGTGAATTTCACAGGGCTGTGAACTTCTTTGCCTGAGCATTTCTATATGATTTACGTAAAACTCCATCTCAACTGAGGCCAGATTCTAATTTCAATTCCTACCTTACAAAGAAACTTACGCTGCCTCTTCTCAACCTGCTGGGCAATGGTGTTCAGGTTTTTTGCTGAGATAAGAGACCAATGTGGTATTTCCATGGTGGTTTTTTTTAAAAGAGATTCTATGCTGTGTAATTGCCAACACAATGAGCTGCAAGGTACAGTTACTATCTCTTAGAAATGAAAGCTCCTTCCCACTGTAAGAATTATGTTATTCTTCAGTAGTGTTGACAAGATGAAGAGCCATTTTGGATGTTATGATTCTAAAATGGCTATCTGTTGGTGAACCATGCTTCAAAGTGGTTATGATTCAATTCCAGTCAACTGACATTTATGGCTTTCAGGGTCTAGGTTGGGGCTCTCAATTCCGCTCAAGCAGGTGTCTGCAAACAAGCATCTGTTATGTTTAAGTTTCCTGATATATTTCTTTGAAACCTGCTATTTCCCCTAAATCAAATGCTTAGTTCAGCAAAACCTTTAAAAACAAAACAAAACAAAAAACACAAAATGGTCCCAATGGGACACCTGACAGAAAACTTACAGAAAGAAAGGCACAATGAAAGTACATGGAGGGGTATAGAACAGAAATATCCAAATTTCTCTCATGCCCTCTGAACTATTATTAATAGTGGGGTAATAATGCAGCCTAGATGGCATAGTGTCTTCAAGCATTTTCTACTAGATGGGCAAATGAAAGCATCATAATAGTTAGGTTGCAGAACTAGAATTTTTTGTGGTGTGGTGGAAAGAGCAACCCTTTGACACCTTGCGTCTGCATCCTGACCCTGAATCTACAAATTCTGTGACCTTGGATGAATTTCTGATCTCATATTAGCATTGGCTTCTATCTCTGTAAATTCAGGGTACTTCTATTAGATGAAGGAACTTTTCATCCATACACAAGTATTTACTGAGTCCCAGCTATGTGTGAGGTACTGTGTAAATCATTGGGCACTTAGATGACAATACAAAACAACAAAAATCAGGTCATATCTTTGCCCTTATGAAGCTTGTATTCTAAAAAGGCCTAGTGTAAATCACACTGGTTTTAGGTCCCACATGTCTGCTAGAGCAGACTGCCCTTTGAGATATACATTAAATAAATGTAATCCTACTGTTATGTGCCCACCAAGTAATTCAGTACCCCTCCAGGTAGCCTCAGCAATGCCTGGGAGAAGGAGACATGTCTTTATTTTTTCCACCTCTGGGTTTGAATTCTTGCTTTTGCTATATTAGTTCAGGTGATGGATCTTCGCATTTTTCAGCTCCTACCATCCCTGTTTTGTACACCCAACACATTTCAAACTTTCAGTGCCCATAATTCCACCAACGTGAGACTACTGGTCAAGCATTTGTTATGTGTGATTTAGGATGATAGAGGTGGCTTACATCACAAATCATTTAAATTTGTGTGTGTGAAAAGTTCTTTGGCTGTAGCCCCACCAGAAATTCCCAACTGACTCCATTTCTCCACAGAGCCTGCCTTCCACCATATTGCTAAGCACCCCCCCCCCCTCCTTCAGTCCTGATGCCTGAGGACTTACCTGCCAACCCATAACTGTCTACTGAGCATTGTGTCACTTGGAGACCTGTGTCTCGTTGAAGCAACCCTGTTACTTGTTGTTAAAGTAACACGTTTTCCCTGCCTGTTCGTTATGTTGGTGTTGGTGTTTGGCACTACGAACAATTGAGTTATCTTTGCTTTATTCTAAAACTGCTGACAGCTTTCTTCACAACAGCTGATGAATTTTATAAGCACAGATCCATAGGACTGCCCCTGTGACAAGACACTCGGCGACACACGTACTTTTAGTCCAATAACATCATCTTCCCACTTGTACAATTGCCTTTGAAGTGGAGACGCGGAGGTGTAGTGTGAAGGACATAACTTGAGAGGGGAAGAATGGGTGACAACAGGGGCAGACGGGGCACATCTCAACAGCCATAGAGTTTGAATTGCTAACATGGTCTTTACGTAAATGAGAGTCTTTGGTAACACTTGAAGCTCTCAGCGGTGTCCTGAAAAGGCCCATTATGAAATCATAGGTGCTACTTGCAGAAACCTGGGGGATTCCTTCCCTTACTCAGCACTGCCTTTGGAAAGTATTCCAACTGGCCCTGGTTTAAGGATAAACCCTAAAACCCAGTGAGTGAGGCTTTCCCAGGACTAGCACTTGGGATAAATGTGCAATGACAGCGTGTGCCCTCTGCAAATTACAGAGATAAGTAAGCCTGGTATGATGCTAAGCCAGTGAGTCCACAAAGTGCTTTTGGAAACATACACCTTCCACCCACCAGCTCGAAGTGTTTTATCAGCACTTTACTAATGTGGTTTCCCATGAAGGTCAGAAAGTTAAACTTATCACCCAGAAGCCAGGGTTGATAGTTCATATCTTGATCTTATCACTGGGCCTCTTTTTCCCATTCCAATTGCTTTTCAAGGACTTAGAACTGCTCGCTTGGGGGAACTGTTTGCAGTGAGTAGGAACCTAAGTAAAAATAAAAATCAGGCTGTGTAAGGCAGAAGCAAAGTGTCCAAAACAATATCACAGTTTGCTCCCCAAATGTGGGATTTGAGCCATCCATTTCTGTCAATCTTTTTCTTCTTCCTTTGGTTCCTGTTTCTCAGACATCAGAGTGAAGCCTGTTTTCCAAAAGGCAGCTGTCAAAGTGATCCTTTTTTGCTTTTCTGGCCTTCCATTCACGTATAATTGATGACAGCAGCATCACAGCAGCCTTTTAAAGGAGTCAACACTTGAAATAGAAAGGGAATCACTGAAAATGTATATGCAGCTTTACACCCTTGATATTCATAAGCAAGATAACTTGATGTGTTCCCAATTCTCCAAGTTCATGAATACCATAGGCTATAATTTCTTCAATTTCCTTATAATAAAGCAGAGTATGTCAGCAGCATTATTGATATTTCGGGCTGGGTGATTCTTTGTTTTAGGGACTTGTCCTGGGCGCTATAGCGTGTTAGCATCCCTCACCTCTACCCCACGAGTTGCCCAGTAACACAGTCTCGTACCTGATTGCGGTAACCAAAATTGGTTGAGACACTGCCACATGTTCCTGTGGGGCAAATTCCCCCCTTGTTCTGGTTGAGAACCCGTGATGTCAAGTGAAGCTAACACGTCCTTCTGTAGGTTGCTAGGGTTACAGGAAATTGTGTGCAAGGTGAGACCAAGAAATCCGCACGTTGTGAATACTAAAAGGCCAGCAGTGTTTACTCACAAACTGATGGATTTACACGGACACCAAACTCATGATGCAGGATTGGTCTTAAGAAAAGTATGTAAGCCTCCATTTCACAAGGGTCTTTAGAAACAGTTGAAACAGGCAAAGGGTACAGGTCTTCTAGATTCCCAGGTACCTTGGAGGTGAAGGTATGTCTAGTATCTTATATCCTTTCTTTCTTGAATGTCACAATTTGGATTGTGAAGATTTTGTTTTCTCTTTCTGGAGTATGGCTTAGCCTATGGGGTGTGTGTGTGTGTGTGTGTGTGTGTGTGTGTGTGTGTGTGTGTGTGTTTAGATGTTAAAGGGAAAGGAAAAAAGAGGGAGGAGAGCATTTCAAGAACGGTACCAAAACCATCAGCCCCATAGGTACAAGCTAAACCTCAGCATCCTTGAATTAACTTAATGGTCGTGTGCCAAGCTGTTCAGGTTTTGATTCTGAAAGCCTCTGAGCTGCTTTCAGAGCTTGTAGCCTTGCAAAGTTGCTTTTCTGCTCTGAGCCTTAGCTTCCTCATCTATAAGGTGGGCGTGTTAACAATACATACCCAGTAGAATTGCAGAGAGGATTGAATAAGGTAATATTAAAAAGTGTGTACCTGGGGGAGACATAGAATCTGAAGCAGGGTACAGGCTCTGAGCTGTCAGCACAGAGCCCGAGGTGGGGCTTGAACTCACAAACCGCGAGATGATGACCTGAGCAAAGTCAGACACTTAACTGACTGAGCCACCCAGGCACCCCCAATAAATATTGTTTTATATGCAGATATCTTTAATTCATGTAAGGGATATTGTGCTCTAATCAGTTTTTTTTTCCTCCTTTTCACCCAGCCTGTGGCTGCTCATTCCTGAACTCCTTTACACTTACATGATGGTCAGGGTTCAACACATTTTACCTTCGCATTCTCCCAGTAATAAGAACCCAATGGCCTCCCGCTCTCCACAAATAACATCATCATGAATATCCTCATTTATAAACCTTTAAGAGCCATGTGGGAATTTATTTGGATATATACTGTTCACACATTCCTGTCAGACAGAAGCTGAACTAGGAGAGCATTTCAGGTTTCCAGTCTTGCTACATCAATACCTCTATTGCTTCAGTTTCATTCAGAGCAAAAAATAAATAAAAAAAAATTAATATATCAAGAGGATGACCATGCTAAGCACATCTATTTGTTGTATGTTTTTATATGCTGGATGTTACGATAGATGTTTAATGTATTGAGAGCTCCCAAGACCACCAACAAGTCAGGTTTGTTAATTCTCTGGGAGGACTCAGCATATAGTAACACTATGGTGTTCCTCGGCAAAAGCAAACTAAGCCCATGAAATCAGCAAAGGAAAAGGTGCATGGGGCAAAGGCCAGAGGAAACCAGATGCCAACACCCAGAGTTCTCTCACAGATGCCCCACCAAATGCATTTGCTTCTCCCAGCCACCAGCTCTGACCACACCTATCTAATATGTTCCCACTCAGGGAAAGCTCATTAGAGACTTAATGAGCAGGGCTTTTATGGGGGGGGGGGCGGGGTGTGGTCACATAGGCAGCCTGTATGGGGGATATATCAAAATTCCAGAAAGAAAGATATTTAGCATAAACCGTATTGCCTGTACAAACAGTTTGGAAATAGTGACACATTCTTACCAGTTCTGGGAATGGTGGGAACGCTCCCCAAGTATAAGTTCCCAGACACCAGCCAAGAGCCAACTTTATCAGCAGGGCTTCTAAATGATAGCAGTCAAGCCTGCTATGTTAAGTCTTTTCTGCATATTTGTTTTCATTGTCATTCCATGCATGCATTGGCAGGAAAGAAAATGAAACTATCTCTTGTTAAAATAAGGTGACTGATGGGGCGCCTGGGTGGTTCAGTCCGTTGAGCGTCTGACTTTTTTTTTTTTTTTTGTAAGTTTTCAGTCATTTTTCTTCTTTTACAATTATTTTTTAAATTTACATCCGAGTTAGTTAACATATAGTGTAAAAATGATTCCAGGAATAGAATTTAGTGATTCATCACTTACATGTAACACCCGGTGCTCATCCCAACGAGTGTCCTCCTTAATGCCCCTTTCCCATTTAGTCCATCCCACCCACCCAATTCCCCTCCAGCAACCCTCAGTTTGTTCTCTGTATTTAAGAGTCTCTTATGGTTTGTCTCCCTCCCTGTTTTTATATTAGTTTTGCTTTGCTTCCTTTAGGTTCACTTGTTTTGTATCTTAAATTCCACATATAGGTGACTGATTCTTGATGTAGGCTCAGGTCGTGATCTTGAAATCCTGAGATCGAGCCCCAAGTCAGGCTTCTTGCAGAACATGGAGCCTTCTGTGGATTCTCTCTGTCCCCCTTTCTCCCTGCCCCTACTCTGTATGCACACGCCAAGTGTTTAATGTTAATAAACATTAAAAAATAAAATAAGGCAACTGAGGCTTAGAGAAGTAACCTGCTCCAGGTCACAGAGCTAAAAACAGAAAGAGCCGAAATGTACCTCAAGCTTCCTGGAAAGCAATTTATTTTTTAGATCACAGATTGGCATACTCTCTGTCATTAATTTAGGTTTGTTCCAGTAATTAGACACAGAGGATTTGACAGGTTCCCCCCCCCCCCCCCCCGAAAATAGCTTGACCTGTTATTTTCTTGTTTTTGGAAGAAGCTCCGGAGAAAAACCTTATGTAATTAAATTGACATAAGTATAGGATGTGGCTATCGCTACAGTCCTGAGCAAGGGGCGTTTCTCTTAAACTGGGTAGGTGATGGCTATTTTGAACCACAGAGAGCAAAGCCTAAAATTTTTGTTACAGTGAATACAAAGCTGGGCTAATTCCTATGTGACAATCAGTTTAAAACATTAAAGTTACCTCTTTTCTGCCGTTTTCTCTGGTCGAGAAAGAACTATTCACTCTGTGCTGAGCATGCTATGTGCTTTATTCCCATTGTAGATACGGACACCAATGCTTATATATGTTGAACTCGCTAAGTGTCACCTGACTGGTAAATGGTGGAGCCACGATTTGAATCAGGCAGACGCCAGAATCTGAGCTCTGTTGTCATCCCCAAGCACTATACCAGTGGTGGTCAGAGTGATTCAGGTGAGGGGAACAAGACACCATGAACTAAGCAGGAAAATAATGGACCAAGTTGGTGGACCAAATTTAGCACTGGCTTGGATGTTAGTGAGCTCTGGTCTCTTTGTGCCTTAGTCCTCTTGTTTCCAAAATGAAGCTAACAGTTCCTGCCCTATCAACTGCCCAGTGTCATTCTGGAGGCCACGTAAGGTATCCAGTGTAAATGTATGTTGAGTAGTTAAAAAGGGCCTATGTCAGGTATTGCCTGTTTGGTTGCATGTGTCTTTTGGCAAAAGGTCTTTCATCAAGGGCATAAAACTGAGAATTCGGAGCATGTCTGTCAATGTGGGGAGCTTGGATAAAAGAGCCAAAATGATGTTAACACAAGTTGATTCCTCCCTGGCCAGCTTTAGGCTCTATTTGCCTTCATGTAAGCCCCTTTCTCGAAAGTGCCTCTGGTTGTGTTTGCAGGATGGCTATAGCACTCATAGACCTTGATGTCTCTGAGTGTCACATGTCTCAGGAAAGACAGTGACAGCTTCTTACATAGCTCAAACTGAGATTCCCAGAATTAAGGATCATTGCCTGGGATTGACCTCATTGGGTAACACACCTGGCCGTAAATCATTTCTACTAGGAAATGCTGGATCCTCATTGGCTGGGACCCAGCCATATGCCACCTTACAGCTGCAGGTGGAGCCAACACCATCAGAACCACTTGGAAAGGCAGTGTGGTGGCTCTCCAAGTGGCCAATACTCAAGAACGGTGATTACATTGGTAATGAAGATTTAGTGGCATCTTCTCAGCGTGTTGTAGGCACAAAATAATCTTTTTAAAACATCATAGGTAGAAGAAAGCAATGTGTTCCGCAGCGTAGCTGTTTTGTAACAGGCCAAAATGAGAAATGCGTTTCTGAACGTTGTGTTTAGCGGGAGGGACGGCTCCCCATACACTCATACCATTTATTAAACATGCAGACAGGAAATGCGGTTCGCCATGCAGGGACTCCCTCCCTCTCCAGTCGCATTTAGGGCTTTATTTTTCAACTCTTATCATATTGGCCCACTTAGGGAAGGGTAACTATATAAGGTAATTACGAAGATAGTATTTAATTAGTTTTGGTTTCAAATCAAGGTATTTGCTACAAACCTGGCTAGCAATGCTGATGGACATTAATGAATGAAACCCTGTGATTAAAACATCTGTCACTGTCAAGCAGGGTCGATTCAGGGTGGGGATTGGCTCATCACTGGGAACGTGATGATGGCCACAGAAAGCCAAATTAGCCAAACTTAATGTTCCCCTAATCATTAGGCGATTGAGCTGACAGTGATTGGTCACAAACATGCACCGATGAGCAGTAATGAAGTTGCGACCAGATCAGTTCAGCATAGGTTTTTCAGGCTAATTAGCTAGACAAAAATGTTAATTTAATCAAAGAAACATGTATTCATTAAAGGTGTGTAAGAGAGCTGGAGGAGAAAATTGGCTCAGTCATTGAGAAGGTAAAATTATAGCTGCCAAGCCAGTCATCTGGGCTTCGCAAAAATCATTCCTCAATTTACTGTATCTCTTAGAAAACAGTCTGGTTACACTTGGGCATGTCACGTGGCCTTTTCTTTTCAGATCTGATTATTGTAAAGGAGAGATCATCTGCAGAGCAATGTAGAATAAAAGCAAATGCTTATCTCATTTTATCCCCTGAGGATTAATTAATTCCTGTGGAAATGTTCTTTTACTTTGATTCAAGGACTGTAGAAATAGAAACAGTTCTTAGGAGATATCTAAGCCATGCCATTCTATTTTCCTGAGGAAAAATGAGGCCCAGAGAGGCCGTACCACTTGTTCAAGATCACACAGCTTAGCACACTTTAATTTGCGCCTTTGATACAAGACTATGTAGTCAACGGAGTGTAACTTGTGAATTAAATATTGCAGAAGGTATTACTCCCTTTTGTCACTAGGCTAAAGACATCCTGTGACATTTTTACAGAGAGACAATTATCGCACAAGACTGTGATCTAGCCATATATGTAATTGTGAGGAAAATCGAAAATCTGTCTGATGGACAAATACAATTAGACTGTTTATGTTGGCATGGGATGGTATGTGTAACAGTGCTGGAAGTAACAAGGGCTATTGAGATATAAGCTCCTGCTACATCAAGTACTAAAATTATTTTCTGTGTGTACTCTAGAATATCTCTGGCAAGTGATGTAGAGATATACACATTCCTTTACAATTCTGAATCCGGTTCCCAGCATACATCACCAGAGTCCAAGTATGCTAACGTCCATGAGTTGTTAGCCACTAAAGTTACTTTATCCATTCCTCTACCCATTTACTAATCCTACAGATACTTCTGAAGAGGAGTTTGCAGTGGGAAACACTGTTAATTTAGGCTTTTGGAGACTTCTCTCTGTGTTGAAAGGGAGACACAGGGCTCCCAATGTTTGTCTCAGCCTCTTTTCTGTCCAAAATGCCTTTCATCCTCACCTTGAGCTGGTGAAATTCTATTCATCTCTAAATGTTTGTTTGAATCTTCTTTCCTCTAAGTAGGCAACCCTGGGTCCCATGACAACTAAGGAGTCTTTGTGCCTGCTGCGGCGCCATAACCTTACATTATCATGGCAGCTGTCTTTCAGATTTCAAGTATCCTGCTTGATTACCTGCCTCTCTCAACAGACTACAGTTTTTCCAAATGTGGTCCAGGCACACTCACATCAAAATCACCTGGATTTTCTGTTAACAATTCAAATTTCTTGGCTGTTACCCAGATTTAATCAGAGGGGAAGAACTATACAGTGGATTTTAGCAAGTTGCTTAGGTGATTCTTATGCACTGTAAATTCTGAAAATACTTTCTTATGCTCTTGGCTCTCTGAAAAAATAGACAAGTACACTAAGTACTCAGTATGCACTTATCAGATGAATGAATGCACGAGTAAATGAATTCTGATCATAAGGAAAGGGGAAAAAAACCATGTAATAAGAATGTCCCTAGGGGCTCCTGGGTGGCTCAGTCAGTTAAGCGTCCCACCTCAGCTCAGGTCATGATCCCGTGGTTCTTGAGTTTGAGCCCTGCATGGGGATCTGCACTGGGGGTACAGAACCTGCTTGGGATTCTCTCTCCCTCTCTCTCTCTCTCTCACTCAAAATAAAGAAATAAACTTTAAAAAAAGAGAATGTTCCTAAAGACTTTGACTTACAGTTTTGCTAGCATAGGCTTCCATTTCTTATGCCTGTTGCTGCAGAAGTTTAGAAGTAATAAATTTCCTAAGTTAAAAGGTTCTTCCAGATCCTCCAATCAACCATTGTTGCTCAGATGAGCAGATAGAGAGAGATTTGCCTGAGGTCACCGAGCACGTTCATGGCAGAGACCGAATCAGAACCCATGCTTTCAAACAAGCCCATTGCCTTCCTTATTACACCATGCCCCCACTGCCATGTTCTACCCAGTGGGGCGTAAAGCTAGTCTTGCTGCCCTATCTCTCAAGCAAAGATCCAAACTCTCTGCAGTTTTATAAAGAATTAGAAACAAATCCAATTTTGTACAGTGCGTGGATAACTAGCATCCAGTCCTTCTAGAGATTTCTGCTTTATAGGTAAGCAACTCAGCCAAATCTAATTCGTGGAGAGGTTCTTATCAAAATGTCAGCGTGCTGGTGATGTCAGGTTGTCACCGTTAGGAAGCTCTGCTTCCTGGAGCTTAGTCCATTATCGTTTCATCTGTGCCCTAGTTTTTGTTTATTCCCATTCATTTGTCACAATTTTCGCTGTATTCAAATTCTAAACATTTTCCTTTGAATGAGCTTTTAAAAAATATTGGATTCATCCTAAATAGTAATACATATATATGGAATCTCAGGTTTGATGTCCAAGGTTTTTTCCTCTAATGCACACTTGAAAATATTATTTTAAATGCCATCCTTGTACCATGTAAGCCATCTTTAGTATAATCAGTGATATGTGCATCGCACTTTGGGATACAACCTACTCATTATTTTAGTTGGATTCTGTGATCTTCCCATCATGCCCCAAAGGGGAGCATTCATAAACTTCCCAAAGAAATCTTTTTATAGTCTAATTTAAATGAAAATAAAGATACTATCCTAAAGTCATCTTAATTCCTCTGCAGTACTATCTCTGGCAAGGCACGTTTGACAGTCTTCTATGTTAATATCATGCCCAGAGCTATTTGGTTATTTTAAAGAAATGACAGATGGCACAAAGGTTGCTAAGGTAGAAATTAAATTTTCTTTGTATGTCTGGCAAATTTTATAGCATATAAAGGCTGTTGCATTGCTGTGATTAAACAATGCAGATAGTGTTGCATTCACATCTAAATTTCACATTATTTTCAAGAAAACAAGAGACTTGGTAACAGATGGAAATGATGTGTAGTTATCTAGCAACAAAGGGAAATCCTAATTTGACTGGTAGATCTTTAAATCTGGACTAAGAGGAGATGGCAATTCAGGGAAAGATAAAGAGCATATAGCTGGGGCACCTGGGTGGTCCAGTTGTTAAGCATCTGACTTTGACTCAGGTCATTATCTCATGGTTCATGAGCTCGAGCCCCACTTAGCGTGAGTTTGAGCCTCGCTTTGAGTGAGCCCTGCTTCTCTCTCTCTCTGCCCCTCCAGGAGTTCTGTCTCTCTGCTCCTTGCTCATTTGTGCGCTCTCTCTCTCTCTCTCAGAAAAAAAAAAAAAAGAATGGGTAATGTCACTCTTTTGGAGAAGGAAGGAACTATATATATATATATGTGTGTGTGTGTGCATATGTAAAAACAAATATATGGAAGTATAGGAAATAAATATGAATTTAAAAATAGGTATATATATGCATGTTTATATTTTTATATATGTATGTATATTTTAACTTTTGGAACTGATAACCAAGTTCAAGTTTTAGGATCACTACTTGGCCCCATTACAAGGGGTTGTTGGAATGAGCACTCCAAAGTGTTTCCAGCTGCACATTTTCTAGGTTTGAAACAGAGAAGCTACAAGAGTCCTGGCAGCCTAAAGAAACCTATGTTGAGAGGGATTGAAGGCTTACACCTAAGTGTACTATCTAGAGGATGCGTCCTGAAGGCTGGATTTGCAACCTGGAAATGGCACCAGACTCAATCGGGAGTTTAAGGATCTCCATGAGGGTTTTGAATGAGGAGAACTTATTTGTTGGATTTAGGGACAGTAGGAAATTGAGCATTTTTGGAAAACCATAAATGAGTTAATGTAGTGTTCAGGACAAGCTGTGAATTGGCCTCTCTAAGGAGGTTTGTAGTAATAACCTGCTGTAAAAATTACCACTGCCTTTTCGGCCGTTTTCACCATATGCTCCTGCTTTGAGAGCTTGCATTTTCTGGCAGTCACTGTAGCTTAAGGACCTATTATTCTGTGAGGTGGACTTTGGCTCTGTTGTCTATGGGTTTTCAGGTGGGCAATTTGCAGCAAGAGAGGAAAGCCTGTGGGAAACTGTATAAAGACGGAAAGATCTCTTTCCAACGATTTTCATGTGCAGCTGCAAGAAGACCAGAGCTAAAGGGAGGTGTTTATACTTGTGCGTGATGGAAAGGAAAATTCACCTCAGCTCCCATCTCTCCCAGGAAGCTTTCTTGAGCTTTTCCAGCTCATGCTGGGCTCTCCTGTTTATATAGTTGTGGAGTACTAACCGTCTCTCCAGTGGTGTTGAGCAATTCATCATTTCCTACCATCTCTTTTCTCCTCATTTCACACAGGGAACCCCAACCCAGTGGTCCCACTGTAAATGGTCTACATTTTTAAAAGTCTTTTGTACCTGTTGTACCTAATTTAATTATGATGACCAGATAGGCTACTAATCACAATAGCTGCCAGAGTAATCATGGCGGTAATAATGGTCATACAACTTTCATTTATTGAATGCTTTTTAGGTGGCAGACGCCATTGTAGCTTTCCAGGTACTGACCCCTTATTCAGTCTTCAAACAACCCTGAGAGTTACTTTTATTTCCTTCATTGGAAAGGCTTTGAAGACCAGGCATGTTTAGTAAATCGTCCAAAGTCAGAGCGAATACTTCAGCCCAGGTCATCTGTCTCCGTGGCCCTCTCTCACTACTGGGCTTTCTTTCCTATGGTAGTGGGAGATAAGGAAGGTCATCTCACCTTTATAGGGAAGGTAGACTGTGCCGGGCACTATTCTAAGTCCCCTTGAGATATAATCCTAGGTAATACAATAACCCATTCAAGTGGGAGCTCTTTCCAGTCCCCTTTTCCATTGGAGGAAACTTGGGTTCACAAAGGTGATTAGTTGCTCAGTGCCATGCAGCTAGTAAGGGGAACAGCCAGGGAATCACTTCTCTTAAGTACTGTTAAGACATTGTCTTCAAGATGTACTTGATATTTACCTGGGTGGTGAACAAGTACTATTTACTTGCAGATGCCTCCATGGGGAAGCTTACCCATTTCTCAAGAGAAATGAATTATTCCTGGTTTTCTTTATCTAGGGCAGGGCTTGTCAATTATTCTCTCATTATTGTTCCCCAAAGGAGCCTATTTGGGTCTTTTTTCATAATCACCACCCTCCCCATCTGGTGTTAATACCACAGATATACTGTATATCTGTTTGTATACTATGTATATACCTTTGCTTTATGCATGAAAGGAATAAGAAAATTAAGCTACCACAAACCAATTTGCATTCTGTTGGCAATTATATACAATCTAGCCCCCAGTCAGAATATGTGCCTGAGTGTCTCCAGGTCCCCATGTTAAAGCTGTTTGGCATGGGCTCTTGGAAAAGCAGTGCACAGTAGAATTTTGGCTCAACTTAAAAACTCACTGTACAGCATGCCGCACTTAATTAAACAAGAATCCTTTAGGTTTGTGCCCTTAATGAATACCTTGCCTGGTTGTATCAGATCACGATCGATAGATAGATAGATAGATAGATAGATAGATAGATAGATAGATAGATAGATAGATAAGAAATGAGTAGATTTGCTTTTCATGCCTTTCATTCAATCTTTTGAGGTCCAGAACTCATAGGAGACCCCTCCTTTAGAAAATTGGCTGCTTTTGGGGCACCTGGGTGGCGCAGTCGGTTGAGCGTCCGACTTCAGCCAGGTCACGATCTCGCGGTCCGTGAGTTCGAGCCCCGCGTCAGGCTCTGGGCTGATGGCTCAGAGCCTGGAGCCTGTTTCCGATTCTGTGTCTCCCTCTCTCTCTGCCCCTCCCCCGTTCATGCTCTGTCTCTCTCTGTCCCAAAAATAAATAAACGTTGAAAAAAAAAATTTAAAAAAAAGAAAATTGGCTGCTTTTATTTTTACTGAGGTCAAGACATTCACATAACCTAAAACCAACCATTTCTACGTGAACAATTCAGTGGCATTTAGTATATTCAAAATGTTACACAACTGCCATTTCTGCCTAGTTCCAAAACATTCTTATCCTCTCAGAGCAAAACCCTGTATCCATTAAGCAGTCATTCCTCATTCCCGCTTCCTTCCAGCCCCTGACAACCACCAGTCTGCATTTGTCTTTGTGGATTTACTTCTTCCAAATGCTTCACATTGAACGCAGTCTATATAGTATGTCGCCTTTTGTGTCTGGTTTCTTTAACCTCCCATGTTTCTTACACATTGTAGCATTGCATCAGTATTTCAATCCTTTTTGTGGTTAGATGATATTCCTTCTTATGGCTAATGCCACATTTTTCTTATCCATTTATCAGTTGATGGACATATGGGTTGTTTCCACATTTTGTGGCTATTAGGAATGATGCTGCTGTGAATAATTTGAGAATTTCTCTGTGGGCATGTTTTCAGTTCTCTTGTGTATAGAGTAGAATTGATAGATCACATGGGAACTCTAGGTTTAACATTTTGAGCAACTGCCAAACTCTTTCCGTAGTAGCTGTACTATTTTGCATTTCTGCTAGCAACATAAGAAGCGTCTCCATTTTCCCACATCCTCAGCAATGCTCATTGTTCATCTTGTTTATTATTGCCATCTTACTGGGTATACAGTGATACCTCATTGTGGTTTTGATTTGCATTTCCCTAGTGTCTAATGATGTTGAACAGCATTTCATGTGCTTATTGGCCATTTGATATGTCTTCTTTGAAGAAGTGTCTTTTCCAATCTCTCCTTATTTAAAGAAAATCAAGTTATTTATATCTTTTTATTGTTTTAAGAATTGATTATACATTCTGGATACAAGATCCTCATCAGATAAATCATTTCTAAATATTTTCTCCTATTCTGTAAGTTTGTCTCTTCACTTTCTTCATGGTGTCCTTTGATGAACATTTTTTTTTAATTTTAGTGAAGTACAATTTATTGATCATTTTCTTTTGTTGCCTGTGCTTTGGGTATTATATCTAAGATGCATTGGCATTTTAATGGGCTTCTTGTAGCTATTAAATCCTTAACCTAAAAAATTGAAACATGAATCGTATGCTTTCAGGCCCTGTAATAAGATGAGTCAACACTAATTTTGGTGGGAATGACCTTGTAGCAACTTACTTTTTTCTTTTTCTTCGTGTGTGTGTGTGTGTGTGTGTGTGTGTGTGTGTGTGTGTGTTAACTATTTTATCAGGAAGGCTTCCAGTCAACAGTAAGCTATTAGTTTGGGGAGAGTCGAAAGTTACATTGTATTTTCCACTGCACAGACAGGTCAGTGCCCTTGGCCTCCACATTGTTAAAAGGTCCAACTGTACTTTCCATATGCCAGCAGATTGACAGAAGTTGTCATATGACACATCTTTTTATATTACAATACATTATAAACAACTTACTGTGAAAACAAACATTAATTTTAATGATGTGCATGCCAGATATTTAAGTTCATTTTTGAACATCAGGGTTGTTGCAATGTAAAATTGAAATACTTCTATATATAACTTTTAAAACAAATTATAATGATAAACACTTTATCATCTACCTGTGACATCAGATAAATCTATATTTTATTTTCTTTTGTTTTTTATCTTTATAAGGAATTTACTTATTTAATTTATTTATTTTTAATATAATTTATTGTCAAGTTGACTAACATACAGTGTATACAGTGTGTTCCTTGTTTTGAGGGCAGATTCCTGTGAATCGCTTACATACAACACCCAGTGTAGCAACGTATTTCAAGTTGACACATCATTAGCTATCTAATCTGAACATAGTAAAGCTACTCTGAGCACAGAGAAGTTGAATCTCTAACAAGTGTAGCATACTTGTCATAGGTACAGCTTTAGAGGCAAACAGCAGTTTGGATCCAGGACTTGATTCTAAGTTTGAATCCAGGACTTACTTGCCGGCTCAGTGACACGGGACAAGTTAATGAACCTTTTAGTGTTCTTTTTCTGTAAAAGAAGGATGATAATACTCTCCTTCATGAGGACATTTTATAAATAGCTTAATACAGCATGTGGTACATAGTGAATGCTTGATAAATGTTATTGTTAGCTATATTATTAATAGGTATCACTTTATTCTTTACTAATCACTACATATGATACAAAACTAGAGTGAATGATCATTCCCACATTGAGTGGTTCTGCATTATCTGTGCAACTGTTCCTCTCTTTTACTGTGACTAATTGAAAGATGATTGCACAGATAAACCTCCTGCATTTGCAATCAAAATTTGCCATTGCCATATAGCTCAGTGCCTCTCCCCATGGATTTTAAAATAAGAAACCTGTTGGCCACCTGTGTAAGTACAGGGCAAGTTCACCTAGAAACGTGCCGGGAATCCAGCCGAAGCTGTTCTCTGACCTCACCTCCCTGCAATGTATTCTCAGGCTGTCATCAGGCCTTGGGGTTAATCTTATGCACTCCCTGAGTGCTGTAAATGGGCGAGTTGCTCACAACCACCCACATTAGAAATGACTGATTTGGATGGGATGTATGACTTGTGACTCTGTGCACTGCCATCAGAGCATCTCCCTAACTGTGAAATGTATTCCTTATCCAAGGAGGGAGGAAGCAGGTTACCATTTGAGAGTAGAAAGCCCTTAAATGTGCAAATCATGGTGCACTTTTGCGGATGACAGAAAAAAAATCGAACGGTGCTTGGTAAGAGGAAATAATAGATTTAACTCAAGATGTGGCACTGTGGTTTGGGGATGGAGGGATGGTAGTGATTGACTGAGAAGTTGTGTATTGTTTTACTTTATCTTCCAAGCTAATGAAATAGATTCAGAAGAGTTGTCCAGGTTCTGTAAGTGTGTCTGACTCAAGAAGTAAGGACTGTGCCAATACTCAACCCTAGGAATCTGGCCAGTAGAGTAGAAGGCATTCAAATAAAATTGGACTACCCCGTTTTAAACCTCATCTCTAACCTTCCTCACCTCTAGACATTTTTGGATAGCCCCACATCTCTGGAAGTCAGTTTTATTAACTGTATGATGAGAAAATTGAAGGGAAAAATTGTGTGGTTGTTAAATTATTTGATTTTTCAATGGCAATTCATAAGCACCACAGGATAAAATTCACAGGTGTAAGAGTGTATTTGAGCCCACAGTACACATGCAGCTTCGTTACCTGCACCCTTCTCTTTCCATTCTATGAGCATTTTCCTAAGTTTTCAGGTCATCTTTGCAAGCATCATTTATAATCTTGCCTTATATGCCCTCTTCCTCTGGCTGTCTGTCTAGGTAAAAGCCCTCTGTCTTCTGTTACAAATGCTCTGAGTTTTACTCATTATTTAAGTTAACAGATACAGTTTAAGCACTCACCCTTACTAGGTATTGGGGATATGATAGAGAATAAGACTGAAGTATCCCTGCCCTCATAGGGCTTACATACTAGAAGAGGATAGTAAACAGGACAGCAAATGTAAGTGATTTCAGAACGTGGTTGGTATTTCTGAAGGAAATAGACATCTGCAATGGATCGAAAGAGGGAATGGACCTACTTTATAGAGGAGGCATACTGTGATGCATGGAACCTTCTTTCCACCTTCTGGTGGACTATTTGCTTATAACATATCCACACATTTGAGACTAATATTGCAAAGGATAATAACAATTTCCCAGACCCTTGGTAGAATGCATGGCTAAATTCCTATTGGAAACACTTTTGTCAGCATGAGTCAGCCGTATGCCTGGTTCTGCAGTGACTTTATCCAAGGAGTCATTAGACTGAGCCTCTTGTCTCGGACTGTGAGTGTTAGAAGGTGGATCAGGCTGACTAGAAACCGAACTTGCGGTCATCTCTTGCAGTTCAGTTTGCAGGGTCATGTTTTACTACACTCTGCATCACTGCTGATTGCAAATAACACTCTTGAGACATGTAAAGTCTCCATAACCAGGAAGGGGAAACCCTTGGGATACATTCCAGTCTCTGACACTAACTTGCTGTGTGTCATTGAGAGAGTCACTAAACTTCTCTGGGATTCAGTTTCTCAGATATAAAAATTAAGGGACTATTTGACGTGTAGTGGCTTTTTGATTTCATCCCAAGTGCCATCGGTAGTGTGGAGCACTGAATCAGGGCCCAGTGACAAAGTCTGCCACAGTTGATTACGTCCACCATGGGCAAGGGAGAGGTGAACTTTGAACTCCTGACTTGCATTTGCAGACCCCAAATTAGATCATCTTTCAAGCTCGTCATCTAGCTATAAAACTCTTCCACCTTTATAAATAAGCATCTCAGTTAACTGAGATTATCTGCATTTTAAAGATTAGCCTAAACAAAACAAGATACTTGCTGATTTTGAATGTCTCACCAAGTTTTCAAAACTTTTTCTTTCTGTTTGTATATGTTTGCTGGCTTTTATTTCCAGCTGTCAACTAATCATTATTAAAGGAATGACTAGTAACTGTCAGGCTTTGTAAAGCCCCTCAAGAGCCTGGGAACCCTGCTCAGAAAATAACGTGTCTCTCCTCTGGGATAGACAGGCTGCCTCTGATGAAATGCTTAGCTTAGAAGCTGGCGAGGCTTCCAGATGTGTTCTGACACAGGAGACAGTTTGCATTTTCAAAGCTGGGCCCCCAACCGTGCCAGTTGAAGGAACGCAGCTGGTTCCATGGGCTCAGAGGCTTGCACTCTGCTGAGAGATGATTTTAGTTGGAAAGGTTGATGGCGCTGAGCATGGGAATCTCTCTTTGCCTCCCCCACCCCCAACCCCTCCTTCAGACATCCCTGCCACTGGAACAAATGCTTCTATTAGAGGAGGGAAGTAGTCTTCCTCTGCAGCTATCATAAATCGTTTTTCCTTCTGAAGAGATTGTGGTTAATTTCATTATCGGATATAATGGATGAAGAACATTCAGCACGAAAATGTATCTATCCGCTGTAATTACATCAACATTTTTAAGCTTAAAAAAAGTGCTACCGAAAGAACTCATTTCGCATGTATAACCAAGAATGCTCCATGTGTTTTTACAAGAGGATAATAAAGACATAAATGGGATAGATGGGGCTAAGTAGTTTTACAGATGGTAGTTGCATATTAAAGATTAAATTGCTGTCTATAAATAAAACCACTTTTACAGTAACTAGGTTACTGCTTTATCTTAATTTAGGTGTAATTGAGAGCATTAGCGTTCTTCATAATAGCCCAATGAATGTTCCTGCATACTGTAAACAGGACCCCGTGGAATGCTAACTGATGAATTTGCTTTGCCACAGAAAGGCCCTAACTTAAAAGGTTACTGGGGAAACTCTCCTGGTTTCCAGGCTGATCTTTGACTTCTGTGAGCCAGAGTATTTTACAAAGATCTTATGGGGGTCCCTAAGAAGGAGGCAAATATCTCACTCTCCATTGTGTTACGTGGGCACTGATGATGTGTTTTGATCGCTCTCACCGGTTGTTTCTTCTGTATTTTTATCAAAATTATTGTACTTGGCCCAAACTAGAGGTCTTTACATCTTGATCTTCCATCTTCCTGGCAAAATGAGAACCACAGAGTCACAATTTACTTTCAAGTGTATTTATTTGATTTGAGGATGAGAAGAAAATGTAAAATACAAAATACCACCTTTCAGATGGGAAAGAGAAAGGTCATGCTTCCTACTGTGATCGTATTGTCACTGCCCTCGGTCGGGCGTCCATGATTGAGAATGAGACGACAAAGGAGCATGATTATAACTGTCATCTAAGGAGCCAACTGCTGGTTTTCCATCCTCTATCAACTGTCTGCTGCCTCTCTGACCTTGGACAAGTCCCTTAATCTCTCTGTGCATTCTTTCCCGCCTCTGCAAACTAGCATCATAATAACATCAATCACATAGGATTGCTGTAAAGATTAAATCAATTTACTCGTGTAAAAGTGTAGGAGGGATCGTGATACAATTGTAGAGTCCTACCACAATGTCATATGTGTTGCATACACACACCAATACATGATGTTTTTACCATCCCATGCACTTGAGATGTTTCCTTTAATACCTTAACCAGTTGTTTGGGAGGTGTGTACTGTGTGCTAGGTAGTATGCTAGTTGCTAGGGATGGCAAAATGAAAAATCACTCTGATCTCTAGGAGCTCTTATACAAGTGTAAGTTCCAAGCAAGAGCCTTGTCATTCTAGTCCAGCATCCTCAGGGTCTGTCACATTGTTGGTACTGAAAAAGAGATTTGCTGACTGGATGAATTGGGCAGCTCACCCGAGGTCCTGAGCTCCACCCCAGAGCTCCAGAAAACATGGACATAGAAGATGTTTTCACAAAAGCAAATGGTCTTTGTTTTGTCAAAAGTTGGGAGAAAAGGTGCTGGGCCACAAAAATAAATGTCCTTTACAGACACAAAAAAAGTTAGGGACGTTTGGGAGAGGGTGTTGTAAGACAAAGTAAATCACAAAGGCATTTGCAATGGGGTAGGGGGTATGAAGATTCTGGTAGACCTTAGGGATGGGGAGGTATCTGATGAGTGAAGATGACCAGGACAATGCTATTAATAATGCAAGGTGAAAAAGAAGGAAAAGCCCAGGCTTTGGGCCAACTTCAGGATTATAGAAGTAAACAAATCTTACTCAAAAGTCCCTTTTATTTTCTAGTTTTTCAATGAATGTATTTTGTGATTTTTCCCAACAGGTTTACTTGCCTAATTAAATTTATCCTAGTGACCATTCAGAAACGTCGTCTGTAGTGTAGAGAGACAGATGGCCAGAGTTCTACCTCCTTTCTTGGTCAAAAGAGCTGGATCCAGGAAAAGGCTGGCAGGGCAGGAATAATTGTTGTGCAAATTAGCCCTTGGTAAAATTCCTGGGATGGAATGATTTTATGAGGATGAGATAATGTGGGAAAGAACATGAATCCCAGGTCCTCACTTTAGAACCCAGCTATAGAATTAGGGAATTTTAGAGTTGGCCAAGATCTGGAAGGCCTCCGCTCCAACTCCTTCATTTTTATAGATAGGAGACTGAGGACTCGGTAAATTAAACATGTATCTTAAGATTATGCATCAAATAGTGGCAGGCCTAGGGTTTTAGCCCCCAGGTCTCCACAAGCAATAACAGAGACCACAGGCACTGTTCCCAGAACAGTACCCAGAACACATGACAGGTATTGAACAAACATAGATAAGATTCCAGAGATGAGATAAGGTAGCTTTTATAAATGTCCACAAAGAATTTTACAGCGTTTTATTGGGAGTCCTGTGGAATTACATAGATAAATATTTCAATGAAGTTAATTTACTTCTACCTACCAACAAATATTTCTTTAGAACATAAGATGGGGAGGTATGATTTGGGGGATATGATCCCCATAGAGATAGAAATTGTCAGTATCTGACCATTTTGGACATACTGAAATGGAAATTTCTGTAACATTGAATATAATGCAATATAACACACAAATGAGTGCTTATTTGATATTCTAAGAACACAGCAGTGTGACCAGGAATAATTCATACTTCCTGAATCCCCTAAACACATTTTCTACTCCTGTAAGGGTGATGTTGCCTTCATCGAAATTCATCTTTCTCTTGTAATGTTGGCATGCCTTGTCAAATATAAATACCCTAATGGACAACCTGGATGTCATATATAAAAAAAAGTAGTAACATTAAAAAATCTTTTAAAGTGGGGCACCTGGGTGGTTCAGTTGGTTAAGCATCTGCCTTTTGATTTCTGCTCACGCCACGATCTTGCAGTTCGTGAGATCAAGCCTCGTGTCAGGTTCTGTGCTGACAGCGCAGAGCCTGCTTGGGATTCTCTGCCTGTGTCTCTGTTCTGCCCCCTCCATCATGCATATGTGCACATTCTCTGTCTCTCCTCCCTCCCTTCCCCCCTCCCTCCCTCTCCCTCCCTCCCTCCCTTCCTCTCTCTCTCTCTCAAAATAAATAAACATTAAAAAAATTTTTAAAGTAGTAATCACTACCTTTTACTGAGTGCTTATCATAAGTCATGTACCATGCTAAATGCTTTATCTCCATTGTTGTATTTAATTTTCATTACTGCCCTATGAGGTGTAGATATATTTTTAAGACTTTATTTTTTAGGGATATTTAAGATTCCCAGAAAAACTGAGGGGAAGGTACAGAGATTTCCCTCATACCTCTGCCCCCACACTTGCACTGCCCCCACCACTACCAACATCCTCTACCAGAGGGTACCTTCACCACAATTAATGCACATAGATTCACACATCATAATCACCCAAAGTTCATAGTTTATAGCATAGTTCATTCTTGGTGTTGTACATTCTATGGGTTTGGACAAATGTGTAATGACATATATATGGTATTACTGCCCTAAAAATCCTCTGTAGGCTTCCTATCCATCCCTCACCTCTTCCCACCCCCAACCCCTGGCAAACACTGATCTTTTTACTATTTCAGTAGTTGTACCCTTTTCTAGAATGTCAAAGAGTTGGAATCATATACTATGTAGCCTTTTCAGATTGACTTTTATTTAGTAATATGCATGTAAGGTTCCTCGATATCTTTTCACAGTTTGACAGCTTATTTCTCTTTAGCACTAAATTTCATCCCATTGTCTCAATGTACCACAGTTTCTTTATCCATTCATTACTGAAGGATATCTTAGGTTGCTTCCAAGATTTGGCAGTTATGAATAAAGCCACTATAAATGTCCTTGTATGTCTGTGTGTGAATGTGTGTGTGTGTGTACCTATGGATGTAGTTTTGTAACTTCTTTGGGTAAATACCATGAAGCATCATTGGTGGATCATATATAATAAGAGAATGTTTAGTTTGTTAAGAAACCACCAAACTGTCTTCCAATGTGGCCCTGCCATTCTGTATTCCTACCAGCAGTGAATGAAAATTTATTTTGCTCTACATCTTTGCCTGTTATTTGAGGCTGTCACTTCTGGATTTTGGCCATTCTAATAGATTTGTAGTGGTATCTCATTGTTTGTCTGTTTGTTTTTAATTTTCATTTCCCTGATGACATATGTGGAGCATCTTTTCATATGCTTATTTGCCATCTGTAGATCTTATTTGGTGACTGTTGAGGTCTTTGGTCCATTTTTTAATCAGGTTGTTTGTTTTCTTAGACATTGTTTTTAATCTCTGCTTTATGGGAGAGGGAAATATGAGGGTCAATGAGCTTAAGCAGTTTTTCTCCAGGTCAAAGTAGTTTTCAAACCTAGGAGATAGAATTCAAACCTAGGTCTACCTAAATATAAATGTATATGTTTGGTGTCCACTCTATTCTACGTTTGCAAAATCTCATTCAACAGCACCCTCAACACTACTCAATCCTTTCTCTGTTTGAAGTCCCCCAGTGACTGGGACTGAAAACTTCCTGCAGCACAACTAAAATCTGTCTCAATTTCACACTCCTAAATGCCCCTCATTTGCTTTCCAGCTGTGCTCATTGCCTAATCCCTGTGCCTTGTTACATGAACCTCCATTTCAGTTTGACCAGCTACGTGAGTCTGCACAAAGTTAAAATGAGATCACATTAATTAGAACACTCTATTGGGGATGAATTATACTGACTTCTCAATCAGAGCATGATGCTGGAAAGAAGTTGTTTAATTTCTTCCTTAGTATGGTCTGTGTACAACACTAAACAGCAAGCTCTCTGTGGGTCACCTTAGGCAGTTCTGTCTTTTCACACAGCACAGCACCATGGACTGGAAAGACATGCTTCAGGTAGCCTCACATTGCCTGTACCTTTTCAGGACATTTCATCACATACACGAATTTGAAGTCTTGGCAGTTTCCCATTCTACGGACAGGTACCTGCCCATGGGGATGGAAATGGGCGGGCACATCCTCATTCACAGGAATGCTTCAAATGTACAAGAAGGTTTCAAGTCCTTACTTTGCCTTTCTTTTCTTTTTTAAAATATAATTTATTGTCAAGTTAGCTTCCATGCAACACCCAGTGCTCATCCCAACAAGTGCCCTCCTCCATGCCCATCACCTACTTTCCCCTCTCCCCCAACCTCCATCAACCCTCAGTTTGTTGCTTTTCTGAGAGGGCCTTAAGAAAGCACTCCAAACACCTATACATGATTGAGTCCTCAGTTCCTAAAGTGTGTCTGAAAGATCAGTTCTGTGGGATTGAGTAGGTCTTACTCTAAAAAGGGTTGCATGATCAGATAAGTTTATGAAACTAAACAAATCTGGTTTCTTTACTATTCTTAATTTCTCATTTATCCTTGTTTGTCAGATTGTTTGGGTCATGTTTGTTTCAAACCGGACCTTAAGTTTTGTAAGGGCAGAACTGAGTCTGAATTTCTTCACCAGTGAATCTCCAGTAACTAGTACAACACCTGGCTCATTTGAGATGTGTTTGAAAATGAATGAATGGGGGCGCCTGGGTGGCGCAGTCGGTTAAGCGTCCGACTTCAGCCGGGTCACGATCCCGCGCTCCGGGAGTTCGAGCCCCGCGTCAGGCTCTGGGCTGATGGCTCGGAGCCTGGAGCCTGTTTCCGATTCTGTGTCTCCCTCTCTCTCTGACCCTCCCCCGTTCATGCTCTGTCTCTCTCTGTCCAAAAAAAAATAAACAAACATTGAAAAAAAAAATTAAAAAAAAAAAAAAAAGAAAATGAATGAATGAATGAATGAGTTAATAAAGGAATGAAGAAAAGGGAGTTAGGCAAGGAAGGATAAGGAGGAGGCCTAACAACCCACCTGGAAGAAGGAAATAAGAAGAGTGAGAGAATAAAAAAGAAACTTCACTAACTTCATAATTTCTCCAAAGCTGGGCCTGCTCCAAACTCTGTATGTACAAGGCTGGGGTTATTTAGGTCTGTTAAGATGGATGGTTATATTTATTTTTAGGTTCTGAAAGCCTGAAATGGTATGTTCTCCAGATGGGAGGGAGGATGAGAGCATCCGGGAGCCAATGTACTCTGAGCTCCCTCTTTTCACTACGCTTCACACCCTGGCAGCTGGTCAGATGAGCCCTGTAAACACTTGCTACTATATTTCAATATTGCTCTGTCTTACTCCTCTCAGAAAATTTCAGTGGCCTGCAATTTTGATTTCCCATATATTTTATTTTTCCTGGAGATTGAATTTGCCTCCTTTGCTGGCAGCTTGGCTGTTTTGATTGCCCAAAACAGTCCATTTTTCATGTCCACACCATCAATAGGAACCCAGGTGCAGAACAAGGAAATGTGGACAGGTGTTTAAAGACTGGCGGGGCTCTCACAGGGTGTGCTTTGCACACTGGATAGTAAGGCTTGCTGAGAATAAAGCTGCTAAAGGCAGGATATTTGATTCATAGGGTTCTTAAGCCTGTATTAAAAAGTCCTCCAAAACTTACTCTCCATTTTCCCTGCGAATGTAAATAACTCAGATAACAAAGATAGTATACAGCAAGCTGAGACATTCACCAAAAGATCACTTGGATTAACTGTGAATCCTCTTTGGAAAGAATTATTGTGTTCCAGATCAAGAGATTAGAAAAATAGCATTCTGGTTTCTTTCTGTTATTATTTGAGGTGTGAGGGGAATCTCATTCCTCACAAAGCCCTGGCATTTGTTGTCAAATCATCTAATTTAAATACTTTGTGGAATTTCCATTTTTAAATGAAAACTATTTAAGAGGAGTGTAGCTGGAACTTAAATCAATGGTAGAAGCAAATTCTATCTATCTATCTATCTATCTATCTATCTATAATTTGGAAGAAACTTTCTTTTTATATTAAGGTAATGCAGATATACTGGGGGAACTTCTGAAAAATAAATGAACAAAACATAAATAAAAATTTGCTCAATTTCCTCATTCCTGAAATTAGCCTTTTTTTCTAGAGATAGGCAGACAGATTGTGTAATCTGATTTTTCTTTTTCCTTCCTTTTTTTTTTTTTTTTAAGTGGGACCATACTCTTTTCCGACAACATATCTCAGCTAAGAATTGGTGGACTTGATTAGTAGATCAGTTTAATGCCATAGATGTTTTGGGTCTAGGCTTAGTGAAGCATTTGACAAAGTCTCATTACATACTTGTGGATAAGAGGGAGAGATATGGTCTAGAGGGCAGGACAATTAGGTAAGTTCACAGTTGGCTGAGCAGTTGTACCCTAAGGGCCTTGATTAATGCATGCATGGCAACCAACAGGGAGGTCCCAGTGGTGTTGGGACAAGTATGTTTAGCAGGTACTATGCTCAGTCACTTCCCAGGAATACACCTTGTTAAGGAATTGTTGAGACCCATTGCATCTGTAAGTTCTGATTACCAAAATCTTAACAGCAGTTTTTCAGTGAAAGTCCATTCACCAATGATGAAGCAGTTTTCTAAGAATGGAATCATAAAAGGGCAACTGGTGGGCTTGGAAATGCTGTGGACACAGTCACGGACACGACTGGTCTGGAGTTTGCTGTGACTTGGTACAAAATCTGGAGGAGCTTTTATAACAAAGGATTCTACCAATAAGACCAGGGGCTGAAGTTAGTTGAATTGGTGCTGAGTAGTGTAGTACTGAGTTTAATAAATAGTTCACCTGACTGTGAACTAGAACATCAAACTACAACATGGTACATGGTGATTATTTACACTCCATTTTATCTGCACACAGAAGTCATTGACACACTCAGCTAGGTATGGCTGGCATGAATCTGTACCTTGTTCCTTGGTCAGTAACAAAACACTTGACCTTTGTTGAGCTTTTAATCTGTACCAGGAACTGCCAAAGACTTTAATGACTTACCTCATTTATTCTCCCAACAACCCTGTAGTACAGGTATTCTGGGTTTATAGATGAGAGAACTAGGGCAGAGAGAGGCTACTTAACTCACCAGAGGTCACAAAGCTGGTATGGGCTGTGGCACAGATTTGATTCCAAGCATCGGTCACTACATACAGTCACAGTACCTACCCTTTGCCTCCTCATTCTGCCTTACTCACCATTTTTCAGCTCTGTTGCCAATGCTGGCAGCTGGTTGCATGCTCGTCTGGGTTCCAAGGTCTGCCTCTTGGCATCGTAGTTTTTCATGCTCATTGCAGACAGCGCATGGCCCCTGCATTTCTTCAGAAGTCATGCTCTAGGTGCATCCTCTCATTAAGTTTTTCTAGCATTTAATTCTTACACAATGCTTGCACTTTGTATAACACAAGCTGCAGCTCTCTGCATTTGTCTCAGACCGCATGATGCACTTGCCTTCTACCTATTTTTCAGATTGTGCCACACAGTTAAGAGGCTTTTGAAACTACTAGCTTTTTGACAGGAAAAAACAAAATTCCCTCTTTGGCTTATACATGGAAAACAGTGCCTTAATTCTGCAGGAACCAAATGTTCTATGACAGTTTCTAAGTGACTGTGACAATAGCCTCTCCTGCCTTTAATCACCATGGTTTTTAGAAAACATACCAAATCATTGGAAGCCAACAGGGTCCTTGGCTTTCCATCTTCAACATTTATCTTAAAACATAGAAGAATTAGAAATTATTTTAGATAATTTCTGAATGCCACAAAGCTTAGGTACTGCACTGAATGGCACAATCAAGATTTCAATGAACAATGACTTGTTGAAATGAGGGTTCACATGAACAAGGTGAAAGGTAACTTAGAGAAATGTGAAATCTTATAGTTGCACTGTCTCCAAAATAATTGTGGAAGAATGGGATAAAAGAGACCCTAATTTACTTTACATGGAAAAAAAAAAATAGACTGACTTACCCGTGAGTTATTATGAACCACCTCAATCCTGAAATACATTAATTAGGATAATATTACTTAATGACTATGAACATTCATCCTTTTATTTATACTATTAAATAGAATTTGGTGGTTTTTTTTTTTTTTACTTCATTTTGAATATTGCATACTAAAAGTACTCTTGCTACGTTGAAGTTGATCTTGGAGAAGACAAACAGAATAGCACTATGGTATATGAAGGAAGGCTGAACAAACTAGAAATGTTTATCCTGAAGAGAAAGGAAAAATCAGAGGAGAAATAAGATAGTCTACCATGTGAAACACTGTCACATAGAAGAAGAAAGAGCATCATCTGTAGTTGCCTGTAGTGTAGAGCAAATGGGTAGATTTCCCCATCATGTAGAACAGACACATTAATGGGAACCACACTGCAGTGTCCAGTTATATGACTAGCTGTTTTGCAGAGTAGTGAGTACCCTCACCATCAAAAGTGTTCAGTTTGAGCCTGGAAAATTATGTATCATGAGTGCTAAGAAAGGAAGCATTATACTTGAACATGAATGTCACAGTAGCCAAAACTGGAACAACCTAACTGTCCATTATTTGGGTGGGTAGATAAGTCAATATTCTCAGCCAGGGGTGGTTTTGCTCAAGGGAGACATTTGGCAATGGCTAGAGACATTTTTGTTTGTCACAGTGTGGAAAGGGAATACTGTTGGCATCCATTGGTTTGAGGTGGAAGGTGCTGCTAAATGTCCTGTGATACAGAGGACACGGGAATTATCCAGCCCAGATGACAGTACTGCCCAGGGTGAAAGACTCTGGGATAAACAAAAGGTGGCACATCCATACAGTGGAGTTGCTCGGCCATAAAAAGTAACAAAATGCTGATATATGCAACAGCATGGAGGAATTCTAAAGTTGTGACACTGTGTAAAATCAGCCAGACACAAAAGGATAAATACATGTTGCATTATTTCATTTGCACAAAATTCTAGTAAATATAAACTACTGTATAGTGACAGCAGATCAGTGGTTACCTCGGCCCAAGGGTAGTAGGAGGGAATGGATTGGAAAAGGTCATGAAGAATTTGTTGGGATAAAAATGTTCTGCATCTTGATTGTGGTATTTTCATGGGTATATGTAGTTGTCAAAACTCACTGCATTGTTTGTTTTAAAAAATGCACGTGAATGGATGTAAATCATACCTGAATAAAAAAATTTGTTTAAAGATGTGGTACATCAGAAGCAATTGCACTCAAGATCTTTAATTTTGCTTCCCAACTTCAAAGTGCTATTATTTTGTTTAGACCCATTGTGCTGCCCATCTAGCAAACATAGAAAAAAATCTACAAAAGCTTGCTATATCATTATGGGTCCAATCATGAGATAAAGACCATGCAGGAAGCTAAAGAGGAGAAGTTTAATATAAAGAACGATTAAATACTAATGAAAGAGAAACTCAAAGACATAAGGAAACTCCACATGGTACCCTAGTGCTAAGGGAAAGAGCCCAAGGAATGCCAAACTTGGAAGGGAACGCTCTTCCCAAGTTAGCATCAGACTTTGTTGGACGGTGTATAGTTCTGACCCCTGGGTAACAGAGACGTTTGCTAATTGGTTCAGATCAGAGCTGGTCTGTGGTCACTGGTCAAGCAACAGGCAGCCTTCCGGAGTCTAGATGGGGTGCATTCAGTCAATGGCTGCACACAGAGGAGATCCCAGGGTACAGGTGAACCAACCACGGACCTATGGAAAGAGTGATGACACAATGGTAAGAGTGTGGACCTAACTGGTTGCGAGAAAGCCGAGTGTGGGCCTACCGAGAGAATTGGAGTTCTCTGAGGGCAGGAGACCTCATATATAGATAGTGTCCCTGTCAAAAGAGCTGCTGACGGGCTATTGTCAGGCCAGGGAGAGGCTGCAATACTGCCCAGCGACTAAGTACTCTGGAGATACGGCTGGCTCTGAACTCCACTGGAAGTCCTTACACCCACAGTGCCGATCCCCTGTGAAGCAGGCAAAGGGAGCAAAAGACCTTCCTCCCTTACTGCCCCTCCAGGAAAAATCTCAACATCAACTTCACCATAAAGAAGGGATGCTGAAAGAAGTTGTGGCCATTATTAAAAAGCGTGTACAGACAGTGAATCTGGAGTTGAGGGAGACTTCATTGATACTTGGCACGCTCATTGTTATGGGTTGAATTATGCCCCTCCTTCTCCCTCCCCCCGCCCCCCCCCAAAAAAAAAGATATGCTGAAGGCCTAACTCCTCCCAGTACCTGTGGTTGGGACCTTATTTGGAAAAGGGTCTTCGAGAACGTAATCAAGTTCAGCTGAGGTCTTACAGTGGGCCCTAATCCAGTATGACTGGCATCCTTACGAGAAGATAAAAATGCCAAGTGAAGACAGCCATGCAGGAGGAACAGCATGTGTCTACGGAGGCAGGGGGTGGACTGATAGAGGAGTGGAGCTCCACCTACCAGAACCATGGGAGGAGTCTCCTCAGGGTTTCAGAGGACGCCTGATTTTGCTGACACCAGTCTCCAAAACTGTGAAGTTAAATTTGTTTTGAGCCACCCAGTTCGTGCTACTTTGTTTCAGCAACACTCGGACAGCAATACAGATTTTGGCACCAATAAGTGGGGTGCTGCTGTAAACAAGAATCTAAAAGTGCAAAAGTAGCTTTGGGATTGGGTAATAGATAGAGGCTAGAAGAGGTTGCAGGTACTTGACATAAAAAGTCTAGATTGCCTTGAAAAGAATGTTGGTAGAAATATGGCTATTAAAGATAACCCAGTTAAGAGCTTATACAGAAGAAAGGAGATCTGTAGAGAAAGCTTTTACTGTTCTGGAAGATGCCCATAATGTCATGAACAGTGTGTTGCTGAAAATATGAATGTTAAAGGTGCTTCTGGTGAGATCTGAGAAATGAGGGACATACCATTACACCCTACAGGAAAGATGAGTCTTTCCATAAAGTGATGTGGAACTCAGCTGAATTATGTTCTGCTATTGCAAGAAAAGTAGAACTTAAAAGCACTGAGCTTGGATGTGGAGGCGAAGAGATTTCCAAGCAACGTTTAGAAGGTGTATTGTGGTGGCTTCTTGCTGCTTGTATTAACGTGCAAAAGGAAATAAACTGAGAAAGGAACCATGAAGCAAAAGAGAACGCCTAGGGTAACTGGAAGCCAGAAGAGGCAAGGAAGCTTCTCCCCTCAAGGTTTCGGAAGGCGCATGGCCCTACTAACACCTTCATTTGGGGCTTGTACCCTACACCCATTTCTGCTGTGTTAAGGCACCCAGGGTATAATTGCTTTGTTCTGGCAGCTCTAGAAGACGAATACACTTGGCAAGTTTCATTCAGCAATTCAAATTTTGAATTAAAGCACATTTAGTAATTATATGCTTTGTTAGAATATAGACAAAATTGCAGTTTATAAAAAAACTACATCAATCCAAAAATAATTTGGTCCTAGTGAACATGTCTTGATTGGAGCCTCAGCCTGAGGAAATATTTTCAGTATCTAGGTTTTTGCATTGTTCATTTATCTACAATTTACTGGAACACAGACCACAAGCACATTTGGTAACTTTCTTATTTGCTTTCTCATGTGTGACAGCCTGTGTTTAATGATTATACCCCACTTACAAGCTGTATTTTTTTCTAAATACTAAAGACTTCAGTATGGGCACCTTGTTTTCCTTTGATAATACAAATAGTTCTGTAAAAATCCTTTAAAAAAACATCCTGCTTGCTTTAAGTTAGTTGCTATTGATGTAATTTTGGTCCCCTAAAATAATTTTTGGCATATATAAGAAGCTTATTTGACATTTATGAATTAAATATACAGTAGTTACTGACGTGAAGTTTAATTATTTTATGATCTTAAAAAGTTAAGTAAACAAGAAACCATTGCAAGAAAAAGCACAAAACAGTAAATATTTGACCCATTCATCCAAAAATGTATCAAATATTGCATCCCTGGTTGGGGGCTTTATACCATTGTTTTGGCTCATACTGAAGAAAACACAGGAGCAAAATAAAATTCTTCCCATCTTAACACCCATGTCATATTTATGCCTTAATGTCCCTTGGGGTATCTGAGCCTGGGGCACACAGAGTAACCTCAGAAGATTCAAGAACAGAACCCTTGCCCTCTGACTGTCTTAGGTAGTGATAGAAAAGGGTAAGTGTCCCTTATGCCCTACTTCATGGTTTCCCGGGAGACATGTATTCCCCATCTGGGAGCTCAAAATGTGGGAGGCCACTGACCCCTCCTCACCTTTTTTTCTTATTTGGGGTATGTGTGTGCAAGTAATGGAGATTGACCCACAGTCTTTGCCAGGCTTCCCTACAACCTAGGTGGGTGGCTTTTTGGCACCTTGACAGGTCTCTAATCCTCAGATTTTTATTTGTAAAATATTATGAATATATATGTGTATGTGTGTATATATAAATATATATTTAAATATTCCTGCAGATGTTGTACAAATTAGATGAGATGACTTATGTAAAGGGTAAACATGTCCACCTTATGAAAGCACACTCATCATCATCACCATCATGTGTAAGACAGAGACAGAGGTGATCTACCAACCTCAAGGGTATTATGGCTATCGCATGGGAGAACCTTTATAATGTGCTATACCCAGTGACTGGCACATGGTAGGCTTTCAGTACAGTTTGATTTCTTACTTTCTTTCAAAACTTGAGACTTTTTAGGAAGATGCCAGTTTCAGCAGGGGTTATTAGAGGCTAAGATAAGGTATGTTTTTTTAAAGAGATTTAACCTGAATTATGAAGAATAAAATTCAGTCCTTTCAAAAAATACTGACATTATCTTATTTTTTATTCAACTGATAGCACATAAGAGGGGAGAAAACTTTTGATTGGATGGCAAACTCAAGAATAAAAAAATCAACCTTGTCCAAGCATCTCTGATGAAATACTGTCTTATGCCCTTTCTCACCCCCTTCTGTCTTTTGTTCTTCCTTGCTCCCATTCACCATTTTATAAGTACTATGTATAATTATGTGCACATTATAGAGTTCCCACTGTTCTGAGTGCTTAGACATATAGACATAAGACAGACAAGCTCCCTGCACTCAAGTGCCCTATTATCTACAAGAAAGGTTATAGTCTAAGTAGAGAATTTATATTCCGTTTTACCCTCTCAGTCATTCTGATTCTTCAAAATAACACTTCTTAAACTTTGGTGTGCACAAGAACCACTTGGAAGACTTGTTTAAAAATACCATTTTAATTTGAGAGACATTGGACAAAGTGAGAGTCCAGAGATATGACAGGCGTTTCCCATTTTGTCTGTGTGTCCTTGGAGAACTTATAGTCTTCTCTGGGCCTCTCTAGCTCATTGGCCACATTTTACATTGGGAGAAACTGGCAGCCTTTTGTGTGTCTATAAAGATCCCGTTTCCCTTGTCTTCTCTCAGCTGTGTCTGTGTTTGCAAGAACTGTTGGTAAATACTTATTAGCTCTTTGATAACTACTTGGTGATTTAAAAGAGGTGATAAAATGCATTTAATGCACCATGACTGTATTGAAAGTTAGCATAGGCCAGTTAACATGTTGACAATTTTTTCTTAAGTGAGGCAGTTTTTAAGGATTAACTACACTGATTTGGAAACGCCTAGGTTCAAGTGGATAGCATGCATTTACCTACTTTTGTTTCCTTCTGCAAGTTAGCTAGGATTGCCTTTCTGTGTTCCCTGGAGGTTTGAATTCAAGCAAGAAATAAGCTTTGGCCTAAAAGGTTCTCTGCTCCTTTAGAGGGAAACCTGTTTTAGAGACACCCTCCCTCCCCCCAATCCAGATTACTGAAATGTGTTTCTTTATTGCATACGGTACCATTATAATGAAACCAAAAGCACCACTAATGGATTGATACCATCAATAAAGCCTCTTATTTGGCTGAGGTCTTTCCTTTCAAACCTGAGGTGAAGGTCAATTAGAACAATGATGGAAGGCAGTTAATTTCCTGTTTATAAATACAGAGTAGGAAATGCGGTATTGATTGTTGCATTTCAAGGGGGGGGGCAACTGTCCTCAGCTGTGGGCAGACCAGGGTGATGTCATTTATAAGGTTAGAGAGTTCAGTTTTCTGCATATGTTAAGTGAACAATGACTTACTAAACCAAGATGACATTAGGTCTGTAAGTCTGAAGTATATGAAATATAGTCCCTGCCTTTTAAGAGCTTAAAAAAATTTAGGTATCAAATCAAGACTTAAAAACATTAAAAGATCTAGAAATCATTAACATAATTGTGGGTATGCTAAATTCTTTTGGAGTTCAAAGAAAAAGGTCCATTCTCTAATGGGCAGTGCAATAGAATTCACTGAGGAAATTGGATCTGACCAGGACTTTGAAGAAGGAGAAGGGTCAGCAGTGCTGTCTCAGTGTTGTTGAGGGAGTGAATGAGTGAATGAATGATAGGTATTCTGGGAATCACAAATGGATATGAGCCCATTCGTTCCATAGGCTAAAATGGTTGAGCTAAGGGACTGTTCAATCTAGGATACTATAAGTTCAGACTTTCTAATTTTGAGGTATGTCATAATAGCATTTTCTGTGGTGTTCTCTGTAGGATAATAAAGATGGATCATGAAAAGGAGTTCTGCAGCCAGATACATTTTCAAAGCACTGGGATAAAGTTAAACCAATCACTTTTATTTTAGCCTTCTGAGAACCTTGAACAGACTACTGTGTCTTGTCATTTTCTAAGAAGTTAATAGAGTGTAGAGCATTTCCCAAGATGATTCGGCCAAGAAAGAAAGAAATTCATGACATGTTTGTGTATTTATACACACATATACCAATATATAGGTAGATAGATACAGAGTACAGATTTTATTTTTCCAGGTCATCTCATAGGGAAAGTGTTTCTAGGGAATGCTTTGAGAAGTGTTCACAAAAAAAAAGTTTTCTTGTGCTAGTTTCTTTTACTAAATATCCTACTACCTTTCACAGTGAGCTTTCTCCCAGTCCAGATTTCTCATTTCTTATGACAATTCTTCCCCTTCCTTGTGTCAATTCTAAGAAGCCTCTGAAAATGTCAGAATATGTGACAGCTGATGTGTATTGCATTCTCAAAAACATATTTTTGATGCTAAAAAAATTACATATATTTAAGCAATTTTATGTGTCTGGACTTTCTTGTCTAGTCAACCCAAAGAATGTCAAAATAAACACCCTCTTCTCATTGGAGTTTCTGTAACAGCATAGCATTATCAAAAATTCTGGCAGAAAGAAAATGAGAACGTTGTATCATCACTCCAAATGAGAGTGAAGTTTAAGAACAAAAAAAAAATGGCTACAATAAAATAATTTTTTAAATATTTATTTATTTTTGAGAGAGAAAGCAGGGGGAGGGACAGAGAAAATCCTAAGCAGGCTCTGCTTTGTCAGCACAGAGCCCAACTCGGGGCATGATCTCTCAAACCATAAGATCATGACTTGAGCTAAAATCAAGAATCAGGTGCTTAACCAACTGAGCTGCCCAGGTGCCCCAAAATAACTTTAATCTCTGACTAAAAACAGCTGTAATGAAATTAAATTTCCTTAGGGGGGAAAAAGCCTCCATCGTACAAATTACTTTTCTTATATAAGATATTGTTGGGAAATCATTTTTGCCCTGGGTTTTCACTCTCTTTTTCTTGATCCTTTGCCCTCTTATTTTTTGGATAGACACAGACTGTACTCTGGAGTTATTTTTGCAATCATATTTCAAATAATTAAATTTCAAGTCACCTTTACTGTAATATACTTTGGGCCTTTCAGTTCCACTTAAGAGGAGGGAATCATAGAGTGGGAATCTGGTACTTATTTGACTTTCTTCTCCTGAAAATACACTTTGTGATTGACCAAGTGCATTTCTAATTTCCTTCCTTCATGGATAAATCCATTTTGAATTACCATTAGAGTTCTATGTGAAATCAAGGAAATTTGGACCCTAATTGTACCTTAAGACCTCGAGCTAGCCACCTATACAGTTCTTGCAAATATTACAGATTTGGGCCATGGGTAGAACTGCAGTTGAAGGAAGAAACATGTGAAAAGCTGTAAATAGTAGAGTAACATCATACACAAATTTTATATAGCCAAGTTCAACTATATAATGAATAGAGAGATAGATAGGGTTGGAGGAGGAGGTAAGAAGAGGGAAACAAATAGCCTGTGTCCCTCCCCCTGTTAAGATGAGACTTTGGTCTTTGTTCTGTGGACCAGGAACCCATAGACAAAATGCAAATAGAAATGAAAAAAACCTAATCCTGAACTTTTATGTTCCTAAAAGTCCAGCTCCTGGCTTTAAGGGGAAGTTTAAGAAAATGTCAGAGTTACCTTAGACTATATATGTATGTCCTTTTTGCTTTCATCTTATCTGCTCACTTTTGATACCTATCCTTCTTTGAGGTGTCCCTCTACTGAAATCCATAGGATTGCATAATTACAGAACTGAAGGAAACCCAGGACATTATTTAGTTTAACCATCCTTGTTTACTATCAGGAAAATCAAGACCCAAAGAGAGAAAATGACTTAAGAAGCTTACCATATCTGAAGAAGGTAGATAGAATTTTTGACTCCTTAATTCTAACGTAGTGTCCTTTCCCCTGTGTTCAGAAATCAGATCCAAAGCTTGTTAGCATTTTGTATAAAGAAATATCAAGCAGACTTTGAATGTCTGGGATGGAGGTGGTTGCTGGGATAGTAGTAAGGAATGTATTCTTACATGAATGAAGCACAAATGTTTAGAATATGCACCCTTTTATTTTCACAGAAATGTTCCCAAAGAAAGGAAGGCTGTAATGTAGTTTTTTTAGGCTGTGAGCTTATGCAGAATTGTGACTAATACACAATCACAAGTAATATGCGTTCTTATTATATTCTGATTTCATCAAGAGTTTATTATTTTTGAGAAAAGTTAAGCGTGATCTATTAGGCCCATCTTCTCTTCTTTCAAATGCTTCCCTTCACTTGAAAAGTTTGTACAGACATGTTGGAAGAGAGCGACCGGCCCTGGGAAACATCAGAGTAAAATGTGTATTAACAGTGGCAAAATGTGTTGACTTTCCCCAGAGAAGCCCTTTTCAGGGGGCAGACATACAGTTCTTGGTATTATGATACCAAATGATGAGTTCGTAATAAGGTTCTATGAGAGGTTTTGAGGCACAGCTTTGTTTTGTTTACCTGAACTGTGTATCTCTTTGGATGAATTTACATAGAGACAGTACCGTTTGGATTGAGGTCAGTGTTCTGTTACTAGAGGGAACGCTAAGGAAGAGGTAAGATTTTTGCTCCCCTGTTCCTAAAAGCATAGGACCGTGCATGGGTCACTGAGCTTCTCTCTGTTTCATTCTCTGGACTCAAAGTGAAGTTCGCAAAAATTGCTTAGCTCATGACAGTAGGTACATTTTAGCTACGTTATGTGCCAGGTGTTGTGCTCATCACTTGATATGTACTACCTCATTTAAAACTCACAACAAATCTGTGAAGTAGCTACTTCTGTGACACTCATTTTACAGATGAGGGAGTAGAGACCAAGGCAAATTATACAGTTTGCCCCCAAATCATACTGCCAGGAAGTGGAAGAGCCAGATTTGAAGTGATGCTAAGACCACCATTTTATACACGAAAATGTTTTGAGGATGGATGTATACAGAAATACAGGGCATGTTTCCTTTGCAGCAGCCTTAAATACTCTTGTTGAAATCAAAGCAGTGGCAAGAAATGTTACTCGATTTACCATAGCTCTTTTCAGCGACAACCTGGGAATAATGGAAAAATGGTGCCTTGAAGCCTGAATGCAATAGAACCTGATGACAGCTCTGTCCTCTGCTGTTACTTCCTCCTCCAGCTACCTCTCCCCTGAGCACACATGGCTTGTACAATACACTACAGTTCATGCATGTTTCATGTTATGTGTGTCAAATAACATAATGACATTTAGGAGTGGGCAGAGTGTCACAGAGGTGTCTTGGCCCCCAAATGCTTGGAAGTCTTTTGTATTGCTATTGATTTTTTTTTTTTTAATTTTTTTTTTTTTCAACGATTATTTATTTTTGGGACAGAGAGAGACAGAGCATGAACGGGGGAGGGGCAGAGAGAGAGGGGGAGACACAGAATCGGAAACAGGCTCCAGGCTCTGAGCCATCAGCCCAGAGCCCGACGCGGGGCTCCCAGACCGCGAGATCGTGACCTGGCTGAAGTCGGACGCTTAACCGACTGCGCCACCCAGGCGCCCCTATTGATTTTTTTTTAAGTCAAAACTCCAACAGTTCCCGGGTGCTAACATTAATTACAGCATTTTTATGCAGTAGAACCAAAATGCTACATAGGATAAGGTCATTCTGCACGTTTTAGATTTGTTGAGCTCTGTTTGAGGCAGTCTTCAGTGCCTCAGATGCAATGTGAGTATGAATTGGATGTTACTGGATGCAGGAAATTTATGGAGGCATGTGTTCAACAAAAGGGGGGTCAGGGGATCCCTCCAGGATCCCCCTCCAGGAACGACCATCCTACTTCTTCAAAGAGCTTCTAGTGTGTCTTTAGTGCTTCCAAAGCAGTGATGTGTGCATCTGTCACTGAGAGTGAAATGTACATGGGAATTCGGTGGGTGTGGCTAGAGCCTGGTGATCCTGATACTGTGGTGTATACACTGTATTTTGAGATCAAGATAGTTGAAGGGCCTTTCTATATCTTACTAGAAGGAATTGATACAGCATGTCAGCTTGGGAAAGAGATAATCCTTGGACAACTTACTATAAGTAGTTGTTGGAAAGTTCTCAGGAATATTAGGAAATTGGCAAAATTTAGGTAGACATCTCCTGAAATACAGACCTACCCTCCACATGGTCATCTCTCTGTCTTTTTTTTTTTTTTTTTTTTTTTTTTTGGTAACTCTTATTCCCGGAGTCATTAAGTCTTTAAGTTGTTCTCCCGTAGAACAGGCCTCCAAGAGGCCTCCAAGAGAATCTGTCTTCCTTTTCCATATGGCCCAGTATTTCTAAGACTTCTCCTTCTTTCTCTTTCTTAACTCATGTCAAAAGTTAACTGTGGCCTGACCCCGTACCCTCACAACCTTACCCTCATTTTGGTGCCAATGTGACCGATTCAAAGCCTTGATCCAAAAGCAAATGATTTGAAGAAATTGGATGGAGAGGGATTTGGGAGCAGAGGTGGTTCCTGGCATCCCTGAGATGATGGCCCATGAATGTTGGTGAGGATACACAGCAATGGGGCTCGCTGAGGAACTGCTTTCTCCACTCAGCGGACAGTCCCTTGTACTTGTTACTCTAGACTCTCAGGCTTCTATGCTAACAGACATTTTCTTTTTGTTTCAGAAGTTCTTAGCTGGTACATGTTTGTAAAGAAAAAGAAAGTAATATACTTATTCCTTCCCCTTTGGGACAATATCTTTCAAATCTCTCATTTCTGTGTAGTCTCCTGAGCTTTCTCTGCAGCCAGCAATGTCCTGTACAAGTTGTAGATAACACTGGAAGGCAGCTTAAATTATTTTTCAATATATTCTGAGAGTGAAAATGCCAAGTCATATATTTTAGTGAACAGATACAACTATAAAAATTCTGTGTTTCCTTAACTGGAGAACTATAGGGGAGGGACTACATGACAAGAGAAGTCATCTCATCCCTGCTCCTGGTAAGACTCTAGGGAGCAAAAACATTCTGAGAAATAATCTTTTTTAACCCTTATCTACAACTGTTTGCAAGTACTAATTAAAATGCCTACTAGTTTTAAGAGTAATGAGGATCACAAGGCACTTAAGTAGCCCGAGTGCTCTAATGGAAAAGCTTCTCTCCTTTTCTGGTGGTTCTTGGGTCATTTTACCTAACTGTCCCCATGATCATGGCAGGGAAGGGGAGGCAGTGAAAATGTATGACAAAGGGATTAAGAGTTCACTCTCCTGGGTCTGACAAAACCTGAGTCTGAGTTCTTGCTACATGTGTGGGCTTGTGTTGCACAGAGGACATCAGATGCTCGAAGATCTGGTTTCCTCATCTTCTCTAACGGGGCTTCTAAGAAGTATAAATCCTATCTATGATGTAGGTCGGGCTGATGTTTTTTAAGCACTGTGGGCACAGTGCTCACAATATTTTTGGAGCACCACAAAAGTATTTTAATTTCTTTTAAAATTAGGACAATAAAATGAATTTAAAATCAAAGAAAATGTTTTCGTATGTAATATATTTATATTTATAATATAGTAGTCACAAAATATAATTTTGATCATTTTTTATGGAGGAAGAAACCACAAAGGCAAAAATGCCTAGAACCTCCCAAAAGTCACAATGGGCCCTAAATGTGTATATATATCACTTAGCACAGTGACCATCACCCAGGAAGTATATTGAAGGTTGGCAGACATTTTCTGCAAAGGCCATATCGTAAACATTTTAGGTTTTGTAGGGGGGGATGGTCTCTATTGTGTTGTAACTACTCATCCTTGCTATCATAGTGCAAAAACACCCATAGATAATATATAAACTAATGGGCATGGTTGTGTTCCAATAAAACTTTATTTATAACAGGCAACAAGCAGTCTGGACTTTTTTGTAGGACTTGGTTTTCTGACTTCTGGTTTAAATAAATTTTTATTTTATTCATTCAATTGTCTATGAACTAGCCTGTGGAAAATGTGAGCAAAAGGCAAAAGAAATACGTGATATACTTTGGGGTATTGGAGATAGCCAAATAGAAGTCTCAGCTATACAGGTTTCCTCTAACTAAAACAGGCCATCACATTTTTCTTCACTATACAGAAGAAGGAAGCCAAGCATAAGGTAACAAAATACTGTGGTCACACCTCAGTGTTCCCAGAGACTGCTTTGTGTGGAAAATAAAACACTCATAAAGCAGTCTCTATTGAGGAGCGATACATGTCTGTATAGAAATCCATAAACAGAAATGGTATATGACAACATAGTTATGCTCTGCAACTCTCTGTTGTAAGTTGAAGCTGCTTTCCCTGTGATTCCTTTGGCAGCTCAGGTAATTGCTTTTAAAGACAGAGGATGTTTAATAATTTTGTAGGAGGGGCAGCAAGATCTTCCCAAAGACTAGCGTTAGCTCAGTACAAAGAACAGTGAGCCCCTGAAGAGGTGGGCAAGACCTCATACATTAAGGATACATACTTGACTGTAGAAAAAATTTTAAAAAGCCCCTATACAGTTTCTTGAAGCCAGACTCTTAGTTCACATCAGTCTGGCCTAAGAAACAAATGGCTACATTTGTTGGTGGTGCATATGAAACAGGGATAGCTTTTAGAAGGAAGTGGGAGGGGAAAGACCATAGTCTTTGGGAGTAAATCTGGACTCAAATCTGGTGTTAGGCAGATTAAGTCTCAGTTTTTGTAATTATTAGTTGGAGTTAAGAATACTTATTTATACATCATGCATGGCAACTTGAGAGGGTTAACTGAGATTTTACATATAAAGGTTCTCTGTCATTGATTGACTTGAGATAGGTTCTCAATGAATGGTTTCACTTTAACCCCTATTAGAGATAGGTATAATAATTGCTGGGGGAGAAAGGATAACAGAGAAGGGATGAACTAGAAAACACAGGTGTTACAACATTGGACTCTAGAATTTGAGTCTCCTCTCTGTTCAATTACTATATTATACCACATATTCTTCTGATCTTGAGTTTCCTCATCTGAGAAGTTAGTATAAATGGGTGTAAATAGAATATATCTCATGAGGCTGTTGGGAATATTAAATATGATCATGCATATAAAGCCTGGTAGAGTGCAAAATGCTGGCATGTTGTAAAGTTTTATCTCCTTCCTCTTGCTCCTTTTCCACATCATTGCTTAGTGTGAGGCATGAGGTTTTTGGGGTCTCCTTGGAGACTTGTGCCGTTTAAGGGCACATGAATCCTCTTAAAACTTGTATATGCCAGAGCTTGTTTTGTTTTGTTTTGTTTTGTTTTAATTTTTGCTCCATGTGTGCATTTTTCTGGAGCAAATGTTCATGGTTTCACTCCGCTTCTCAGAGAGATCCACAACAAATCATGTGATTATACAAACAGTCCATGTGATTTGAGGGCCTCTGCTGTAGCCTGTATCATAATTGCTTACGATGATAATCCTAGTTATCAAGAACTTGTTCCCTTAAATTAGTATGGTGTATTTAAGATGCCCAAGGATATATAGTGGTATATTTTAGTGAGATTTCCAGATAGTAAGGAACCAATTCTCATGTAAAAGGATGAAATTAATCTAGAGGTGGGAATTTCAGTACTTTGGAAAATCAATATAAGTGAAATAACTCCTACCTTGCTGATTCCGGGTGATTATCACCATGGTAAAAACATAAAATCCAATAGCTAATATGTATTTACTATTTTCCAGGGTACTAAAGAGTAACCTATGTGTGGTATGCTGTTTAGTCCTTGCCACAACCCCAGGATAATTCACAAATGTGCCTGGTTTCTTGATTGAAATCAGTCCTTTCATGGGTTGATATCAAGTGACACTAGACATCCATTTAATGGGGACTGAAAGCAGCTGCAGAAAACAGGAGTGACTCCAACAGCTATTGTTAGTAATGACACCTTGACTCAGCTTGCTATAAGGAGAGAGATGCTCCAGGGGTCCAAGATGTGGAAAAAGCCATTCAGAGAAGTATGGACATGGCAGGTGAAGTGGAGGTCTGTAATGCTGCTAGGTCTGGAGTCTCCTGGGTTCATATCGCTTAAGAAATCCAGAAAGTATGATGGTCATAGAGGGAGGCACATGCACATTTTCTGAAGTAATCAGCTTCTACCAGGGAATTACCTGTAAGTTACATGCAGTGAGTGCTTTGAAGCCAGGCTAGGGAACTGAGGGCTTTGGGAAAAGAAGTTGGCTTCTATAGGGAAGTACCCTCTTTCTGGATGTGATCAGGTTCTTTCTAAATTTAAATTCATTTATTTCTTGAGCATCTTGGAAGAAACGAAAATAATTGTATGTTCACTATTATCTTCTCAGCTCCCTTCTAGGATATTACTTGAGACAAATGTTAAAATAGAAGAATTATTCCACAGGCTATGCTTCCAATTAACTTTGAATGATTAGTATATAATTCATGAAATGACTGATGTTTTAAGATTTTTATATCGCTTCTGTTGCTCTGAATTTTTCCAAAAAGTCATTTTTGCTTAGGGTACAAATTGGTATCATATCAAAAAATTTGAACATGAACCAACAGAGAATATCTTAAAAGCAATTATAATATGGATTAGTTTAATTCAAATTATGTTCATCTATAATAATGTTAAAAGTCACATTAGAGTTTTTTGGCCATAAGCAACAGTGTACCTTCCTGAAAGAAATGTTTAAAAGGATATTGAATAACTCACTAAATTAAAGAAAAAGCCTAACAGCTGAAGTCTACAGAAATCCAGGAGCTAGATCATCTTTGGAAAACTCAAAAAACCCCAAACCTTATTTTTTTGGATATTGAATCTGAAGAATTCACCTCCTCAAATTCAAATTCCTAAAAGAGGAAATTAAATGAACCATGTTAGCTGGGAGACTTCTCACCGTTTGCTAACCTATGAATGTCAGTACGATAGCCAAACACAGAAAGACCTACCTGTGATGGGAGACAGACTACTCTTTAGAAGAGAAATTAAATACATATATCTTAGACTGGAAAACTGAGTATAACTGCATCATAATGCCATTTCTCCATTTTCCCTCTAATTTATAGTTTGTTTTTGTTTTTTTTTTTTAATTTTTTTTTCAACGTTTTTTATTTATTTTTGGGACAGAGAGAGACAGAGCATGAACGGGGGAAGGGCAGAGAGAGAGGGAGACACAGAATCGGAAACAGGCTCCAGGCTCTGAGCCATCAGCCCAGAGCCTGACGCGGGGCTCGAACTCACGGACCGCGAGATCTTGACCTGGCTGAAGTCGGACGCTTAACCAACTGCGCCACCCAGGCGCCCCTCTAATTTATAGTTTTAATGGAATCACAGTCCACATGCCAAAGAGACTTTTTTTTTTTTTTTGTAGATACACATTATTTCTAAATTTATGTGGAAATGCAGAGGAGTAAGAATAGCCAAAAGAGTCTTGAAAAAGAAAAAAGTTGAATATCTCCTAGTACCAAATTTGGTATAAAGCTGCAGAATCAACGTGATATGGTACTTGGTGAAAGAACTGAAAAATTGAAGGATAGGACAGAAAAGAAAATCCAGAAATGCACTCAAGTATATATACATACTCAAGTATATATAGTTAATACCTATATAGTGAACTGATTTTTGACGTGGGTAGCAAGGCAGTTCAGGTGGGAGAGAGGAGAGGTTTTTTTTTGTTTTTGTTTTTGTTTTTTTACAAGTGGTGCTAGCAAAAGCAAACTTAGGTTTTAAAAAGAGGATATTCAGGGGCGCCTGGGTGGCTCAGTCGGTTAAGCATCCAATTTCGGCTCAGGTCATGATCTCACGGTTCGTGAGTTCAAGCCCCGCATCGGGCTCTGTGCTGACAGCTCAGAGCCTGGAGCCTGTTTCAGATTCTGTGTCTCCCTCTCTCTCTCTGACCCTCCCCCGTTCATGCTCTGTCTCTCTCTGTCTCAAAAATAAATAAACGTTAAAAAAAATAAAAATAAAAAATAAAAAAAAAGAGGATATTCAGGGGTCCCGGGATGGCTCACTCGGTTAAGCCTCCAACTTCACCTCAGGTCATGATCTAACGGTTCGTGAGTTTGAGCCCTGCATCGGGCTCTGTGCTGACAGTTCAGAGCCTGGAGCCTGCTTCGGATTCTATGTCTCCCTCCCTCTCTCTGCTCCTGCCCTGATAGCACTCTGTCTCTGTCTCTCAAAAAGTGAATAAATCGTAAAAAAAAAAAAAAAAAAAAAAAAAAAAAAAATTAAAAAGAGGAAATTCAGCCCCTTCCTTACCCTACACAGCAAAATTAATTTGAAATGGATCACAGACTAAGACTATTAAATTTCTGGAAGAAAACATACAAGGTTATCTTCATGAGTATAGGATAGCAAGGATTTCTTGGGACATAAGAAGCACATAAACATAAAAGAGTATATAATTAATTGGATTTTTTCAATATAAAAATGTCTACTCATCAAAGACAGCATTAAGGAGAAGAAAAGACAAGCAAGAGACAGAAAATATCTGCATTATAGAGATTTGATAAATGATTTATATCAATACATGAAGAGTTACTATAATCACCAATAAAAGACAACTCAAAAAAAATGGGCAAAAAAACCCCACAAGCATTGCACAAAAGAATATTTATGAATGACCAATAGCACATGAAATGGTCTTCAAAATCATTGGTCATAGTGATAGGAAGGTTTGAGTGGTATTTCAGCCATTGCCTCTCCTTCTGGCAACTTCCCGGTGCTTACCATCTTTAAAGATGTATGGCCTTTCACGTTTTAAAAATTGGTTTCTGTATCTTCAAAGAGATTGCAGATTCCTTGGGAACATCATCTATATCTGTAGTTGTCAGACTTTAATATGCACAATATTACTCAGGGAGTGTATTAAAATACAGATTTCCAGGCCTCTGCAAGTATAATGGTTATAATGATTCATTAGATTTGGTATTGACCGAGGAATCTTATGTTTTTAAATAGTATTTTGTGTGACTGTCCCATGACTGCCTTTTGAGGAACACTGATCTGTATTATATTTGAATCATTCCTGTGGTATCCACAAGGCTTAATTTGTGTTTGCAAAGAAATAAGCTGTTTAATCAATAAACCAGATGGGTTGGAATGACTCCCTCCGACACCAGTTTTGAACTGCGGCTAGTTGCTCTGTTTTGTTTTGTATGACACTATTAGAGACTTCAGATAGCATGGAAGGAAGGTTTCCTAAATTAAAAGATCATTCTTCTCAACCCTGTAATTTTACAGATCTGGAAACTGAGGCCCAGAGAACAGAGAGTTTCTCAGTGCCATTTAGGAAGAGCTAAATGGAGCCTGGACCTCATGTCTCCTGACTCCTAGCCTCATCCAGTTCTCCCTATCCAACCACTGCTTTGTGAAGATGGGAAAGTGAAGTGGTTCTCAAGTGGGGGTGATTTTGTCCCCTAAAGGACATTTGGCAATGTCTGAAGATATTTTTGGGGATGACAAGTTGGGTTAGGGGGAGTGGTGGCTACCATCTAGTGAGTAGAGGCCACAGATGCTGCTAGAGGCTCTACAGTGCACAGGACAACCCACATAGCAAAGAACTGTTAGCCAATAATGCAAGGTGGAGAAACTATAGGACACTGAAGGTGGAGATGTAGTCCCGGGTGGTCTTCAAAATGCTTCACCCTTGTGTAGGCATCACGTGTCAGAGTCTCCTGCAAACACTCTGGAGGCCACCTACCCTGTATGCCTTTGCACACTCACAATGGCTCTAAACCTGGCTGCAGACATTCCTCTCCTGTAGGCAGCTCAGATGTACTCCTTAGCACTTCCATAGCAATTTGTCTCCTCTCTTTGACATAGTATCTGCCAGTGGCAAGCCAGGGCGTCCTGAAGATGGGCCACCACAGCCCTGCTGACAGCTCTCTGGTGAGGTAGGGGGGTGCTCCAGCTGGTCGCAGAAAGAGCAGCCAGCTGGGTTTGAAAGGAAACAGATTCAATTTGGGTCCTGATTGAAGCTGAAACCGGTTTAGAGATGTGTCCTCTCAAATTTGAGATTCTTAAAAGGATAATTGGGGTAACAGGTAGAAAGTAAACCTCATAACTCAGGGTATAAGGAAAGATGGATATTCACTGTGTGCCCAGAGTCCATTTTGCTGTGCTATTAGGGTAATATTAACTTTCCATATGTGCATGGGGTCTCAGGGGCTCAGGACTTTCTAGCTATGACCTCAGGAATTTACTAAACTGCTCTAAACCCTAGTTTCCCCAACTATGAAATGGTGATGATAATAGTGCCAATGCTAGAGGGTTGTTACAAAGATTAAGCTAATGCATGTGGAGAAAGATTGCAAGGTAGTGACTGGCATACAGGAAGCACTAAGTAAATGATAGCTATTAGCTATATTATCCTGCACCATTAACTTGCAAAATATGCCAGTCTCCACCAGCCTCTGGCAATGTGGGATGTCCTCTCCCAACTTCCTTTTTATATCAACAGTATGTTGGTGCAGGTTTTCCCTCCCTTAATTACTGCAAGCTATAGGCTCTCTCCACAGTACCCCCATCCATTGTTTTAACCATCTACAAAGGGGTCCCTTGCTTGTCCCCATAAACCAGTCTTACAGCTGCAGCCACCATTACCCCTATTATCCTGTCTCACTTGAGCTGACTTCCCCTACGCACAAGCCCATTTAGAGATGCCCCCCCCCATCCTCTCCCACCCCATCATGGAATGTCTTCAGATGTCAAAGCTCATACTGGTGGTTCAGGCTATAGCTTCTCCTGAGGTTAGTGGTGATGGAAGAGGTCAGAGCACATCTGAGATCCTTGCAGAAAAAGAAGAAAAATCTCCTTGCAACTTTGTGTCTCTTTTGTTCCTCATGGGCCACAAAGCAGCCTATCTCTTATTTAGAAATCTGTGCTGACTTGTTCTAACAGCTTCTTCCCCTAGTCTGTCTCTCCCAAGAGGCTTCAATCCATCCAAAAGATAGGAAGGGACAAGGTACACTATGACTCCCCTATCCTCCAGTCCCTTCTGCAAGCCAACACTTGTAGCTAATCCCACTGCAACAAAGCAAACACTCCCAGGTATACCAACAGCTGCAGACAGCTCCTAGAGAAGTGTATATTTCCCTGGAAGCTTCTGGCTCCCAATTCAGCATGTTAGGATTATGAGGAAGCCTGATAGAATCCTAGAGGACTAAATCAGGGGCACAGGAACAGAAACCAGGAAGCCCTTGGGGAAGGAGGTAGCCAAATCTGAGACAGGCAGAAAGGAGAAAAGAAAGACACACAGGAGAAATAGAACATTTCTTGGAATAGAATGCACTGGGGCCTGAAGGTTAAGTTCCCTGGGGCCTCAGAGTGAGAAATTGGAGGGAGAGAGGCAATCCATCTGCGTAGTTGTGATTTGCCTTGCCTGCAGGCAACAGTCAGCTATGGCCTCTTCCTCATCACTAATGTCCGAGCAGGCTGGGCTAGCCCCAGTCTCCCCATGATTTATCACCAAACCAAGCCAAGAACTGGATAACTTCCAAGAAATCTGCATGGCTGGTTCTTGAACTTGAAGTGTAGGAGGAGGAGGGCATGGGGATCTTTAGGGATCTGCAGACCTATGTGTTGGCACCTTCCAGATGCAGTTCTGTGTTTGCTTTTTAACCAAGTAAGGGCAGTGAGTTTTGAGTTAATCTTTGAAAAATTAGTAAAAAATCTATAAATAAGGTGGGAGGGGAGCATTCCAGTTATGAATTGAATGTACATAGACAGGAGCAGCCAAAGCAGAAGCAGAATTAATTTGATAGAGTAGCTGTGGAAGGGAGTGGATTAGAAGCAATAAAACACTCCGTGAACATCATTTTTCACCCCACCATCCAGAAAGACCAAATTGTAATCATTGTATTCGAACAAGGCCATAAAAAGACCTGAAGTTTAAAACTTTTGAAGAAAGGCATTTGAACTTCATTTCAAGATCAGGACATAGAAGAACCATATCTGAAAGTGGAGAAAAGAAATATGCCTTCAAAAAAATAGGGCATACTGTAATGCTTCTGTAGCTAAATGTTGCACGCAGGGGAATTGGAACACAGTGAATGGTAAATCCCGAACTTCTTCAGCAGGATCATTGTAGAGGAAAATTGCTACCCGAGGGAGGAACCCATCCTGGCTGCTTCAGTTATAACGATAACTCTGGGAACCCTAATCAAATACCATCTGATAGGTAAACTAAATCCTTTTGTTTTAAAAATACACACCTGGACCAGATGAAATTGCCAATTTAAGTAACAGGTTCGTCCCAACATAGATCTTAGCACCATGATCTCAGCAGGGATTTTTTTTTTTTAAGAGAAAGATATTTTATGGGTTCACAAGAAGCTTCGTTGGAACTCACAATATCCTTGAACTACAAGCAATAGCTATTTTAGACATTGAGTGTTAATTCAGTGAACTTAGAAAAAAAGAAGAAAGAAGAAAGGAAAACCCATACAATTGTCAGTGTTAAATGAACTGAAAAGTACTTTGAAAGAACATTTCAGACTCCATGCTTTCTATATTCTGTTTTTACTTTTAAGGAATCCTTTGGTATTGTTGAGCCCCACTGAGTAGAATGTAGCCAACAAAATATGGTATTTGTTTAGATATGTGTATGTTTTTGTACAATGCTATGGTAGAACCAGTACATTGAGCAAGTGAGAATCGTAACATGCAATCAGACAGCAAGATTATTCTCTCATACACAATATAACCTGTTCAAACCCACTCAATACACCCAGAGTTTCCCCTTTTGCTGAATAAACGTAGGGCCGACCCTATGACTTTTCTGGTCACACTCTGATAATGAAGAATCATCTAGGCAGTTTGAGTCCCCCAAAAGTCTCATTTCGGTAATTCCAAGGGAGAAGAGAACAAGGGCAGAAAAGTCTCTCTTGACTAGTACTATCGTAGTTGGCGCCAGTGTTCTTTGCACTTGGCCTCTGTTGACAGGACTTACTTTCATGAGGACCTCCTGGGGATCTCCCACTGGCTGTTGCCTTCATCCTGACAACCGCATGTTCGGTTGCCATGAATTTCGAAGAGCGTTTTTACTTAGATTTTGTATCTATCTCTTTGGCATCCATTTAAAACAAGGCCACTTATATTAACTATATTCTCTTATTTTCACTATGCTTGATGCTCTCGCATTTGGGGACTTCACAAACCCAGAGCTAGCTAATTCCTAAGGACAGTACCACCTCACTGGGGAGCATACCTGCCATGGGCAAATCAACCAGTCCGAAGTCAGGTCCCAGCCACCTCCTTATCCAACTCTCTAATGATGCCATTCTGGTTTCCCCTGTCCTAAATCATCTAATGTTTTAGATTAGATGTGGCCCAGAGATCATTGGAATCATTCAGGGTGGCCAGTCCTAAACCATTTATTTTTAATATGGAATTTATTGTCAAATTGGTTTCCATGCAACACCCAGTGCTCATCCCAACAGGTGCCCTCCTCAAGGCCCATCACCTACTTTCCCCTCCCTCCCACCTCCCATTAACCCTCAGTTTATTCTCAGTTTTTAATTCTCTTATGGCTTGGCTCCCTCCCTCTCTAACATTTTTTTTTCCTCCTTCCCCTCCCCCATGGTCTTCTGTTACGTTTCTCAGGATCCACATAAGAGTGAAAACATATGGTATACAGAGAAAGATAAACCATTTACTCTGCCTGGCCTTCCTTTCCTGGTGAAAACCCACTGAAGGCTTTTGTCCAGCCTCCACCCCACTCCCCCTTCTGCCTGCCCAAACCTGGTGCTTCTTCTGCACAAGGCCCTGCACAGCATGGCAGCCCCTTTCCCTCAGGAAATGGCATTGGCCTCGGCATGTCATCAGTCCATCACCTCCATAAATTAACATCCCGTGGGTTCGAATTTCAGAGCACATGGTATTCCACAATTTGAGAGAGCTTCTTCTAGAAACTGGCTTTGATTACGTAGCAACTGGACTTAGGATCTCACAAAAAAGGATTTAAAAATATTCAAGAGCAACCAAAAAATGGGATGTCATGGCCATAGACACTTCATCTAAATTTTGTTTTAATGGACTGAAATAATAGTAATGGCGGTAAAACGGGCAGTGGAAATTTACCTTGAAATCATTTATTTTCTAAACCATTAGGTGCATAATGCAGCATTTCTCAAAGTATGTCCTCTGGAATGTTCATTCCATACAGTTAACAGATAGTAGAGAAAAAAAAATATTTTAGTCAAATACTCTTGGAATTTCTGGATCAGACCGCCACTGCTATCTAGGTAGTATACAAAATGTAAGCAACAGTGAAAAAAAGGGGGGGGTGGTTCAGTATGGGAAGAACACCTGGAGAAGCAGCCTGGATCCGAGGGGACTTGGGACTGGAGTCTAGGGTTTGAGTGCACCTGAGGCATTCACCAGCTTTGTGAACCTTGAGTGTTGGAGAACACTCATGACTTTTTTTTTCATGTGGAAATGACAGTCCCCACAATAGCAGTTATGACTGCTCTGTGGCATGTCAGATGTCTTCATTTTTGTTATCTACCTTTCTCTAATTCCTAAGAGTACTTCACTAAGATTGATGAGAAGCACATATCAGGAATTTCAGTGGGCTCCCCTCCCCAAGCTGGGAGACAGCCTCAGCTACAGACCCTGACAGTGGTCACTGGTACTATCTAACCCCCATGAGGTCATTTTGAGATCAAGTAGCTATGCCCGTGGCTCTGTTCTCTGCTGCTACTTTTGGTCACAGGAATCATTGTGGAATCTCCCAACAGTAGTACGGTTGGCTTCGGTCCTGACAGGAGTCTATGTAGCCATCCCAACGGAAACCCTGTGCCCTGAGGTGTCTGTGTCTAACCTACATGGGGGAGCCACAGCCCTCCATCCACTTTCCCCACCTCATTCAGTCACTCTCCACTTGGATTCCTTAGAACCAAAAAGCTACCACCTCTTATTCCTTTCTGGTAATCCAGCCAGCTCCCTCAATTGTTTTTAGTGTGAGGGCCAAATCCACCCACCTATGTGTTTCATTTAATCTTGTCAGTGTTGAGAGAGGAAAAAAATGAATGAAAATTTCACATTAAAGAAATTTTACATTTAAAAAAAACACATTTCAAGATTCTTGTCAGAAATGTTCAACTGGAGCTAAGTAGACATGTCCCTATCAGGATCTACAGTCTCCAGACTTCTACTTGGGCGTCCATTCGTTAAAGTCACCTGCCAGCCTCTGTAGGCATTTGAGTTTGGGACCCCTGTCTTAAACTTTAAAGCACTAAAACTTGAGGAGGATTCACTCATTTTGCTCATATCCATTGTGGTGTCTTACGCATGCTCACAGCTTCAAGAACCCCTATGGCTCCCTTTTCACCCCAATACAATGGCATAAGAATAGAAAATATAAAAAGCACTCAGGAAACAGTCCTGGCTTTTCTGAAAGTCTTGGCATGATCCACTCCTTTTCTTTCTTTGTATAATTGTGTTCCTCTAGGGAAGGTGGAAGGCACAGTTGACACAAACCACCCACTCATAGGTAGGTCACCGACTGATATTACAACAAGTGCCACATTCTGGTCTTCTGGGTCTCCCAACACTTTGCATGAAGAAAGTGCCTGCTTTGACCCAAATATATGAAGTTACTCTAACTTCAAAGCCAATGCTATCAGCTGCTGTCTTGATGAGTGTGGTAGCCCAGGAGGAGCCCCTGTAGATGGAAGGGCCAGCTCTCCAGCTGCCTTGCCTCATACTACTTCTCCATCCCCACTGGGATGGCTGAATCACTGGAATGATAAGTTGCTGTTACAAGTATGCTAGCCAGTCAGTAGGAGAGTACATTGGTTAGCATGGTCCCCTGATATTCGTCATCTTGGACTTAAATAAATTGAAAGCACCAGAAGAGTGCTTTCAACTATACCTAACAGCTGTGTCTGGATTAGGGCGAATGCTTTCGGCTGCTAGATAATGTAAAAGTCCAGAAAGAACGAGGCTTTGACTGGAGTTTTGATCCATTTTTTTTTTTTTTTCTGGGATTCCCTCAGTTTTGTAGGAACTCGAAGTTGGCTTCTCCTCACATGGTTTCACTCACGGTTGCAAAATGGCAGCAGCTGTTCCAATAGTATATTGCACATCCAGAATCTACAATAGCCTCTCTTTTTTCCCCCACCCCCTCACCTCAAACAAAACCTGGGGATTCACTCTGAGTGGACCAACTTATTTCACACGCCTAACCTGAGCCAATCACTGTGAAGGTGGAATCAGATGACCCTGATGGGGTTGAATTAAGCAGGGTCTTCTCTTGGAACGGAGAGAGGAGTCACATCTACTCATGGCTGTGAGCACACATGGTAGATGGGCAATTACAGTAACTGCTCTAACAGCTTATTTAGTTAAGTAGATTGGGGGGGGGGAGGGAAATCAGCATTTTCTGAACCTGTACGCTCCCCCAAGCATACCTCCCAATTTCCACTGCTGAAAATGTGTTGTGCTATTTAGAAAATTCTGAATCTCAAGAGGTTAAGGAACTTGTATAAGATTTTAGGAGGCCCATTAGATATTATGACTCAAATTGTGTTGCTTTCTGGGGCATGTGGCTCAGTTCATTAAGCCTCTGAGTTTTGCTTTTGGCTCAGGTCATGATCTCACAGTCTGTGAGTTCAAGCCCCATGTCAGGCTCTGAGCTAACAGCACAGAGGCTGCTTGGGATCCTCTCTGTCTCTCTCTCCTCTCTGTCTTTTTCTCTCTCTCTCTCTCTCTTTCGGTCTCTCTCTCTGTCTCTCCTCTCTGTCTTTGTCTCTCGCTCTCTCTCAAAAATAAGTAATTTAAAAAAAAAACATTGTATTTCTTTCAAAGGCTTTATCTGAAGAACACTGTGTAGGGAAAAGGTCACACTATTTCTTGAGAATTGAGTGAGAGGAACACTATAAAGGAATAGAAAGATGGCAAATGGAGCTCATTGCCACCTACCCACTAACAGTTTACATGATCATGCTTTTGAGCACCATTCTCGGTCTCTGTGCATTGGTTTTGTCATCTAATAAATGGAAAACATAATAGGATGGATTCCATAATGTTGGCAAGAAGACTGAGATAAGGCACATGGTATCAAAGCCTAGAGAAGGGCCATAACAAAAATAAGTATTTCCCTCTCCCATAGAGTATTGGTGTTTGAGTTTCTGCCGTGGGCCTTTATTTATGTAGCTTAAAGTTTCCTCCATTTAAAAAATGTACATATCATTGGGGTGCCTGGAGGGCTCAGCCAGTTAAGCATCCAACTGTTGGTTTTGCCTCAGGTCACGATCTCCCAGTTTGTGAGTTCGAGCCCTGCATCAGGTTTCACGCTGACAAAACAGAGCCTGCTTTAGATTCTCTCTACCTCTCTCTCTCTGCCCTTTCTCTTCTTTCACTTTTTTTCTCTCTCTCAAAATAAATACAGAAAGAAAGAAAGAAAGAAAGAAAGAAAGAAAGAAAGAAAGAAAGAAAGAAAGAAATGTACATACCCTTAAAGTCTAATGCATTAAGCCAAGGCCCCAAATTCAAAGATCTACAAGGACTGACAAGTAATGAATAAATAAAGAGGCACAGGGGTAAGATGGTTGGGGGGTCAGGGGACTGTGATGCTCTGGACCTAGAGTCCCTGATTGCATGAAAAGCAAAGTGACTACTCAGCCTTAGCCAGTTGTAATCATGTAGGAATTTGGGCCTCGTTGCTAAATCTTACAATTTGTGAGAGAAATCCACAATCCAAATGCCTGAGTTTTTATTTATGTATTTTTTTATTTAAAACTCTAGGTAAATCCCCAAAACTGCATCTCCTGGCCCCAAATAGCCCACAGGCTCCTACTTTGAAACTTTTGTTATTCTATGTCTCTTGATGTCCATAAGTCTGGGGTTTTCTTATCTGTATCTGTCAGAAGAGGGAAATAATAATAGTACCTGCCTCCCCAGGAATTTAGGGAGAAGAAAAATGGGAATGTTTCTACAGTGAGTCTCAGATCTGTTCCAAAGGCAAATTATAAGAAGACACTGTTAAAGAGGTGTCTGTTATAGATCACCTGAGGTGTGGGGCACACTTGGTCACAGAAGCCAGGGTGGGGCCCCAAGATCAGCTTTCTCTGCTCCCCTTGGCCTCTACCAGCAAATCTGTGAAGAGGCTTAGGCTTTCTTTTGCCTCATTAACCCTGACTTATCACACACCACCTGCTTGGGCCCCCTGCTAGAGCCTTTGCATCTGGTGACTCAGGAACCAGCACAGCCCACAGAGCAGGCCATCTGGTCCCGGGCCTCTCGAAGGAGACACTTCCTCCTCCCCACTTCTAAGCCTGGCCACCGCCATCTGACTAGTGAGGCTTTAATGAGGTGTTGAATTGGGGAGACCAGAACAGCTGCTGGGACTGTGTATCAGCCTTTGAGACAAGATCAACTCCAGGGGATCCAGTCTGAGATTCCAGTGCTGTGGGGTAAACAAGACTGTGCAGGCCACCACAGCCCAAATGATCACAGTGATTTGGGTGCTTACTAGAAGTTTTCATTAATTAAAATCTGGGAAAAAATGCCAAAGGCTAGAAAAGGCTTAAATCCGCACTGATACAGGAAATGTGGTAGCCACGGGCCACGTGTAAAGCTCTGGAGTGCTTGAAATGTGGCTTGCCCAGATCTAGATATGCTATAAATATAAAATACATACCATATTTTGAAGTCTTAATACAAAAACCCCAACTATCTCATTTATATTTTTTAGTATGGTTATTTGATGAATTGGTAGTAGTTTGGGTATATTGGGTTAAACAAAATGTTATTAAATTTAATTTCACCTGTTTCTCTTTACTTTTTAATGTAGCTATTCCAAAATTTTAAATTGCACCTACGTCTTGCATTATATCTCTTTTGGACAACACCGGTTTAGTCCTGTTGATACAAAGAACTTATTTCAAATGCACGTTTAACTCACATTTCTTTAATTATTCAGACTCACATAATTAAGAACAATCTATTTTGTGTCATCTTTATTGAATACTATACACTACAGTAAGCATCATATATTTACATGCACACACTATGTTGGGTCAAAAAAATACTGTGCATTCCATATTTTACTTATGGGAAACCAAAGAGATTTTCAAGACTAATTTTTATTTTTGACTTAATCCCACTTTATGCGTTGACCTTAGAATTTAACTTCACTCTTGTCCATTTGAAAGAGCATTCTATCCAGTATTAAGTGTCTAAGAATTTTCCATTACTTACAGGCCTATCTTCCAAAAGCACATTCTAGAGCCGTTTTTTTTTTTCTTGTTATTTTTTTCTTTTTCTTTCTTTCTTTCTTTTTTTTTTTTCCCACTATCAGGGATGAGTTTGAAGTTAGCCATACACACACTCTCAGAGATGGCCTCCTCATGGTCAAAGGCACATGTCACAATGCAGTTTCCCTGAGACTGGCTCTTTTATTCATCAATTCACCTCAAATACTTTTTTTCTAAAATGGATGCCCTATATTAACAGTTACTCAGTTTTCCTTAAATAAGGACTCATGCAGCAGGATGCTTGTGTGAGTCAGTGCTATCTAAAAGGGAAAAAAAGTATAATTCTTTCCTTGTTCAGAAAATGGCAGTGATATCCCCTAGTAGTATTTCCCTTCTTGCCATGACTGCCAGGAAACTTAGAGGTAAATCCAGTCCTTAAGAATAGTAAACTCTTAAGTTTAACAGAAAATTACCCTCTGCTAAAAGACTTGGGTGTTTTTAATTTTCTTTTAATTTCATTTTTTAATGTTTATTCATTTTTTTTAATTTTTTTTTTCAACGTTTATTTATTTTTGGGACAGAGAGAGACAGAGCATGAATGGGCGAGGGGCAGAGAAAGAGGGAGACACAGAATCGGAAACAGGCTCCAGGCTCTGAGCCATCAGCCCAGAGCCCCACGCGGGGCTCGAACTCACGGACCGCGAGATCGTGACCCGGCTGAAGTCGGACGCTTAACCGACTGCGCCACCCAGGCGCCCCTAATGTTTATTCATTTTTGAGAGACAGGGAGACAGAGCATGAGTGGGGGGACAAGAGAGAGAGGGGGACACAGAATCTGAAGCAGCCTCCAGGCTCTGAGCTGTCAGTACAGCCCAGAGCCCAACACGGGGCTCAAACTCACAAACCATGAGAGCATGACCTGATCTGAAGTCGGATGCTTTACTGACTGAGCTACCCAGGCACCCCAAGATTTGGGTCTTTTTCGATATTAGAATCATAATTTATTGTACTATAGATTAGAAAAATTAACTAGCATATATGAAATATTTTATAAACACCTTGCTTTGAATGAGGCTATCTTTATTTTTTTAATTTTAATTCCAGTGTAGTTAACATACAATGTTATATTTGTTTGAGGTGTACAATACAGTGATTCACCAATTCCATATATTACTCTATGCTCATTAAGATAATTGTACTCTCAATTCCCATCACCTATCTTACCCCTCCCCTCCCCCCCAACCTCTCCTTGGTAACCATCTGTTTGTGTTCTATAGTTAAGAGTCTGTTTTTTGGTTTGTCTCTTTATTTTTCTTTGTTCATTTATTTCTTAAATTCCAAATATGGGTGAAATAATATGGCATTTGTCTTTCTCTCAGTGACTTATTTTACTTAGAATTATACCTCTCTAGATCCATCTATTTTGCTGCAAATGGCAAGATTCCATTCGTTTTTATGGATGAATAATATTCCATTGTATATGTATAACACATCTTCTTTAAGATTTGGATCCTTTTTTGACCTTAATTTTGTTTTTTTTAATTTTATTTATTTTGAGAAAGAGAGAGAAAGCACAAGTGGGAGAGGGGCAGAGGGCAGAGAGAGAGAGAGAAAGAGAGAGAGAATCCCAAGCAGGCTCCACACTGTCACTGCACAGCCTAATGCAGGGCTCAAACCCACTAACTGTGAGATCATGACCTGAGCCCAAGTTGGATGCTTAACCAATTGAGCTATCAGGCAATCCCCCCCACTTTTTTTAATGTTTACCTATTTATTTTTGAGATTCAGCACAAGCAGTGGAGGAGCAGAGAGAGAAGAGGGAGACAGAATCCAAAGCAGGCTCCAGGCTCTGAGCTGTCAGCGCAGAGCCCAATGCGAGGCTCAAACTCAAAAAACTGTGAGATCATGACCTGAGCTGAAGTCCAACACCTAACCCACTGAGCCAGCCAGGTGTGCCTTTGACCTTAATGTTAACTGCCCTGTCTCAGGGACTCCACGTTTTTCAACCCTCCTGTTTTACCTAATGCTATTTATATCCCACCTACAAATGTTTCTGTAAAGGAGGTATAGCATACAGATAGAAAAAAACCCCAGAGAGGTGAAATAGGTTTTATTTCATGTGCTATTCAACTACGTTAATGACTGGGGAAGAAGGTTAAGAAGGACTCTGAGACCTTTCCCGACGACATAGGGAAAGGTACTGTGGCCCATTTATGACATTTGATCTGTATTTCAGTGGAGCAGTGGCATCACACACGGCCACATTTGCCATCCTTGATTGAGTATGTGGCCTTGAATTGTGGCAAAAGAAACTTAGCCCCGGGAAGGTGACCCAGTGACTCGGATCTCATCATCATCGTGTTCAAATCAGTATAAGCTGGACTATCAGAGTTCAGAGCAGTTCTGTAAGCACTAAAAGTAATGAAGCACTGCTCTCTACCTGAGGAACCTTGCCTGGGTGCCTCCTTTCCATTGTTTTATTTTTTCCCTAATTCTTATTTCAGTGCTTAGAATCCGTATGCCTCAAGCTCTCAATTTTAGAGTTCCATTCTGGAAGGTCATTGGCACATCTTTGACACTTATTACTGTCTCCCCTTGTATTTGCTTCTGATCTCCTCCAGGAGACTGCTAGCTAATAAGGGCAGCATCCACATCTGATTCATACTTTTATTCCCTTCCTCCCGACCCCTAGGATGCACATTCAGTGCCAGGCACAATATGGCATGGTGTTTACTCGCAGCATTTGCATTACACAGGGCTGGATTCCATTCCAAGCCTCACCATTTACTGGTTATTTGTCCTTGGGCAAATAGTTTGCTCCGAAGACTTAATTTTATCTTCTACGTATGTGGATAATAATAGGATCTACCTCAGGGGTAAGCTGTCAATGTATATAAAGCATTTAGCATTGAGCAGTTGTAAGGGATTGATAATAATCTTTTTTGTTATATTATTGTTACTGTTTTATACATATTAACATCAAATAATTATCAAACCAATGAACAAAATAATTATAACTCCTGTTGTTGTTGTTGTTTGTTTGTTTGTTTCCTGAGGAAAGGGTCAGATGTTCCTTCTACCAGTTCTTTTATCTCAAAAAACAGGGATGGTAATGCTTGCTCTGTAGACTTTGATAAATAAAAAGCTCCGCTCTGTGTTCTCTTTAGAATAAAGACCCTCTCTTAAAATCAAAGTACAAAGATTGTACTATAAATGAGTAAGATTTATAAGCACCTTTTAAGCCTCCTCATATAATCTGAGAAAGTATCAAGAGCTTAAAAGAAAAGTAGCATGTATAAAGTACTTTTCAAAACACTTATGTGCACATTACCAATCTATCCTCCATGCAAGAGAGTGAGTTAGGAATAGCAGGTAAGTATTCTCTTTTTGGCCAGTTAGAAAACCGAGACGTAGAAATATTTGAATTATCTAAGACAGAGTTTCTTAACCTCAGCACTTTGGATATTTGGAACCAAATAATTCTTTATAGGGGCAGGAGGGGGGTGTTGTACTATGCATCTTAGATGTTTACTGGCAACTCCGGCCTCTATCCACCAAATACCATTACCTTTGCTTTAAGGACCCCTCTCCCCAATTACTTCCAGACATTGCTAAATTTCCATTTGAGGAACAAAATCACCCCTGGTTGAGAACCACTAATGTAGGGCCATATAACAGTGAGTGGAAGAGCTTGTCGTAAAAGACTTCTCTCTTTCTTTTGATTTTCATAGGAATAAACTAGAGTGGGACCAAAAAGGCAGAAAGTGTACTGTTATTTGGGTGTGGGAGCTAGAAGAAGGGCTATGCAGGTGAATGGAATGAGAATTTCCCAGAAAGGAGGATGAATGAGGAAGTGCTAATGCCGCTAAGCAAAGAAATAAGTGCATTTCTTTAAAATCTTGGGCTGAAGGTGTTCATATCTTTAATAATGTTTGACAAGCCTCCAGTGGCAACTAGACAGGTGTAATAGGCACACGTTCTTGCATGGAGTCTTACAAATGTGTACCCATATTTGTCATGGGTGGCTTCTTGAATATGATGGGAATCAGCTCTTCCATGATTGTCACAGCCAGTCCAGGTATCCATTCTTGTCATCACCCTCTGGCTATCCTACTGTGGCCTTCTGAACAATCCACAGAAATTGACCCCACTGGTTGGTTTTTGTTCCAATCTTAGCCTTATGGTAAAATTTGTATATCCTAATATCAGAACATTTGGGGACAAGATCACTTACTTGTTTGAAATTCTGTAGCCAAAGACCAGTTAAAGTGATTTCAGACCATTTGGTCTGAAATGTGACTTTCAGTCTATTCACTTAGTAAATTCAAGGGTTAGATTTACCCCAGCAAGGTCTTTGGTTTGTACCCCCTCTGCCCCGTGCACCATATCAATTGTTACATTACAGACATTACTTCTTCATTTGAACTAATTAGTGGTTCAGGTTGAACCCCTGGTTTGAGGGCATTTTTTGAGGTGTCTGATTTGGGGTCTTTGTGCACTCATCTGTTACCTTATCCAGTGTCTTTATTCCAGCATTTTAATTCCCAGCTTCATGAATCGAATAACACTGGCTCCCTTTCCTTTTCTTTTATATCTCTACTATAGGCCTTTTACTTACTGTGTTCATCCACTTATCCATCTATCCATCCAACAAGAATCTATTAGGTTGTCTAGTCTGGGTCAAGCCATGGGAAAGTCCCCCAGTGCCTTGAGCCCCATATTATATACTGGTTTGGGGAATTGCATTTAATCTAGGTGTGTTTCACATGTCAGACAAAAAAAATGTAATTGTTTTTCAGTTGTTATAGAGCAAATGGCATCACCTCTAGAATGTTTCTCTAATACAATGGAAATGTATCATTTTCTGCAAGCATGTCCATTTGGTTTGATGAGAATGACAAGGGATTTTTTCATAGCGTCCCAGGGACCCATTCCCAGAGTTGAGACCACCTATATAGAATAGCATAAGAATCATTTTATGAAATTATTGGGTCATTTTAACCAGATCTATGCTACTGGGAAACTAACCTCTCTAAGATGTAGTTCATCATCTGTAAAATTGGAGAATTGTAGTTAATGATTGCTAGGGGGCCTTCTGGCTCTAAAATATGTTTTAAATTATTAGAGGAATCTTGATATTTTTATATATCTGGGATGTTTTTGCTGATGACTTAAATTTGTGGGTTTCTGCAAACACAACTCTGGAGTGAGGGGGAAGGCCCTGTTTTAATTTATTGCTTGGCATTTTGCATTGTTTGGTTTGATGGCCATTTTCAAAGAGTCTGACTGACTTAGTTATTATTCAGGACTAACAGAATGGTGAAATGGAAAGAGCACCAGATGAGGAGTCAAGAGATTTAAATCATGGTTCCCATCCTGCCAGTAAGTACTTACGTGACTGTAAGCAAGTCAATGTAGACCCTGAGCCCCAGTTTCTTTTCCTATTCACTGGTAAGGTTGGGTTCCATGTCCTCCAAGGTTTCTTTTTGCTCTAAAATTCTTTAGTTTTGGGGCATCTGGGTGGTGCAGTCGGTTAAGCGTCCGACTTCAGCCAGGTCACGATCTCGCAGTCCGGGAGTTCGAGCCCCGCGTCGGGCTCTGGCTGATGGCTCAGAGCCTGGAGCCTGTTTCCGATTCTGTGTCTCCCTCTCTCTCTGCCCCTCCCCCGTTCATGCTCTGTCTCTCTCTGTCCCAAAAATAAAATAAATAAATGTTGAGAAAAAAATTAAAAAAAATAAATAAAATTCTTTAGTTTTATGCCTAGATATACATTCAGTTCACTTCTGATCTAATCTGTCTTTGTGAAACAAAATCACTGACCATAAGTTGTTTGCATGAATGGGTCTCCCATATTTACTATGGACTTCCTGAAACGTGAGAACTAAATGTGATTAGAGACATGTGCATTTTTACTGAGTGAGTTCTGTAGTGCCCAGACCCATGCATGGCTGACTCCACTGCCATTTCTGACCACATACTGGTAGTCCCAGTTACAGCAGCTTATTTCCTTCCATCCTAGTGAAATGCCCTCGCTGGTAGCTTCAGACCTTCGGCTGCCCATGTCATTAGGTTCAGGAATTTCTTTCTCGCCCTAGGGCCTTGTATTTGTTGTCATTTAACAGAGTGGATTCATGACTCAGGTTTGACCTCCTGTTTATGAACAGTTAATTAATGATGACAGTTTTACTGATTTGGGGCCAGTGATTCAGCTTGGACCTCTGGATTGGGGTCCAGCCCAGGCACTCTTCAGGGTGCTAGTCAATTACCATATCCAGTGTTTTGTCTTAGTCCCCAGCTTCATGAGTCAGAACTGTACACTTGGCCCCATCTCGTTTCCTTTGCTAAGGCATTTTATTTACTTCATCCATTTATCCGACAGGAATTTATTGTGTCTACTTTAAGTCAGGCCTAAAGAGAAAAACAATGAAATATGATTACTACTTTCAAGGAGTTCACCCACTCTTGGACAAGTTTATAAATCAAGCCAAAGCTTCAAAATCCATTATTTACCTGGTGCTCTGATAGAAGAGCTAGTTAACAGTAAAGAGGATCATAGTGATTACTAATACTTCAGTGCATTTTATGGTTTATTGAGTAGTTTTCAAAGTATATTAGTTCCTTTGCAAAACTTTATGATGTCAGGTATCATTATTTCAGCTTATAAATGAGGGGAAAAAATGACTTGGCTTTAGTGCTTTGTCAAGGATAACACATTTACTTAGAAAAATTATTTATTGACCTCCTGCTATATGTCAGATATTGTTCCAGCAGTAAGCGAAGCAATGTCTTTGTCTCCATGGAGCTATGATCTAGATAAGGGTACCAACCATGCACAGGTAAACAAAAAGAATGTTAGATATCAAGCAGTGGGCTGGTATAGATGGAGCAAGTGTGCTAATTTAGATAGCATGGTCAGGGAAAGCCTTCTGAGAAAGATAATGTTTGAGCAGAGACTCAAATTAAGTGAAGAAGCCAACTGTGCAAGGAACATGGGGAAGAGTACGCAGGCAGAAGGAACAGCAGGTATGAAGGCTCTGAGGTCGGACCTGTTTGATGTGTCCAGACAAGCAAGAAGGCCAGTGTGGCTGCAGTAGACTTTGCCTCAGACCCCCCAAGATCATGGGCGTGCCTTAGAAGGCTCTCTTTTCTAAGATGCATGCTTGATATTTAACAGGAATCAGACCGTGACATTTCTAGAAGACAACAAATCTTAGATGTCTGCTTGTGAAAGGAATCCCCCTGAGGTTGAGGAGAAAGAACTAATACGAGTCGCAGTTGACACAGTATGCCCATCTTACGTGCTTACTGACTGCTGCTCCCCACAAGGGTTCGTTCATATGTTCCCTCTCTTCTGTCTTGGTGTGGGCACAACCAAACAGAGAGGGAAGTCCTCGAGTTCCACGGCTTCATTTATATATGGAGTCGACCTCAGGGGAAATTCAGGTTCTTTCTTCTGTATTTTTTAACCTCTTTCCTGAGAGTAGTAGCCTCTATACCTAGCCTGGCACCTTATATGTGATGGTTGGTGAATAGACTGTGTTGTGACCCTCAACATAGGGGCCAAATGCCAATTTGTCCATTTGAACTGAGAGGCACTCTTCTCTGCCTACCAGGCCAGCCATTTTGTTTCACATGTCTAGTTGGGATGTTACTTTTTGTGTTTTGAAATAACTCATACAGCAAGCACATTTCTAGGTACTGAACTTCAGTAAACCCCTGCTGTTCATTATAGTGTTTCTCCACCTCAAGATTGCAAAATTGGCATCATCCAGGAGATTAGAGTGAGCTTTGGGACATCTCCACTAACATCCTTATCAACTTGAGGACAGGGCTTAGAGTAAGTGTCACCACACTATAACCCAGATCTTAGAGCTAAATCCAGGTGAGAGAGAGGATAGCCCGATGCCAGTTAGAATGGCCATCAGGGCCTGGATTTTACTGCTTCAGGATTTGAAGCTTAAATCTGAGGCAACAGGAAGAAACTTTGTGAATACTTCCTCTAGTCTGAAATTGACATCCCAGAAGCCAGGTCTTTCTAATATACAGAAACTAACTCCGGTGAGTCCCACATGTCAGGCCTGGACCTAAGGGAAATAACTCTGTGGGCTTCAGTCTAGATCCACTAAAGAACCCATTCTCTAGTGCCTGATGTTATTATGAAAGAAAGGGAAAACCTGCAATTATCCTAGCCTTAAAAATCTCTACCCTTAACAGAAGGCCTTTTGTTCCCCCCTAGAAAGAGCACGTTAAGGCCAAATCTTTTTCTACTTTTAACTGAAATAAGAGCAGTAACATTTACAGAGCACCTATAGCTTGCCATTTCCTATGCCTGGCAACTTAAACACATTGTTATATGCTCACACCCATCTTCTAGGCAACATGTTCATATTTTATAGAAGAGGAAACTGAGGTGCAAAATAGTTAGTGACCTGCCCAAGGTCATACATGTAATTAAGACTACAAGTGGCGTATGAGTAAGGGTCTGTTGATTCTATGGCAACTGTACTTCTCTGTCAAAAAGAGAGAGAGAGAAAAAAAGACATCTTTAAATCTGAAGTCAAGGAAGAAAGTATTGAGTTATTCCCTAAGCTGACATCTTCATTGTTTAATTACTTGTTAGACTGTGTATTTTTTTCAAACTATTCTTATTCCCCTCTTATTCAGATACTCCAAATGGCTTTTTTGTGTTTCCCGGACCTGGTCTCATTCTTACACATACATCAGTGATGGTGACATGTCCTTTATTATTTTTTTTAAGTCTTGCCCATTACAAGGCATTGTGTGATGAGAAAGGTGGCTTAGATGATAAAAAAAAAAAAAAAAAAAAGAAGATTGGCGAGTTTCCCCCGCACATGGTGGATGGAATGAATAACGCATGGCCGTTTATGTTAAAAGGTTTCCTTTTACCTGAGTTTGGCAATTTCCAGGGTCATCTTGGTGAAATTAGATTTTAATTCTGAAATATTGTTCCTGGAAATGTTCCCAGTGGCCAATTCGCATCTCCTGAATAATAGGATTTGAGCCAAAATTGAAAGTGCTAGTAAAGTATGAGGAATATCTGCCACATAACCTTTGGGAACACGTTATCTTTTTCTTTCTTTTTTCTTTTCTTTTCTTTTGTTTGTTTTTTTGTTGTTGTTGTTGTTGTTTAATATAAAGAGTTTTACAAGTGTAAGGAGTTATTACCATGTTGCATGTATCTGACGTTCCTGAAAAACAGAAGTGCACCTTAGATGAATGTTTTCCAGTTAACTTGAGATCTCCTCCATTGTACCTTTTAAGTGCGAACCGAGGGATTCCGTGTCATTCCTGTTCATCTTTTACATCTCTTCCTTTCTGCTGTGTTTTGAGCACAAGAGAGCGAGGTTTCTTGCTAACCTCTCTGACATACTTGTGTTGTAGACAATGCATGAAAAAGTGATTCTTACTATGTCTTCCCTTTAACCAAAGTATGTAGAGAGCCATTAATAAATAAAAGGCAAATCCGTCAAGACCCTTGTATAAGCACGTGGATTCCACACCCAACACACAGAAGCACCTTCCAACTTCTAGTCGGCCGTAGTAAGTGTAAACTCTGACCAAACGATGCCCAACAAGTTTATTGTATTAAGGAGTTAATTTCTCCGTATGTGTGGTAGCCCCATTGCCATCAAGGTCACGATTACTGTAAGCTCTTTGTAGTTGTGGCATAGCTCATTCTCACTTAACCCACATTGTCACGTTAAGCCTGGCTTCCAATTCTGGGAACTATGAGAGGAAAAGTTCTAACTTTGTAACGTGGTGCTTGAGAACTGAATCTCTCACATAATGGTGTTTCCCTGTCACAGGAAGCAGAAGGGGCACTGGTGACTCTTGTTCCCAACAGCTTTCAAAGGTGAGTGGTACAGGCAAAGATTTTCGAACATGGGTGAATTCTTTCCAAAGGTTTCTTTTAATTCAAAGTCATGCTCACTTTGTTTCTTATTACACTTTAATAATCTGAATTTAGGGATAGACTTACCTACTACCATGTTCGCCAGTGTTCTCCAGAGAAAGAAGCAGTAGGATGTGTCCACATGTGCATGTATGTGTGTATGGATACTGAGATTTATTATAAGGAATTGGCTCACACAATAATGGAGACAGACCAGGCCCATTGTCTACAGTTAGCAAGCTGGAGACCCAGGAAAGCCAATGATGTAGTTAGTTCCAGTCTCAGTCCTAAGACTTGAGAATCAGGAGAGATGATGTTTCAATTCCAGTCTAAAGGCCAGCAGCCTGGAGACCTAGGAAGAGGCAACATTCCAGTTGGAATCTGAAAAAAAAATCCCTCTTCCTTGAGAGAGGGTGAGCCTTTTTGTTCTACTCAGGCCTTCACCTGATTGGATGAGGGCTGTCCACAGTAGGGACCACAATCTGCTTTACTTGGTCTACCAATTCCAATGTTAATTGCATCCAGAAACACTCTCACAGACACACCCAGAGTCATGTTTGACTATCTGGTCACCCCACAGCCCAGTCAAATTGACATATAAAACGAACTGTCACAACTACTTTCCTAAATAAGATTTAAAGAATAGTTGTGATTCAGTTTGCTATGGATTTTTAATCTTCTCTGCCATCTTCCCTTCTTGCCCAGAGAATACCCTAGTTCTTGGTCTCTGAAGGTGTTCAGAGTTTAAAGATTCCCTTCTAAGAAGTAGATGGAGGCATGAGGGTAGTATCTAGCATGGTAATTAAAAGGGAATAAGAGGTAAATGGAAACCCTTTAACCGATTTCAGTCTCTTATTATTTGATGACTTGATTACTTATAGTTAAAATCATTCAGGTACTCTCTTGTCCATACTGGGAGGCAGTCTCAATTCTGGCAAACCCTAGAACACCCCTGCTCCTTTTCTTTCCTCCCACATTGCTAGCTGTAAGACACTGGGTGAATGCCAATCCCTTCACTTTCTGCTACAAACTCTAAGACAACTTCAGTGGCAAACTTTTTTTGCTTCTTCATCCTGCCCCTTACCTCCTGCGTGCTCCATCTGCTTGACATCAGCAACTCCATCATTGACCCTCTTTCTGCTTCCTCTTACACAGGCCTCCCAGAGCATATCAAATCAACTATGTGCTAAACTGTGTGTGGCAGAGTGTGACTGACTGGTGTGGATAAGAGAAGGTAGTCAGAAAAGGAAGGAAGGAGGAGGAGGTAGGAGCCACGGGCTGGACTAGTGGAGGGTTCAGCGGAGGGCTCTGCTGAGTATTTACAGTGCACCAGGCATGGTGCTGAGAAGATCAAATGCGCGCGCGCGCGCGCACACACACACACACACACACACACACACACACACACACACTCCTCAAAAATGGTCCCTGTTTTACAGACATTAAAGTCTCAAGGAACATCTGATGACTAGTAAGTGGTGGGATCTGAACCCCAGAACAGGTCTTTATGATTCCCAAACACATCGTCACGTTCATTGTGCATTCTGAATTTGGTCACAGGCAAAGGAAGCAGAGAGTGTGTTCCAAAACATTATTTAAGTTGAACAAAATCACAGAATCTGCTATCAGCAAGTTCTTTATTAGAAAATTATTTTTGGAATTAATTCTGAGGTAGTGAATTTATCAATGTTGGGTTCAGTACTTTCATGAAAGTTTTATTGGAATTTATCTAAATTAGAATGTAAATCACTTCCCATTATTCCCTTCCTTAATGCATCCCATTGACATAAAATGGGTATGCAACAAAGATCAGACTTTTGAAAAGCATCTTCTCCAAGATGTTCTGTTGATCTGGTCGCTTCCCACCTGTCTGAATTCATCTCGTACTGTCCTCTATCTTATGTAGAGGTAAATGCGACACCACTGCAGTCACATTGGACTTCTTTGTGTTCCTCAGATGGGCCACACCCATCCCCCTCTCCTTGGATCTTCCCATGGCTGACTCCCTAGCTTCATTTGGGTTTCTGTTCAGAGGCAACTTCTTCACCCCCCTGTCAAAAGTGCACCCACCCTCCCTCCTCACCCTCTACCCTCTTGCACTGCCTCCTTCTTTACAGAATTTCATGGCTCTGACTGGCTAATGCTCCAGTAATAAGAGACAAATGCATTCCTTTATTCTCTGAGCAGACAGGATTTTCCAAGGCTTCAATTTTCCAAGGGTGCTGTGTTCAGTTGCTATACTCTTTTGAGAATACATGCATGAAATGTGGGAAGAATATTAGCCTTAGGGGTACACACCAGGGAAGCGGCAACAGACATCACCTCTGGAAGACTACTTTTGCTTGTTAGTTTAAGGCTAAAAGTAATTGTGGAAATTGGTGACACATCTGAAAGACGGAGAGTGCATGTGATACCATCCTTTCGGAGGCCAATTTGGACATCAAAACTTGAACAGAAGGGCCAAATTAATAGGTAAGACAGCTCCAGTGCCGGGGGTACAAGGACTAGCCTTCTTTTTTTCTGAACTTGTCCTCAAAACCTTTCTCACAAGTATCAAAAAGGCCCTGGGTCCTTTGAAGCTGTAACTTGAAGTCTCATAAAAGACACCGTCGTGTACAACTGACAACTTTTCCTAATGAAACAGAGAGCAGGCAGGACAGGTAGCTCCCTCGGGATGTATACCCCGGTGAAAGAATCTATTTTGGGAGGGATTTTCACAGCGTGCACTTTTAATATCACTCAGGCCAACGTCTTAATCGGGCTTTACTGGTGGGGAGCGCTCCCTGCGCAGCAAGGATTGCCACGGCGGGAATTTAATCTGAACACTTGGCATAGGCCTAATCATACTTCACTTATTTTCCTTTCTGTGTCTGCTTAAGATAAATGAGTCCCCTCCTTTATCAACAATAGCTCAGGATTCATAAGCTCACATATTTCACCTGGGACAGGGGATGTAGCAACTTGTACTTTATTATCCATCTCTCATTTTCTTCCCTTCAAACAATCGATAAGTTCTCCACTGAGGTCTCTTTTTAAAGGTTGCTTACAAGTTTCTGTTTCAGAACAACGTGCTGGCAGTGGTGTTCGTGCCTAAATCCTCCCCAAATCTGGGTGTGTATCTGGAGTAATTTGTGAGAGTTTTTGCAAGAATTTCCTTGGCAAACTTCAAGTCACATAAGACGCCCTAATTGCAGCTCCTCGGATTTGTGGGCACCAGTTCCCAATGACAGCTGTGATTTGTTTTCGTCCAGGGAGCATCCCATTTCCTGGGCCTCATAATACAGGACTTTTTTAAGTGGAAGAGACTTTAATGTTTATGCTGTCCAACTACCCACGATGAAGTAGGACAAAATAGGCTCAGACTGGCCAGGCTTGTCCAAGTTTGCATTAAGACCTAGCAGAAGGGTCAAGGCCAGCACCCAAGTGCTATACTCTTATGATTCCATGAGATGTACTTACATTTCCTTGCAAACAGTCCTGCACGATAATCTTTGATATCTAGAGGTATACCTCAATCCCCATGGTGATCTGTTTGCTTGGGTGGCCACCCAGCACAGTACTGGTCTGGATAGATGGTACCTTGGGCTTGTTGACTTTTCAGCCAGGCCTGACTTCATTTGCGAGCCATACTCATGGTTCTTTATGGTTGACAGAGGACTTTTCATCCGGTCAGTCAAAATTTACTGTCTATCTACTCAGCGTAAGGGTTCTGACAGGTGATTGGGGATAAAAATACAGCTAAAATACTGCCGTTGCCTGCTAGAAGCTTTCAGTCGAGAGAGAGAGACAGAGAGAGAGAGAGAGAGAGAGAGAGAGAGAATGAATAAAGAGAAGAAAGAGCAAAGCATGGTCAGGCATGCCCTGGCTGTTACAGCATCTGCTCTGAATTGACTTACGCTCACATTTCACAAGCTACAACAAATCTCAGGGCCAAAGCACCATACACGGGTGGGGAGATATAACCCTGCATGTATCCAAAGTCAGAGAGCAGCACAATTTTCAAAATCATGGCTGCTCTATCCTCTGATATCCCTGGCTGACTCTGCTGTTATGCTTCCGTGGACCCATAACTTGGGTAAGAAATGAATCTTTGTTGTTTGAAGCCACTGAGCATTTTGTTGTTTTTATCATGGTACAACCTAACCTCTTCTGACTGATGCACATGGATTGTTTGATTTAATCCTCAGTTTAGAAGATATAATTACCTTGGTTATCGAAGTATTTATATAAGGAAGAGTGAGATATAGAAAGTTAAGTGGAAGGACTAACACTTAACCTGTGATTCTGATTGCAGAACTCGTATTCTTAGCCCTACTGAAATGCTCTGTGTATCTATCTGTCTGTGTCTGTGTGTTCCAGTTACTGAAGAAAGGTTGCTTCTAAAGGATTTAAGAGAATCAGGGAAGATTTCCTAAAGAAACTAATAGGTATGCCCTGAAGGACAAGTAGGTATAAAGCAATTTGAAAATAAAGAGAATTAGGCTCATAGATAGATAGATAGTTAGATAGGGTGTGTGTGTGTGTGTGTGTGTGTGTGTGTGTGTGTGTGTAAAACCCTCCTCTTTGGCTGATTAACTCATCCCCAGGAAAGTATACAGCAAAGAATGTCCATCCATACATTACTACTGTCAACCAGGAAATATAGAATGCTTCAGATATCATGGCCTTGGATCTATAAATCATTAAAAGCAACTTTATGAAATGTTAGAAAACATAAGTGAGGAATCACAATTTCTGACCCACTGAGGCACCAAAGCAATTTGGCAGCTATGTGTGTCTTATACCCCCACTTTGTCTCTGTCTCCTCTTCTTTCTTCCCTCCTCCTCCTGCTCCTCATTCTCATTCTTTTCTTTCTCCCTCTCTCTCCTCTCTGCCCCTCTATACTTCTCTTTCTCTCTCTCTCTTTCTCTCTCTTTCTCTCTCTCTCTCTCTCTCTCTCTCTCTCTCTCTCTCTCACACACACACACACACACACACACACACACACACACACACACTGTTCTAACCAATCTATGAACTTTTAGCTTTGTGGTAACTTTGCAGTAGTAAGGAAAAGAAAGAAAAACTACAAGATAAATTGACATCAGTGGTAAAAGAAAAGGAATACGGATGCATTTGAGATTCTGTAGCATTTCAAACAAAGGATCAGAAGCTCTGACCTAGACACTGAACGGTCATCTGGGCCTCTCTCTTGCTGTTGTGTTACTCATCAAGCACTGATATTTTTAATGCTCCCTGGAAAAGAAGACCACCAATTACCACCATAGCCTAGCTCACAGTGTGATTGCCTTGACTACAGACACATGTCCTATGTCTAATTCAGCTCTGTCTTCCTTCTTGCTACTCCTCCCACCCTCACCTTGGTCCTTGATGACCGACACTTGCCACCCTGTTCCTTTAGTAACTCCATACCAGGTATAGGCACATAATAGGGTTGTCTCTTACTGGCACTCTCTCTAACCTCCTATGTCCTTCCCCTGGCACGCATCTCTAAACCGGTTCTCTTTGCTGATTTTGGGACTTCCAGAGCACATAATACTGTGTCTCTGAAACTGGATTCCTCTTTTCTGGAACATTATTAGATGTCTGTTACTCCTTAAAAAAAAAAAAAAAAAAAAAACTTGTTAAATTTCGTACTATAAGATTCCCTCTTTTAAATATATGTTTCAATGACTTAAAAAAATTTAATGTTTATTTGTTTTTGAGAGAGAGAGAGACAGACAGAGCATGAGCAGGGGAGAAGCAGAGAGAGAGGGAGACACAGAATCTGAAGCAGGCTCCAGGCTGTGAGCTTTCATCACAGAGCCCGATGTGGGGCTCGAACCCATTAACCATGAGATCATGACCTGAGCTGAAGTCAGATGCTTAACTGACTGAGCAACCCAGGCGCCTCAAAGCTTACACTGAATGTTTCAATGACTTTTAATAAATTTACTCAGTTATGCATCTGTCACTACAATCTGATTTTGGAGAATTTATGTGACCCCAATAAATTCATCTAGCCTATTTCTGGTAACACTTTACTGCCAATCCCAGACGACCACTCATCTACTTTCTGCATCAGTTTACTTCACTGGATATCGTATATGAACACAGTCATACAATACATGGTCTCTTGTGTCTGAGGCCAAAAACTTAGCATGTTTTTGAGGTCCATCCGTGTTGCAGCACATACCAGCATTTAATCTTTTTTATTGCTGAAATGTATCCCATTGCACAGCTAGAGAATATTTTTTATATCTCTTCATCACTTAATAGATATTAGAGTTGTTTCCACCTTTTGGTTATTGTGAATCTTACTCCAGCGAACGTTTGCATGAGGGTCTTTGTGCGAACATACATTTTTACTTATCTTTGGCAAGTAGCTAAGAGTGGAATTTCTGGGTCATATGGTAATTCCAGCTTTAACTTTTTAACAGTCACTTTTTCCAAAGTTTTGCCCCATGTTGTGTTCCTGTTAGTGGTATGTGAGAGTTCCTGTGCATCTACATCCTTGCCATCATGTACATCACTCATGTGTTTTTCCTTTAGCCTAGAAGCTCCTAGAAGGGAGAGACTCTATCTACATGCCTCCTCACTTGGCTTCTAGCACAGGGCTGGGCACCCACTAAGAGCTTAGCAGTGCCACATGGAGTGTGGCGATGAAGGACTTTTGTTTTCGAGTTAGGGTGTGTCAGTATGTCTGAGCAACAGTTCCCTCAACTGTGCAATGGGTGAACCATGCCTCCTGCCAGTAAGGATTAATGGAGATAATGTCAATAGGGTGCTTTGTCTAATGCATATGGAAACTGTAGCGGTTTTATATTTGTTTGTATTCATGCTTTCTGAACCATCCCTGGGCTAACCTATTTCTCTTTTGCTCTCACAGTCACGTATTTAGATAGTGTGTGCTGGGCCATGGGGATTGAATAGCGAGTGGCACAGTATTTCTCATCTCAAAGAACATTGAAGTCTGGCAAGGCAGGACATAGATGGAAATGGATCCCTGTAGTGCCATGCGATAAATGCTCTAATGGAGATGCGCACAGGATATGAGGAGACCTCAGACAGGGACCCCAGACCAGGAAAAGACATCTAACAAGAACCAAAGGACGGGGGAGAGGGCCAGAAGGGTTAGAAAGAGCATTACTGCCCAAGGAAGGACATATGCAAAGACTTGAAAAGGGGAAGAGTTGGGAGAAATTGCTAGCGTATTTTGTGCCAGAGAGAAGGGAGACTGGCAGGAGACGTGGCTGGAGAAGTGTGCAGGTGCCAGATAAAGACGGTGTTAAATATTACATTAAGGAGTTTCTCCTTACCTGTGCTGCTCTGTTCTGTCACATTTTACAGGCTGAGGAACTCCAAAGAAGATGGTTCAATACGTGAATGGCAGAAGTGACCATTTATAGATAGATTAAAGGGGAAAAAATTAGAGCAGTCTCCATATCTCTGACACCCTGATTCAATATTTATCAATCTTTTTTTTATTGCCTCCTCTCCCCCAGAACATTTTAAGATATATTTTTCCCTAATTGTCCCCCCACTCATGAATTTTTAATACTACACATATACTGTATATGTACTCTATACCTAGTCATGATATGTGCTTTATACATAAAAAAACTAAGATTTTTCTTAACTCCCTCCAGTCACCAAATTTCACCCACTGGGGACACTATCACCTTTGTTGAGAATGCATGTTCTGATCTATTGGACTCTGCTCAAGAGATAAGCCTAGGTTTTAACATTTTGTAATCCCCACAGTGCTCTTCAAAATGCACCCTTTAGAAGGAAGAAATTCTGTCATCAAACAAATATTTGCTGAGCCAAGCATTATTTTAAGAATTGAGACTATAGGGGTACCTGGGTGGCTCAGTCGGTTGATTATCCGACTCTTGATTTTTGGCTCAGGTCATGATCTCATGGTTCTTAATTGAGATGGAGTCCCATGTCAGGCTCTGTGCTGACAGCAGGAGCCAGCTTGGGATTCCCTGTCTCCCTCTCTCTGTGCCCCTCATACTTGCACTTTCTCTCTCTCTCTTTCAAAAATAAAGAAACATAAAAAAAAAGAATTGAGACTACAGTGAACAAAACTCCCGCCCCTCATAGAGCTTACATTCTGAAGCAACTTGTGTATAGATAAAAATGGTTCACCCTTCAACAAAACCAAGTAATGCCTGCCATTAAAATTGCTCAGCAGGAGATAGGCTTGCAACTTGATTCCTAAAATAGAACTTGACAGTACTTCCAGCTTGGAAATACGCTGAAGGAATTAAAAACTTGTTTGATGCTAATGCAGAAGGAAAATCAGAAGAGCAAGAAATAGCAAGATCTTTAAATCAACGTAATACTAATTCCCAGCCCTCCCCCCCCCCCCCCAACAAAAGGCAGCAGAGCGTTTCACATCTCAGGAATTTGAGGACACCGCAGTGTTTTGCCAGCACCAGTGGGAAGGCATCTGGGGACACCGGTGACTGTCTTTCATTGGCAGTGACTGAGAGAACCGTGGTCCCAAGCATGTGGTCCTTTTAAGTCTGAGAAGGGGACCTCTCTGCCATTGCTGTGGAAAGGAGACTTCGGGGAAGCTGGATCCCCACAGCCACTTCCTTCTAAGGTCGTATCCCCTCCTGGGGACCCTGGAAGACAGTGGCCTCTAGAATTCATGGCCTTGACAAATCTCTGGTCCACCCACCCACCCCCCGCTTTGGAAAACCTCTCTTTCTCACCTCCCTTCCTAACATAGTCCATTCAGTGAGAGTTACCTTTCACAAAAGATAAGAAACCCCACTGCTTTCAGGCTGCCTATGCTCCTTTGCTCTCAAAATCTCTAAGCCTCATAATTACAAAGCCTAGGAACCTATTTGAAATGGCAGTGAAAGTGGCCAGGGGTCAGCGTGAGAGCTGGGAAGAAAGAAACAAATTAATATTTCAGTCCATTGTCCTGCCCCTCGGAAATGTCTTTATTTATTCTGTACTCATTTTGTAGAAAACCGTCCATTTGAAACAACCAACCAGTCTCGACCGCATAAAAAAGAACAAATGTCATCATTCTTGGACCAGCCCAAAGGGAGAGTCTCTGGATTGTACCCACCTCTGCTCCCATCCCCACCCCTAACCCCTCTTTCCCTCAAAAGACCTTACACGCAGGCCATTCTAAATTTGAGAGAATACTGAGATTTCCTCATGTACGTGTGAAAAGCCCTGTGTGCCAGGCATGTGGGTAGACAGTGGTGTACTGCAATATATAGGACAGGAGAGGCCCTGCCCCAACTGGGATGACAGTGGGATCCTGACCCCCCACTTTTGTTTTGAGCATGCTTTATAGACTTTAGGACCACTAACTGGACAGATCTGGCCCTGTGGAGCCCAGCTTTCTGGCTGCTAGAATTTTTATTCTTGCCTTTAAGAATATTGAAGTTTTACCATTTGAACAGGGGGACATAAAGCTCTGTTTCCTCCTAATTACTTTTGAAATGACTGTGAATCTTCCATCTAAATGCCTCTTTGGATCTTACTGGGAGGGAAATTTTGCTTTAAAACTGACCTAAAGCTCCTATCTTAATAATACTGATAGCTTCTTATGTCTGCAGTTAAAGGTGAAATGTTTTAAATAAGGCTATTCTCAAGTTGTTTTGATGTGTATCAATCCAGTCTAATTGTTCCAAAGCCATAAAGAAGATTCTAATGTGGGAACATATGTAATTGGACACTCTAATTTGTATTATATTTAGAATATAGGTGCCAATAACAAAAAATTATACTACTTGTAGACCTTTCCCACTAATACTTTAGGCAGACCTAGGGATTGGGATGAAGACTGGAAAAATGAAGTGATGACTCACAAGAATAGGAAGAACTGATAACTGAATGAAATGGTAGAGATCTGGCAAGTTTATGTTAAGTTTCCTACCAAAAGAGATATTGAAGTAAATGTCAAATTACTGTTGCAAAGGAATCCATTGCCTGTTGGATGACATGAGCATTTCTCAGATGTTGGTCATCTCGCTTCTCCTTCACTCTGGCTGTGTGCCACCTGTATTATAAACTGTCTCTGAGGAAGGATAAAGAGAGGCCTTCTTTTTTTCTGACTCCCCATGGTTTGCAGCACACGATTATGTACACAGCAGTCTTTCCAGAAATAGCAGATGATTCATTTTGCTTATGCTCCTTGGCATGGAAAATAGTTGGGTTATAATATAGAAATTCTGGACCCCGGAAAGAGAGAATAGAGGTGTTTGACCATAAGAACAGATGGCATTATTCTTGCAGTTGGAGAGGGCCCTCTGTACCATCACCGAGCGCTCTCACCAAGTAAGTGAAAATCAAAATGGCAGAATGCAATCCAGCAGATACTTACATATATTACTTTTGCAAACATTAGATGAGGTTAGAATAATGAATAAGAGCATATAGTCTGAACTGGAAAGACTTGGGTTCAAATTCCTGATCCTGTAATTAACTAGCTGTGCAATTATGAGCAAGTTACGGATCAGTATATTTTTTCACCTGTAAAATAAGGAAAATAAAGACTATATCATAGGATCATTAAGAAGATGGCATGAGATGATGTGTATAGCACTTAGTATATGACATGGATTATTGACACATGTTACTTTTTAAAGCAACGTACTATTTTGTAAATAAATCAATGAGAACTTAACTATTTTATAACAGGTTTTCTCATTACAATTGCTATTTATAGAAAATGACACACTACAGACAAGCAAAAAGAAGAAAATAAAACACTCATATCTTAGGCATGTAAAGATTTTCATTATTAACATTTAAGTATATTTCTCTCTAGAATTTTTCCCCTATGAAATTTCTTCGAGAATTTGTCCTGTGTGCACATATGATTGTATGTGTGTATCTGTATGAATATTTATATATAGTTATATAAAAATGGTAAAAATGCACATATATTTCTTTATTGAGTTATTATTTCATTAATAATGGATTATGCAGCAGCGCCTGGGTGGCTTAGTTGGTTGAGCGACCAACTATTCATTTCAACCCAGGTTCATGAGTTTGAGCCCTGCATCAGGCTCTTCATTAACAGTGAAGCTTTTGGGTAGTTTTTAAGTTTTAATTTTTTTTCTCATAACTGGAAAGGTGATGACCAACTCAATAAATAGCCAAATAATTTTGCATTTATAGTTTTATTTCCTTATGATTAAATACATGAAGAAACATGGTGGTTTTCAGTAGAAATTCATAAAAATGAAATAAAGCATGGAAAACACAGAGTATAGTAATAAGCACATAGTAAGTTACCACTAAATATTAAGAATGGCAGATCTATACACTTTAATAAGAGGGGAGGGAGATAGATTTTATCTAAATAGGCTTGCTAATTACCCCAAATATAATTTTCTATATAAGAATGTTTAGCCGTTCTTATCTAACACACATCACACAAACAAACCAGTTTAGTTGGTTTATAGATGTCAGGTTTAGTATGTGTTTCTATGAAAAGGTCTGTTTCTCCAACTAACAAAAATCATCAAGTATAAACCAAAACAAGATAATTGACATATACTTTGGGGGGTGGGGATTGGGTGGGTGTTAACTTTTTCTTTTTTTTTTCTTTGGTTGTGGATTCTACCTGCTGCTAGTGTGATATGAACATACCCTCAGCCCATTGCTTCTCACTCTGGGTTTGAATGCCCAGTCTGGGACCCTTTTGGCAGAGCTGTCCCCGCAAGTACCAAAAATAGAAATATACAGATGGCATGCTATCCATGAAAGGACAATATTGACCTGAAAAATCTGTTCTCATCCACAGGCTGAAGTGCCGTTATGAAGGAGGGATGGGGAAAAGTGCCCATTTCCCACATGGTCATTCAATACCCCCCAATGTGGTGTCTGTCCTGAATATATTGATGGACAGACCATGTGGCAGTGCCAGAGAGAAGAAATGGTAGACTCAAGAGGAACTTGAGGAATCTGAGAAAATGTAACTTAGTGAAATAGGCTGGGTGTGAACTGGCAAACTGAAGAGTATATGGTCCCTAGCATAGCCTAGGTCAGCTACTCACTTCCAGCCAGTGGTGACTATGAGAGAAGGCAGGCTCAGGTTTCCCAAGGCTTCCAGCTTCACAGGAAGCTGAAAACCTGGAATTTTTATTTAAATCTTTCAGTTTTCACATGTGTTTGGGAAAATGTAGGAATAAATTTTTAAAAAGTATGTGTGTGTGTGTGTATGTGTTTTTATATATGTACGTGTATATTGTTTTATTAAAATGGGTCTCTGGCTTGCTAACTGCAGATATTGAAACTTGTCAGCCTCCACAATTGCTAAAGCCAGCTCTTTAAAATGAGTGTGTGTGTGTGTGTGTGTGTGTGTGTGTGTGTGTGTGTGTGTGTGTTTGTTCTGTTTCCCTGGAGAACACTGAGTGATACAGATACACACCCACACTTATTTGGAAAAAAGGAAACATGGTGGAAGGACAAGGAAAGAAGCTAGACTTCTTTGAATACATCTTGTTTTGTAGATTTGACTTTGGTCCCACCTAACAGTTCACAGAACTATAATACAAAATTGAACCTTAAAACATTCATGAAAAATTGAAAGGTGGTGGGGAATGAAATGATTAAACCTTACCAGACAGCAGGTTGGTGGCATAACCTAACTATACATAATGGAATTGTTTCAAGTGGTTTTGAAATCCAGTCATTTGACCGTACCTTCCTAGTAGGATGTGCTGTAGAGTTGTTTTAAGACAAATTTTCAATTGCTCTGCTTAATCATAATGTTAGAATAGTAGTGACTGTATATTGTGGGTTAAATCAAATGAGTAATCATTTTCTTGTTACTGAGAACACAGATTTTTGGTTTGAAAGAAAGGTAATAACATTGTCAGATCTATGAGATTCAATGGAAACATTCAAGTCCTGAATTTGAATTGAAGTTTAATGAGAATTCGTAGTTTATTCTATTAAAAAAACAACAACATTCAGAACTTATTCTCCAGCTCTGTCCACAGAAACAAGGATCAACCCAGTAGCAATGAGCACCTGAAGCTCTCAGTTTGTGGTTTCTAATTACTACTTACTACAAAAAGCTGCCACAGGTGTTCTTAGTAGAAATGACTGGTTCCAGGCCTGGGACAGGATGTTCTGTGAAATAACTCTAGATAATTTTGTCATACCAGAATCATAAGGTCCATAAAAGACTACTGGGTCATATTAAAATGACCTAGACACCAACTTGAAGAGGTTCCTGCTGAGCAAGGGTAGCACAGTTAGAACTTCAATAGCAATAAAAACTACACTGGAATGACACAAGTAAAAAATGTCCATAATGATTCTTAGAAAAGAAAAAAGCACTCATTGGTTATCTTTGGAGGATACTAGGTGACCAATATTTTGAGGATCAATAAATAAAGGAGGAAAAATCAAGCAACTTTCAGGTTTTTGTAAACCATAATTTAGGGTAACAATTGATGAAATGCACTTTTTCCTGATAGAATACCCCAACTAATAAATTAAGAAATAATAGAATTAGTTTATCACCAATTTGAAATCTCTAGTGAAGTAATAGATCCTCTGGGCAAAGATCACCAGTGGCTGATGATATCACCATGGAAGACATTGTATGTCTCCCGACAGAGCATGTATTAGAAAAATACCCTCCAGTTCAAAGATGTCATTGTCCCCATCTCAAAACCCCTGAATATGTCACATTGCATGGCAAAAGAGAATTAACATTATGGATAGAATTATGGTTGCTAATCAGATGACTTTAAAATGAAGAGATTGTCCTGAATTATCTAGGTGTGCTCAGTGAAATTGCAAGGATCTTTAAAAGTGGAAGAGGGAGTTGGAAGATTCATTGTCAGAGTCATCCAGTCAATGTGAACTTTGAAGATGAAAGAGGCCATGAGCCCAGGAGTGTGGGCAGCCTCAAGAACCTAGAAAAAGTCAAGAACTGGATTCTCCCTTAAAACCTCCAGGAAGGGGTGCAACAGACCTGCTGGCACCTTGATTTTTGCCCTTTGAGTCCTGAATCAGACATGTACAAAACTGTAAGATAATGAATTTGTGTTGTTTTAAGCCACTGAGTTCATGGTTATTTGTGATAGTAGCAATAGAATACTAATATATTCCATTTCTTAGAATGTGTTCTTCCTATAAAACTGAGTTTTCAAGCCTCTTGATCTAACTACCAATTTATAGGTAATACAGGAGACAGAAGAACACATTGTGTGAAATTATGGAATGCTCAACAAAATGTAAACTCTGGGCAATGCTATCACAAAAATGATATGTTTTCTTTATCGAATAAAGTATGTATATGTGTATGGATGTGAGAGAGAAACTGACTGACTTAGGAGACTTTCAGGAGATGACCTAGTATTTCATGTACCAACTAATTACAGCAGGGAACTTGATCCAAATAAGCAAATGTAAGGAGAAAAAATTTAAATGAATGAAATTTGAACATTGACACTGAGCATTAAATGATATTAATGATCTTATTTATTTTTTGTTGTGATGGTGGTAGTGATGGTTATATTTAACCAAATGAGATGAGTGTGGTGGGTAAAGTAATAATGATAGCCATAAATGGATCATTGTTGAAGACAAATGACAGGTACACAGGTGTGTGCTATTTACACTTTCTATTTTTGTATACATTTTAATATCTCCATAATAAAATATTGGTAAAAATGTTGGTAACTAATTTGACTTCTTAAATATTTTGTGACAAAAACATACCGTGTCCAAAAACTGGATTCAACCATGAGGCTACCAGTTAACAATTTCTGCATAAAGTTTTGGAAACTGGCACTTTTTCTTTAACCTGGGGAATTATCTTTTTCTTCTATCCCACTCACCTCCTGGCTCCCTTCTTTCTGCACTTCCTAGCAAAAGGGCTTCCTTCATCTGTGCTAGTAAATGACTAGGGGGCATTACAGATTGCTTGGAATAGAATTTTCTCAGAATAAGTGAGCAAAGAGGGTAATATGCATAATTGCATTGAACAATACTTCCTAGTGTTTTATTGGACCTCCTCTCATTTCACCCTCTCAAAAAAAGGGGGGGCAATAACTTTGTTTCCGTTTTTGAAAGCCTGAGGTTTTTTCGAGATATTGGCTAATTGCATTTTCTGTGTTATCTCTGTGCTTCTATTTCAGGATGGAATGGGGAACTTGAGAATCACAGACAAAGGTCTAAAACTAGAAGGAGACTCCGAATTCTTGCAACCTCTCTACGCCAAAGAAATCCAGTCCCGACCAGTAAGTTTCTGCTGCAGGAAAAAGGAATCGTTGTTTTTCTTGACTCTAGATCTGGGGAAATTTATCATCAGCCATCAGCAGAGTATAGAGGATTATGGGAAGGAATGGTAATATAGGTAGTGAGATATGCTCATATCTGAAGTCTCAAGCATAAGCACTTGCTGTGGTACCGTAAACGATGATGATGACCTCTCCGAGCCTTTCTCTATTCCTGCCAAAAAGAGGGTAATAACCTCTGGTAATGAACTTTTCTAGATTCTGCTGGAAATAAGCCAAGAAAATATATGTGGATGTGCTCTAGGTACTATACCAATCCCAAAAGTATTGCTATCATTTTTTAATTGCCAAGTGCTTTAGATACTATCTTTAGAAACACAGAAGTAAAGAACTAGAATTTTGTTTTTCATTAAGAATTTGGACAAGGTAGCCAAGGTTGGTTAGAATCAATTCGGTAATCAGCAACCATGCTCTGAAATGGTACTAATTACTCTGGTCTGGTATTAATCTGGTATTAATGCTCTCTGTTCCATGTACTTTGCTGCTTTGCAGGCATTACCATTACCTAATTTAATCCACAGATTTGTCCATAGGGTTGGCAATTATTGTCGCCTCAATTTTACAGATTAAAGAATTGAGCCTGAGTGAGGTACTGTGTTCAAAGCCACACACTTACGAAGTAGTAGACCAGGGACTCCAGTGCAGGAAATCGAATTCCAAAATGTTCCTATTAACCAGAGTCTCCTACTTAAGCTTTTTCTCTCATCTGTTATTTTTGTCACGATAGAAGTGATTTCTGGTTTGCTTTTATTAAGCAATACGATCAGAATTAATTTTTGCTTTTGAGTGTTTTTTTCTTCTCAGTTGGTTGTTTCTTTGGCTTTGTTTCTGTGTTCGTCTTTTTGGTGGGGTGGTGGAATTTGCTGTCTGAAAAGGATTGTTAGTGCATTTGCTCTTCTGGGATTGGTCCATGCCCACCTGCAAACAAAGAGTAATGTGAAAGCTCCCCAAAGTGTTATTTGCATGGCGTGCATCAATGGGCATAATTAATGAAATTCAGCAACTTTATGCAGTGGGTACTTTTATCTGAATGCTGTCTAAACTACTGAATTCTGTTAAACTGGATGCAACTACTGAATTGCCAGTAAGTTTACTTCCTTGTAAATCTCCCTCCCTAGTAAAACGGAGGGAGTCATGATGTTAAAATTATCAAAAAGAGAAAATCACTTCAGCAACCCAATCAGTGATTATAAAATTTAACTGGAACTCGTAGCACACTGAGTTAGCACTAAAGTACAGAGTACTATATTTATAGTATCTCTCATCTTTGAAGAAATTACATCCTAGAAGGAATCATGAGATAAGATTATAATAAGGAGGGCTGAGTGATGAGTCCATGTTGAACTGAATGGAAATAGTGAATTTCCAGCATTTAAGAAATCACTCTTAGAAACACTGCTTCGATCTGTATTTATTTCTCCCAGCCTGGCAAGTTGGTTAAATCATCTTTTGAGTTACTAGTTGTACTTTAGATTAATCTTACCTGTATTAACCTTGTTTTGAGTACTGTTGGCACAATGTTCTATTAGTTTCAGGTTAAAAAAAGTGATTCAACAAGCTTATATATTACTCTATGTTCACTACAAGTGTATCTACCATCTGACACTGTACAACATTATTCTAATATCATTGACTATATTGTTTATGCTGTATTTTTTATTCCTGTGGCTTACTCATTCCATAACTGGAAGCCTGTATCTTCTAATCCCTTTCACTCATTTTGCCCATCCCGGCTCACCAGCTTTCTGACAAACGGAGTTGTTCTCCGTATTTATAGGTATGATTTGGTTTTTTGTCAGTTTGTTTAATCATTTGTTTTTTTCAGATTTCACATCTGAGTGAAATCATATGGTATTTGTCTTTCTCATCTGACTTAGCTCACTAAGCAGAATACCCTCTTAAGTCCATCTATGTTGTCACAAATGGCATGATCTCATTCTTTTTATGGCTGCATAATATTTCAGTGTGTGTGTGTGTGTGTGTGTGTGTGTGTGTGTGTGTGTGTACCAATCTTCTTATTCTGGATTAAACTTTTTAAGTCACTAGTTTTGACTTATAATTTCCTTCTACTGGTGATGACCTCTTTATTTGTAAAGGGCCAGATATTTAAATATCTTAGACTTCTTTTATTTTTCTTCTTTACAACTCTTTGAAAATGAAACAATGTTCTTACCTTGAGGGCCACCAAAAAATAGCCTGTAGGATAAAGCTTGCCAAGCCTTCTATATTAGTGATATTTCTGTAAATATATAAATGATCTGGCTAAGCAACATATGGTACAAGAGAGCAGATTTTTTTTTAAATGTTTTTAATATTTTATTTAATATTTTATTTAATATTTTATTTTACTTTACTTTTTACTTTACTTTACTTTTATTTTATTTTATTTTATTTTATTTTATTTTATTTTATTTTATTTTATTTTATATTTTTGAGAGATAGAGTGTGAGTCGGGAAGGGGCAAAGAGAGAGGGAGACACAGAATCCAAAGCAGGCTTCAGTCCCTGATCTGTCAGCACAGAGTCCGATGTGGGGCTCCAACTCATGAACTGTGAGATCATGACCTGAGCCAAAGTCAGACGCTTAACCAACTGAACCACCCAGGCGCCCCAAGAGAGCAGATTTTAAGATCATGGGTAGAATAATTGATTTTTTGCATAAAATATCCTGACATAAGTTTCCTTGGTGTAGAATTAGAGTCATATAAAGGAATTGAAAAGCGTGTTTCAGAAGACTTGAAAGGGGATACAGGTACATCTCTTAGGCCCACGTGCAGGAATTGAACTTTTTTGCAAATTTTTAGCCAGCGTATCTGAAAATCAATGGCCATATGATACCAACTCAAAGATATACTTGACAGAAAGCTTAAAAAGTAATGATAACCTCAAAAGTCTTATTTTAATATTGAAAAATCAGTGAGCTAAATTCCATGCTTTCTTGTCGTCACTTAAGGAAACCAAAGTGTCAGAATTGACTGTCTTTCATTGTCCTTAGAAAGTATCCTCCTTTCAAAACATAAATAGTGAACAGAGCTCTTTAGCTATTCTGACAACAGAATAAATATCTTCTCACTGGAGAAAAGAAAGGCCTACAGATATGCGTATATAACAAAATCTGTCCGTAAATCACATGAGCTGTTGCTGAAGCAGTGCCCGTACCTATTCTTCTCCGTCACGCGCTACCTGCAGGTTGCGGCCATCATCCTATCCTCCTTCACCTACACCCTTGCAATGTCCATCTCTCTCTGCTACCTTTCTCTCTTAGCCTCACATCTACATTGTAGCCAAAGTGGGTGTTTCATCTCCACCTCTTCCCAAAGGATTCTCCATCCTCTTGCCATTGCACCCGGAATAAACTCCTGACTCCTCATGAAGGCCTAGAAAATTCTCTCCTAGATGTTTTTCATAGAGGGCTCCTTCTGGTCATCCTGTTCACAGTTCACATGTTGCCATTTTAGAAAGACCTTCCTCATTTAGTGTAACAGCATATGTGAAACATCACCCTGTTTTTTTTTCCCTCCTTGTAACTGTCATCATTTGACATTCTTTCTTGCTTAAGAATATAAATTAGGAAGAGCAGGAGATTGTGCAGATTTTCCCCACTATATTCCCTAACCCTATTGCCATTTCCAGCACATGGTATATGCTCAGTAGATATTTGTAAAATTGAATAATAAATCATTCAAAATAAAGTATCACTTAAATCTGTCTTGCAGAGGAAGCACTCTTAACAGTTTTGCATACCAGGGCAGCCGGGTGACTCAGTCAGGTAAGTGCTCAACTTCAGTTCAGGTCATGATGTCACGGTTTGTGGGTTTGAGCCCCCATCTGGCTCCACACTGAATGTGCAGAGCCTGCTTGAGATTCCCTCTCTCTCCCTCTCTCTCCCTCTCTCTCTGCCCCTCCCCCATTTGTGCTTTCTGTCTCTCTCAAAAATAAATGAATAAACATTTTTTTTGAAAAACACCAGATTAGGCACACCTGGGTGGCTCAGTCTGTTAAGCATCTGACTTCGGCTCAGGTATTGATCTCACAGTTTGTTGGTTCAAGCCCTGCGTTGGGCTTTGTGCTGACTGCTCAGAGCCTGCGGCCTGCTTTGGATTCTGTGTCTCCCTCTCTCTCTCTTCCCCTCCCCTGCTCATGCTCTGTCTCTGTCTCTCAAAAAGTGAATAAATGTTAAAAAAAATTTTTTTTAAATATCAGTTCAGTGTACATTTTTAGGCATTTCCTACAAGTATATTTTTTAAATAAAACCATACTTTGCATATTCTTTTGTACCCTTTTTCTTCCAAATAATATATTAACAGTAAATTTTCTGTATCTAAATAATTTTTAATAGTTTAAGAGCTTTTTTTTGAAGCATAATTGATATAGAATAAACTACACCTATTTAAAGTGTGTACATTGAAGTGTTTTTGCATACACACACACACACACACACACACACACACACACACACACACACGAAGTCATCACCACAATGAAGATAATGAATATATCTTTCACCCCTAAGAGTTTCTCCCTTACCCCTTCATAGTCCCTCAACCAACTACCAATATGCTTTCTGTCCTGCACATTACTTTGCATTTCTTAGAACTTTACTTAAATGGAATCATACAATTTGTGTATCTGAATAATTTTAAGAATACATTGTCCACATCACTTTATCAAGATCTTTCAACCATTTATTTAATATTCAACTTAAAGGAGATTGTGTGTGTGCGTGTGTGTGTGTGTGTGTGTGTGTGTGTGTGTGTGTGTGTGTTTGCTTGTCTGCAATTACTTTGTCTTGGTTGGCCTGGGGAGAGATAGTGGAAGTGGTTCAGGGCACAGACCTTGAGTATTTCCCTTTTGGATGATATAAGAGCACTGAGAAGGGACTGGAGAATAACACACTAAGCATGGCATCTAAGGTAGAATTGGTATCTCATTGGATTTTCACAAAAAGTAGAAGCAGATATGCTAGATCCAAAAGGCAGGAGAGCGATATCAGAAGCTGGTGACTTAATCTATAGGGCTCCCCTTCTTTCAAGCACAGGGGTAATTGCCCGCTGAACAAAACTGGGGTTCTGGTAGCAAGGAATGTGTGGAAGGCCTGTTGGATAGGCAACCAATAGACTTTGCCATACCTACTGAGTTGTAACCTTGCAGGGCACTCACATGAACCTCACACGTAGCAACTTCCCTTCCTTTCTCCATTCTGGCAGTTTCGGCTTATTGTTTTTTTGCTGATGCACCTGACTATTGCTTCAGCCACCCCGGGAGGGTCTTTTCAGAAGAAGTATCTGCAGTATCATTTCCCTGTAGATTACACCTGCCTTTATTTATTCTGCCCATTGAAAAGAGATCAGTGCCCTGTTGAAGAAGATTACTCAACCCCTCTAAGTGAGGATAACTAATGGAAGTATTGCTTTTGTGTTTCATTGATCTGAAAGGAATTGGGATTGGTTAAGCAATCCACACAACGTTCAATACTGTATCCAATTTCATTATTGAAGGTTGCAACCCTGTAAAGTCACTACAAATTGATTAGTGTGATAGCAATCACTTTGGAAGATAAATTAATGAGAAAATGTTCATCCCTACAAAAACTTGCATCTGGGAATTAAATGAAAGTCCCAGGACATGCTAGCATTAGCCACATGGATGCATAGCTTCTGTAAGTATTGTGCCACTCAGAAAATAGATTGAAAAGGACACACACTAAATTAACTATTCTACCATGACATCCAAAGACCAGCCTGTCTCTAGAAATACTACTTGAATGCATTAGCACAGAATTTTGTAAAGTTAAGGGATATAATGCCAAAAAAAATTCTGTGTTTAAATGACCATTTCAACATGATGGTACTTTTTTCTTTTTAATTATATTTAAATCCATGTTAGTTAACATATAGTGTAATAATGATTTCAGGAGTAGAATCTACTGATTCATCACATACATATAACACCCAGTGCTCATCCCAACAAGTGTCCTCCTTAATGCCCATCACCCATTTAGCCCATCCCCCCCACCTACCTCCCCTCTAGCAACCCTTAGTTCTCTTTATTTAAGAATCTCTTATGGTTTGCCTCCCTCTCTGTTTTTATCTTGTTTTTCCTTCCCTTCTCCTATGTTCATCTGTTTTGTATCCCGAATCCCACATGAATGAAATCATATATTTGTCTTTCTCATCCTGCTGGTGTTGCTTAGGATAATACACTCTAGTTCCATCCCATCCACATAATTGCAAATGGCAAGATTCCATTCTTTTTGATAACCAAGTACTATTCTATTGTGTATATATACCACAGCTGCTTTATCCATTCATAATTCAATGGACATTTGGGCTCTTTCCGTACTTTGGTTGTTGTCAGTAGTGTTGCCATATGCTAATAGTGCTGGCTATTGGGGAGCATGTGCCCTTTCAAATCAGCATGTTTGTATCCGTTGGATGAATACCTAGTAGTGCAGTTGCTGGGTCATAAGGTAGTTCTATTTTTAATTTTTTGAGGAATCTCCATACTGTTCTCCAAAGTGGCTAAACCAGTTTGCATTCCCACCAACAGTGCAAAAGTGTTCGCCCCACACTCATCAACATTTATTGTTGCCTGAGTTGTTAATTTTAGCCATTCTAACAGGTGTGAGGTGATATCTCATTGTGGTTGTGATTTGTATTACCCTGATAATGAGTGATGTTGAGCATCTTTTTATGTGTCTGTTAGCCATCTGGATGTCTTTGGAAAAGTGTATGCTCATATCTTTTGCTCGTTTCTTTACTGGAGTATTTGTTTTTTGAGTGTTGTGTTTGATAGGCTTCTTTTTAATTGGTAAATACAGTTACAAAGTTTTGTCAAGTGCTACTAGTAGATAGGTTGAATGAACTAATACTAAGGAAACCTTTAACGACAAAGAATCAATTTGGACAAAAGTAGCAGATCCCTACTTTGGAGAGACTGCTCATCTTACTTTGCAGAATGATGTAACTAGATGGTGCTTTTAAATAACTTCCCGTGAAGTGACAAAGGAAGGGACACTAGCTACTCTGGGTAGCTACTCTTATAAGTATGTTGCGCCAGGCCTACAGCAATGGGAAAGTTGCAAGTGAATTTCTTTCTTTCTTTTTTTTTTTAAGTGAATTTATTTCTATACTCACTTCCAACTATACTTGGGCTGGGCATAGGGGTCCTAGCCCATTACTATATGGAATTTAGAAGTTTAGGAGAGGAGAGGCAGAAAAAGAAGTTGGAGGAAGATAAAAAAATTAGTTTACTTTGAGAGAATAAAGTAGAAAATTATTATATTAGACTTGAGATTTATATGTCTTTTAAATTTCCTTATCCTATAAAAACTCACATATTTTTAAGATGTCTTTACTTACTAAAACCTGTGTGTAGAATTATGATATCAAAACTAAATGTGGTTCTTAAAAGTTGCCTGTTCCAAGAGACGGTATCACACCATGGCTAAACCCCTGTGCTATATTGTTGAACTTGGATGGCAGCAAGTGCTACCATTTGACAGATGAGTGATCTTTGAGAACCTTCGTAATTTGGCAAATTCTTGTTTTCTTGCTTGTAACATTGGTATTCATGGCTACATCATGGTGGTTGCAAGTAAGATAATGTTTGTGAAGTGCTTGATGCAGAACTTGTCATGAAGTAAGTGTTCCAGGAATGGCGACTCCTGCTCTCACCCGTTGCTGATGATGATGACGACAGTGATGATGACCATGACGGTGACAGTAATTTTCACTACCAGCATCATCGTCATGTGGCCCGCATATCACCTGATGTTTGAACTTGCTCTGAACCAGATGGTCTTTCCTCCTCTTCTCAAATGTCATCTTAATGACAAACTCATTGCCCTCCAAGGAAATCTATTTCCTGTTAAATAGCTTTTAATTTTAATTTTTTCCTTCAGTGAATTATACTCTTCCAATGTTCAATTCATTTGTTTCTCGTCTTCTGCTTAAATTGTTTTAGTACTGGCACAACCTTTATTTTTTCTTTGTCCAACCTTTCTGAAAAAAAAAATACTTTTATAGCATATACCAATTACCTTACAAATGCTTATATATTTTGATCCAGTAACGACATTTCCACTCATTTTATGATCTATAAAGAGCCAAATGTAATAAAATATTTAAATATTAAAACACAAACACTGGTGTTGTACAAAAATCAGGCTAAGTGTTGGTTCATATTAAAGTCTGAACTCCACATATAAAGTGGGCTTTGAGGGTATACCACCTTGTCAATATTCATGAAAGTTGAGAAAATACTGCATTCTCCTTGAAAGTCTGAGCTGGTCATTCTCACTGCGGACTTCTACATTTGGATCTTTCATCTCTTTGTTTTATGGAAAGATGAGTTTTTTTTTAATTCCATTCTGATTTTAGTATTATATGAATTAAGAGTTTTTCCACCAGCTAGAATTCCCAAGATCTATCTGGGGTGGAAGTTGAAGCCCCTAAGAGGTCAGTTAGACCATCACTGCATTTAATGGATGGAGTCCCAAAGGCTCAGAAAGGAGGTAGGGATGTACCCAAGTTCTACCAAGCTAAAGTCAGAATAAAAATCCAGAATTTTAGTCTTCTTCTATATCAAAACACTATTTTTATGTTAAATTATTTTCTCATGACACTGTTCAGTACAATAAGTTGAGTGATGCTGGCCATTTCCCTCTCATGGGGAATAACTTCCTGGAAGGTATGTTAAGTTCTGGAGGGAATATAAAGCTCTAAAAGAAAGAAAGGGAGGGAGGAAGGAAGGAACGAACGAACGAACTGGAGACAACAGTGGATAATGCAATAAGACCAGACTTAATTATGGCTGATCTCATCACTGAGATAGTATTCTCTACTTCAGAAATCTATGAAAGTTAAATGAAGTAACTTCAGTGACCCACCTTGTGAACTATCAAGTGAGCTGTTGGTATGAAAACCTATGACAGAAGTTACACCCTGAATCCAGCTCATAGATCTAGTTTATTTGCCTCATGCAGTATTTTTTTTTCTTTTAATATGAATTTTTCTCATATTTAAATGTTTGAAGATTACACATTTTTTAAAAAAATCTACATTTTCTAATTCTTGTTTAAAAAACCTTTGGCAGAGTGGTTTGATATTTCTAAGGGCTGGAGCTGAGTAGAAGTTGCCTTCTTCAGATGGACATTTGTTCTCTGGTTTGCCACAGTCTCCACCAGGCACTATTGTCTCATACCCAAACTGCTTTAAGGCATTTATTTATATGATGGGGCTCTGAAGTCCCTTGAGGGTACAGCCCTTGGTTTATGGAATAGAGAATGTATAAATCTCGCCATGCAGAGTTCAGAAATTAGGTTGGCTTCTTAAGATCTTAGTCATTTATGATTCACTGTTCCCTAATATTTCTTTTTTGTTTTGGTTCTCTTTTGTGCCCCAGTTTCCCCAAGCAGTCTGGCTCCTGTGGGTTTTGAAATCATATGCAAGCGCAGCGGCAAGGGAGAGCAGCATGAGAGCTTCTTGGAGGCTGAGGCTCTGGCCTGCTACAGCCACACTCTCCCCTCCCTGAGACTCCTAGAGCATGCTTTCTTTGGGTCTCTATTCTCTGACCACTACAGAGCATTACTGGGGAAGAGGCAGATTGGGAAAAGAAAGTTGAAAATTTGGATTCAGCATTCTCTGCATGAGACAAAGAAAAGGTGGGGGTGGCAGAATGTGGGATGGCAGACAAGTACAAGCTTTGTCTGAAGAGGCTCTGTTACAATTTAGTTGCGACGAGAAGAGCCATGTCTCTGGTTAGTTGAGGAACCAAATGAAGGCTGCGGTGGTTTCTCCTCAGCAAGCAAAACAGCTTCAACTCCCAGCTGAACATATTGCACATAAAACAGTATTTTCCATGCCACTTGCATGGAACATGAGCATCTTGCTGTCTTTAATTAAGAAGTTAACTGGACCATGAAGTATTGCCCGAGTAAATAAAAGTGATTTGTACTAAGTCAGAGGGGTGCATAAGGCATCTTTGCATTTCTTTGTTCACACATAAATTATGGAGATTATTAAAAGATGGAAGAGTCATCTATAAGCCCATCTGCACTGGGAAGCTGATTGCCGTTCCCAAAATGTATCTCTCTTTTTGTGTGTTGTAATTTGTTGTGGACAATAGTGTGAACCAGCTGCTTACCCATTTTTTTTAAAGCAGACAGTCTTGAGTAGATCGACGCTTAATACTATGGTTGGTGTGTTTGTTTGTTTATCCTGGGAAACAGAGATAGTTACTCGGAGGCTTTTGGTTGCCGTAGAATTAAAATGGGCTGATAGGGTTCATGTTCTTCCTTTAATTTGGGAGCGATTGACTGTGTATACTTTTCTTAAATGAAGGTCATGCTGCAAATATGAGTTACTGAGGGCGTTGGTCAGATGTTCCTTAGAACTGTAATGGCCATTTTTAGTAGAAGTAGTTCCAAACTTCACATACAATCTGGCTAAGAACATCTGATTGTATGACTTGAGGGCCATTGGTCAGGGAGGCTGTCCCAAATTCTTTCTTACTGCCTGTTGTGATGCCCACAGGTCCACCATGCAGATCTCATTAATTCAAACACTCAGAAATGTATATTCACGCCAACGCCCTACTGCAAATATTCCTTCTCCCCACGTGCATGCAAACCTCCGCAAGGATTTGAGGTAGCTCATAACTAACAGTAACATAGTAACAACAGCTATAATGGGTTAATATCAGGAAAAATATAAACTCAAATAGAAGGCAGAGGTGGAGACAGTGTAATAAAATACGTGAGACAAACTAGAGCACCTGTGTACTTCCTCTTGCTAAGCCTCGAGTTTGATTATGGAGTTTCCAAACAGAGAGACACAGCCTGTTGGATGAAACCCTCTATGTTTACCCTCCAGAGACTATACAATGTCCTGGATAGGTAGGTGAGTTAAGGCTGGCAGTTCGGTGTTCTAGAAAGTACACCAGATTCCAATTTAAGGAATCTGAATTTTCTTCTTAACTGTCCTGCTGATCAGCACTGAGCCCTCAGTTCTTTATCTGTGAGCTAAAGAGGTTGGACATGATCAGTGGTTTTCTATAATTATTTTTTTAAGTCATGGAATCTTTTTATAAGCCAAATTTATCCAAAACCCCCAAATCCAGACAAGATGGAAGTTCAGCTGCTATGTCTGTGCCATGGCTGGAGACCTGCAGCCTGTTTTCTTACCTACCCACTGTCCCTGTCACCAGCCGCACAATGCCTACGTGCCAGGAGGGTTCCACAGACCACAGTCTGAGAACTACCAGACTGGATGAAAACCTGGCCTTGCTTCAGCTAGGTCTCTGCTCAGATGGCACTTTGTCATGGATACCTTCCTTGATCACTCTGTCAAGAATATATCCCTTACCTACTAGCTTTGTTTTCCTCATGGTGTTATCATATGAATTACACAGGTATATCTATTTCTATCTTTATATTATATGTATTCTGTCATATAATTATATATTTATATACTTAAACTCTTTGCCACCGCTATTACTTTACAATCTCCATGATGGCAGGGACATCGAAAGGCCCTTACTAAGGGATATTTAAGAGCAGGCTCTGGAACACCACCTTTCTGGAATAAAATCCTGACTCCTGAGCAAATTCTTTGACCTTTTCTCTGCTTCACTTTCCTCATTTATAAAATGGGCATGGGAATAGCACTACCTCATAAGCGTATTACAGGATCATAGGAGTTCATTTCTTTCAAATAATTATGTAAATTTTGCTTATAGAACAATACCTGGGTAGAGCACTATATAAAATTGTAGTATAATAATTTATTTTTTGCTTTGTTTCCCATCGCATCCCTGTTTCTAGACTAGTGCATGTCCCAGGGAAATAAAGCAGATTGTGTGATTGTGTGTGGGTGTGTTTAAGTAAGTGAATGGATGTTTTCTTAGGATACTGCTGGCTCAAAGATTCTCTTAAAGCTTCTCGTCTCAGGTAGAGAGACAGACAAGTTCTCTTTTATGGGGCCTTATAGATTGATTGCCTGAACCAGCCACATGCCACGTATTCTATTATGTAGACGAGGACATGAACGGCTATGTGGCATGAGGCCACAGGCAAGTGGGGCCAACTAGGTTCAAGAGATAAGAGTGGTATGAAAGGTACTAAAAGCCCTTCTTCCCCTACTTTGCAGTTCGGCCCTGCTATATGTCTTGATTCATGCCATCCACAGGCCAATGTGAGCTCCCAAGAGTGGAGCTGTGTGTTACAGACAGGAAAGTTTAAGAGAAGGAAATTAGCCCTTCCAGCCCTTCAAATCTTTGAGCTTCTCTTCATCATCACTATGGCATATCAGCGTTGTCTAACTCCTGGTTTCACGAACATCCCAGCAGCCGATAATGACTAGTCAGTGCAGAGATGTTTTGTGCTTATCTCATAAACAACATTTAGGAGGGCACCAGAGTCTCCTGTGGTTTGGTTTATGTTCCTTTAGTGGTAGGAAGAGTCCTACTTGAGCTAGGTGGCATCTCTTAGCCAATGATATTTGCTAAGTTTGGGGGAGTATGATGGAGAGAGGAGCAAACTGTAAGGAAGAAGAATGTAATGCATTCATAAAAGTTTTATTGTTCTTCACTCCGAAAGGGTTGGCAAAAATATCACTTAAAAAAAATTGCCTCAATCAAAACATACTCCTCTCCTGACAACTTTTGTCATACCCAGCACTTTATAATTGCAGTGGATATGTTGCACTGCTAGTCTCAATTTAAAAAAAAAAAATGTTCATTTGTCATAAACGGTGATAATTTTTCAGGAGATATAATTTCCGAGGCTGGAAAAAAAATGCCTGTCTGCCATATGAAGATACAAGCAACTACTTCCTCTTACTTTGATTCTTTGATCCCCATCAGCAGCTGAGCATAGCCTTTTTGATGCAGTGCTCGGTAAATTATCACCAGCGATGTTTTAAATGGCAGTTGCCTAAATTATGAGTGCAGGACGTTCCATTTCCATGAATGATTGTTTTTATCAGCGGTGATTCTGCCTCTAGGCAAATACCAAATGGTCCACCAAGTAAATGAGGCTTTTAAGACTAATAAATACTTTGCAGATGTACTTGTTGCATTTTGGAGAAAGTAGAAGAAGAACCAGTAGACTGATTTAAAAAAAAAAAAAAAAAAAAAACACCATGTTGAAAAAAATGAGACAAGTAGACTACTCTGTTTTTTCCCCTTGTTTTGTGCAATAAGGTAGATTTCTCTCTACCTCGTAAGCCACAGCTTTCATTTTGTAACATCAGAATCCTGGAAATAAAAAGTAACATCTCTACAGTAATAGATAAGTACAGATGGCCCGATAATTGCAGTTTTCCAATTTTAAACTGTGTAGATTGGTTTTAGCACTCTGTTAAGGCTCCGACAGTTATGTTAAGAAATATGAGAGTAATGTTACAGAACGATGAATTATCCTTAAGTAGCACCCCCATTAATAGTTGAGAAATACATGAATACTCATATCATTGGATGGATGTATAGTTTCAATGTTTGTTTCTCACTTCTGTTGTTAACAGAGGTTTTTCATTTATTTCTCAGCATTCTCAATAATGTTTTTCTTGTCTTCCCGTGTGAGTTTCCTGAGACGTGGAATCCTCCCCATGCTTTTGACTGTTGCCACAAAGAGTTCACTGCATCACAAAATGTTTCTTTCATCATATCTAAGCAGCACTCTGGTTAGGGAGATACAGGAAGAAGTTTAATGAAAAGAAAACCAAATTTGACATTGTATCAGAGTTAGTATATAAAGATGGCCAGTGCCAGCTGGATTGTGCAAGACAATTACCCACCCTCTGTGGGTGAAGTAGTGGGAACTGTTTCTGTCAGGGTTCCTACAACCCCATCTGGCCCCTGGGCTCATTATCGTGTGGAATCCAGCAATGTGGATCATATGGGCAGGTTACCTGGTTTTGACTTTTAAGTTGGCTCATATGGCAAAAAGTGCATCTACTTGAAAATCACCCCTGAAAAGTCCTTAATACCACCACAAAGTATAGTATCCATGGCTTCATGCACACAACCTTACACAATAAACTTAAGGCCAGGAAAACCACTGAGGCTAGGCTAAGTAGAGGAATAAAAGACTCTACAGATGCCTGGAGTATTCTGTTGAGGAACTAACAAATTGCTACCAGGAATTTGAGAGTGGTTAGACAATTTTAGTATTGCTGAGGATATGCAAGGTTTCACTGTGTTCTTTTAATATTGAATATCTGTAACTTTAATACATATTAAAAGATTTGCTGTTCTGGAGATTAAGCGAACTAATAGGTACCAAATCACCTAGCAGAGATTTCTGCCCATAGTAATTGCCCATATATGTGTGCTGAGTTTGAATCTAATGTGTTTAGGCCCTCATGTTGTACTAGCTAATGGCCACAGTTCTAATGTAAAATTATATTTTATTCTTTATAGTAACCGTAGAAGGAACCTATCATTTTGATCCTCTCTTTAGAGATGAGCAAATACAAGGGTTAATGGAGAACACACCCCTGACATTCCAACCCATGTTGTCGTGACCACCCATATTCTCAACTGGGATGCATATTACCTTGGATGGTAAATGGTACTTAGATGTAAGCCAGTGCTGTTTACTTGACCTGCTTTCCCTCCAACCCATAGAAACATGCAGGAACCTTGCCAGTTGCATGAAAAGGAGAGCGTCTTATATCCTTTTGCTGCCAACTGCTGTCTGGCCATTCCTTAGTCCCTTTCAGATGGCCTCTGTTCTCTAGGCTTGCCTCACATAGTCACAGCTTCCTTTGGAAGCCCTTATTTTCCCCAAGGCACTCGTCTCCCACTACACCATTACTTTTCCCTGGCCATGCCTTGTGTTAGAATGTTATTACACTATCTGTTCATTTTATTTTTTTTTATGTTTATTTATTTTTGAGACAGAGAGAGACAGAGCATGAATGGGGGAGGGTCAGAGAGAGGGAGACACAGAATCTGAAACAGGCTCCAGGCTCTGAGCTGTCAGCACAGAGCCCGACGCAGGGCTCGAACTCCCGGACCGCGAGATCATGACCTGAGCCGAAGTCGGCCGCTTAACCGACTGAGCCACCCAGGCGCCCCTACAGTATCTGTTTAGAAATAACCAAGGATCCATGTGCGGAATAAGTCTGACTCTGGGAAAATGCCAGGATATTCCCAAAATCTTAAGTTCTATAGCTCTGACTTTGTCCAGAAGCTTAGACTATAAGTTACCAGTTCATCATTCTGAGCCCATCAAAATGAAACAAATATAAAGTTGTAAAGATCTCTAGATATTTCAGATTTCCAAAGATCTGGCTTTTCTTAATTCTGGTTCTTGATGTGAAACTACAGAACACAGAAAATATGATTGACTGTGTCCCCAGTTCTTCCTTTTCATCGAATAGCTGGTAGCATCATAGATTCATAGGAGAGAATTAATTTGTTACATGTAATAGATGTCTTAGGGCGTTAGGGTTTAATCACCTCTGGGAACCCCTTTGGAGATAGGATTCTGTCTTCTTCATTATAAATTCAACTTCTCTTACAAGTTCTTCAAATAAAGTATGTACAAGATCCCACTACCATTCTTATTCCTTGAACCGTTCCTTCATTTCTTATCAACCTCAACTGATACTTGCTGTAGTACCCCTACAGTGCAATAAGGAGTTTTGAGTTGCTTTCCCCTGTCGTGTTTGTTTCTTTTTGAGAGAGAACTTGCACATGCTCACGCAAGAGGGAGGTGGGGGTGGGCGGAGACGGGGAGACATAGAATCCGAAGCAGGCTCTGCGCTGTCAGCACAGAGCCTGATGTTGGGCTCGAACTCACAAACAGTGAGATCATGACCTGAGCCAAAGTTGGGTGCTTAGCCGACTGAGCCACCCAGGCACCCATGCAGTGTTTTTGGATAGAATTTTCTTCTTCTTTTAAGATGAACACTAATCTCTCTTCACCTTCACGTATTATAGTGGGTGTGCATGGCAGTCAGTGTAAGAATGTACACTGTTAATTTCTGTTTTCTTGGTCCAGTAGTCATTAATGGCAGGCTAGAGAATAAATGAATTGTTTTCCTGATCTTTTGTATAATTGGTAATTAAATGCAGACACTGTATTTGGACACCATCTATCTGTCCATCATTCTGCGTTTTTTTTACAGTGAAGGTTTACATGATGAACTTGTCTGGTCCTACCCACCTCCATCAAGCCATCTGGTGTGCCCCACACTACACCAGCAGTGCACAAAAGTGGAACTCTGACTTTCCCATGTGTTCACAGTCTTGGTGTAACTAACCTTTCTGTGTGTTCAGTCTTAGTGTCACACTGCTTGCCTTTGCTCGGCCTCTACTCCATTTCTGAATTGCTCTTGGCTTTCCCCACATCTAAATCATCCTTCTGTTGTGGCCTTGCCCTGAGCTGGTTCATTAGACTCAGTTCTGCTTCTCCAACTTTGACGTATACATTCTTCTTTGATGGTGGTGGGTGAGTTCTCCCTATTTGATTCTACAGCCTTCAACTATCCTGGATTATCATCCTACCTCCTCTCCTCTAGACCCTATGTGGAAATGTCTCCATCCCCTTGGGAAATCTTGAAACATGGTGATCGTGAAGGCAATACAACATAGTAGCAAAGCACATGTGATTGAAAGTCAGAGTAAAATGAAGTTTGAAGCTTGGCTCTGCTACTCACCGCTTTGTAACTTGGGCCATGATACTTGATGTCTCAAGCTTTAATTTATCTCTCCATAATATGGAGTAACTATAGTATCATACAGTTATTTTATTTTTTTTAATTTTTTTTAATTTTTTTTTAAATTTTTTTTTCAACTTTTTTTTTTATTTATTTTTGGGACAGAGAGAGACAGAGCATGAACGGGGGAGGGGCAGAGAGAGAGGGAGACACAGAAACGGAAGCAGGCTCCAGGCTCTGAGCCATCAGCCCAGAGCCCGACGCGGGGCTCGAACCCACGGACCGCGAGATTGTGACCTGGCTGAAGTCGGACGCTTAACCGACTGCGCCACCCAGGCGCCCCTCATACAGTTATTTTAAAAATTTCATGAGAAGACAGTGCTCAGAGCACTGCATGGTACTTCGGCCCTATAAGCCCACACTATTATAATTAAAAGCTTTAAGGATAGAAGAGAACCTGGAGGTAGGTCTTGAAGGATTGGTAGCTTGGGTACCATTGTCATTGAAAATATAAATAAGGTTCCTTATATTCATCTCCATTTATTAATTCCACTAACATTGGTCAGAAGACTGATTTTGAATCTTACCAAAATTGCACTCTCTGAGCTGAAGCAAATGGAAAGGGAAATCTCTCTTTCCCAGAAGCCAAAAGCCATTTCCTGAGAGGTGTCTGTCCAACCCATACATACAAATGCTGCTGTGATGGTTTCATCAGAGGTTGTTGAGAATATTACACACCAATGTTAGCCTTAAAGAATGATACTGGGGCTATTGCCTCCTGGTTCACGGGGTGTACCCACAAGGAAAAATAGAAACAAAAGCAAAGGTAGGTAGCCCCACTTGGCACAGTTGATTGACTTTAATAGGTCCTGATTAGGCTGCTCATATTCCATGAAATTAAAAAGCTTACAAATGTTATGAGCCATTACCCTTCCATTTAAGGGAGCTTATGACATGTTAGCAACATTTAATGAAATTCTTTTCAAAATGCCATCGGCAGACTCAATAAGATTCCATGTTGAAATTCAACTTGAAGAATTGTTTGAGAAAGTTTATTCTCAGCCTACCTGTCTTTGTAATGTATGGAACCCACCTCAATACAAAAAAGTAGTTTCTCTTCAGTCAGAAGGTGATTTGCAGGTACCAAGAAGTGTTTCTGCTTTGGCCAGGAGAGCATTTGCCAGTTTAAGAGGAGATTACAGAGACTGCCTTGTTTGTGTTTGTGCTTACAGTGGGAGCTCTGAATAGCCTGCATTTTCAGACACTGACAAATTTTAAAACTTAAGTCCTTTCTGTTTAATTCTATTTGCTGAAGATCTACAGTAATCTAGCAAATGCTCCAAAATGTTATTGCCTGCCCTGTCTTCAGTGAGCTCTTACAATATAATTTGGGAGATAAGACTTTGTGCAAGAAGACAATTAAAGCATAGGAAATGAGATGATTAAATCCTAGATTATATGGCACTGATTATTTATATAATAAAAGTTCAGAAAATAAAAATATTATAGTCAGTTGAGTGGGACTTTTTATAGAGTGTAAGAAAGATGAGTAGTGAGACACAAGTGATTTGGGAAGAATACTTTCTGCTAAATCTTGCATTTTAACTTTTATGATGGGATATTTAATAGCAATATCCATAATTTTGTCTGTTTGATTCTAAAGGATTACTAGCCATATGTACTTCGTATACATTTTCCTTAAATCCTCTTGGCGGTCTTTAAAGGCAGATCATTTGATCTTCATTTTATAGGTGAAAGCTAGAGCGCAAAATAATTAGGTAATTCTCTCCAGCTGGTATGTGGAGTGGTTGGAATTCACATCCAGATATGAACTATCCCAAAGCGTGTTTTCTATCTCAGTATCAATCTGCTTTGGAGAACAGGCTATTTCAAGGCAGCCCCCATTCCATCCCTCTGCTTTATGAGCTCCTTGCAGGCAAGAGCCCTGTTGTAGGATTTATTCACCATTGTATTCATTTGTCTATCACAGCCCTTGGCACTCAACAAATCTTTGTTGAGCAAATAGGTAACTGATCTGTTAAATAAGCACAACTCATAATTAAAATGCAACTTTATTTTTGTCTTCGCTTTTTCTTTGAAACATTGGCTAGGGGTGGTCTTCCCCTCTATCCCTCCTATGAAAACTTGGCCAATCCCTAGTGGATTTTCTGCTTATTTAAAAATTATAAGCATTGTGTTGGTATTTTAAATGACATAGGCTCAGTTCAGCAATTTTAAATATCTCATCTAAGGTATTTATCAACGCTTTAAACCTCATTCAGAATTAAATGTTTGGTTTTCTTCCCTGGATATCCTTTGTTGGTGGCTTCCTACTTTGGGGAAGAGGAGCATGACCCTTTCCAGCTGTGTCTACTCTCACCTTCTGATCTGCTAAGCTGCCGGCTATAGTTTTAGAACCTTCTTGGGGTAGTGGTGGTGGTACAGGGTGAGAGAGTTGTTCCTTGTCTGGGTGACTCTGTGCCCTCTGGGAGTTGTAGATGGTTAAGCTGACTTCTTCCCTCATGAGGCATTTTCTGGATTCTTTTTAGCTTCTCAGTCCTGGAAGTACAATGCATCTCTTACAACCCCTATGAAAAAAATAGGCGACACATTCCATTCCTGGACAGGCTGCTTCATCCCCCTTCCATTCCACACAGAAACCTCTTGTCTCCCAGAACGTTGTCTCCCTCCCCTTGGGTAGGGCTTCTGATATCACCAGGACAGCTCTCTCTCCCACTTGGCCCATGTCTTATTTCTGAAAAATAATCTACATCCTTTCCTTGACAGATTCGGAGAGCACACACTCGTTTTGAGTTAGCAGCTCTCTTCTACCTCCAGTACCTACACATCCCTCTCGTGCTAGGACACCCATGGCAAGACCTCAGATGGGATTCATTCCAGGCTCTTATTATTGAACTTAAGGTTAAAAAGTAGCAGCCCCCTCCAGAACTGTCTATTTGCAAATGCCCTCTCCTCCACCCCTTTGACCTTTGCATCTTCTTGAAACAGTATGGTGTTCTTGGATATTTCCTCCATCAATTCTGCTTATTCTGCTCTGAAATCTTACTTTGGAATCACACATCAGTTATAGTTTGGTGCCTGGTTGAAACCTTTTTTTTTTTTTAATTGAAGTATAATTGACATTAGTTTCAGGTATATGCCATTTTGATGTTTTATTTATTTTTGATACAGACAGAGCATGAGCAGGGGAGGGGCAGAGAGAGAGGGAGACACAGAATCTGAAGCAGGTTCCAGGTTCTGAGCTGTCAGCACAGAGCCCGACGCAGGGCCCGAACTCACAAACCATGAGATCGTGACCTGAGCCAAAGTCGGACGCTTAACTGACTGAGCCACCCAGGAGCCCCAGGTGTATGCCATTTTGATGGGACATTAATGTACGTTGCAAAATAATCACCACAATAAGTATGGGTATCATTTGTTACATAGTCACAATGTCTTCTCCTGTGGTGGGAACTTTTAAATTTTATACACTCTTAGCAACTTTCAAATATGCAATCCAATATAACTGTATTATGGTCCCCATGTACTACGTTACATCCCTATGACTTATTTATAGCTAGAAGTTATACCTCTTTATCCCCTTCACTTCAACTATCCCCCAACCACCCTTGTCTCTGGTAACCAATTTATATTCTCTGTATCTATGAATTTTGTTTATTTGTTCTGTTTTCTAATTTATACATATAAGTGAGTCATATGGTATTTGTCTATCTCTGCCTGCCTTACTTTACTTACCATAATGCCCTCAGGGTTTATCCATGCTGTCATAAATGGCAAGACATTGTTCTTTTTTATGGCTGAGTAGTTTTCCATTGTAAATATATGCCTCATCTTCTTTATCTGTTCATCCATCAGTAGACACTTAGATGACTTTCCTATTTTGTCTACCATAAATAATGCTGCAGTGAACATAGGGGTGCATATATATCTTTGAATTAGTGTTTTCATGTTTTTGATAAATACCTAAAAGTGAAATTGGTAGATAATATATTTGTACTTTTAATTTTTTTAATGTTTATGTAATTTAAATAATTTAATGTTACATAAAATATAATATTTGAGTGAGAGAAAAAAGAGCACGAGAGGGGAAGGGACAGAGAGAGGGAGACAGAGGATCTGAAGCAGGCTCTGCACTGACAGCAAAGAGCCTGATGCGGGGCTTGAACTCACGAACTGTGAGATCATGACCTGAGATGAAGTTGGATGCTTAACCAACTAAGGCACCCAGGAGCTCCTGTACTTTACTTTTTGAAAAACTTCCATAGTGGCTGTAACAGTTTGCATTTCCATCAACAGTGCACAAAGGTTCTCTTTACTCCATGTCCTCACCGACTCTTGTTATTTCTTATCGATAATAGCCATCTGACAGCTATGAGGTGATATATCATTGTGGTTTCGATTCACATTTCCCTGATGATTAGTGATACTGAGCACCTTTACATGTACCTGTTGGCGACCTGTGTGTCTTCTTTGGAAAAATATTTGTTCGTATCATCTGTCCATTTTTTGAATCAGATTATTTTTCATTACTGAGTTGTGTGAGTTCTTCGTATTTTTTGGAGATTAACCCTTTATCAGAAACATGATTTCAGAATATCTTCTCCTGTTCAGTAGATTGCCTTTTCATTTTGTTGATGGTTTCTTTCTCTTGGCAGATGCTTTTTAGTTTGATCTAGTCTCACTTGTTTAGTTTTTCTTCGTTTGCTCTTGCCTTTGGAGTCAGATCCAAATAACCATCACCAAGACCAGTATCAAGAAGCTTACTGCCTATATTTTCTTCTAGGAGCTTTATGATTTCAGGTCTTACATTAAGGTCATGAATCCATTTTGAATTCAATTTTGCATATGGTGTAAGATAGTGGTCCACCTTAATTCTTTTTCATATAGCTGTCCAGTTTTCCCAATACCATCTACTAAAGACACTGTCTTTCCCATTTTATATTCTTGGTTCCTTTGTTCCTAATAAATTAATTATCCATATATGCACGGGTTTATTTTGGGGCTCTCTATTCTGTTCCATTCATGTATGTATCTATGTTTAGGACAATACCAGACTGTTTTTATCATTGTACCTTTGTAATATAGTTTAAGATCAGGAAGCATGATGCCTCCAGATGTGTTCATCTTTCTCAACATTGCTTTGGCTTCTCAGGATCTTTTGTGGCTCTGTACAAATTTTATGACTGTTCTAATACTGTAAAAAAAAAAAAAGCCATTGGACTTTTGATAGGGATTGCATTGAATCTGTAGATTGCTTGGGGTTACTATGGACATTTTAATTATATTAATTGTTTTGAGTCATGAGCATGGGATATTTTTCCATTTATCTGTGTCTTCAGTTACTTTCATTAATGTCTTACAGTTTTCATCATCTTACATCTCCTCAGTTAGATTTATTCCTAGATATTTTATTCTTTTTCTTGCAATAGTAAATGAGATTGGTTTCCTAATTTCTCTTTCCAGTAGTTCATTGTTAGTGTATACAACCAAAACCAAGTTTTGTATATTGCTTTTGTACCTTCCAACGACCATATTTGTTTAGTAATTCTAATGGTTTTTCAGTGGAATCTTTAGTGTTTTATGTATCAAATCATGTCATCCTCAAATAGTGACAGTTTTACTTCTTTTTTAATCTGGATACCTTTTATGTTTTTTTTCCCCCTATCTAACTGATAAGGCTAGGACTCTCAATACTGTGTTGAATAAATGGGGCATGGGTGTGCATCCTTGTCTCATTCCTGATCTAAAAGCTTTCAGCTCTTTACCATTGAGTATGACGTTGGCTGTGTGCTATATTATATGGAGGTGTATTCTGTCTATATCTGCTTTTTGGGGGTTTTTGAATTTTGTGACATGCTTTTTCTGCTTTTATTAAGAAGATTACAAGGGGCGCCTGGGTGGCTCAGTCAGCTGAGCGTCCGACTTCGGCTCAGATCATGATCTCATGGTCTGTGAGATTAAGCCCCGCATCGGGCTCTGTGCTGACAGGTCAGAGCCTGGAGCCTGCTTCAGATTCTGTGTCTCCCTCTCTCTCTTCCCCTCCCCTGCTCATGCTCTGTCTCTCTCTCTCTGTCAAAAATGAATAAACATTAAAAAAATTTTAAAAAAAGAAGCATACATGGTTTTTGTCCTTCATTTTGTTAATGTTGTGTATCACATTGATTGATTTGTGGATGTTGAACCACTTTTGCATCCCTGGAATAAATTGCATTTGATTATGGTGCAAGATCCTTTTAATTGCTGAATTGTGTTTTTGAATTTGGTTTGCTAGTATTTTGTTGATGATTTTTGCATCTGTATCCATCAGGAATATTGGCTTGTAATTCTTTTATGGTGTCCTTGTCTAGTTTTGGTGTCAAGGTAATGCTGGTCTCATAAAATAAGTTTGGAAGAGTTCCTTCCACTTCAACTTTTTGGAAGAGTTGGAGAAGAATAGGTATTAAATCTTCTTTGCGTGTTTGGTAGAATTCACCAGTGATGTGAAGCCATCTGGTCCTGGAGATTTGTTTGCTGGGAGTTTTTAACTTACTGATTTAATATCCGTACTACTAATCTGTCTACTCAGATTTCCATTTTCCATGAAACTGTATTTTTAGTATCTTCTTAAAAACTTTCCTTGATTGTCTAACAGGGTAAAATGAGTAGGAGTATTCTGCCTTAACTAGTCGTATTCTATCCTGTAAATAGCTTCTTGACAGCAGGATGGAAGGAAGAAAATGCTTATACCCACTCGGGATGCCCAAGTGAGTAGAAAGTGAAACAGTAATGTCAGTGTCCAGAAAAGAGGTGTTTCTGCTTTTATGACTTTTCTCACCCTCTCATTGCTCTAGGCCTGGAGAAGCACACTGGCTTTCTTTCTTGTAGGACTTAACTAACTGAAAGATGGTATGTTGTTCCTTGCTGCTGAGCTTCTATGGGCCTATTTTGGCATAGTTCCAGAAGGAATTCTTGGTTAATAAATTTTTCTCGGCTTTTTCAGATCCCCATGTATTTAGAATAACTCATTTGGTGTAACTGCCTTTGAATAAGGTAAACTCAGTGGTTGGCAGAAGGTAATTCCACTGGATGTTAGGGTGCTGTCATTTAGAGCAATTCAGCTTATATTTTTAAAGGAAAAAAGCAAGTATATCAAGAGCAGATGAGAAAAATTACAATGAAAAGTTTTTGTTTCCAATAGAACTGACCAGAATTTGGAATTGAATATGCTTTGCTTTTGTGTTTGTTGCTTTCTTTTGATACCTTATTTTGCTGACTCTGTTATCTTGGAGTATTCAAGGATGAGGGTCCAGAGTAACCTTTACTTCCTATACCTAGAGACTTCCCTTTCATGATTGCCTGGAGATAGCCTATGAGTTTCCTGCCATTTCAATCTCTTATCTCTGTTCTTAGAGCTCAGTGATTGCTCTGTTCCCAGTATCTTATACAGAACAGGCACTTAGCAAGTGCTTACGAACTTAATGTGAATTAAGTTTGGGGACTTCATGTGAATTGAGGCACCTTTGTTTCTTCTTGCCCTGTGTCTTCTCTTATGTAACGCTTAAAAGTCTCATAGCTCCTTCTGTTTGTTTAGCACTGTGTTAAACATTTGGATACGTTTTATGGCACAGAGCAGGTGCTCCATAAATTATTATTATTGAATACATTGACAGAGGAAACAAGAAGGGGGGTTAAGAATGGAGGAAGGAAAGAAAGGAAGGAATTTGGAAAGAGATATGCCTTCTACTGTGGTGTCCTGCCTTAGCCCCATTTTTCAACGTTTGTCCTATCCCTTTATCTTTGTCAGTTTCTCTTTTCCATTCTTAGTTCTTTTCTAAGTAATTCCTAATTAGAATCTAATTCTAATCAAGCTATAAGTAGCAGCTAATAATTTCATGTATTAAACTCAGTTGGTATGTGTATTATGGCAAAGGACCATAGGGGCCTCAAAAATGAAAATAGTAATTTGTGGCCCTTTAGCAGAGCCTTTGGGGAGACCCTGACGAAGAGCACCATGCGGTCCTTCTTAAGTAATAGCAAAGAAGGCCCCACTGACACTGCCCATATTTGTGTCCAACCTTTGTGTGTTGAGTGGTGATTCTGGGGGCTGTAGGAAAAAAAGGAAAATGTGCCTGCTGGACTTGGTACACGTGGGTCACCCTCTTTTTGTGTGTTCCAACTCTGCCACATTTCAAAAGATGGATTTCCTTTGAAGGGCATAAAGTTATATTGGAAAAACCATAGTCTTTGGGACAGTGTAGATCTCAGATAAATTGCTGAAGCTGCCAAAGCTTCATTTTACTCAATTGTAAAATGTGAACATGAGCTCATAGAGTCAAGAATCCTATAAGTATCACGTAGAACATTAACTGAATAATACATTTTCTCTTTTACATGTACAGCCCCCCTTCAAAATGTGGGTAACAGGTTTTGAGAGATTTTTAATTTGCCCAAAGCTTTATAAACAGTTAGGATTTTATCCCCAGACTCCCAGCTCTCAAGTCCATAACCTTGACCATGGTGTCATATTGTTTAATTATCACACACTTGATATGGCTACAAATAAGGTAGAAAAAAATGCATCTAAAACACTTAGCACAGTCTTTAGCACATTCTTGGCATTCGGATGATAGGAAGATATTATAATTGTTATTTATTTTATTTATGATTTATCCATATATTTAATAGCAAGTTATTTAAAGGAGAGGTAAGAATTACAATTTTTTTCTGAGGAAGGTCACTGATAACACTAAATGTTTTTTGTTGTGGTTTTTTGTTTTGTTTTTTCCTCCAACCAATATTTGTGACAGTACTTGGATATCCATCTTCCAGGAGACGTCTTCCCTTTTGTTTGTATACACTTAGCCAGGCCACATTACTTCTATTTATTTATTCTTTTAAGTAATCTCTTCATCTATGATGGGGCTTATACTCATGACCCAGAGATTAAGAGTCGCATGCTCTACCAACTGAGGGAGCCAGGAGCCCCTAAGCCACATCACTTAAATACACATTTAACGCCTATTTCCCTCTGAATATTCACTTGATAATCCTAGACCCTAAATGCTTCTTTGCATTGGTGGACCTTAAACTCATGATCAGTTTAAAAAGTATCAATCATTACTTTGCATCAGAGTTTGCTGTCTCGTCACATACCAAAGTGCTGGCCAAATACTGATGGGCCATATTCTGCATAATAGAAGCAGTAACGTAGTAGTGTGTATTCACCCATTTGCCTTCTCACCAGCATGCTGGCCCTACAGAATTTAATGGCAATCAATTGTTCACATTTTCCACAAAGATGTCTTGAGCACCCCCTGGGTGCTGGGCAGGAAACTATGAGCTTCGAAGTAAAATTTTTCCAAAGATTCACATTTTCTTAGTTCCATGGAGTTAATAATCTAGTCCCGGAGATAAACAAAACAACAACAACAACAAAACAAATGTCAATTGTTCTTAAGAGCTATGAAGAAGACAGAGTATGAAGAGATGGTAACAGATGACAGAGAAGGGTCTAATTTAGATGTTGTTATAGAGAATATTTCTGAGACCCAAAGAAGCCAGCCATGGCAAGAGAAAGGAGGAAGATGTTTCAAACCAAAGGAATATGGACACAAGGTTCTAAAGCTTGACATGTTCGAGGAGTAGAAAGAAGGCTAATGCAGTTGGAAAGGAAATTTGTACAAGCTGAGTACAACTAGTTGATTATGACAGCTACAACCAAAGCTGTATTGGTAATGTTGATAGGCTGGGGTTTTATCCTAAATGAGCTAGAGAGTCAGAGATAGGATTTTTTTAAGTTCATTTATTTAATTTAAGAGAGAAAGAGAGATTGCGAGTGAGGGAGAGACAGAGAGGGAGAATCCCAAGCAGGCTCCCGTTGCGCAGAGCCTGATGTGGAGTTTAAACACATGAAACCATGAGATCAGGACCTGAGCTGAAATCAAGAGTGGGATGTTCAACTGACTGAGCCACCCAGGCACCCCTCAGAGAGAATTTTAAGCTGGGAGAGGATGCGTGTTGTTTTTGTGACTGATGTGTAAAAAATGGATCACAGGAAGGAACAACAGCGGTATCAGGGACATTGGGGGAGACCTGTACAATGGTCCAACAGAGACATAATGGCAACTCTGAATGGGATGGTGGCAGAGAAGATGGGAGTAGAGAGACTTGGAAAGTATTTTGGAGGTACAGTTGATGGGAGCTACTGAGACAACTACTGGGAACACAAGGAGAGGAGAAAGAGAGGACTCAGTTTTGATTCTTGGATTTCTGTTGGAATGGTTGTGTGTGTGTGTTTTCATCTTGCCACGATCATAAATTAAATTCTTAGCGTGAATGGAGGGCAGTGAAGGAGGACACCACGAGAAGGAGAGGGAAATGAAATCTATTAATGGAGCCCCTAATGTGTGTCAGGAACTCTGCTAACCTTGCATATGCTATTTAATCTTCTACTTCATGGCAACACTATGCAGTAAAACTCATGACATGTACATTTTACATAGAAGGAGATGAAGGCTTAGAAAAGTTAAATAATTCACCAAAGGTTACAGAGTTGGCAAATGAGGAAACCAGAAATGGAAACCAGATCTTTCTGTTCCTAAAGTCTCATTTCTTTCTACAACATCAAGCTATTTCTGAGGACTGAGCTAATGCCACATCGCTCCATATTTTATTCCTTGAGAAGTGACTCGTATTATGGTAGGCATCTGTTGAATATTCATTATATACTGGTTAAGTGATAGATTTTAATCATCAGTGAAAACATTTGCCTTTAGTGAAATGCCACAGGTTTCAAAGGCTGGTGAATGTAAAAAACCCAGTGTATTTAAAGATGGGTCGGGGCGCCTGGGTGGCGCAGTCGGTTAAGCGTCCGACTTCAGCCAGGTCACGATCTCGCGGTCTGTGAGTTCGAGCCCCGCATCAGGCTCTGGGCTGATGGCTCAGAGCCTGGAGCCTGTTTCCGATTCTGTGTCTCCCTCTCTCTCTGCCCCTCCCCCGTTCATGCTCTGTCTCTCTCTGTCCCAAAAATAAATAAACGTTGAAAAAAAAAAATTTAAAGATGGGTTGGTCATAACAGTATACAGAATATTAATGGCAAAGTTAGGGAGAAAAAACAGGTTTATTTGCCTGCCTACTGTGTGCAAACACTCCCTCCTCTCTCCATTACGCTTGGAGCCAAACTGGTGATGTGAAACATACATTTTCCCCATCCCCCCAGAATACTTAAAACTTTAAATACAAGCCATACTGAAGGATGCTAACAGAAGTTCCAGGATTAATTGCCAAATAGTTGGTGTTAGAAGAGTTGAAAAGGAAGGAAGAGAATTCACTGTCTGCTAAGTTAGAGGATTCCATTCGGGGTTTGGAAAGATGACTTCTGTTCTGTTTGGCTTTGTATGTGTGTGTTTATCACACTTTCTGAGTCCCACTACTTTGGGCCTCGGCTACTTACAGTTTGAGCAACTTTACCTTGGGCAAGTGACTATATGTACCTTATATGGAAAAGACGATAGCTATATAGACTAAATGTTATCAAAACGTTGGGGAGGAGTTAACAAATTATAAAACAGCAAGCTCACTTTGGAGGGTTTGTGTGTGTGTGTGTATGTGTGTGTGTGTGTGTGTGTGTGCATGCACGTGTGAGTGAACACTTACAGGCATATACAAATGTATGTATGTGTTTTAGGAAGAAGTAGATGATGTTAATTTTTTTAATGCCTTTTGGCAAGGAACACCATCCCCAGGTTGACACAGCCCCCACCACTTCTCTTTGTCTTAAGCCAACCATTTCTCCTCTAGACAACAACTGGCTTACCTTTCAAGGTAGTTTAGTTTGCATTGGATCTATTAAACATAGTCACCTTTGAATTCTACATCTAAATGCAAGAATTTATCAGGATGATATATCTGCATTATGGAAGTGCAATCTGACTTTCCAAAACCAGCTTGTATAAGTGCGACCGGCTTTCTGGAAAAAAATAAGTTAAGCATTCCTTCATATACTGTCAAGGTAATATGCATTACACATATTAATTCGTGTATTGCTTCTAGCAATCCAGTGGAAGTAGGAACTATTATTATTCCTCTATTACAGGTAAGAAACAGTGAGGTGAGCCTCAGAGAGGTGGAGTAACTTGTCTTAAAGCTGATAAGCTACACAACCAGCATTCCCATGCAGGCACTCTGAATTTAAAGCAAGCCTTAACCTCGAGTCCATACTCTCTCCTTAATAGTAACCAACCTCATGACTTCTGCTTGGCTGCATCAAAGCACTGACTGACTCACCAGAAAGAATTGCCCAGAGAATCACAGCAAATCAGGGGCAACTACAGAGCAAGAATTCCAAAACAGGAGCTCTGACTACTAGTCCTCCATCTTTGGAGAGTGGAACCTGCAGACCATATGACCTAGATCTGTGAATTCAGGACTATAGAGGCAGGTATGTAAGATGTAGACCAAAGCCTGAAATCCAGATGAAGGCAAGGCAGAGTCCTAGATCTAGAAACCAAAGGAGATTCTGAGTCTAAGAAATGTCTCCAGGAAGAAGAAGCTGCTTATATATCAACAGGAACCCTGGCTGCCTTTGTCTAGACTAGGACATCTCAACTTCAGCATCATTGACATTTGGGATTGGAAAGTCCTTTATTATGAGGACCTCTCCAGTGCACTGTAGGATCACTGCCCTTTACCCAGTAGATGCTGGTAGCACCACATACATACACCAGTCATGACACCCTCGAGTGCCCTTGTTGACAGCCACTGATGTAGAAGAAGAAAGAATGCAAGAGAATCCATTCATTCATTCAACAAATGCTTGCCAAGTGCTAGTCAGTTTTAAATATCATGTGAGTTCAGATCCCTTTCATTTAAAAGTTGAGTAAAACAGCACTCCTCAATCACAGTACTTGTCTGGAAACTGGACAATATCACAGTGCTGTGGAGGACATGTGCTGTAAGTCTAATCCATTTAGAGTTTGGGCATCTTTATTTCGGGCAAGTCACTAACTCTCTTTGAGCCGCAGGAGCCCTGTCTGCAAACTAGAGATAATAATAATACCCAACACATGGGTTGGTTGTGAGGATTAAATGGGATAATAAAAGTAAGAGTCTAGGCCATAATGCCAGTCTCATGCGTTCATACATAGTAAGTACTTGAGTGATCTTTATCATAGGTGATGTCTGTCATAACCCCTGGGACCCAAAGGTAGTCTTTGATGCTCTGAGCTGGCACTTGCTGGACCCACTTCTATGGCTTTACTCTCAGGACAAACATCCAAAACATGTCCAGTCAAGTGGCTGTTCTGTGATTATAGGGAAACTTCCACAAACTGTGGTAGACCCTGTGGAGTCCGTCCAAAGAGTGGACTGGCTCCATTTCCAGTGCAATTTTGTCATTAAAGGATTTAAGAGATTAACAGCATCTCTTCAAGAAGCAGCTTGGAAAGCTCAGCTGGGTGTATTCCAGTGAAGAGGGATTTTCTAAATTAATTCTCCTCTTTGGGGAACAAGATGAGTGTGTATTACAGAAATAAAGAGGGGGACCTGAACGTCAAGCTAACAAGGAGTGGTTACTTAGTCAAAGTGATATCCCCTAGTCTAGTTGACGTTAGCAAGAAAATCAAAGAGAAGCAGCAGGCAAGATGTATCATTATCTTGTCTTTCCATAGTCCAGGGAGAAATTTGAATATTGTTCAGTAAAGAGCCAGCCTGGCTAGTAAAGAGTGGCCTTCTAATCCTTAACCCTGTAAGTAATTTCCTGTGGGAACTTCGGGTGGATCACTCAACCTACCTGGATATCAGTTCATCTCTCAAATAAGAAAATTACTTGAGGACTGCCAGATTATGAAATTCAGTTTTCAGTCATTTCTTCCCTACAAGTCTGGAATGTCCAGACATGGATGGTAGTCTCCCTACAATCCACATTTCTCCGTCTGAGCCTTCCACATAAACTCAGTGAGGGCTTCTGAAGGTTTCAGAGCAAGGGGTGGGTTAGAGTAACCAGACACAGCATTTTCTTCATTCCCTAAAATTAGAATTTTCTGAATTCCAACTCCCCCCACCCCTCCCAAATTGGGACAGGACACTATTTTAATAACAGTTGCTTAGGGACTGGGAAAAGAATCCAGTAAGATATTGGGAGAAAATAAAAGGACATTTATCAAAGGTGATGGTAAAAATGGCTTGTTCTACATTATTAGACATCTCGTATTCAACCACTACAGAATGCTCTTGCAAAGTGTGTTTGCCATCCCACTGTCTTCAGAACATTGAATAGAAAGGTTTTTGGTTAACAGGTATACTCCCATCAATCCCAGGCATCACCACTCAATGTTATTTGGCCCATGAGGTAGGTCATTTGGGTTCTGTTCCCACCCAGTATGAAATAAATACAGTGTTGGCATGTTAGCTGGAGCAAAACAAAAATAAAGGTCAGATTGGTTTTACACTTGGCCAAGAAGGTAAAAGGTAGGTTTCTGAAAAGGCCAAAGAAAAAGCAACTATTCTAGATAAGGGCATTTCCCCCATAACTATGGGCACTGGGATATTTCATCAGGAAGTAATAGCAGTGATGATATTTGTTGATATTATTCTGAGTTATGAATTTCAACATGTATATGCATAAAGTGATATTAGTAACTGCTGTTATCACTGACAGTGTTAGGTTGCCATTCCTTTATTTCCCTTAATCTTAACATTGAGAAGTGGATATGAATAGCCTCACCTTTTAGAAAAAGAAAGATTCTAGCAAGGTGAGGTGACTTGCCTGAGGTCACAGAGCTGGCCCATGGAGTCTTTTAACTGTGTGAGCTATTCAAGTGCCAGCTCAGCTGCGAACTCTGTAAGCTGTGTCTCCTTTTAGCACATCACTTTCCTTTGACTGTGGAATAAGGAGGTTGGATCAGATAGTTCTTGAAATCCATCCTTGTTTTAATATTCCATTATTCTGGGTAGTAAATGTTTTATTTAGGTATGTATCCCATGAAATGAAAATACTTAATAATGTAATGAGAATGAGACTACTGTGTGTTTTAATACCAGGGGACAGTAGATTCCATGTCCCCACACCCAGGCTTTATCGAAAAGTCATTTCAGGGCACTGGGTAACACAGTTGGTTAAATGTCCAACTCTTGATTTTAGCTCAGGTCATGATCTCACCATTTGTGAGTTGGAGCCCTGTACAGACAGTGTGGAGCCTACTTGGGATTCTCTGTCTCTCTCTCTCTCTCTCTCTCTCTCTCTCTCTCTTTCTCTCTTTCTCTTTCTGCCCCTTCCTTGCTCATGTGTGCACACATACATTCTGTCTCTCTCAGAATAAATAAATAAACATTTTTAAAAAGTCGTTTCAGGGGTGCCTGGGTGGTTCAGTCAGTTAAGTATCTGATGCTTGGTTTTTGCTCAGGTCATGATCTCACTGTTTGTGAGTTCAAGCCCTGTGTCAGGCTTTACACTGACAGTGTGGAGCCTCCTTGGAATTCTGTCTCTCTCCCCTGTCTCTGCCTCTCCTGCACTTGCTCGCTCTTTCTCTCTCGCAAAATAAATATATATTTTTTTTAAAAAAAGGGTAATTTCTGTTGCTGCAGAGAAAAGAAAGAGAAATGTACTAAGAGCAATGGATTAACATGGAGTCAAGAGCCTTGGGCTATGACCAAGACTGTAAACGTCTTGAGACCTTAGTTTTGTCATCTGGCAAATGGGGATCACACATGCTTAGCTTGTCATGCAGGTTCAGAGGTGGAAGCTTGTGTGGGTGGTAGAGTTGTACACTGGAGGATACTGAGAGAGTTGAGGTGACAAAATAAAGGCGATGAGGAAGGAGTCCACAGCAGGAAACCCAGCTTCAGATCCTGGTTCTGTAACTAACCAGTGTGTCACATGAGTGCCAGCTTCTCAATTTTAAAAATGAAAGCATTAGTTTAGATTAGAATTTTTAAAACTATCTGTCAAGGATTCTTTAAAAATGTCTGACAGGTATCCATCTTAAAAATATGGCATACTCTGCCCCCCCTTAGATATTAATGTTAGGGTATTCTAAGATGCTCTGCAATAGAGAAACACATTTGATTTTATTTAATTTCTTTGCCAAATTAGATTGACCATGGAACTCCTTTTTTCAGGAATTCTTATTACCATATCATAAAACATAACTGGAAAATTCAGAATTAGATGGTGTGGTTCTCTAAAAAAAATATTTATGGAAGGAGATTCTGATGTATCTACTGTATCTTTGTTACATATACAAGTGTTGAGGGTCATTTTTATTCTCTTCTTTTTTTTCTCACATAAAATTAAGTTTGCCCCATTAGTTGGAGGGCCAACAGGCATGTATACATTTGTATGTGCATGTGTGTATTTTATTAGAAAGTCTTTTGAAGGCCAGTGTGCCTACCACTTTGGTATATTCTATGGACAATGGAAGAACAATGTAAAATATAGTTATTTAACCTCCACTGTGGACTTTATTATCCATGGGAGAAGTCCTAATGCTGAATGATTTTTAGATTCTTCCATTGAATTCTGTGGCACTAAATGCAATAGAGGCAAAAAAAAAAAAAATAGATCATCATGGGCTGAAGTTGTTAGAGAAAACTTTATGGAACAAATGAAAATTGTCTAGACCTTGAAAATTTGTGAAATGTGTTGTTTTCAGGTAGGAATAATATGGAATAGACAGGAATGGAGCCAGGATTTGAAGGGCAAGAAAAGTATCATAAGTTATTCAGCAAAGAAATCACATGGGGCAAAATATACTTTAGTGGAGAGAGATCTGGGAGGTGAAATCAGCAGGAGGCCATTGGTATAATCCCAGGACAGGTGACTGGATAAAGTGTGGCATTGTCTCGCAGGAAGAAATACACTGGTTTTCAAACAAGAAAAATCACATTTGTTTCTTAATGAGTAAAAATTCCCCATCTTTATAAACACATCATAATTAATTCAATGATTTATTTTAAAGTAATTGTTTAGTTTTTGGCACTATCTGCTGCAGCTACCCATTTCCCCTTCACAGAGACAGTCATAATGACCAGTGTGCATCCTTCAAGAGCAAGTTTCTCAACCTTGGCACTGTTGATATTTGGAGATGGAGAAGTCATTGTTGTGGGGACAGTCCTGTGCATTGTAGGATGTTTAGCAGCATCTTTAGCCACTACCCACCATATGACAGCAGCATCCCCCCCCACTCCTCAGTTGTGACAACTGAAAACAACCTCTGACAATGCCATATATCCCTTGGGGGACAAAAACCATTCTGGTTGAGAACCACTGTTACAGACATGTTTTATTTTTTTTTTTTTATTTTTTTTTTTTAACGTTTATTTTTTTGGGACAGAGAGAGACAGAGCACGAATGGGGGAGGGGCAGAGAGAGAGGGAGACACAGAATCGGAAACAGGCTCCAGGCTCTGAGCCATCAGCCCAGAGCCCGACGCGGGGCTCAAACTCACGGACCGCGAGATCGTGACCTGGCTGAAGTCGGACGCTTAACCGACTGCGCCACCCAGGCGCCCCAGCAGACATGTTTTATAAAGAAGAATCACTGTACAAAAAGATGGAGGTGATGCTGGTAGGATTTTTATATAAATAAAGAAGAGGATAACTGAAAATTAGCTTCAAGGACTCAGGCATATGTAAATGGAAAAGACTAAAATCTCTGTCCATTATCTTGCCTTTTGTGGCAAAGATCAAAATATGCAGACTTAAACCGGCTTGAACGGGAAGGAAGCCTATTTGCTCCTCTGACAGATGATCTTGAGGCAAGTCTCATTCCAGTTTTGGGTGACTCAGTAGCTCTTGGTGTCATCATGGACTTGATTCTTCCTGGACTTTGGGGTCTGTCACCCGTGGCATTGTGCTGATTCCCTTCTGGGCTATAGGACGGTGATTGGCAGCAACTGTGTCTAACTGCTTCCTTATTTTGTCCAGTGATAGACAAATAGCCTGACTCACTTTCCCAAGAACCATCACAAACCTTTCCTTCATGTATTGTTGACCCCATTTGACTTAGCACCCCTACTCTACACCCCAGTCCCTGAGCCTCTTACTGACAGTATGGATAAGATCAGATTGGTGGAGTGGATGTCGGGTTTTTAACCGTGGTATCCACTGCACAATCTTTGAAAGAAAAGAGATAGATAAGTATGGCCTATCTTGAATTGGGGGTCGTACCTCCTGCATTTTGAGCTAATCACCATTCATATAAATTTAGTGTTTGGGTTAGCAAAAATTCCAAATTGAATAGAAGCTGGTTCATGAAAACATCCAAGGATGAATTTGCTGAGCAAGCAAGGAAGACAAAAAGAAAGCATAAAAGGCCAAAGACTATAATTGTGGAAGAAATTGAATATTGATAATTAAGTCATAGTTTGAGAGGTTTGGTCTTCCTTGTAAAGGGAGCTGGCTCAACTACCTGCTGAGCATGTGATCTCAGCCAAGTCACTTTTCCTCTCTGATTGTCTTCCTTATGTGTAAGATTGGGAAAATAAGACCTGCCTCATAACTCTGGTGGGATGATTAAGTGAGGCGGTGTGCCCCCACAAGTGATGGGTGTTGGAAAGCATCAGTGAATGGTCACTGGTAGGGGCAGCTGAGGTGACTGTCCCTGAGCTGGGGAGTAAATAGAGTGAGTGTGAAGAGTAGAAGAGAGGCCACTGGACAAGAGCAGATCCTGTGAGCTTGCAGGAGGCGGTGACTGCTCCAAAGTTTCCAGAAGAACCTTAAATAATGTTCTAAAATTCCCTATCTCTGGGTAAGCATCGCAGCACTTTAAAATTTACTTCTGCCTTGAGCTATTTAAGGAGCTTTCAACTTAGAAAATTGCCAGCTCAGACAGGAAGTTATTTAGACCATCTCTTTTTTCACCACCCCATTCCCTTCCCTATGTCAAAAGTCAAAAATCAATTGCTTAAACTCCTAGGTGAATAAGTAAATAAACAAACCCAAATATGAGAAATACATATGTTTAACATTTTGGGGAATATTTATTACTCCAGGAGCATTTAGGTATGGTATTACCTTGTACAAGGTACACTATCATCTTTGATCACAGATTGTTGCTAAAGGAAAACATCTGTTCCATGGGATTTTTTTCTCAGTAAAACAGGATGTAGAAGATGTATGTCCATCAGCCAAGCAGGATGTGCTCAGATTATCAGCCTAGATGCAAATGTGGTGGTACTTTATAGCCCTGTATTTTATATGCCTATTTACAATTTAACATACTTTGCTATAAATTTTCATTCATTCCATCAAACACACAATTGTCAAGCACTTGTTACATGCAGGATATGGACTTGGCTTGGTGTCTGTACAGACATTCCCAGGTGGGGTAGAGGATAGAGACCTAGAAGTGTTAGCATCTACTAGGCATATATTCTACTCAAGTAAAATGAGCTAGAAATAGGATATGCTAGATAGAAATATGTGTGTTATTTTGTCTCATCTGCTTAACCACCTCATTGCACTATGCCAAGGTCACTGTGTCTGCTGTGAATGGAGGCATCGGTTTTTCTTTGGTGACATGATCTTTAGGTACTTTGTTCAAACACTAAATATTCATTAATTGCTGCTCAAGCTCTTGGCTATCTGTGCCATTGCCTAAACTCAGAGCTAATAGGCTGTTGGACTGAAATTCCCATGTCTAATTCTGACTATGGTGCCCAGACTCTTTCTGCTAAATGACCCTACTTCACAGGTGGACAAAATCATCACTGCCATCAAGAAATTTACTGCCTCATAGGTGAGTGAAAACTGAACACAAATAACCGTTATCATCATCATAAAAACAAGCAGCATATTGAAGCCAGGAAGCAGTACAAATGTTGTACATACATTGACCCACTCCATCTTCACAATACAGCCCATGAGGTTTCTACCATGATTAGATCAATGTTACAGATGGGGGGAAACTGAGGTGTGGAAAATATAAGTAAAAACTCATGTACAGAATTAGAAGTGAATCCAGGATTTAAAACCACTCATCTCTCTCTTATAGCTCATAACCACTGTGTTTTGTCTCATAACCGTACTACAAGGTTATAAGTGCACATATCCTAAGAGAGAAGCACAGATAAATTGTATTTCTTAGCTGAGTAAACGGGGATCCAGTCTTTAAGGAACAGGGAGGATTTGGTCATACAGAACCAGGAAAATGGGCATTCCAGATAAGAGTGTTTCGGCTGTTAGGGGGCGCCCAGGTGGCTCAGTCGGTTAAGTGTCTGACTTTGGCTAGGGTCATGATCTCACGGTTCATGGGTTCCAGCCCCACATAGGGCTCTGTGCTGACAGCTCACAGCCTGGAGCCTGCTTCCGATTCTCTGTCTCCTTCTCTCTCTGCCCCTCTCCCATTCGCGCTGTCTCTCTCTCTCTCTCTCTCTCTCTCAAAAATAAACATTAAACAAATTAAAAAAAAGTGTTTCAGCTGTGAGCAGGCAGGGAGAGATGCTGGTGATTTCTTCACACTCTAGTTGCTTTGGTGATAAGTTGTAAGATGGCTTTACTCCCCCCCCCCATTCTCCCCCAAACTTCTGCCATCATTAATGCCTGTGGAGGGTGAGCCTGGGACACGCCGATAGCCCCGTGAGAGCTGACTTTATGTCCACTGATTTATCCTCAGATTCCTCAGACCACAGATACATCACCAAGCACTCCTGTTCCCAGAGTCAGTGACGGGAGGTTTATGACTCGATTTTATTCGTTTGCTTGTGCAGACAAGTGGCTTCAGTTGTGGAGGAGTCACTGAAATAAAACATCACTATTAAATTCCCTCGTTTGGCCCCATGGTTACCTCTGAGTTAAAGCCCAAGCCAGGGCGTGCTGGAGAACTTCTCCTCTGTGGAGAAAAGAAGGTTCCTTATTGGCAAGTAGGACTTTAATAATTGGGGCATGATATTTTTTAGGTGTGGTATCGAAGATCCACGAATTAGCATGCTGCATGAAGATGGTGCTTGACTTTTCACTTTGTTTTTCTGCCTTTGTGACTCATCTTTGCTTCACTGGAGAAAATAGTTATGAGATAAAGAAAGGCATTTTTCAAGAGAGGCACCTCACTTAGTATTCATCTTCCTCCCTGAGTTGACCATCTTGTCCTTCCACTCTTTCTTCTTATACTCAGCTATTAGACTTGTTCCTCATACCTAAGCATGATGGTGCCCCCAGATCTTTTCTGACCTTGTCCCTGTACTCACCTCATCAGTCCTTAGCCCTGCGCCCTCCAAAAATGCAAGCAATCTCAACCTCAGGGTCTTGGCACTTTTCTAGCTGCCTGGAATATTTTAACGGCAGTGTGTATCTTTCTCATCCCCTCCCTGTGTGTATACACACACACACACACACACACACACACACACACACACACACAGCTGCTGGATCCTCTCTGATCTTCCAGACTATTGCTCTCACGATGTCACAGGCAAGTCTGCCCTTCCTGGTTCCTCCCCTTGATGTATATGTCCGTAGGGAAGTGGGCAGGGACTTCTCTGTTTTGTATTCTTTATCTCTAATGCCTAGAACAGTGCCTGGCACGTGGTGAAATCTGGTAGTCATTTAATGAATACAAGTGTGAAATGGAAAGAAATGAAGGATAAAAGGGAGAGACAAGAAGGAAATAAAAAGGAAGAAAGATGAAAACAATATATGTTTAAGTTGACCTTGTCCCAGTGACTTCTAGTTCTCAGAGACATCTCTCCTGGTCTAGCAACCTTTCCGTCGATGCTTGCCAATATCTGCCCTGCCACCCTTAATACAGATCACCATTTCCTCACTTGTCCATTCCATGCGTTCTCACATTCTGCTTCTCCCCAAAGTTTCTACCCTTTTCCCCTTTCTTCAAAGGCCTGATGAAAATGTCATCTCACCACAAAGCTGTTCCTGAGTAACAGGAGTGAAAAGAGTTCTCTATTTGCTCTTCACTTGACCTCACCAGTCACACTGGGGCATCTCTCTTGGCCTGTTTAACCCTCAGAGGCGGCTTCTGGGATGCATTGCCAGGCTATTTTCCACAGCACGGACACGTGAAAGCGAGTCTTCCCCTCTATGGTTCTGCCATTCAACTATTGAAAGTAAACTAGAACTTATGCCGCAGACAGACAAGCGCACGTTTCTAACACTGTGCTTCTCTGTTCATTCCCCCTGATGTCATCGGGAGGAGAGCCTACAGGGCAAATGTGTAAATCAGTTTCCTCTTGGTTACCAACTCTGTGGGCTGCGTCCTTTCTGCCTGGATTGCTGTGCTAAGTGAAACTGAGAAACTGATGCTGAGCCCAAGGGAGAAAGTGCTCAGTTAGCAGTTAGCAAGGCTGCCTTAGGCACAAGAGTAGGAGGACTGGTGGTACCAGCTTCAGGTTTGCGGTCTTGCCCCCAGTGGGATCTAACATCCTATATTCTTGGTTCTGATTAACTAGTTTGAGGCAAGCATACCCTTTTTAGAACCAATTGCACACAGAAGACGCTTCCTATCTATGATAGGTAGGTAGGTAGATAGGTAGGTATGGTTCAAGTACAGTTGGATTTGGAGGCCCTGTGAATGGGGAGAAGCTCCTGACCCACTCAAGAGTAAGGATCAGCTCATTAGGAAATAAGAATGTCCTCCTACTGTCAAGCCTGGGATATCCCCATCTCTTATTTCTCTCTGAGATAGCAGTGATATTACTGATGATGACAATGAAAGCACAGGCCATTTCACAGTAGAGCATAGCTGTGCTCTGTGTTTACCGTCAGCCCAAAATATTTTAGGTTTTTGTCTTGTTCTTTTTTTTTTCCTTGCTTGTTTTTTCAGAATTCCCTTTCACATCTGTTAGTTTATCTAAAGCCTTAGCAAACCTAACTTTATATTTAGGTCATTCCACCTTAAAGGATACTAAGCTATACAAATGTATTTCTTCTTTTATTTACTTTTTTTATTTCTTCTTTTGGATGCCCTTAATCATTTGTTAGCACACTTCGAAGAAGGTCCTCATTTTATCCATTTGAGGACCAACATTCCTTCATAATCCTCTGTTTATAAAGATACCAGTCACATAAACCTAAAATTTGCCATTTTGAAGGATATACTTCAGTGGTTTTTAGTATATTCACTCTATTGTGCAACCATTGCTACAGTCATTCCAGGACCTTTACTTCACCCCAAAAAAGAAACTCCAGACCCATCAGCACTTACCCTCTATTCTCTCCCCACCCCCGCCCCATTCCCTGACAACCACTAATCTGCTTTGTGTCTCTATAGATTTGTCTATTCTGTATATTTCATACAAATGGAAACATATAATCTATGACTTTTAGTGTCTGACTCCTACTGCTTAGCATAATGTTCTCCAGGCTCATCCGTATTATTGCATGTACCAGGACTTTCTTCCTTTTATGGCTGCATTGAATATTCTGTTGTTTAGATGCCCCTCATTTTGTTTATAGATCATCAGTTCACGGACATTTGAGTTATTTCCACATCTTGGCTACTCTAAATAACATTGCTACACGTATCCATTTACAAGTTTCTTTGTGTGTGAACATATGTTTTCTTGGGTGTATCCCTGGGAGTGGAATTGCTGAGTCATATGGTAATTTTATGTTTAACTCATTAAGGAACCACCTGCCAAACTGTTTCCAAAAGTGGCCGGTACCACTTTACATTCCACTAATAATGTATGATGCCCCATGTCCTCACCACTTCATGTTTTCTGGTTGTTGTTTTTCTAACCACCACCCTAGTGGGTATGAAGCAGTATCCCATTACACTTTTCTCTCTGCATTTCCCTAATGACCAATGATACTGAACATCTTTTTGTGTACTTATTAGCCATTTGTATATCTTCTTTGGAGGAATGTGTCTTCAAATCCTTTGTCCACTTTTTAATTGGCTTTGTCATCACATTGTTTAGTTATAAGAGTTCTGTGTATGTTCTGGATACGAGACTCTTTTAAGAAAGGTGACTTGGAAATATTTCCTCTTATTCTGTGAGTTGTCTTTTCACTTTCTTGATGGTGTCCTTTGGCAAAAAAAAACATTTTTATTCTTTGATGGAGTCAGTGCATCTATTTTTTCTTTGATTGCTTATGTTTTTAGTGTCCTATCTAAGAAGTCTAATACCTTGTCATTTACAGCTACACCTTATGTTTGGTTATAATTATTTATAATTTTAGCTCTTACATTAGGTTTTCAGTCCATTTTTAGTTGATCTTCATATATGGTCGGAGGCTGGGAGCTAAATTCATTCTTTTGCATGTGGATATCCAATTGTCTTGGCAACTTTTGTTGAAAAGACCCTTCTTTCCCCACTGAATGGTTTGGACATCCTTGTCGAAAAACCTTCACAGTGTATGGGTTTATTTCCTGAGTCGCAGTTCTGTTCCTTTAGTCTACGTGTCTATTCTTGAGCCAACACCAAACTAGGTTATAGTAGCTTTGTTAGTAAGTTTTGAAATAAGGAAGTATGAGACCTCAAAATTTGTTGTTCTTTTTCAGGATTATTTGAATATTTGGGATCTTTTGCCTTTTCTTATGAATTTTAAGATTAGTGTATCTATTTCTGATAAAAAAAAGAAGCAGTTGGAACTTCTGATAAGGATTGTGCGGAATCTGTAGATCAATTTGGGGAGCATTGCCATCTTAACAATATCAAGTCTTCCAATTAATGAAAATCAGATTTTTTCCTTTTATTTAGATCTTTAATTTCTTTCAATAGTGTTTTATACTTTTCAGTATTATGCATGTCTTAAGATTCTTTGATTAAACTTAGCACTAAGTGTTATTATTATTATTATCATCATCATCATCAGGAGCAAAATTGTTTCCCATAATCTTTTAAATATTTTTTTATGTTTACTTATTTCTGAAACAGAGAGAGACTGAGCATGAGTTGGGGAGGGGCAGAGAGAGAGGGAGACAGAATCCGAAGCAGGGTCCAGGCTCTGAGCTGTCAGCACAGAGCCCGACGCAGGGCTCGAACCCACAAACTATGAGATCATGACCTGAGCTGAAGTTGGACACTCAACCAGCTGAGCCACCAGGCACCCCAAGTTTTCCATAATCTTTTAAGCTTTAGGTATTTCTCCTTTTGAAAATTGATCTTTTCTGCCTAAAATTTCCCATTTACTAAATCAATAATATATTTGTTTAATTGCCTAAACAGTGAATTACACATCTGATATCTAAAACACTTTAATATAGATAATGAGGAAAAACAAAACAAAACAGCTAGCAGGGATGGGCTTAGACATAAACTTATGTCCCTCCCTCCAAATAAGCTAAGCCTAGTTGATCTTACTGTTGTTCCTTAGAGCAGAGAAGACCTTAAGAAGATGACAATATTCATGGTTATTTGTCACTTAAAATCTTCTCTATCCTTTTTGTCACCGTCTCTCCTTTGAAGGATCTTTTACCAGACTTTATCCTTTTCTGTGATTTTCCAGTCAACTGTCCTTCCTTGCTACCCTCCTGCTGCCTTGTTGTCCCCCTTCACTGTATCTCTCTGTGTACCAGAGGAATCTAATGCTGATCTATAGAGCAGGGGGATTGCACATGGTCAGCAATGACCCAAAATGGTGTCCAGCTAATGGGGAGGTTCTAATGGATTGTAACTTCATTTAGTTAATGCTTATACCCCTGTAGCTCTTCTATTTTGTTGGCCTGTGTCCTTCCTAAATACATATTTCAGAAATGAACAAGCTAAGAGTCATCTCTTTGGACCTAAGCTAGTTTAAGGTAAGGTAAGAATCAATGCAAAGCCAAACTATATACATTTTGTTCTTGGCTCGGCTGAGAAAAAATGTTAGACCTTCCCTAAATGTTTTCTTTTTTGATGGACACCTACAAAAACAAGGACTTAATATAAGAACTTTTGCAAACTTAGAGGAGGTTTATCACTTTTCTGAAACGGCAGTTATAGGTTATACACCAAAGGATCTATTTATAAATACAGAGCTGTATGATTTTACTATATCATAATTTCTATTGTTTAGATACCCAGTTTTATAGGGTCTTAAATTGAGACGACCCTGTGAATGATAATGTCATCTTGGTTTGGCTAGTCTTAATTGCCCCTACCTTCCCTACTTTTGGTGGTTTTCTAGCTGTGTAGTATGAGTGCCTTTGATTTATTTTACTATTATTTTTTTTACTAGTGGGTACTCTTGATTTGAGAAGATCAACCATGGCTCTGAATTTACTATCTGAAGAATGTTTCTATCTTTTAAGTATTTTCCCAAGAAGCCATCGCTTGGTTGATCATTTTCAGCCTGCAACCCGCATAGTTACATCTGCAGCTGAGGAGGATGTTGAAGACTCCATAGCAACACCATCTGTTGTTCACAGAATGTTTTCCCTCAGATAAAAATGGGAGGTGTTAGTCATAATTAGGCATGTTGCATGCTGGGATCAGAAGCTGATCTGATTTTCTACAGTTTCTGTACCAAATAAGTACTACCGGTCATGTGAGTGTTCATAAACTTGGGGGAAGTTAACACTGATACAGCCGTCAACGGGTTCTAGTTTTACACAGTAGAACAGAGGTCAGCAAACTACAGACCATGGGCAAATTCAGCCTGTGGCCTGGGTTTATAAGTAAAGTTTTACCGCAACGCTGCCATGCCCATTCGATTTTGTATTGTCTATGACTGCTTTCAGGATATACCAGAACTGAATAGTTGTGACAGAATGTATGGCCTGCAGAGACTGAAATATTTACTATCTGATCCTTTACAGACAAAGTTTTCCTCCCCTTGTAGCAGAAAGTGTTTAGAAGAAGATTTTGTACTGTCACTAGGTCTACATGACCTTCATGTGAGGCCCATGTCCACTTTAGATTTGCAACTGTTAGCTAAGAACACCGTATCACCACCTCCAGGTAGCCTTCCATGACACTTTCCTGTGCTCTCCATCAATCTGGGCGTATTGCCCTATGACACTGTGGGTAGGTCTCAATTACTGCATATATCTTATATCTTTCATAACTTAATATCCAAAACAAATAATTTCTGTGACTTCTGTTTTCTCTAAGCCTGTGAAAATTCTCACACTATGTCCTGATTTAGACAGTGGTCCATCAAAACAGGAAACATGGTCATTCATGGGGAAGGATTCTGTCTTATTTATATTCCTAGTGCCTAGTATTAGTACCTAAGGCAAAGAGTGCACTCAAAACATTGTTGAATGAGTGAATAAATTAATTGAATGATTGATTAATTTTTTTTAAAAAGCTGTTATGTGGCTCCCCTTAATTTTTTTTTTTTTTTTAGGGGCACCTGGGTGGCTCAGTCAGCTGAGCATCCGACTTTGGCTCAGGTCATGATCTCACAGTTTGTGAGTTTGAGCCCCACATCGGGCTCTGTGCTGACAGCTCAGAGCCTGGAGCCTGTTTCAGATTCTGTGTCTCCCTCTCTCTGACCCTCCCCTGTTCATGCTCTGTCTCTCTGTGTCAAAATAAATAAACGTTAAATTTTTTTTTTTAATTTTTTAAAGTTGATTTATTTTTGAGAGAGACAGAGACAGAATGTGAGTGGGTTAGGGGCAGAGATAGAGGGAGACACAGAATCCGAAGCAGGCTCCAGGCTCCGAGCCATCAGCACAGAGCCCGATGTGGGGCTCGAACTCACAGGGCTGTGAGATCATGACCTGAGTCGAAGTCAGACACTCAACCGACTGAGCCACCTAGGTGCCCCAGTGTGGCTCCCTTTTAAAGGCAGTGGTTAGGGATGCCTGGGTGGCTCAGTTGGTTAAGTGTTTGACTCTTGATTTCAGCCCAGGTCATGATTTCCTGGTTCATGAGTTAGGGCCCCACATCAGGCTCTGTGCTGCCAGTGTGAAGCCTGCTTGAGATTCTCTCCCCTCCTTCTCTCTCTGCCTCTTCCCCACTTTCTCTCTCTATCAAAATAAATAAATAAACTTAAAAAAATAAATAAGCAAAGGCAGTGGTTAAATGTATGGTCTCTGGACTCCAGTTACTTGACATAAAACTACATTTCCACCACTGTGAGCTCCAAGTCTTAGGTCAAGTTACTTATTCGCTCCCATTTCACCTTTCTCAACTGCAGATGGAGATAGAAATATTAAGTCTCTCCTATGTCGTTGTCGGGCACACTTTATATTATCCATGTGAAGCGTCAGCACAGCATCTGATGTGTACTAAGTATTCAACATATGGCCACCATTACTGGTGATTCTCACCCTTTCCTTTCATCAAAAGTCAGCTCTCTGTCATGTTACAAACTTCCAAGTTATTATTTGCATAGAAATACTCGCGTACTTGTATAGACACATCCTTCATACAAATAACCAAACATTTTAACTCCTACTCTGTGTCAGACGCACCACACCAGTCACTGTGGATAGAGAGATGGATCTCATATCATTATGATCCTTAAGTTTTTCATCATCTGTACATGGAGCTTAAATCTGACACTTAGCAAATGATACGTACCACTCAGTCTCAAAGGGGGTGGGGGCGTCAGAGATTGGTAATCACTGAGGATGATTGCCTTTCCTGGTACATTTGTCTGATGAGAGAACAAAACCCTAGGCAAATGAAATGCTGCTCTGTCTGAGGAATTTCAGAAACCAGCCAAGGAGCCCAATGTTGTGAATAGAAAAAAGTCCCAAATCCTCACTGTGCCTGAAGACAGTTTCTGTCTGCACTTGCAGATGGTCCTAGTAAAACAAAACACAACAAAATCACTCAGGTTTCCTGACTTGATTAAAAGTTTGGTACTCATTGGTCTTTGATTATGTGATATGACTAACAGTACTCTGGAAAACAAAAGTAGGCATTTAGCAGATGGATGCCAGAGCCATTTGCCATACAAAGAATAGGGCTAAGAGCTCCTTTTCTGGGATCTGACAGCAGTTCAATCCCAGTTCTGGTTTTCATGAGCTAGATGACCTTGGGAAGACCCTTTCCCTTCTATCTCTCTGTTTCATTTTTCCTATCTGTAAAATGTTAACGGTTGTATTAATTTTACAGGTAGTTGTGGGATTAAATGTGATAACACGAAGTGTTAAATAGCGCCTGGTGGATAGTACGACCTCAGTAAAATTAGCTGTGAAATGGGGGCCGGAGCTCCATATGGAGGAGAGCAAAGGCCATTTCTAGATTTTGTTTAATTCTGCAAAGTAGGAATGTATTAAGGTGGACCTTTGTCTAGTAGAAGAAAGATGAGTGTTGGTGTGGGTTTTAGCCTCTAGCCTTAGAAACCCTGGTTCATTTTCAAAAGCTGCCCTGAATCTCTCAGACCAGGAGGTTTTGCATCATGAAGCCAGCAATCCTGGACTCCACCACCTGCCACTCTCCCCATCCATAGGTTTAGTTTCTGCATGACTTCTCCAGGCTGAGCAGTGTGAGAAGAATATCCATGGGCCATACAGGAGTGTCTCGTTGGTACTGTTAAGCTTTCAAAGTGGAACTTGGGTTTAATACATGTTGGCACATTACAAAAAACAACAACAAAAACTATGTTCTGTCTCAGTAGATAGTGAGGCTACTTCTGCATGGAAAAATCTATGGTGGCCCAGATATTTCCACAAGAGACAGAATAGAACAATAGTTAAAAACACAGCCTTGAGAATAAGAAGTTTCAGATTTGCTGCTTTCTAGCGGTAAGAACAAGAGCAAGTTACCTAACTTGTCCTCAGTTGCCTTATCTGTAAAGTGGGGATACAGAACCTCTCTCTCCAGGGTACCAAAAGAATTAAAGACTTCTGCATAGTTCTCAGTAACAGTGGTCATTAGGCAGGATACTGGCATCCCGAACTTTCTAGTTTTGAGTCTCCTAGAGATCTGTGCCTATATCAAGGGATTTTCTTTCCCCATTTTATGTCAAGAGGATTTAGCTCTAGGATCCAAAGGTACTAAGAACATCACATTATTATAAAGCAGTGTCGGTTTCTAGCTAGTGATATTTATCAAGCCTAGGGAGTAAAACTTTTGGATCTCTTTACATTTTTCCCTCCAACAAGAATGCAACAAGGTCAATATCAAAAGTTTCTATAAAAAGCCTCCAGTGGTCATAGAGGTCAGAGGTTAGAAATATACATATGCATTACCATGGTGACGGAGTTAAGATTCTGTTATAAGCTTGTTTTATTTATGGTTAGTTATTTCTATCAGCTTTCTTTGATCACTTTTTTTTTTCTCAAATTACAAAACAATTAAAGAATTTGGCATGGAAATGGAGCCAGATGTAACAGTTTCCTCTTAGATCTCTTAATAGAAGCAAACAAGCTATAATGTAATTTTTCTTACCTCTGCCAGAACCGCACCCTCCCCCAAATTCCTAGCTGCAGAGCAGTAACAAAACCCCTTGGAAGTGGAAAAGACCGCATCCTACACGAAATGTAATTAAATTTAAATAATGTTGCATCAGCCAGTTGAAGAGGGGGTCTGGAAAGAAACCCTCCCTTTTCTCAAAGTTATTGTGGGCTACACCCAGAAATCCTGCCAGGTGCTGACATGAGTTTCCATACGATGGTGGCGTTAATACAACTGTGGGCTGTATCTACGCCATGATGGAGGAAGCTCGTGGAATCCATAAAACCAAAAAACTTTATAATAGAAATTCAGAGATGGGCATGATTTACAAGCCATTAGTAAGTTAATACTGGATAATTGTTAGAGTGTAGAGTAATACTTCTTATTTTTTTCCTCCATCCTCTGTGTTTCAGGCAAGTGAAATTAACTGGAGGTGATTTCAATAAGAGACAATATAGGGTAGTAAAGTGAGTATGAACATTGGTTTTAGAGTTAGACTCCTGACCAGTTCCACTCTGTCTTCTGCCTCTGGTTCTCTAGATGAACTTAGATGAGTCAGTTTATATCCTTGGTCTTCACTTTTCTCATCTAAAAATCAGATGAGGGATAGCATCCATAATAAATGAAACTGTTATTAGCTCTTACTCTGGCACATAGCATACACTCAATAATAATAATCGCTATTGCAATTTTTTATTAGCCATGAAAGTTCAGTAGGAACCTCATTAATTAGAATTCATTCTGGGGGGGGTGGTGGAGAGAAACACACAGGTAAGCCAGTCTTAATGAAAGATAAGACTATATTAATGAAAATGTGGAAGACATTCCATTCTGTAACTCCCACCTGTGTACAGAATATGACATCCTTCTGCTGACAAGTTTCATTCTTCTTCTACAGTTGGTTCTTTCTAGAAGTCATTTGGCAACTCTGGCCCTCAGTTTTCCCCCTCTGCAGCTGATGAAGTAGAGTGGATGACCTCCAAGGACCACTTCAGATCTGGCTTCTAGAGATTCTCTCAGGACTGGTCCAGGCCATTTTTTAAGTCATTGACAGAAATTCTCATCTTTGCCTTAATACGTCAAAAGAGAGAATGATTTTTCATTTGAAAAGACTTAACCAACACCAATAGAAAAAGACTGGCTAAAATTTATCCAACATTATGTTAGTCCAATCAGCAAAAGAGTGAAACTCTTAGGAAGGTTTTTCTGACTGTTCAGGCTTAGATAACTTAGTTTTGATGAGTTAGGAACATAGATCAGAATTGTTCCTATTAGGATAGGGGTCACTGGCGCTTGCTTCTCTGAAGGTAGACATAATCAATCTAATGGTATTGAATGGACTTAAGTGGCTTTCCAGTGTCTGAGCAGGTTTCTTGGGTCACTCCTTCCAGCAGGGCTGCAATCTGCAAATGGACTGATTTTTGTTACACATCACATACTTTTTCCATTGTCATATTAAGATGTGGTATTATGGAAAGAATGCTAAATTTAGAGTCAAGAACTTACGTCTAAATCCCAGCTCCCATGTCCACAATCTTGGAAAACTTGTTATACTTCTTTCATTGAATTGAAACTGCTTTGTCTTAAAAATAGGGATAGTATTACTCCTATTAAAGGATCAACATGAGGATTAATTAAGATAAGTCATGCAGAGCCCCAAGTATATATGTTTTACTTGGCAGCCATTCAATAGATGGATGGATGGGTGGATGAATGGATGGATGGATGGATAGATAGATGGATATGCATTTATTATTTTATTCAGCAAGTATGTACTGAGTATTATGTGTCAGACACTGTTTTAGCCACTTGGGATACATTAGAGACTAAAACAGACCAAGACCCTGAACCCATAAAGCTTAACTTCTGGTGGATGGAAACAGAAATAAACAATAAACATAAGGAAAATGAGTAAATTACGTACTACATGAGATAGTAATTACCATGGGGGATAAAGAAAAATGTAGCACAGTATGCAGGATATGAAGGGCCAGGCTGAATGGGAGAGGTTATAGAAGTAAGTAGAGTCGTCAGGGTGGGCCTCTTGAAAAGTTGACATTTGAGCAATGCCAAGAAGGAAGTAAGGGAATGCACCACGAGGATATTTGTTGGAAGAGGGTTTTTGGCTGACGTGCAAAGGCCCTGAGAAGGGAGAATGCTTGTCATGTTGAGGAACAACAAGGAGGCCAGTGTGAACGAAGCAGAGTGACCAAGGAGACAGCATTAGGAGATGAGTTCAGACAAGTGATGGGACCAGACCCATCTCATGCTTTGCAGATCATTGTTAAGGCTTTAGCTTTTACTCTTGAGGATAAGGGGAGGAGACATTGAAAGATTATAGGAACATATATAGACATTGATAAGGGGAGGAGACATTGAAAGATTATAGGAACATATAAAGATTATAGGAACATATATAGACATTGAAAGGAAACATGTTATCTGACACAGTTTCAAAAGAGCCATTCAAGTTACTATTTTAGAAAGCAGCAGGAGATGGGAAGAAGGAAGCAAGGATAAAAGCAGGGAGACCAGATAGAAGCTGTATAGAATTCCAGATAACAGATGATGGTGGTCTGAGCCATGGGATGGTAAGAAGGGATCAGATCCTGAATAAAACATAAAGGCCCTTCTTTCCACTTAAGCTTTAGTTCTTGGATTATAGTAACAATATTTAACTATTTAACTTGAGAGAGTTATTAACAGGAGGAAGACAGTATATAGACAATTATTAACACTCTGAAATAGACACTATATGAAGCAATCATAAACCCTAAGAGGTAGATATAACTCTTTGAACTTTTCTGTAACAGATAAGGAATCTGAGTGATATAGCAGAGAGCTCATATCTCCTAAGTAGTAGAGCTGGGAGACAAACCCAGTGGGTCTGGTTCTGGGGCTCTGCTGTGAGGATGGTCCATGCAGTGTGAAAAGTTCTATAAAGACTGTTCTCTCCTCACTACCTCAACTTTTTCAGACTAAATCAAAGAGAGATTTCCCACACTCAGTATCTTTCTTGTCTGGAATCATTATCAAAGAATGAGTAAGCTAAATGTGATGCTTAATGGTAGAGTAAATTTGTCCTTTGAGATGCTAGCATGTTGGTTAGTTGGCAAATTGATTTATTGAAAAATAAGACAAAATAAGGAACAAGAAATTCTATCGAAATAGTTTTTTAACTCTTTCAAGGTCACATTGTTTTTTAAAATATTTAATTGTGGTAAAATACATATATGCCACTTTGAAATGTACACATCAGTGGCATTAAGCCTACCCACATCGTCCTGCAGCCTTCTCCACCACCCATGTCTGCACGTTTTTTGCAAAACTGAATCTCTGTACCCATTAAACACTAAACCCTCTCCCACTCCCACTCCCCCACCTGCTGGCAGCCACCACTCTCCTTCCTATCTGAATTTGACTTCTTTAGGTACCTCGTATAAGTGAAATCATACATTGTTTGTACTTTTGTAACTAGCTTGTTTTATTCACACAATATCTTCAAGCTCCATCCATTCTGTGGCATGTCAAGATTTATTTTCTTATAAAGGCTGAATAATATACCATTGTTTGTGTATACCACATTTTGTTTGCCCATTTATCTGTTGATGAGCCAAAACACATTTTAAGAGCCTTATGGCACAATGACTTAACTGCTTGAATTTTAGAGGTCGTATCATTTTGTAATCAAGTAAAGACTTAGAGTAGAAAGTCTCTTTCATGCTCCAACACTATGTAGAAGAGAGATCTGAAGGCTCACAGACTCAGGAACTGATTTATCTAAATAAACAGGACAGTCCCACAGTTCACAGAACAGAAATTTCTGTTGACTTTTCGTCCATAGACTCATAAATACAGAATGCTTCCCACTGTACATTTTCATCTCATTTGTCCTCAATTAAGCTAATCATTTTGTTTGAACAGCAGTTTGCTTTTTTAGGTTGTGTTTAGGTTTTGTGAAAATTTTACTTTCCACAGCAAGTAATAGATTTGTTGAAATACTAACCTTGGGGAACACGATTTGACAGTTCTTCAAAGAACATATAAAACTAATTACAAGTGAAAGTCATTTCAATTTCAATAATTAAAGAAAAACCTGCCAGCCCTGGATTATTCTCTTTCAACTCATATCATAGACCTGTCCATCATTATGGTCCCACACATGCCCGTTGACCAAATTACATGAATCAAAGAAGTGAACATCTTTCTCTCTCTCTTTTTTTCAGTGTTTTATTCACCCTTTATTTTAAAATAAAATTTGCATAAACTCAGTTTTAAAAGACTGAGATGTCTACCAAAATAAGGATATTTCTCGTGTTTACTTCTAAAAGTTAGTTACATGGCTTATTTTACATGTTTTAAATTATAGCATGCTATTTATTATTAGGATAATATAAGGATTATTAGGATAATTATTATTAGGATAAACACCAACTTTAAAGGACCTACCATGTTATGGAATCATCAAATCTCAGATTGGAAGGAACGTGTCTTAAAACTTATCTGGTCCCCACACTCAACCTGGACTGGATCCATGTGGTGGTCTGGTCCTTTAGCCTTTGCTGGAATACCCTCTGCCCTTCTTAACTCGAATTTTAGTCCTCTGTGTACCCTTGGCATAATTCGGGTCCTCCTTCCTAGTTTTATTTAATATTTTCCTTTTATATGACTCCTGTTTTCCTTTGATATTTTAAAAGACAAATTTAACACTACGTGAAAAACCAGCATGATGTCCCATGAATAGAAGCCTGACATAGAGAATAACTATAAATAGTGAGAGAATAAGCTTAAGATCAACTCTGTCTTTGATAAAAATGGAAATGTGGAAGTATTGCAGATGTATTAATGTCAGTGGGGGCCAAAATTAGACATTGTCTTTAACATCATGAAAGGTAGAAGAGAGTTGAAAGGCAGTGACTTCCATATATGTAGCACCATGCTCTATGACCCCCCCCAAGTCATCTTATATACTGCTGAGTCCCAAACTTCGAACATAAATTTCATCCAAAATACTGTCCAAGTTGACATAAAAGTAACAATCACACTGCCATTTGTATAGGGACCACGCATTAAGTATCATGTTTAACAAAATAAAATGAGAATAGGTAAATATTCAAAGTATGATATACACCTTTTTGAAATGTGTTAGACCCCTGCATGTGGCAAATTCAATATTGTCCTGAAATTTTGAACTAAGCTCAGAGATGGTGGTCCATCACTGATGGGTGTTGGATAGTGATAATGATATTACATTTATTATTAGCCATGCCAAAATAATAGCTAATGTAGCTTTGGGGTGTGCTGTCTGCCAGACATAGTTTTCATGGTTTTCTGACATTATCTAATCCTCATAGTGATCTAGAAAGCAGGGTCACATTTCTATTGTATGGATGTAGAAGCTGTACAGTAGAGGAGTGAAGTAATGTGTTTAGGTTTATGTGAGGCTTCTAAGAGGTAAGGGTAGAATTCAAACTCACATAGTCTGATTCCAGAGTCTATATCATAATGACCCTAATCTCTAGTGCACCCCGATTGAACCAATGAAAAGCATTGTAAAATATATGGGGTGACCGTAAATTCTGCAAACAGAGGTGACTGATTGACGTATCTGAATATTTAAGTGACCAATTAATACCCATATTTGCCTAGTTAGAAGGTCACTCAGATTGGTTCCAACAGGATGGCCACTGTCCTGTTGGAGGTGGTGATGGACTGTCTTGTCAATCATGTCTTAAGCTAGACTGGATGTGCAAATATGTGCAGCAACCTACCTGTATCCCATATTTGGACCCTTCTGATAGGCAAGAAGTGCAGGTTTCTTCAAGAAAAAAACATACAAACCATCTGAGACATTGCATCAAAGATACAACAGCACGGTTAAGGAAAATTTGTTAATACACCACATGTATTGCAGTTTTTCAGTTCTTTGAATTCTGCATTGCTAGCAAGGAACACCACAATGAACATTCATAATGTCACTGAGCACATCATGTATTATAAAATAATACCATGAAGCTAATTTTAAGTATATACATCAATGTTTATATACTTCAGGATCATATTGTATTTACTGTCTTGGCTGTTGGCCTCTTTCTGTCTCCTGCTTGCAAGCATAGGGTCTGGGTCTGAATTCAGTATTCCAGAAGTACTCTGATTATACATGGTAAAGTAGGAATATTTTCCTGTCTTCAGCATTTGAGGTACCACAATCTAAGAGTATTGACCTTTCCAGCAACCACTTAATTCAATGAACTCATGTTGACTTTGACATTCATCTGATAGATATTTTTCACACCTACCTTGTACAAGACTCTGTTTTAGGCACTGATGGCACAATGGTGAACAAAACAAAGGCCCTGCCCTCCTGGATCTTTTATTGTAGTAGGAGGAGACAGATCACAAAAACACCATCAAATAAACATATAATACACATTAGGCTGTGCTAAGTTAAAAGAAAGAGAAAGCATCTATGTTCTTTCTCCAAAGGGTAGAGAATGAAGAGGCTGCTGTGACTATCGGGGGGCGGGGGGAGGGGGGCAGTGACTATCTGGGGGGAGGTAATTGCTGCCACAGGGAACAGGAGGTACAAATGGCCCCAGGCTAAGGAGAGGAAGGCACCTGACTTGTTTGAAGAATAGGAGGCCAAAGCCACTGGAGTAGAAATGACAATGGGTTTGAGGAGAACCTGATAGGGAATAAAGATTAGAGAAATAGTGGCAGACCAGATCATATGGAGTCTCATAGTACGAGTCTTAATTTAAGCCTTAGTTGTGATAGAAAGCCACTGAAGGATTTCCCACCTACCCCCCCCATGGGAGTGACATAATATGTTTGAATTTGAAAAGGATTACTCTGGCCACTTTGGAACTGGTAGACATTAAGAGAGCAAGAGTGAAAGGGAAATCAATATAGACAGAAACAGCTATTTTTATTTTTCATATGTCCAAGATAGATTGGCTTAATTATCTGTTTTCTTTGATTTATAATTTAATTGCACTGCAGTCTGAAAATGTGTTCTACATGACCCTGTTTTTTTTTTTTTTTAATTCCTTTGTGAACTAGCCCAACATTAATTTTTGTGAACGCTTTTGTGTATTTGAAAATAATGGAGAACCGCTATTTGTTGGGGGCAGAATTCTCATATCCATTAAATTAAACAAGTTAAATATTATTATTCAGATTAGCATCCTAGTGCTATTATTTGGTCGACAGAGTCTATAATTTTCTAATAGATTTTTGTTAAAATATCACACCAGGGTTTGCCAAATTTACCTCATGCTTCTGACAACTTTTAATTAATATTTCTAAGCTACAATGATAGTTACATGTCTGGTCACGATTTGTATAGCTTCCTGTTAGATTTTTAGTTTTGCATGTAGTTCCTACTTACGCATTACTGCTTTTTGCTTTGTCTGAATTAACATTGATACATCAGCTTGCTCTTAGTAAGTGTTTACATGGGATATCTTTTTGTCCTATCTTTATCTTCAGCCTTTCCATATGGTTTTGTTTTAACTACTTCTTTTATAAATAGTATTTTCTTTGATTTTTATATACATAGTATAGATTTGTTTTAATTTCTACCATCTTGGTTTGTGTTTCTTCTCTATCCTCTTTGCTTTCTATTTTATTTTTTTTAACTTTTCCCTTTCTCTCTTTCTCTTTTCCTTCTTTCTCTATTTCTCTTTTTTTAACTTTTTCTCTTTTCTCAATTCTGTAAGAATTGAGCTTTCTTTTCAGAGGATTAGTGACAATGACAAAATCACTTCTCTCCCTTTGACCTGCCCTAGAAATTAGAAATGTTTGACCTGCCAAGAATATTAAAAGCACACAAAAATAATTTAGAAACTTACATATTGCCTATCTTTTCAATATTTTTTATTTAATAATATGTTATGTTATTTTATTTATTTTTTTTTTTAATTTTTTTTTTCAACGTTTATTTATTTTTGGGACAGAGAGAGACAGAGCATGAACGGGCGAGGGGCAGAGAGAGAGGGAGACACAGAATCGGAAACAGGCTCCAGGCTCTGAGCCATCAGCCCAGAGCCCGACGCGGGGCTCGAACTCACGGACCGTGAGATCGTGACCTGGTTGAAGTCGGACGCTTAACCGACTGCGCCACCCAGGCGCCCCATGTTATGTTATTTTAACATATTTTTGTTTTATATTCATGATATTCATTATTATGAGAATATTATATATTCATGATTTTTTATGGTTGTGAAAATAATACAAACACATCTTTTTTTTTTTTTTTTTTTTTTTGAGCAAGAAAATTAAAATCATTATCTGCCACTTCTTAAGAGCTGTAAGGACTCCGTGGTCATGGCATGAAGGTCCCAGCATTACATACATTTGAATTATGAGCCTAGGTCTAGGTCAGGTTTTGTGTGACCTGGGGATTATTCCTATTTCACCTTTATGTGAATTTGATAATTACGTGGATACAAAGTACAGACACCTTGCCTCAAGTATGAAGTATTTTGTTTGAATACTCTCTCTTATCTTCTGCCTATCCTTCATGAATTCCCCACACAGGCACACTTGGTCTAGGACCCCACATGGAATCAGTGCTTCCTGTCCTCACTTTAAATCAAGAGTTTCCCCCCGTGTATCAGGGGGAAAGATTTCCATGAATCAACAGTCTCCATTCTTCACAAGCCAGGTTCTTCATGGCAGCAGGTAAGGAAGGCTTACATGTAAGGAGCAGCCTCTACCATAGGATCTTTAGACACCCTTTGTAGTCGAGGTGTCTTTCGATACCTCCCTATACACACCAGATGGCTATCTACCCTGCCTAGACACAAAATGCTATGCAGGACCTTTAATGTCTTTAATGTCAGGTATGGTTACTACATATGACCGTACCATATGCTGTACGTTATGCATATATTATCTTTCTACTCACAGCAACCTGAGGTGGACGCTTTTCTCCTCATACTCTACATGAGAAGACAGAGACACAGGTTAAGTTACTCACTGCCAGCATATAGAAGAGCTGAGTTCCATGTCTCGCTCACCTTCCCCCAATCAGGCTTTTAACCATCATGGACAAAGCAGAAACATTTCACTTCCTAATATCTCTGCCATTTTCCTAGGGCTGACAGAGCTTATCAGTCATCAACATCAATGATCTAACACCCTTTCAAAAAATACATGTTTGAGGAAACAAATATGATGCTAAATTCCTTGTATGTGCTATTTTAGTTCATCTTTTAAGTTCTGTAAGGGAGGTACTGTTCTTATCCCTATGTTGCCCATTGTTATTATTCCCATTTTGCAGTTGAGAAATTGAGGCTGTGTGGTCTACACAGACTAGCTCAAAAATGGGGTCTCAGACAAGGGCCGTGTGCCCCCCAAACCCAACATAACCATGACAGCACATCACAAAGAAGCGCTCGAGTCACCCCAAGGTTAGCAGTTTGGGCTATGTCACTCGACTGATTTTTTGAGAGGCAAAGCCTCCACCAAGTCAGTCGGCATTAGGCCGACATTGCCACTCTCCCACAACAGAAGCCAGTCCTGTGCAACAATTGTCTTTCTTTCCATGTGAGCAATTCCAGCCTCCGCTTGCCCTTGTTTCTTTGTGAGAGACTCATGTCATCTTCGCTCAGACTCTTCCTGAGAGATGCTTTTTTGACTCCGTAGAATGCCATGCACCCTTCTGTGAAAGGTCAAGATCCAAAGCAATTAGGCCTTCGCTGATGGAGGGAGGGAAACATGAGCAGACAGAGCTGAGGAATGTGTGGGGGCCAGCCACAAAGCCTGGACTTGTGCTCCTAGATCCGGGGGTGCTCTCGGGCCATCATAAGGACACCATGGGTAGAAGGGCCTTGTTTGCAAATGTGGCCAAAAGCCAGACAAGTTTGGCCTACAGCGTTTCTGCAGCAAAGAACAGCATGGAACAATTTTCGTCTATATTACTTTGTGTATCAGGGGGAATGAAATTTCCATGAGGAAAGCCTATCTTGGTCTTGTGGCTGCTGAGTTTTAATGCTGTGCTATCAGAATCTGCTTGACCTCACAGGGGAAAGCCTGAGCTGTCTCCTTGCACTGAAGTCTCTCTCTGTGTCATGTGTCTCCCTCTGTAAAGATTCCCCTAACTGTGCCAACCAGAACCAAAGTATTCCTTCCATTACTTACAGCTCAGACTGTACATCCCAGGGCAGTGGAACAGGAGCCAAGTGCTCAGGTCTGGAATCCTGAGTGCTGAGTCCTCTCTCTCTGCAGCTCACCAGCATGCAGGTGCAGACTACTCATGCCCCACAATTATCCTCAATCTTCTCATCTATAAAATGGCCGTAACACCTGCTCGCTAGGATTGTAGCCATCAGCCAGCAGCAGGTGTTATTGAGAGCCCATCATGCGTCAGACCCTCTGCTAAGCCCGTTCATGGTGTTAAAGAGAGGAAGCCAGAGATAATCTAGGTCTTAATGTATGTATTTAAAGCAGTCGATAAAGTAGCATTTCCCAAAATGAGTCCTGCAGTGTTTTGTGTTAACATGTGGCTTAAGGAAAAATAATCCATTATTAAGTAAATCTTAGAATTGTTACTGCATAGAGCTAACCAAATTATGTTGATATAGGACTTCTCAGAACTGATAATGTAGTAACTTACTGTGCAGCTAGAAGGAGGGGAGAGGTATGTTGAATTTCCTAGACTTTTTTGCCCCCCCCCCCCGCCAAAAAAAAACCCCTTTCTTGGTCAGTTGGTTTTTTTTTTACGTTTATTTATTTTTGAGAGACAGAACATGAGCAGGGGAGGGGAAGAGAGAGACGGAGACACAGAATCGAAAGCAGGCTCCAGGCTCCGAGCTGTCAGCACAGAGCCCAATGCAGGGCTCAAACCCACGAATGTCAAGATCATGACTTTTGCTGAAGTCGGATCCTTACCCACCCAGGTGCCCCAGTTTTTTATTTTTAAGAATGGCTACTCACATGTTATGGAAGAGTTTTCTACAGAACACTGGGAAATCTTAGGAAGAAGGTTCAGACAGTTACTCAGGTATTATTTTATATAGTGTGAAGATGAAATTGTCACCCAAGATAATATTAGAGGACAGTGAACATTTTCAAGTGCCGCCTGTGTAGTCTGTCTCTGATCTCATAATGGTTTTGAATTATTACCTGAGTGTTAATGTTGTCTTTCTAAATACGGAAGTATCATTTAAATGGCCCATAAAAGAGCAAGGAGGGTGGACAGATATTTAGGCATATCATAAACCACAGAAATAAAACACTACATATTGGTATAGGAACAGGCAGAAAATGAAGAGACCAGAAGTCTCTAAGACAGACTCCTGTATATTTGGGAATTAATGTATGATGAAGGTGGCACCACATATCAGTGGAGAAATTAACATTCTCTTGGTAAGTAGCATTAAGGAAAATGGCTTTCATTTGGGTTCTCACCTAAACTATGTACAAAAGGGTATTCCAGGGACAATGAAGACTTAGTATGAGAAGTAAAACTGAAGTGTTTTTTAGAAGAGAATATAAAGAATGAACTAGTCAGGAAAGGGTTTCTTTATGATACCCCAAGAAACTATCGTTAAGAAGAAACAAATGAGTTTTCTTACATCAAACTAAACATTGCCGTTCATCAGAGGACAGTGTGGGCAGAGGTAACAGAACTGATGGCAGCACCCGGGATTGGTTTCCCTCCATCCCTTGATCATCAGTCTCCAACCACATGGGCCTTTCTCTCTGCCCCTTTTATTTATTTTTTTTTTAAATTTTTTTCTACATTTATTTTTGAGAAACAGAGTGAGACAAAACGTGAGCAGGGGAGGGGCAGAAAGAGAAGGAGACACAGAATTTGAAGCAGGCCCTAGGCTCTGAGCCATCAGCATAGAGCCTGATGTGGGGCTCGAATCCGTGAACTGTGAGATCATGACTGTGAGCCGCAATTGGATGCTCAACCGACTGAGCCACCCAGGCACCCCTTCTCTGCCCCTTTTATGTACCAACCTCCTTCCTGCCTCAGGGCTTGTATACTTGTCTATTGCTCTGTCTAAAAAGTTCTCTCTCTTCTCAATTCACCTAACATCTACTTATCCCTGTGTTCTCAGCCAAAATGTCTCTCCCTTAGAAAGACCTTCCCTGACTGCTCTCATTTCACCTACAACTTTGTGTTCATTGCACTCATTGCAATGGCAAGGATACAATCATTTATGGGACTCTTAATTTCCTGTCCATGTCCCCTTCCAGGTGGTATGTACACTCCAGGAGAGAAGAGGCCACCTGCTCATACTTGACACACTGTTTTATGCCTAGAACATATACCTTTAAAATGTTAGTGGAATGAGTTGATGAGGGGCAGTTGAAAGAGGACATATTCCATAGCTCAGGTTAGATGGATGCTGCAAGCCCAGGGAAGATTCAAGCATAATTTAACCTTTATGTCAGTAAGAATTTGGGGTAATTATTTGTGCCCCTGCTTCTCCCTGTCATCTAGAGACTCAACATCTCAAATCTCATTTGTATTACCTGCAGCTCGTTGCATTCCATAAGGTGGTACACAGATATTCGTTGATTATATATCTACACTGCTTCCTCCCACCGTGCTTGGTTTTCTGTGTGTGGACTATCACTTCAACCATGCTTAACGACTTGCCTTTTGAAAACTCTCTTTGACAGTTGGTGTCAACCTCCATTTAATTACTTCTTTTGTTGACAGCTCTCACTCTCTGTTGACTCTTAATTTGATCTGGGCATTCAGTTATTCAGCAAATATTTATTGAAAATCTAGTGGGTGCCAGGAATGTGCCAGGCACTAGAAAATCTGGCAGTCCCCTTCCACTGGTGACATGCTAACATGATACCTCAAAGGAGTCATTGAACAGAGCAGCTCAACTTAGTTAAATATTGAGAGAGACCTAAATGCACCCAAACTGGGACACAGTGCAGAGAGTGGCTGAACAGGAACACTACAATGGAAAAACTGGACCAGTTCCCAGCTTATTTTGAGTAAGAGCTTCAGAGTGTAGGTAGCTTCATTATTCATGACTGGAAAACTTTTCAAGACAGTAGAAATCTACCCAAGCATCATTATAAAAAGATATTCTAAAGTAAAATAAAAACTAACCATACTCTGCTATTTTTTTAAAAAAATACTTCTCATGCTTTGCAAAGGGTCGATTCAGAGACAACTAAAGCATCCTCTTGACATTAATAATAGATAATAGATAATAGAGGATTTTGAGGCTTACTAAAGATAAACTGACAAACTATCCTTTGGAAATGATTTTAATACAAATCTAAGTTGGTGTAAGCTTAAATTTTTCTAGTATTACTTAATGAACTTTGGTCACTGGAGCCAGTACATTGTGAAACCTATGGCAAAGAAATGGTTACTTGTGATTACAGTGCTTTCTGTAGGCTGAGCAGGGAAGGAATGATAATGGATAGAGAGCCATATGTGAAGAACTATCTGTGAGAGACCTCTACACTATTGTTTATTTTAGTATTCCTTCTTTTTATGTTCTTTATTTATTTTGAGGGGAGACAGCAAGCAGGGAGGGGCAGAAAGAGCAGGAGAGAGAGAATCCTAAGCAGGCTCTATGCTGCCAGCACAATGCCTGATGTGGGGCTCAATCCCACAGACTGTAAGACTGTGGCCTGAGCCAAAATCAAGAGTTGGACCCTTAACCAACTGAGCCACCCAGGTGCCCCTATTTTAGTATTCCTAATGGCAAAATCCCATGGAAATATACTTAGGGGAGACTTTCCCATTAATGTTATCAACATCAAAGTTAAATCACACGTCCATAATGTAGTAAGCTTCCTGCCTCCTCAGAGATTGGCTGGCTTCCCAAGGTCTCTTCCTGAAGTTCTGGATCTTAGAATTTGGCAGCCTAATATAGCTTTCAAAAAAATTGCAACTTAAAAAAAATAGTTGTATATATGCAGAAAAGTTGCAAAGATAGTGCAGAGTGTTCTTATATACCTCACAGTATCCCTATTACTAACATCCAAAATTAATATGGTATATTTATCAAAATTAATGAACCAGTATTGATACCTTATTACTAACTACAGTCCATTCTTTATTTTGATTTCCTTGGTTTTTACCTACTGTCCTTTTTATGCCCAAGGGTCTTCTCCAAAGTACTGTATCACATTTAGTCTTCATTGTTTCTTCAAAAGTCTCTTCTTAGCTGTGATGGTTTCTTGGACTTTCCTTGGTTTTGATGACCTTACCAATTTTGAAGGGTCCTGGTGAAGTACTTTACAAAATTACTTTCAGCTGAGATTCATATGGTGTTTTCCTCATTATTAGGTGGGTGTTACAGGTTTTGAAGAGAAAGGCCACAGAGGTAAAGCATCATTTTCTTCACCTCTATCAGAGGTGCATGCTATCAACGTGGCTTATCACTGCTGATGTTGACCTGGATCCCCCTGGCTGAGGCAGTGTTTGTCAAGTTTCTCCACTGGAAAGTTACCATTCTCCATTCCATCCTGTACTCGTTGAAAGAAAGTCACCTTTAAAGAGTAGGCAGTTAACATAGTTAACTATGAAAATTGTTTGGAATTCTTATACATGAAAGACTTATTTATTCTATCACATTTACCTATTCAGTCATTTATTTTTATCAGTCTGGACTAATGGATGATGCAAAGTTAGATTGTTTATATGATTTCTTTTATATTTCTTGATGTAGGCATTTATCACTATGAATGTTACACACATCACTCTGAATTTCCTACAATTATTCTTAAATTTAGTGAATATTTAGCCATAGAGGCTATGTGGAAAGGTGTGTTTGGGTTATAATTCAATACTTCATCCTATTATTTTGTTGAAATTCTTTCAGCTTTGGCCATTACACCCACTTTCAGTTGTCTCCTGTGTCCCTTTGACATGTTTCCATGATTAAGAAGTGTTTTTCTGTTTGGTTTTTTATTTGTTTTTTTCAGCACATCCTTTCTTTCTGTCACTACAGGATGCTCCAGGTTCTTCTTGTATGTTTCTTGCCTCAGTCCTAGAATCAGCTATTTTTCAAGGGGCCCTCCTCATGTAGGTTTTGTGTAGTTTTTGTTATAGTTAATGAAGTATTTTGGTAGCCATTATGTAAGGCACTTGATATGTTTTGTCTTTCTTAATCTTCATTTCAACACTATTATATGTAGCCTTTAACTTCATTCCATAAGCATAGAAACTGGGGCTCAAAGAATGTAATGACTTACCTAAGGCCCCACAGTTAGCAAAAAAAAGCAGAGCTTGTGATTCAAGCCCAAATCTATCTGACTCCAAAGCTCATACCCTGAACCCTCGTTCCACAAGAGCCAGACTCCCCTGTGAGCTAAGTTAACACTGGATGCAATCTGTGCTATTGCAGACCACCCTTAAAATACAGAAGCCAGTGAACTGTGCTCTTGGAAGACTCCTCAGAACTCTAGCCACACTGGTCCCTTCCCTCTCTGAACTTTGCACTGAGTGGAAAGCCTTCCCTGAACATGGAAGGTGCTTATGTTCTGTGTTATGGTTTTCTCTGTTTATCTAAATTCCCAGATCAGATTGTTAGCTCCTCAGGGAGCAAGGAAATATACTACCATGTAAGATTATCAAGAGTAGTAACTTCTAGAGGCCGTATCACTTCAGAACTGATTGTGGTGATACAGCTGCCATCAAAGGCAGGTATTAAAATCACTGCCTTTTATACCAGGAAAGGATAGATCTCCACTGAAGTGATATCACATCATTGTTATGATAATTTTGCATCAGTTCAGTCTTCTCCTGGGTGAGGAGTTTTCTCGAAGATAAAGGCCGTATCTTTCTCATTCTCCAGGGCATAGGACAGTGTATATGTTGTAGGCACTCACACAGTGTATGTAAAATGTTTAAGAAAGCTTTTGAGTCCTGGACAGAGACTACCTGTTCTTGATTTATACACAATTTTAACCTGCTTTCCTTTTAATAAGGCAATAGTACTTATAGAACTTAATGGTTCTTAAGAAGGTGGTTCTAGAGGTACACACAACAGCAGTGAGAAATGGTAGGTCTCTGTTTCATTCAAAAACCCCACTGAAAAATACAGTAAATGGAGAACAAAAGTGAAAAGGGGTAAATGTACATGGTCACAGAGAAAGGGAGAGGAAACCATGGAGACAGAATGATGGAAAGAGGGTAGATGAGAGCTAAACATGCCTGTAGGATTGAAAGTCCCTCTGTGAAGTGAGTGGGACAGGGCCCCTTATCCATGAGGTATTTTAAGTGCAGTGTCTTTACCCATAGAAGTCAAAATGCATCTGGACTGGTCAAAAATCTGCATAAAGACCATACACTTAGCCTCTCCATCTATTCCCAGTTGACCCAGTTAGGTAATAAGTACCTCTTCCCAACCTCACAGAAGATAGGAAGATTGTTTTCTAGAAAGTTTGACCAGAGGACCTCTGGTCATATGAAGTCAGGAATAAGGCATGAAATCAGGTTTAACTGAAAGTCTGTCCCTGAACAGCAAAATGCCCAGACCTCTTCCCCTCTGACATTCAGAACTCCTGTATCAAAAGTTATACCCACCAGTTTCCTGGCAGGAGTTAGAGAACTATTCTTTGATGAAATTAGTCATGGGTACTGACTGCCCACTGGTACTGACATCTGGAAACTCTCCATTGAATTAGCCAAACCCCTACTACTGTACCCTATGGCAAGGTTCACCCATCTAGAAGCACACAGCTTCCAACCAGTTTTTTTATTCTCATGTAAGAGAGAATAGTGCATCAATCAAACAAGGAAGGGATGGCATAAAAAGGAAGGGTCAAAGAATAAGAAAGTGCTCTTGAAAATGATGAGTATGATGATACAAGTGTTTTAAAAAAATCAACAGAAGAGATGCCTCTGGCTCAGTCAGTTGAGCATCTACATTCAGCTCAGGTCACGATCTCACAATTCGGTTCATGTGTTCAAGCCTCGTGTCAAGCTCTGTGCTAACAGCTGGGAGCCTGGAGCTTGCTTTGGATTCTGTGTCTCCCTCTCTTTCTGCCCCTTCCCTGCTCGGTCTCTGTCTCTCTGTCTCTCTCTCAAAAAAATAAACATTAGGGGCGCCTGGGTGGCACAGTCGGTTAAGCGTCCGACTTCAGCCAGGTCACGATCTTGCAGTCCGTGAGTTCGAGCCCCGCGTCGGGCTCTGGGCTGATGGCTCAGAGCCTGGAGCCTGTTTCCGATTCTGTGTCTCCCTCTCTCTCTGCCCCTCGCCCGTTCATGCTCTGTCTCTCTCTGTCCCAAAAATAAATAAACGTTGAAAAAAAAATTAAAAAAAATAAAAATAAAAAAAAATAAACATTAAAAAAGTGAAATAAATGAATAAAATAAAAATCGATAGAAAAATTGGATCTTAAAGTTGAGGATATTCTCCTTCCCCCCCCACAAAAAAAAGAAAGAAAGAAAGAAAGAAAGAAAGAAAAAGGATTAAACAGAAGGAGGAAAAAAGAAAACTTAGCAAAAGAAGCATTTTTTAAATGATGCATTTATTGTCTCCAGGAAAAGAAAAAAAATGTGCAAGACAGCAAAGGACATGTAGTTAAAGAATACTACTTGGCTCAGCTGTGGACAGTACACACGTAATCATAATGTAGCTTCTGAATATTGATTTTACCAGAGTTGTATGAAAGAGTCCATATGATTGCAGAAATCCAATGGATAATGTCTAAAGGTTGATAAATCAAGAGATATGGTGGAAGCCTATTTCAGGCCATGGGAAGAGAAATACATGAAGGAGCATTCTGGCAAATTGAAAGCTCTGGGGGTGGTAGGGGGTATGAGCCATTGCTCTTTGATTATAAGCTTTATAATATTTGACATTTCAGATTCATTTTGGTAAAGAATAAATAATACATTTAAAAAAATAAGATACACTCATTCAAAAATGGAGCCATTTGGCATTCAAACGTGCGTCTTACAGCCCCCCGAGGACATCAGAGAACAAATAATGTTCGCTTCAGTGGTCTTGGATGGTCAAGAAAAGGTTTGATTTTGCTCTGCATGTTCTGCTTTAGAGAGACAGAGGTGATCCGTCTCCATCAAAATGCTGTGGGCATAGTTATATGGGGGAGAGTACTGATGTAGACTGTCCTCTCCCTATATGGGAAAAAGGGTTGTTCACCTCCCTTCCTCATCTCCCAGTCAGTCTCATCCCATGTCCAGAAGAAGGAAGGGCTGACTGGCCTCAGACTGACTTGACCTGGTCCAGAGCTCTTATCTTCATCAGAAGCCATGGATCTGCCACACTCTTTTCTGCCAGGCAGAAGGGACCTGCAGGCAGTTTCCTGCAAGCCCCTTATCCTCAGATGGTTGCATTGAAGTCAGTTAGTGAAAGTCACCAGTCCCCAGAGCAGATTCCTCTGTGGCAGAAATTAACCTCCCCAGGCCCAGAGGCTGCAGTGGTGAGTGGGAAGGACACAGGAGAGCGTTTCCTTTACTTGTTCTAATACTATAGAGACCCCAGTGTTTTGCAGTGGCTGGTATTTTCCTGGTTGGGTGTCAGTAAGCAGGGACAGCCAAATAAAAGTCACACTGACCAGTCGCCACAAGAGTTGCTTCAGAGTTTGTTAGCTGGTTTGTGCATTTTACTTGGTAATCTTTTTGTTATCAGGTATATGGAAGGGGGGATTATAGCATCACGTCCCAGGCTAGAATGAGGCTTTTTGTTTAAACCATGACATACCAAAGACTGTGTTTCCCAGGATTTTAGCGTATTAGAACAATTAATGCTAAATGATAATATTTTGACATGGCGTTATAAAGGAATGGGTGGCTCTTGTATCTCTGGTTATAAACCTTGAGCAGAGCTGTTGGGAGATTTTTTTTTTTTTTCCTGCAGTGGAATTGTTTGAATAACATTCAGGGCAAGCAAGTAGCATTTGAGAAATTGGGATTTGGAAGATAATAGTGAGCCAGCCACATATAGGGAGATCCTTTGACATGTGGAAACAGAAGTTGCTGGAAATGGAAGAAGCCCCTGACTCAGTGCACAGATGGATTGTGAAGATTGGTAATGCAAAGGACAGTCTTCCTCATTTCTTTCCATCTTACCCTCCCCACTTACCACCCCCCCCCCGCCTCCTTCCTTCCTTTCTTCCCTCTCCTTCCTTCCTTTCTTCCCCTACTGCTCGTGCCTCATTCCCTCCCTCTCCCCTCCCCCAATTACTGCAACAACTTTGGAAGTCTTACTGTGTGCCTGGCATTGGACCGCATGTGTTTTAATAATTACATATAGAATTTAATAATTTCAGTAATATGTGAGTTTTAATACTTCAATAATATTTGCACCATTATACATATCAAAAAAAAAAACAACAACAACAACAACAAACTGAGGCTTAGAACGATTAAGTAACTTGCCTAGAGTAGCCTAACTAGCTAGTGGTAGAGCAGGGATAGAAAATTAGGCAGGCTGACTCCAGGGCTTCTACTGCATGTGCAGCACATCGTGAGCACACAGGTCTGTTAGCCATGAGCTTGCTGATCATACCCATGTTGGTGGTGGGGAATGCACAGAATGAACCACAGAGCAGTGAAGTGATTCGCTCAAGGTCACACACTGGTCAATGGCAACAGAGTCTATCCTGTTCTCTCACTCCAGGTAGCTCCTCTCTTCAGTGCCAGCTTGCTGAATATAAGAAGAATTAGTACATTAACTTCTAGAAACATAGAACTTCCTGTCTGGGTTCCAGGTTCTGAATCCTTACATTACTTGAGTTGATTTTAAGTTTTAAGTAGAACTCTTAAGTACTGCCAAAAGCAATGCCAAAGAATCTCTTTGAGGCTAATATTTGTTATGTAATGGACAGAAGATGGAAGCCTATGACAATATTGAATTTCTTCTTCTCTTAACTAATCAAAAAACAAAACAAAGCAAAAAGTTTACCATTAGGCAGAATTTTAATCTTAAGTCATTATGGGGGATTCCAGTGAATCAGTGGTTGCCCTGATGAAACAGAAGGTAAACCATTCTGGGGCCCCTGGGTGGCTCAGTCAGTTAAGTGTCAGACTTTGGCTCATGTCATGATCTCACGGTTCTTGAGTTTGACCCCACATTGGGCTCTGTGCTGACAGCTTGGAGCCTGGAACCTGCTTCAGATTCTGTGTCTCCCTCTCTCTCTGCCCCTCCCCCATTCACTCTCTGTCTCTCTCTCAAAAATAAATAAACATTGAAAAACTTTTTAAAAATAAGGTAAACCGTTCTTTCCTCAGGGCCTGGGTGGGATATGGGTATTGATTATCCATTTTAGAAGTTCACCTTGGGCAAGAGCTCCTGTCCTAGTGTGGGGGAGAGAGATGATGACTTCTTCATCAGGGCAACCACTGATTCACTGGAATCCCCCACAAAGGATTGGGTGATGGAGACCATGATTTCAGATCTTCAGTCTATGGAAAGAATGCCTTCATGGAGGCTGCCTATCAGCACTGGCCGGCCACTCTACCACATGCAGGTGCTAGGCTGGGCTCATGAATCTTCTCCTATACCCCGCCTGCTTTAGAAGGAAAAAGACATCAACCATCCCACAACCCTTCTACCTCCTTGACCTCATTTTTTTTCATTTCACCTTGGTGAAGCCTATCTATAGTCTTTTCAAGGCTCAGCTTAAGCTTTAACAAATATCTTTGCTTCCCACTCAACAGCCTCAAGCTATGAATACTCTTACCATTCAGGAAAGTTCCCCACAGGCTTTGTGCGCAGCTCCTTAATTATCTGTATTGTTCTCTGCCCGGTATTATTTCTGTGCCCATCGTATTGTTCCCATTAGAATCCAAGGCTTTAAAGAGGAGTCTTGCTTATCTTTGCTTTCTGCACAGCTCTGGGGACAATGTTTTTCTGGGTTTGGGACTCCATGCATGTTATAGAGTTTTCAGGCAGATAAGTGCCATGTGGTAACAAAGGTTTGGAACAATGAGAATGACTACACATCCTTTTTCTAACAACAGCTATCTGGATACTGACATGTTCTGGCAGCAATCATATTTCAGTTTATGGCTTTAGTTTACTCCAGGAAAGAGAGAACATCTAAGCCAGAGGTTGACAAACTGTCGCCACATCTGGCCCTCTGCCTGTTCGCTTATGGACAATGAAATAAGAATAGTTTTTATATCTTTAAACGATCAGGGGAGAAAAGGAAAAACAATATTTTATGACACAGTGAGATCATGTTAAAATTATTTGGAATTCAAATGTCACTGTCCGTGAATAAAGTGTTACTGGAATACGGCCATACCCATTTGTCTGTGTACTGTCTATGGCTGTTTTGCACCAAAACAGCAGTTACCAGTTGAGTAGTTACCACAGAGACTGTACATCCCACAAAACCTAAAATATTACCATCAGACCCTTTGTAGAAAAAGTGTGCCAGCCCCTATTTCGAGTCATTTTCAGAAATACCCTCCACAGTGTGGAAATGGATTGGGGTGCCCTTTTTGACAAAGGAAAACTGGATGAAGGCACAAAATATCTGAAGGAGGAGAAATTTGGGAACAAGAAAGGGGAGGCAGAGGCCTACTCGGAGAAGCCACATCTCCTAGGTCTGGTATACATATATGGCAAATATCTCCACAAAGAGACTATTTCAGTCTGAATTGTACCCGGCTTCTCTCAGCAGGTGGACGTGCCAGAGGGGCTGACCTCAGGTATTTTATACAAGTTTTATGCACTCCATTAAGTATTTTTCATGGTTCTTTTGAAGAAATTATAAATGAGAAAGGGTGAAATTAGGAGATTACTGATCATTCCTGATCATTCTGTATACCAAGGGCAACTAACACCTGTCGTAAGATCTAAAGGACTCTTTATCGCCGGGTTATCTCTGAGTCGAGTGTGTGTGTGTGTGTTAGTGAAATCTATTTTAAGTATGTGTTGGTCTCTGTGGGTCTCTTTGGAAGAAATCCATTTTGGATGAATTCCAATTAATTATGTATGTGGGGATCATTAAACACTTGGAATATTCAAATAAATACACATCAGTTAGAACTTAGTGAAAGCCAGTTCAGGTCCTTGGAGAGTTGTGGTTACAGTTTTTCATTTAGAAATCTGCCATTTTCATGTGTTTCTCTTATTTTCTTATTACAGGGTAATGCCCTGTACTTCAAATCAGCCAGAAATGTTACAGTGAACATTCTCAATGACCAGACTAAAGTGCTAACTCAGCTGATAACAGGTAAGACAATAAAGAACGTAGCAGTACCTGGTCCACGCGAAGCACTCAGAAAACATTAGAACCAAAGATTGAATGAAATATCACATAAACTAAAGAAAGAAATGTCTGCTAAGACATTTTAGAGTGGAGAAAGAGAAGGTAGCATGTGTTGCATGATTCCACTGGAGGGTAGAGTCTCATCATATGCACACATTTAACTTATGCAAATCCAACAATACTTGTTTAGAAGGGCAATAAACTATTTTTTCACGTAACATGGCCCCTAAACATAAGCCAGCTGCTTCATCTGGTGCTCAACAACAGAAAAGCTCTCTGCTCCAATGCTGGAAGAAAAGCTGGCTGTGTTGGATTAATTGAGAGCACAGTATACAAAAAAACCATGCGCACGTACTTTATGAGGTATAAAGGGGATTTTTAAAGTTAATTTGAATCCATGCCATGTTTGTGATAGGTGCTGACTTTGAGCCTGACCCAACTGCAAAATGCCAATGTACTGCCATTGATTATGGTTGCGAGGTTCCTTTCAATATAGCAGATCTGCTCCTAACAGTTGTGGAAAGCACCCACTGGGCTTTAAGCTGCATATTCCTAAAATTTAAACAAGGATTGGTTATTCACTATAATGATTATAATGATAAACATGGGCCTTATGGTCACGGTAATGTGTTGAATGGCACGACCAACGCCCCCAGTGTAGATTATGGGCTGCAGTAAACAGGAGCCATTATGCACCCCGCCCGTGGAAGGGAAAAAGGGGTATGTATCTGAATGGCACTGTTACACTTCCAGAGAGAAAATGCCATTTGTTTGGCTTCGGGGCTGAGAGAGAAGTATACAGATGGACATTTTGAGAAGCCAGTTGCCCAAATGCCCTGAAACATAAACTGTGACTAAAACATCTGGAGCCCCACTAATAAACATGCCACAAGAAAACAGGTGCTTTGTGCCCAGAGTCTTGCTGGGGAGAGAGTCTCTGTTCCCCACAGGAGCACCGCATCTGATGTCTGGAGATTCACAGCCAGTGGGTGTATTAGACCATCTACCAAGGCTAGAAGGGATTGCCGCACGGCAAAGCCCATAATCCATAAACATGTTGTTCCAGTGTGTGACTGGATTGTCGGCCTTGCTTATATAACATCTGGCCTGTAGTCACAATGCTAAATAATTAAATAAACAGCTTCAGTAAGCAATGATTTAAGCAGCATGTGTGAAAATTGCCTCCAGGAGGGAAATAAATCCAAACTCCCCGTTCCTGATTCCTCTGTTCAAAAGGAACCTACTTAGCCTGTTGATCATTTGCCATTTATTTGCCATGGGAGATTTGGTTTACTTGAGAGATTTTGTTTTGATAAAGCTGGAAGTGCCCAAATGACTATTCTTCAGTCAGTGTCTCTTCCCCTCCCTCTCCCTCCTAGCCTTCTCCTTTCCCTGCTTTTCCCCTAATTCCTCTACTTTCCTCCCCATCCTCTCCCCCTCCTTGTCTCCTCTCCTCCACCCTTGCTTTCCATCATCCTCGCCCTTCTCCCTTCCCTCTCCTACCCTCTTCTCTTATTTCTCTCGGCCTCTGTCTTTCCCTCTCCTTCTTCCTCCCCCATCTCTCCATTCTCTCTCTCCTTTTTCTCTCCCGTTTGCTCCTCTCTCCCTCCTTCCTTGTCTTCTGTCTTCCCATATCCCCTGCCCAAATTAGACCCTCCTGGAAGCTGAGATACCTACCCAGAGCTCTCAGGGTGAGGCATGACATAGCTCATGTTATAATGAGATGGGCAAAAAGCCACTCTAACACCAGCTGGCAGGAGCCTTCCAAGATGATCTCTAGAGAAGATGATAGATGTATTTAAATATAATTCTGAGTACGTATACATATGCACACTCACCCTAAAGTTTTCCTTCAGGCTTCTCCTTTTACATTTAAGCACGTGGTAGAAAACACAGAGCAGTTCCAGGAGACAGGATCTTCTAAAACCTCTTATACTTGCTGTTATACTTACCCGAGAGCAAATGACTGCTCTCATCCCAGTAGCCAAGTTCACCAAAACAATCCTGAGGATCAAGAATTCTCCTGCTTACCTCACGAAGGTCTCAAAAGCCCAGAAGAAATTCCAATGTTAGAAATTCAGGTAAATTTTTCACATGATAGAGTGCTTTAAGTGATAGTTAAGGTCTCAGGCAAGGCCGTAAAAGCACATCTGGCCAACTCTGCTGCCGATTTAGTGTCCTCTCAGTAGTGGCCTGAACAGAAAGCCCTCTGGCCTGCAAGGAGGAAAGCTGTAGGCAAGTCTTCCGCAGAGTGGACAACAGTCTCAGCGTCAAGGGAGCTGAGAAAGGAGATTAGATGAGATGGCCCCTTTCCAGCTCCCAGATCCGTAGCATTGGCATGACTGGGAAACTGCTGGTATGTCCCGATGGTTTCCAGTTCTTCCTGTGTAGGAGATTCATTAAGGAAGTAGTTGACACATATTACCCGGCACCGAGGGAGATTAATTGGAATAGTTTCGGGCTTCAAATAATGATTTTTTTCCATCCTAGAGAGGAAGAGTGGGTTCTCTGACGGACCTCCTGAGCAGTCTCCAGACCTATTTCCCATTTTCATTTCCTCCAGGACCCTTGTTTTTTTTTTTGGGGGGGGGGGGGTTTGTTTTGTTTTGTTTTTAAAGATTTTAGCCACATCCAGGACATTTGGCAGCCCCAGGTAAAATCAACAAAAGAACAAGCCATCTGCACCATTGAGCCAGCAGTTGCTCTGTGGGGTTTTGGCTAGAACTTCCAACTACAGAGCTTTATATGTGCAAATGGTTCTGGCCCTTGATAAATTCCTTTGTGTTCTGAGAAGCTCTGAAAAACAAGATAACTTAATTGTGTTTTGAGTTATCTGATTGTTTTGGTGTTTTTAGGACATTCTCTCATACGTTTCAGGAACCAGTCATAAGTTCAGAGCAAACTTGCTTTAAACAGGCAGGTGTTCTCAACTCCTCCAGGGCCATATCTCATGAAACTGCCCAGATCCACGGAGGCAAAGGCAAAGCAGTTTTGTCTCCCAGTCATACCCCCATTTTGCCATTGACTAGATCCAGAGTGTCAAACTATGCTCACCCCATGCCTATCCCAAGGTCATTCATTCATTCATTAACACTTCTTCACCTCCTGGTACCCAGTCTCCCCCCTCTGGTATGACCAGAGAGTCTTCAGTATGACCAAGTAGATACCTGCATCTTCGCCCTCCAAGAATCACCTAATCAAAAGCTCTCACTGTCCATCCCTGTTCTTTCAGGATTGTTTTCTGGTCCTTGTCTGTAGCTTTTGACGCCCCCTCTCCCTATCTTCCAAAAGGTCCCCTCCTCACTGCTCCTCCTGTGTTGACTCCAGCTGTCTTCTCCTCTCTAGACAAACACACATCCCTTTTCTTCTATGGAACAATTCTGAGAGCTCAATTCCAGACCCAGATCTTCCATTAGCTGACCTCATGACCTTGAGAGAGCCCTTAGCTCTGCTGCCACTTGTTTTCACCTACGCATGAAGGCCATTGGAGAAGATAATGCCTCGGTCCCATGCCATTTAGAAAGTCTCTGCTGTGTCTGCTGTTTCCATTTCCTATTCATTCAGGAGCCTTTCCAATGCCCTTCTTTTTGTCAGAGGGCTGGTGTGGATGTACTAGTGGGAGATCACACTTCCAAATTGGCAGGATTATGTGAATGAGCAAGTGCACTAAGAGGTGATTGTCATTAATTATTTTCAATGTGTTGGGACCACTGTATTAGAAACTTGGTGACAGGTCATGATCACAATGATGATAGTCATGATTTCGCAGCACTTTCCCACCTACAGAGTGCTTTTTATAAATATAGTATAATTTGATCCTTTTAATCTTTCTATAAGGTAATAGAAGAGATGGTGATAGTACAATTCTACAGATGCAGAAAAATGAGGTTCAGAAAGATCAGAGGATTTTCCCCAAGTCAGATTACCAGAAAATGAGAGAGTTGGAACATAATTCTTATCTTCTGATTCTTAGTCTGATAGTCTTGTCGTTGAGGAAAACACCCCTAGACGTCCAGGAGCAGTCCTGGCAATATAAGCCAGTCTTTTGTGTTCTCCTGTTTGAACATAATCCATTTCGCAGAACATCAGCACCAGACAAGGCAACGTGGCAGTCATGAAGGATCAAGACAAAACAGAAAACAAAGACAACTCTAATCATGTCTGAAAACAGATAAAAATGGAAACACCTATCCAAACCAGCAAAATGACTGAACTTCTTCAACCCTGGTTAATATCAGTGACTTCTGTTTTTTATCCATTCCAGGTTTAGCATTGCTCTGATCTTCCCCACCTCTAGATAAGATTTATTAACATGCCAATTGTAAAATTACACCCACTTCCTGTCAGCACCTTATCCAAAGCAAAGCCTTGCTTCCTTAAATTCAGCCCCAAAATAACTTAACATAAAACCAAATACTATAGTAAGGTCTTTCTTACTGAGATGCCCTGAGTGGTTGCCCCTGGTGTGTGTTCTCTATCACAACAATGAATAATAAACTCAACTTGTTCACCTACATGTTTGTTCTCTTTGGTCTATACCTGGAAGGCATTGAGGGCCCTTTCATTACTGCTTTTTATAATTAAATGACACTGTCTTGAAAATAACTTGAAACAGAAATGCTCTATCAGAATCTCCTGATCAGCTTTGGGAAAATATAAGATTTCTAGACTCTTTCCTCCATTTTTTTTCTTTATGAATTTCTGGACCAAAAGATAAATTCTTTTTGATCTGAGTGAGGTTCTGTGAAGATGATTATACCTCCCAGGTTATTCTGATTAATTTCTGCAGACCAGCTTTTGAGAGCCACCTGAACTTGAGATATTCAGTTAGCTCTAGTTCAGATAAACTACAATGCCTTCTGTTTGGTTTTTTGTTTGTTTAAGGAATTCTAACACATTAGTTTGTTTTATTTTTTCCATGGTACCCAAAACTCTGCAGTTTTCTGATTTACTAATAAATGTCTAAACCTCTATTTGGGTTCATCAGAAGATGCCACTACAATAGCTTCCCTTCAAGGATAGCATTTGTTACCATATGATATCCTCTAAAATTTCTTTTTTATTGAGTGAAATTGTAGCATAAAAGATTCAATAACTTTCTGGTAATTAATTGCCATATATTTTCTGGCCTTTTCTGCCAGGAAATGATCTATATATACTGAGAAAATAGACTTGTCTGGTATCAAATACAGCCAATGGTTTAAGGGTACCGGCTGAGACAGACTTCAATTGAATTTAAAGGCACCCTTTCCAAGAGTTAGAGCTGGTCATAGATATTCCGATTACTTCAAGAGGTGGTGAACTTTCTATGCCTTGGTACTTTCAAGCCAAAATCTACAAGTATTTGATAGTAATTTGGTAGTTAGCTAAGGGAAACCTCATTCAAGCATTAGTTTGAAGAAGGGACACGATGGTCTTTAAAATCAGCCTGAGAGCACATGATTAAAAGTAATTGACAAGACATGGCCAGAGTCACAAGACTAATTTTCATGATTGGCTCGTGAAAAACAATCCACTTATATTAAAGTCCCACACAACCTCATCAGATGCATGTGTCCTGTGAAAAACTCTTTGTAATTGAATGCAATGAGACTAATGTCTCTCTCTCTCTCTCTCCCTCTCCCTCTTCCTCTCCATCTCTCTCCGCCCCCCCCCCCCCCATTCTAGGTCCAAAAGCCGTAGAAGCTTATGGCAAAAAGTTTGAAGTAAAGACAGTTTCTGGAAAATTGCTCTTTTCTGCAGATAACGATGAAGTGGTAGTAGGAGCTGAGAGATTAAGAGTTTTAGGTAAGGAAACTTTGATCATATAATTGATATGATACCAATGTATACATTTTAGAGGAAAAGGGAAATGTTGCCTTGAAGAGAGATTTAGGCCAATTACCTGGATTCTCTTAAAGTAAGGTAGATGAACTCCCCCACCCCCTAAACTCAGAATTTGGTACCCCAGTGAAAAGTTCTCAAGTCAGGAGGTTTTGTGACATGACTACCAACACTGAGCTTCATTTGGGGGAACATGTTAATGCCAACAAATACGCATGAACACATACTGTCCTCTCAGGCAGTTTTGGTAGAAGCAGTCAAGACCTACATACATGATACGGAGATTCCTAAACTGGGTTATAAATTAAGAATTGCCTAGGGAACTTCTGAAAAGTCACATGGATCCAACTGTGACATGCTGAATTAGAAGTTCTGGTGGAAAGACCCAAGAATTAATTGGTGAAAACATTTGCAGGAATATCTATGGTGCCACTGTTGCAATCACTGGATTGGAGCACACAACAAATTAGTCTTCTGTAGTTATAGCGAAATGGTCTAATATGGTGGTTTCAGAGTCCTGGTGCTGGAGCTAATCTGTCTTGTGTCCCTGCTCTGTCACCAATTAGCTGTGTGACTTTGGGCAAGGTATTGACCTCACTGAGCCAGTTTTCTGTCCTGCTCAGTGGGACTATGAACACCTACCATCTCAAGTTGTCCCTAGGATTAAATGACTTCATGTTTTATCAATCAGGTATTTTGAATTCAGCATGCTTGACTTTAAAGCACTATACCTTGCTACCTCCTCAAATTTGTCCCAATTTCAGATAAGTACACAAACGCTTACCAACAGTAAAGAAAATGGTCTAAGATCAAGCTACCAGTTGAAATCCTTGCCCAAGGACTCCAGACTCAGCATACCTAAATGCCTATAAATACGTTCTAAGACCTTGGCCAACCCTTAGTATTAATGTTTTTCTCTGTTACTTGTAGAAATAGCACTTCTCACATGAGTTCTACGTTTTGGGGGGTGGTGGAGGAAACAAACACAAAAATTTCTGGCTCTCCTTTTGTTAAAGAATACTTAGCTATACCAGCTATAAAATAATTGCCCAGGGGAAAAGTGATGGTATCTCCTGCTAAGATAATTGTGTACAAATGGAGTTTGGTACCTCCCGTTAGTTCTTCGGCACTTTGTGAGTCACCTCACTTCTTTAAAATCTGAATCTTCAAAGATTCAGAATAATTTTAGATGTCCAAATACTTTGGTTTTACCTTCCTGTGCAAAACTCTGTGATGGTATCATTTAAGAACTTTCCCCTTCCCCACCCTACAGTTAAGTAGGACTAGAAGATTATTGTAATTTTTGGTCATTTGAAAGCAGGTGGATATTTTGTTGTTGTTGTTGCTGCTGTCATTGCTTATGCTTTTGATATTTTACTTAGAGAACAATTTAGGAAAAGATCTATCTCTCTCCATCATCAGGAACATTTGCTTTTTCATGTTAAAATGTAGAAAGGAAGCATCATGATAAATACCACTGTTGCTATCAATGCTAAAAAGATTAGGAAATGACCACCCTACAAATCTCGCATCAACCTACTCAGTGAAATGAGCTTAGTGTGTTGCAGAAATGAGCTTCCTGTCAGCTGGGATTCAGCCATATGGTGTGGAACGAGAAGTTTAGGCAATTTCATTTTCTGCTTAATGAGAAGTTTGTCTTTTTGAGTCATCAGACTGAGCAAGTTCTCAGGAGCTTTGAATCTGGATGCATATTTCATGGTGGAGTCTAACGTAGCTGGATTTGAATCCTTGCTCAAACATTTAGGATTAGAGTGACCCTACCCAAATCTGTTTTTCTCTCTAACATTTAGTTTCCACATATACAAAACAAAGAGAGTGGAGTGGTTCCGTTTGTTAAGCGTCCGACTTTGGCTCAGGTCATGATCTCACAGTTCCTGAGTTCAAGCCCCACGGCAGGCTCTGTGCTGACAGCTCAGAGCCTGGAGCCTGCTTCAGATTCTGTCTCTGTCTTTTTCTGCCCCTCCCAGCTCATACTCTGTCTCTTTCTCTCTAAAAAATAAATAAACACTTAAAAATAAATTTAAAACAGGGTGGAACAAAATAAAGAATGGAAGGATAAATGAATATAATAAGAAACATACGTAAATAAATCAGTTATTTCTACTGATAGTTGAGTAGGAATAGCAGTAGAAAATAATAAGGAATAAGACTAAGAAGATCATGCCTCCTAAATATAGAAACTTTGTTGTTTAAATTCTTCTCTGGATAATCACACCCACCTATTCAGTTTTTAGGACAATGACTTCCTCAAGCACACTCAAAGGATCCTGAATAGTTTGACAAAGGGATTAGAAGCCATGCCTCATACAGAATAATTATCCAGGAAGAGATACGGGGGCAGGGTGAAGGGTATCATTGTAGACAGATTGTAATTGCTGATGCACATCTTTCCTGAGGAAAAGAGAGAAGGCAAGAACCACTTAGATGAGTGGCTGAGAGCATAGGTTTTGTAGTTGACACTGGCCAATAATCCTGGTTTCTGTCACTCATCAGCCAAGGCCTTATAATGTCACTTCACCTTTCTAGGCATCCTTCTACTCTGTGCCATAGCATGATAATGCTTGACTGTCACAGTAGTTGGGAGAACTGGATGGTAAAGTGTATGTAGAGTGAATACCACAGTGATGGCACATGGTAAGCCATCCGTACATGCTAACCATCATGTTGGTGATGGTTTCAGTTGGTCCACTTGGATTTCAGGGGACCCATCACATTCTAAAATTTTACACAGCCCTCTCTGTCCATGAAAGAAAGTACTCAGAGAAATTGGCAGATAACTTGCAGAAGTATCCATATATCAGTTAAGTTTGGACTAGCCAATTTCCTGGACATAGGAAGGGCCAGAATAGAAAGAGCCTTTAAGAGCTAAGAAGTACTCCACTGCCCACTTCACCCACGTGCACATGAAACTAATCTTGCTAGCATGTGTGTTCTCAAGTTGAACTTAAAAGAGGTTGAAGGCCTGGACTGGATTCCCAGATTTGTAGAGTCTTTTCCTCTACTCATGAAGACAGTGGTTCTGAAAGTGTGGGTCCCTGAATGGAGAGCATCAGCTATAGTGTACTTGTTAGGCTTGCAAATTCTCAAGCCCCACCCATACCTACTGAACCAGAAACTCAGGATTGGGGGCCAGCAAAGCTTCCAGGTGGCTCTAATGCATGCCAAAGTTTGAGAACCATGACCTAAGACACTCAACTTTGCCACAACTTTGCTGGTAACTTTCAGTTGAGTGTAGGCTCAGCTTTTATCACTTTGCTCCAGAAAAGTCACAGTATGGATATAGCTAACACATATTAAGGGTTTACTCTGTGCAAAATACCAAACAAATCACCGTGAATAAACACATTTGCTTCTCACAACAACCTTCAAAGAGTCAAGAAGGGCACTGGCTTATCACCTTGATGTACAGACGAGCAAACTGAGGCACAGAGTAATGTAAAACTTGCCCAAATTTCCACAGAGAGAAACTGAGGGAGTCAGGATATGAATCCAGGCAGTCTTCCCACTACACATGTGACTTCTATCACAATAGTCTGTACCTTCCCTGAGCTCCATAGCATACTAGTACCACAAGGAGGAGAAAAGAAAACCAGGTAACTCTTTTTCAACAATTCCTCCCTTTTTGGATTCTGGATACACTGCTGTTCCCACCATTCTCCCAGGTCTCTGACTTTTCTCTGACTTTTTCTCTGCTTCCCTCACTAACCCTTCTTTCATCTTGTATAAGTAGCCTGGACTCACACTTGGCATCAGGTGTAGACTCTCTCCAGGTCCAGTCCTTGTTTTCCTCTTTTTTTGCATTTCTGTGGGAAATCCCACACTTCTATATGGCTTCAACACTTGCTTCTTTTCAGATGACCTTCTCAATCAGTATTCACTTTGAACTGCCTTCTCAATTCTAAATCCAAGTTCTCAGCAGTTAGCCTGCATTTTTCTGCATAGAGGTCTTTCTAGAAGTTCCACTTCTGTAGCTGAACTTAGGTGTCTTCCAGCAACCTCCCTGCCTCTCCAGAACCCACTTCCCTAATTCCACTGATGGAGCTGTTGTTCTCCTAGACTAGTAGTTTCCTAGTTCCCTGGTTTTCTAGTCTCTTTGCTTTCATGAAGGTATCCAGCCCTATGTCTCTTCATATGGTCATGGTATCTTTGTCACCCTTGGGTTTTCCATACTGCACAGTTATCTCTTTAGGCTTGACGTGAGAGAATTCAGGTTTGTAGTCAAATGCATCTGCTTAATTACCAAAAAGGTGTAAGTTAGTGTGCACAATAAGGTATGGTATTGTTCAGCTTTAATTAAAGAATAAAGTTATTAAATATTGGACAGGAATGGCCTTTAAAAAGCACCAAGAAAATAGGCAGCATAAAAGCCAGTGCATCTAAGAGGCATCTTCATGGAGACACCAGGGAAAAATAATTTTGATTTTCATTAATGACCAATTTCATTGAACAATGAATTGGACATTCTAGCATTTATAAACAAAGCATAATTATAAAGTGTTATTCTAATTGTTAATTAGGTCTGTACTCTAGATTAGTTTTTTTAAATATGTCCTCTAGATGCTACTTGATGCTAATTATCTGAGTTACATTATTATCAATTGAAAAACATTTTTAATTAATTCTAAATCCATTTAAATTAGCAGAAGATTTATAGAAATTTAAATGTGGTCTGATGCTATTTCTTTTTCCTTAGGAAGACATCAGATGATACATTTAGCCTTTTGAATTAGTTTTTGATGAAACTTTCTACTGCATCCTGGCGATGGATAATTATGATGAAAGGAGTGCAGTATTCTTAGTGGTGGTCTTTCATGAAATAGATGTGTGTGTGTGTGTGTGTGTGTGTGTGTGTGTGTGTGTGTGTGTCTGTGTCTGTGTATCATATATCCACTTCTATACCTAAAGCTCTAAATTGCGACTTCTGGCTTCATGGAGATACAGAGATGTGTGTACTTGTCCCTGTCCCTGCTCTCTCAGGGAGCTCTGTCTCTTCAGGAAGATGAGACACACATCCCCAAAACAAGCTGCTTACAAGGGTAGAAACAGAGTGACTAGAATTCCAGAATCCAGCTAGAGTGCAGTGGGGTGGTGTGCTAGAGAGAGTTTAGAAAGCTTCATAAATGGGGAAGCATTTGAACTAGGTCTTGAGTACACGTTGGCAAATCAAAACATAGACGGGGAGAGCTTGCTTGGTTAATGGAACAGCATGTGTTTTTCAATAAGGATTCACTTGGTCGTGAGGTGGGGAGATTGATTGCCTTGTGATGGAAAAGTCCATTGGTAGTTGGCTTGAGGCTAGATTCAGTAGCTCAAATAATGTAACTGAAATTCAGTCACTCTCTTTCTCTTAACACCTCTTAGCTCTGTTACAGAATCATGGCTTTTGTCTTCAAAAGCAGAAATAGTGCTTACCTTCTGAATATAAATCCAACAAAGGTCTAAGTTTTTCCTCTAACTAGATCGGTGTGGGCCATATGCCCATCCCTGACTAGTCATTATGACCTCAGTGATGGAATTTGCTGGTGAGCAAGGCGTGATTCATATCTCCACTGCCACCGCTGAGGTTGGAAATGACCAAGAATGAGCTACAGGGGACAGTTGTCCAAAGGGAAACTGGGGTGTTGTGTCCAGAAGAGAGAATGGACGCTGGGCAAGAAACAACAAATATTATTGTAATCAAAGGTATGACCATGGAAAATTCTGAAAACTGCTCCTGAGACCATGGAACCCAGGAATTGTGAAGATCACCAGAAGATGCTTTACAAATTCTCATCCTCTTGCTTACTCAGCTCCACATTCACTGGATTTTTGTCACCTCACTCCTCACTTCATCACCAAGCATGCTCTCGTCTCCCAGCATTTGTGTCTACTCTTCCCTCCACATAGAATGCTCTTTTCCAGACTACATATAAAGGTTCTCTCCTTTTATGGCTTAAATGCCACTTCATCTCAAAGGTCTTCCTTGGCCACCTTATAAAAATAGCACACTCCTGCTTGCACTTTCTGTACCAAGAGCTGGCAAAGTAAGCCTCTGGGCCAATGAGGCTGAAAGCACTGCCTGGTTTTGTAATGTTTATTGGAACACAGCCGTGCTCATTTTTTAAGTATTATCCATGGTCGCTTTCACACTCCAACAGCAGGATTGAGTAGTTGAGACAGATCACGTGGCCCACAAAGCCTAAAATATTTATTATTTGACACTTTCCGGAAAAAGTTTGCATATTCCTAGTCTGTATCTTTGCTCTATTCCTCTTCAGGGCAGATATCACAGTACGCATTGTTGTGATAAAATGTTTATTTTATGTAAAAATATGTTTATTTATATCATATCTTCCTCACTAGAATGTAAGCTTTATGACAGAGGGCACTTTTGTTTTTCAGGTTCTAGGATAGTGCCTGGTACTTATTAAGTGCTCAGTAATATTTTTTTTTTTTGCAAGAATGGATTGAAAGATTTTGAACATTGCAATATTTGATAACCAATCTGATTGCATAGAGAATGGGAGGGAGGGAGAATTGTGCAGCTAAGTTAAGAGAGTATTATTATGCTTTTGCCGAGGGTTCATAAGGGCCTAAACCAGGATGGAAAGAGAAGAGAGAACAAATGGGAAAGAGCTCTTAAAGTAAAACTGATGACACTTGGTAACTAAGTGCATGTGGAGGGTCAAGAGAGGGAAGTCTGGGATGGCTCTGGTGTTGGGTACTTTGTCAGATACTTGTAGAATCATTAATAGAACTAGATAGGAGTAGGTTTGAGATTGGAGAGAAATGGTTCAGCTTCAGTTGCCCTGGGTCTTAATGCTTGAGCACCTAAAGGAGAGGCCAAGTGTCCAGTGGCCACAAGAGATGTTCCATTTGCAGAGGGCCAGAGAGTCATCCATACACATTGAACACATGGACTCCAGAGAGGAGTGCTTAGGCTTAGGAGGGCATCCCAGAGGAAGAACTAAGAGATGCCTTTCAAACAGAGCATCACCAAGCAGCCACTTGCCCATTTCTTCCTATGAACAAAACTCCAGGGCTGGTTTGTCACGTCTGTGACTCACAGACACATCCTCACACGTTGAAGTCCCCATCCCGTGTTCTTAGACTTTCCCTTATCTACTCTGCCTTTCTCCATGAGAAGGAACCCAATGCTTTAGAATGTGATGAACTGGTTCTGCCATACCTACCAGCCATGTGATGTTGGCTATTTGGCTCTGATCAAATCACTCCTTAGGCGGTGTGTGTAGATTCTAAACAACCTCTCCCCCTTTTTCTTTGCCCTCCATCTTTGTCTGTTTCTTTCCCTTTCTGAAATATCTTATCCATGAGTGGAAGGAAGCATGAGAGAGGCCGAAAGGTTATAGTAAAAATGGAACACAATTCCTCTTAAATGATGATGAATTCATACATTGATTCTTGAGAGATGAGAGCCCCCCAGTCTAATAGGAACATTTGTGTAACAAATCAGACGAGCCTGGAACCTGCCAGCGCCCTCTTTCTGCTCTCTGTTATCATTATCAGAGATAATCTGCAGGAGATTCAACTATTTAAAAAGAATTGCTTCTTGTAGAGTTGTCTGGCATCTCATTCCAAACTTGGTTTATTATTTAATGTATTTGATCATAAAGATACATTTCCCATAAATAATGCAGTGAGAAAGCCAAGTACAAAAGAGTCTCGGATGAACAACCCCAACCTTAATAAACCAGAGATACTTAATGAGAAAAAGCACAATTCTACAATAGAGGAGCAAGAGTGGGGTTTCATCTGAAATGCTGCGGAGTAGAACTGTCGTAATTCTCCCAAAACTAACAAAAGCCTAGATGATTCCACCACCTCATTTCATGCACCCACCCACCCATGCGCACAGGCCTCAATGAGCTGCCACGGTTCAAGGTGCATCTTCATCCCCCAAGCTTGAGGGGTTGATTCCTGATGCAAAAGCATTTGCTGGGCCCCACACACTGTTCCATTTGGCAAGAGGGATGTGATTTAATATCAGCATGACGGATTCATCGTACTGTGTAAACGTTGCCAGCTGTCCCAGAAGCAATGCCTTAGCAGACCTCCCCAGTTGCTGAGCCGTGGTCTCCCTCACTTGCACGTGGTGGGGTGGGAAGAGGGGGAAAGGCAGTTGGGAGACATTTGTCAGCTTTCTAGTTTGATTAAAGAGTTGATGAGGTTCACTCTTTGTCTGCTTTCAAGAGAACCAATTCCAGCACTTAGGGAGGGGTATGTCTCAGCTTTTTTGTCTGCAGAACCAACACGACTTGAAATTCTCTATCAAGCTACAGCTAATGTGCTTTCAGGCATCTGTTGGTTTGTTTTTATCATCAAAGTTTTCTTCTTGGCAGTTAATACCAAGAACAGAGTGTTTTCAAATGAGGGGATAAAGTTCTGCCAGGACATCTTCAATGTCAAAAGCTTGTCCATATAGTGTAGGTTTATTGTCGCCTTTCTCCTTAATTATATTCGCTGTTGCAGAATATTCTTATTCAACCAAAAGTCACCTGAGTTGATTTTTTTTTCTCTCTTCCCAGCAGAGACCAAGGAGAATGTTGGTGTTTCACAGTGACACTAGGAATTTAATGAGATGACAATGTGAATAAGAAACTCTCAGTGTGCAGACTGGGGAAGGAAATTAACTTCATTCTCCTTTATTGGAGGGACTTGAATTTAATTCTGCTTATTTGAGTGGGAGAAAAGAGTGCTAAAAATACTTCCCTCAGCAACTTATGCTTTCCCTCCCACCTTGCTCTGTGCTTTTTCTCTGTACTACTCTTCTAATCTTAACCCCTTTTGTACCATGTCTTTCCTAGGAATGATGGGTAAGGTGGTGAGGATGAATCTAAACTAAAGAGATTGGGAGAGAGGGAGGGGAGAAATTGTCCAAAATCCCTCAGGGAACAGGATAGAAGCAAATGCCAGAGTTCCCTTTGCGACAGTAGGGTAGGACAGCAGAATGGTTGGATGGGTATGGGGTTTGGAGACCGACTGCCTGGATACGTCTCCTGGCTCTAATGCCACAACTTCAGACAAGTGTCTAAATTCTGAAAGCCTCAGGTTGCTCATATGTAAAGTGAGGGTGGTCAGAGTACCTACATAATATATGAAAAGTTCCTGGCACAGCGCTAAGTGCATGATAAGTGCCCACTGTTACTGATGCATATTACTATCGTTCCTTCTACAGGTTCCTCTTGAGCACCATTTGTGCAGCTATTGCCAATCAAATCTCAATGCGGGGATGTAAGGACACAGCAGAGAAGTTTCTCAATCTCAAATAGGTTATGGTCCAATAGGGCTGTCAGTGCACCCAGTGAAATCTTAAATATCAATGGAAATGTTTCTTACGAACTTAGGTAGAATACAGAAGTTGGCACTTAGCTACTCTATGTGCTAACAGGACTTGCCCATGGTGCTCCACTCTTGGCAGCATACTGTAGAGGGGTGGCTGAATTGTTAATGGAAGTATTTGATGTGATTTTGATTCTGTAAGCCAAAGAGAAAAGTATACTTAGACAATTGGAAGTTATTCGTGATGCAAGAACTTTCATGGGTCCAAAAAAAAAAAAAGAAAAAAAGAAAAGAAAAGAAAGGGAGTGACATCAACAAGAAGGTTCTTGGCACTATTTAAGCCATAGTGTAGGCGTAGGCAGTTCTCACTTAAAAAGAAATTCAGGTGTACTCAACAAATTGAGCACCTACTGTGGCCGGCTGCTTTGCCGACCAAAGGGCACTGGGGCCCCCACCTTTCTGGATTCCATAGCCAAGCAAGAAAGACAGCTATTGTTAACATTTACATGAGAAGAATGTGACTTATCATGAGGGAAGTATGACGTCATGGAAACATAAAATTAGGAGATCTTAACCTAATTTTGCCAGTAAGGGAGTCTTCCCGAAGGAAATGATCTTTCAGTGGAGACTGGAGGAATAAATGGGAGTTAGTCAAGGAAAGGGGGTCAAGAGGCTGAGTGTGGAGTGACATGTACAAAGTCCTGGAGAAGCGTGACCTTTTAGAAAAAGTTTTGCAACTCCAGCAGGGCCAGAGTGTGGAGGTCAAGGAGCAGAGTGCCCATATATGAAAAGAGACCCGCTGTAATTATGATAGTTAACATTTATTAAAAGCTTACCCTATACCAGATACCATTCAAATCTCAAGATAACTCACATTAACTCAATTTAACTTAAGTTAACTCAATTCTCAAGACAGCCCTGTAATATAAGTTTTGTTGTTATGCTCATTTTACATACGAACAGACTGACAAGCACAGAAGCAGGTTCCCCAAGGTTATGTGGAAATTAAATGGCTGAGGTTAGATGCAAACCCGATAATCAGATTTCAAGTCTATATTTTGTTTGTTTTTGTACCTTTGTTGAGATATAATTCCCATATCATACAATTCGTCCATTTAAAGTGTGCAATTCAGTATTTTAGTATAAAGAGCCTGTGTGTTTAACATGTATCACAGACCTATAGCAACAAATACACACATATATATATTTCAAATGTATGTATATATTTGTTGTATATGTCATGTGGCCTATATTATATGTTATATAAATATATAGATAAACATGATATATACATGGATCATTATGGAGATGTGTGCATATGCATCTATTATAAAACCATACTATTACCTTGGTCACTGTGTGTCATTATTAAGGTGCTTAGACTTAAGGGTAATGGAAAGACATTAAAGAGCTTCAAATAGGGGAGTGACGAGATCTGATTTGTGATTTACAGGATGGTGTGACGGAGGATGAGCTGGGGAGTGGGTCAGACAGACTCACTATTTATGGGACCAGACACATCTGTGAGGTCTCTGCTTGGAGGTTTAATTCAAAAAGACATTCCAAAAAGAAAGTTATGCGGCCTGCTCTCCAAGACCTTCAGTGTTCACAGACAGCTCACCTTTCCCGTGTTCACGCTCAGCCCAAGGGCAACAGGCTGAGCCTATGCGGAAGGGCAGTTTTATCCCAGTTGGACAGGGCACAAGCATGGCGGATGAATTCTGAACGCAGTTCATTGTTCTTCCCGCTAACGTGCTTGATGGGAGCTGATCAGAGGTCAGAGCACATCTAAAGTACTTGTATTGTATCACAGGCTTGTGGCAGAGATTGCATTTAACCAAACAAAGGAGAGAGCTGGTATGAAATCAATATGCAGAGTGCCTATGAGCTATGGAGGAAGGTAATGTGCTTTTCTTCTTTGGCTGTTAAATGCATCGCAGCTGCCAAGGAAAATGACTTTCCCTCTCAACTTCCTATCTGTCTAGCTGACTGGTTATTGGGAAGTGTTCAGGCTCTAGTGCTTTAGCTGTGTTTAATGAGGGAATCCTTGCATGAGAGCCTAAGTTCCTGTGGCCTAATTCTTCCTCCCGGACTCTGAAAAGATGTTTCTCCTTAGCAGACTCTGATCATAGATGTCTGGTGGAGCAAGGAAGGGTGCCAGGGCCTTGGATTTATAAGGCATGGTTTCTACTTGCGTTTGCGAACTTAGGCTAGAATATAAGATGTGAAAAATGTACCAGAGAAACCCATGTGCAAGGCTGTGCTCCCTTAAAGTGCCCAGAACATTGGGGCCACACATGGTCCAAAGAGAAGCCTTCACTGAGAAGTAGAGGTCTGAGTTAACCCTTGAAGGATTTCAATGGATGAAGTTAGAGCAATCAGAAGAAGCTGTTCTCTTTGAAAGGAGATGTCAAAAAGCCACTCTTATTCTTGCAGTCCAGCCTGGTAACTGAACTTCAGTTTAAAAACTTAGTCCTGTCACTTGAACAGCTGGGGGATAAAAAATGAATTACGGGATGGGAGTTGAATTGACTGGTGGTTAAAATGAGCCCTTTCCTCTTTCTCTCTCCATCTTCTTCCTGCCGCCTTTCCTTCTGAGATCCACAGACAGACCAATTACGAGTGTGAGAAATCAGTGTGGGGGACTGTCTTTGCTGCCACAAATCACAAGTGAGGTGACACAAAACAGCTAATGCAGTCCTTGAGAACTGAATGTATAATCACCCTCTGCATAGTAGCATTTAGTTAGATCAAAATACTTCCACGGGGTTTCTGTTTTGTTTTTGTTTTTGCCATCTCATTTGATTTTCAAAACCACCCTTAAAGGTGCTCAGGATGAGGGGAGAAAAAAGAAAAGAAATCTCCATCTGAGAAATTAAGAGATGGAAGAATGTGGAAGTAAGCTTGCCCAAGTTTACACAGCGAGTGTGTATTTCTACTCTGACGTCATGCCCTGTGGTGGGACCAGTCACCCACCTCTCCTACTGCTCGCTGATAGTGGTTAGGCCTCTGCTGTGAGCATGGCTCTTCCCCAAGCACCACTGCAGATGATATAGAAAGTTCTAAGAGATTGATTATGATCTCTGAACATTTGCCTGATATTTCTGTTAGGTGGTCATTCTAAAGCACAGTTTTTCTTTTTTCTGAAGATCATGGGCCTCCTCTCAGAATGTTTTTTTTAGCCCATTTATGAGTTAAACCCATTGTACCCATTCAATCCGAGGCATTTAAAAAAATTTTTTAATGTCTATTTATATTTCAGAGAGAGAGAGAGAGCATGAGCAGGGTATGAGCAGAGAGACAGAGACAGAATCTGAAGCAGGCCCTAGGCTATGAGCTATCAGCACAGAGCCTGACATGAGGCTCAGACTCACAAGCTATGAGATGATGACCTGAGCCGAAGTCGGAATCTCAACCCATGGAGCCACTCAGGCGCCCCAAATCTGAGGCATTTAAAATGGCAAATGCTAGGGCACCTGGGTGGCTCAGTCAGTTAAGCCTCTGACCAAAGCAAGCCAATGACATAGTTATCAACATATAAAACATGGTTTTGTGACACAATATTTGAGGTCTTCATTATACACATCTAAAAAGATCTAGTTGTAGGCCAAGGAATTACCATCATTTCAAAGTAGTGATGAGTATAAATGATGGCTTTGCGATGCGTACAACTTCACTGTGATAGGAAATCTGTGATTTCTGTTGGTGAAAGAGTCACAGAGTAATCATTAATACGGACCATTTTCTACATTCCAATCAAAGGAATGATGTATCTCAGTTAAAGATGAGAGGAAATAATGATGTAAAATCTGCCCTTTCACAGTTCACGGACCTATGTGAATTCTATCTATTCATGAATCCCTAGCATCTCCAGGTGAGGTCCCCTGTCTTAATGTTAATGCTTAGTGAGCACTTAATGTGCAGTCTCTCCATTAAGCTGGGGATTTAGCTAGAATGTAACAAGACTCAGACACGGTTCCAGACTCTGAGGTACGTCTGTATCATTTCATGTTCAGTATCATGGACCAGATGAAAGGGCCTCCTGCCTCACGTGGAGCTCTATCATTAAGTTCTGGAAATGGAGTTAGCCTGGAATGGGTAGGAGGGAGATGCCATGATACACCAGGACTAGACAGTTGTTCTCAACATGGGCAATTTTGCACACACACACCCATTCAGAGATAAATGACAGTGTCTAAAGATATCTTTGATTGTCACAAACGTGGGTGACTGGGGTTGCTACTGGCATCTAATGGGTAGAGGGCAGGGATCCTTCTCAACACCCTGCAATGCACAAGACAGCCATTCACAACAAAGAATTATCTGGCCCCAAAGGCAGAGTTTGAGAAGCCCCAGACCAGCAGGAAGGTCTATTGAACACTGAAGTCCCATTGTAAATAAACTTGAGTGTCTCTGGTTCTGTGCCCTCCATCCCATGTAATGTATGTCCTTTCTGATTTCTCCAGGTTTTGTATAGATTACATTCTCCCCCCACCCCCAAATGCTGCCATAGTGCCTGATATCAGGTCATACATACAGCAGGTTGCACTATGTTAGCCACTGATGAGGGGTGACCCTGCTGCCTCCCTCACTTAAGGCTTCACTCCAAAGTAATGGCAGAAGCAAGGAACTACAGATAGGAGCTCTGCAAGAGATGGTTTTTGGGAGCAGGGACTAAAAGAAATGACACAAGTCGAGTTTGAATCTTTGCCTCCTGTTCAGAGCAGTGTGATGACCTACTTTTATCTGTGAAGTCGGGGGTGAAACAGCTGGGGGAAGACACCCCTAATAGGAAGTTCTGTTTCTTCTTGATACACCATAAATTACGCTTGTCATACAGGATGGATATCCCTTCCTTTATTTATATAATCTTGTAGTAGAAATTGACCTTAAAAGGCATTTATGAAATCACTGACATTAGTTAGGCACCTAATATGTACTTTTATCACTTCCCATGTTTTTGATGCGTCCCCACATTCCTTTCCATTGAGAACCAGGGTTGTTTCCTCTATACAAAAACCTATTACTAGGACAAAGGGTAGGCTGCATCTGTTATCTGAAGCATTGAAAATGCAAATGCTGGGATACCTGGGTGGCTCAGTCAGTAAAGCATCTAACTCTTGATTTTGGCTCAGGCCATGGTCTCACAGTTCCTGACTGCACAGAGCCTGCTTGGGATTCTCCCTCTCCCTCTCCCTCAGGCCATGGTCTCACAGTTCCTGACAGCACAGAGCCTGCTTGAGATTCTCCCTCTCCCCCTCCCCCTCCCGTTTTCTCCCTCTCAAAATAAATAAACATTTAAATAGGTAGGTAGGTAGGTAGGTAGGTAGGTAGGTAGGTAGCAGGTGCTAAGTTGTGTGTTACATGTTACAAGCATGCCCTGTAAACTACCATAGTAACATGGGTATGATCTCATAGTTGGATCTGTTGCTTTAAAATCCTGAGATGTGCTGAAATTGGTGGCATTTCCTTCTCCTTTAAGGTGATTTGGCCCAATCCTGAATGATTCTTCAAGGTATGATCAATTGCCTGGTGGAAGGATGATTTCTGTGGGGTCCCTGGGCCTCTGAAAGTCCTTTGCTCTAATGGATTAGAGGGATGTCAGCTTCATCCATTTAGTGAGCTTTCTCCTTGAGCTGTTTCCATTTGTCATGAAAATCTGGAAGGAGTTTTTGCATTGCCTGAGCAAGAACATTGAGAAAAAAAAATGAGACTAGGTTTATTGATTTGTTAGTGTCCACTGTCCCTAAAATGGGACCTTGGGGTGGGACCTTTGGGGAACTTTGAAAATATAGAGTTTAATGACTTAGATGGAAGTCTTGCTTTTAATCTTAAATTAATCCTATTTAGTTTACTAATCTGACTTTAAGAAGACATACTTACAAAAGGGGCAGTTTTTAAAAAGTGAAAAGGAGTCTTGATTTGATTCAGGGAGATTCCCTGATCCGGGACCATTTGTCACTAGCATTTGTACTTTGCCGTGCAGGTTAAAAAGCTTGCTCTCCTCTCATTTGGGCTTCATGATAAACTAGCCATAGGTTGGACAGTGGATTGTGCTCACTTAATAATGCAGCAACTAAGCTCAGAACAGTTAAAAGGTCTAGAATCACACAGTAAGTTTGGTGGGAAATCCAACATGAGGATGGTAGAGGATATATTTCTTAACGTGCAGGAGTTTTAGTACTATTCTTCCATGACCGATGAGAACTTGGACTGGGGTTTATTTTTAGTTACTTTGAATTTTCTTTTTTTTTTCTTTTTTTTAATGTTTATTATTTATTTTTGTGAGGTGGGGGAGGGGCAGAGAAGGAAACACAGAATCTGAAGCAGGCTCCAGACTCTGAGATGTCAGCTCAGAGCCTGACGAGGGACTCGAACTCGTGAACCGTGAGATCACGACCTGAGCCGGAGTTGGACACACCCAGGGTGCCCCTTGGGTTTATTTTTAAAATAAGAGATAACGAAAAAAATAACAGATCGGGCATCCTTGGGAGCTTAAAGCGGATTCGCATTAGGCAGAAGGGACCACCGTGATAGCTGCTGTCTTTTCGTTCTGCCATTCTCTCAGCTCCAGTCACCCAAGCACAGAAAAGAAGTAACCAGAATGTTTTAAAGTCCTTTATTCAAATGAGGGAGCTATGTGCAGGCCCCATATTTGATTAAAAGGGGAGGAAGAGGGAGGACCTGAATGTGTTTGAATGCATCACAGGACAGGCTTTCCATGGGAGTCCTCAGAACATACCTTCCTAGCAGTCAGATCCTACCAGTCAGATCTCAGTATCAAGTCTTGGTGTCCCTGCCTACCTGAAGCAGGATTATGAGCAAGTCCACAACCCCTCGGAGCCCTTCTGTGCACAATGAGGGTTGGTGGGCAGTCCTGTTTTTCTAGGCAGTTGCTGTAGGAATTAAGTAACACAGTCCATGTACAGCTTACCATAGTTCCCGAAAGGCACTACATTATCAATAAATAAAATATTTTTTTATCATTAAAAACAATTACCTTTGTCAAAACCTCAGTTTCCTCACTGCACATAAAGAAAATAATAGTGTCTAATTTGTGTTATTGTTGCAGGGATTAAAAAGTATAATATAGCAGAAGCACCTGAAAGTAATGTTGTCAATTGTTGTTCTTAGAATCTTGAACATTTCCTATCATCCAATAGTTAATATTTAAAATACCCCTGAAAAATAGCTTTTAAAAAAATTCTTAACTGCTCAGTAAATCAGCCAGCACAAACTTGAGCATAAAAGCCAAAGTAATACTGATTAAAAAAAAAAAAAAAAAGAATTCTAGCAAAGAAACACAAGAATGGTGTTCTCTGCCCAGTGAGTCACATAATGGGAAAAAGTTGGGCCAAGCATGAGATCATAAGGGAGCCGAGGATTACTAAATACGTTTGGGCCATAATAAGGAGACAATAAATAGGAAGAGAGCAGTAGGACCACAGAAGAATGCGTTCATGCTCTAGAAGAAAATATTCACAAGGTTATCCAGCTGCCCATAGAGGGCGATAGAAAGGATTCCCCTGGGAAAATCAGTATCAAAATCATAAACTACCTTTCTTCATTTAGGGTATATCAGATGAAAGCAAGCTTATTGGCCCATAGAAAGTAAGCCATCATCTTTTATTTCTTAAGTTCCAAGGGATATTAAGGTAAAACAGCTGAAAGAATGCAAAGATACAATAATCCAGGCCAGGGATCTTTGGTCTTAAAGACACAGATAGTAGATATTTTAGATTTGGGAACCCCAGGATCTTTATCCCAACTCCTGAGCTCTGCCATTATAGTGGAAAAACAACCACAGACAACATGAAATGAAATTTTGCTTGACTATTTTCTCACAAAACTTTATCAAAAAAACAAAACAAAAACAAACAAACAAAAAAAAAAACGGGGGGATAGATTTAGCCCTAGGGTTGTAGTTCACCAGTCCCTGGTCTAGTCTGTATTTCTGTTACCTTTTCATCACTCAGTCTGTGACATCTGATACTGAATACAAATTCCAAAGACTGAAAATCTTCCCCCAGACTGTGAGAGGGTTGAGAGTGTGGGCTCATTCAACACTGAGTCTTCAGCATCTTTGTAGTGCTTGACATACAAGAAAGGATGGATGGATAGGTGGATGGGTGGATAGATGGAACAACACACAGATGGACAGATTGACAGTAGTTTATGTCTGTTTCTAAACAGGAACATCATCATCACCATTAACATTCACTGCACTCTCTTACTGTGTTCTAGGCACTTGCAAAGTGCTATACGTATGTTCTCTTAAGAACAGCAAGGCCTTACAGTAAACTATGAGGTAGATATTATCATAGCTCATCAGTTCTAGTAGTATGGTATAGTCCTGGACATGTTAGATGCTCAACCTTGAGTCACTTACACTCATCTCCCCAATCCCTTCATATAGGTGTTTGTTAGAATTTAAAAGTATGTAGGAAAATCTCCATAAATATTAAAGTGATATTAAAAGATTAGGTCACTGAGGGGGCACCTGGGTCCCTCAGTTGGTTAAGCCTCTGACTTTGGCTCAGCTCATGATCTCACGGTTTGAGTTCAAGCCCCATATTGGGCTCTGTGTTGACAGCTCAGAGGCTTGAAGCCTGCTTCGGACTCTGTGTCTCCCTCTGTCTCTGCCCCTCCCCTGCTCATGTTCTGTCTCTCTCTCAAAAATAAATAAGCATTAAAAAAGAGAATAATAAAAAATAAAAGATTTTTACCAAGCTTTGAGCAAGCGCTGGTGTACATGAACAGGCTGAAGTGGTCCCACATTGGAACGTTTGACCCTATGTGTGTACTGCCCCAGGTGGCTGTGGAGAAATTAGACAATATTAGGGCAGTTTGGGGGTGGAGGTCTGTGGATCATTGTTCACCATCTTCTCTGTAGTGCTTTGGGCATTGCCTAACCTACAGTAGGTACTAAAGAAAATTGACTTAAAGGAGGAATGATGGCATAAACAAACTAACAGAGGAAAAAAATAAGTAAAAAATCCACCTGCCCAGCCCAGGAAGGACAATATGTCCATAAAATATTCTAAGTGTTAACTTAATAGGTATCCCCACAGAGACGGGCATATAGATCATAATATAAAATAATGGGAAATGCCTGATCTACTTACTACTGCCTTGAAAGCTGAAACATTTTCATAATGGATCAGAAAGGCATTTTTCAGGACAACTTGGTAATTCATCTTTATTTTCTTGTATACACAGTGCATTCCATTTAAAAAGAGATGCTAATGCATTTATATTAAAGCATATGGATTTACAGCCCGGGATAAAGTATATTCATAAGTAGTATACCTTAATCCTGTCTATGGAAAGGGAAGAATCAACTGGCATCAGATTAGTATTGATTAACTGTCACTTGGATTGACAAAGCAGCACAAGATACACTTAGCAAATACCCAAACCAAGCTATAAAGCTCTGCAGATTTGGATTTTGACACTTGCCTTTTTTTTTCCCCCTCTAAAACATAATCAGTTCAACATTTAAGAATATACTCTTTGGCACTGAATAATTCAGACCTCATCGACACCATTTTTTTTCCCTTGCTGTATGACATCAGCACTTATAGGAATTTATAGGAATAGAGGAAAAAGCTATAAAAAGCTCAGAAAAAGTCCTTGCCCCTGGATTGTTAAATAGAAAGACAGACAGAGAGAGAGAGAAAGAGAGAGAGAGAGATGCTAAATGCCCTCAAAGCTGTATTACACCAATTCAGCCCCGAAGGCCACTTGAGCATACTCGCTTTCACAACTCTTGTCTGGTAGGGAAAATCGACTGGCTTCTGTTGCCCTGTGGATTTCCATTTCATATTGAGCAGGCATTTGAAGTACAGCTGTATAGGAATAATGATCTCTCTCAAAAGACAGGCTTGTTTGTAGGCTCCAGAGAGCAGTTCTCCTTGCTTTAGTGATGCTGAGTGGGAGGGACAGTCGTGACATAGACTTCTCCACTCAAGAGGAAAAGAATGCATTATTCAGGTTGCTTCCAATTATCAGTGACAGAAAGCAAAAATTAATCAGACTTAAGGAACGTTTTTCTTGTTTGTTTGTTTTTTGTTTTTTTTAAACAAAGGGAACCTCCTCACTCACATCATTGGAAATTCCAGATAGGGCCAACTCTGGTGTTTTTAACATCTCCTCCCCAGCCCAGGTTTTCTTCAGGCAGCTCCTTAGCAGACATTACCTTAAGAGAAAGATGGAAACATCCTTGTATGGACAGACATAGCTGCCATTGGAGGGAAGTGATCAGCCCCACATGGGTAATTTGCTCTCACAGCAACTACTTTCTGGGGAATCAGATACTCTCAATTGGCCACCCTGCATCACATGCCCTTCTTCGTGTTTGTGGGGTATGTGGGGAGGAACATGTGATGAGCATCCCTCAAAGACTTACCCAAAGCAAATAATAGTTCTATTGAAAGGAGAGTGAGGGAATATTAAACAGGTAAAGCCATTGTCACCATTCAACCTTTTCCCTTGCCTCATGTGTGGGTGTGACATCTTCCTTTGAAATTCTTTCTTCAGACTTTGTTTCTTGCTAAAGTCTCAGAGATTTGCAATGACAAAGGACATGGGTGAAAATGAAACTTCATTTTTTTTTAAATTCCCCTTGTCTTTTCTCCATAGCTGTATTGCCTAACCCTGGTTGAGTAGTCAGGGTTTAATGCCTGTTACAAAACTTTGAAGGCAGAGGGCAATAGGAACTCAAGATTGTTGTGGGTGCCATGGCTCCAGTTTAATGTAGCAAAGTAAATGACCTGGAATATCTCCACCATTCACAAATGAAGAACTGCCTCCTGAGTGGTATTTTCTCTTCAAAGGGCCCAAGCTCACTTAAAGCTGCTTATCTACGTTCAGTCAGGTGTTTGGAGATCTGTGCCAGGGAAACCCTAGAATGCAGGTATTCCCTCCACACCTCACAGGCCACATGACCTCCTTTTACCCTGCTTGCTCACATTTTCTCATGAAGATGCTACTTCTTGCATACTTTCAATCTGGCTGCCAGCCTTGCATCTCTATTTGAAAGTTAAAAGTGTAAGCCTGGGGGACTGGTTGGTCTAGTTTCTTATCACAGGTCCATTACTAATTAGCTTTGTAATAGTGGGTAAGTTATCACTTACCCTGCAGAAGCCTCATATTTCTTAACCAGAGGGTTGTCACAAAGATGAAAGGGACTGTCTCTGTAAAAGCACTTAGCATGACTGTCAGTTAAGTGTTAGTTGTTATTGGTCAGTACCTGTCACTCACTGAACCTTTCCTCTGGGTTGCTTAGTTTCAGTTTTCAAGCCAGAATCTGATTGGTCAGGTATGGACAGGTGGCAATTCTAACAGGACCACCTAGATAGCCCTTCAGCAGAGAATCTGGTCTAACCAATCATCACTACTTCTTGGTGGTCTTTTCTTGGAGGAGGAGATTTTTGGAATATGTCTCAATTCCCAGGCTTATGATGGAATAAATAACACCTTCAGCAAGAAGTTAAGAAGGTGCTTTGCAGCTAGATTTGCCTAAGTTCTGATCCTGGTTCCACCGTCACTCTCTGAAACCTTTCTGTGTTTTAGCTGTGTCGTGTGAAAACAGGGAGATAAAAATAGCATGTGCCTCATAGGGGTGGAGTGAGAATTAAGTGAGTTCATCCATGTGAAGTGCTCAGAAGCATGCCTGACAAATAGTAAGCACTTAATAGATATCAGCCAATGAAATGGCTTTTTACTCGTGTAACTCTGAGCTCCCACAATAGTCTGGTAGGAAACTCTATCTCCATCATTACTGGGTTGCTCAAGAATCAGGGTAGCACATAGAGTGTCAAGAAAATGTGGGCAAGCCTGTTAATCCTTGGTCCATTAAGATCACCTCTGCTATCTTCATTTTTCCAGCCTATATAGTCACTGAAAGTATGTAGTCTCCCAACTTGCATGCCATGGAGAGGGCTAAGGAATCTTCGCTGAGGCTGTGGACCATTGTGCCAAGGGGCATGACACAGCTGTGCCCTCTGAGAGTTTCCCACCTCCCTAGGGATGATTCTGGTCCCCAGAGGACCTTACATCTCACAATTATTCTAAATCGAGGGCAAAATCTGCCTGTCCTCTGGGCTTCCCTCCAAGGCACTCTTCTCTTTTCCCTCCTTGGGAGAGTAGCCAGCACACTCTCCACTCAGATTAGGCCTTCACTAAGGGCAGGAATAGCTGTCGATTTGAGGCAGCTTTGCTTTTGATCCGCTGAAAACCTTCCATCATGGAACTTAAATGCATTTTGCTAAGCGAAAGCAGCAAACCCAAAAACTCTCTACTGAATGATTCCATTTATATGACGTTCTGGCTAAGGCAACACTGTAGGGCCTGAGGACAGTGGGAGCCAGGAGTAAGGGGCTTGAGGGAGAGATTGACTACAGAAGGGCAGTGCAAGGGAAGCAGATTTTCAGAGCAATAAAATTGTGCTGTGTTTGCTTATGGTGATAGATACATGACTGTACCTATTTATCAAAACTTGCAGAATGATAGATCACAAATAATAGTACATTTCACTTGCTGGAAACAAACATCAAAGAAATGCAGAGGGGGGCGCCTGGGTGGCGGAGTCGGTTAAGCGTCCGACTTCAGCCAGGTCACGATCTCGCAGTCCGTGAGTTCAAGCCCCGCGTCAGGCTCTGGGCTGATGGCTCAGAGCCTGGAGCCTGTTTCCGATTCTGTGTCTCCCTCTCTCTCTGCCCCTCCCCTGTTCATGCTCTGTCTCTCTCTGTCCCAAAAATAAATAAATGTTGAAAAAAAAATTAAAAAAAAAAAAAAGAAATGCAGAGGGTCTTACTATCTGCTTGAAGTTGAGGAGAGATAAAAATATGGGGAGAACAAACACAAATCAATCGTTCTAAAAATCATCAAGCCACAGATGAAGATAAAGAGGGGGGCTAAGCCTGATCATGTCATGTTCAAATGTTGGGCTTTTTGTTGTAGGGAACAGGAGCTCATCACATACTGTGAACCAGACAGGAAACCTGAGACACTTGGGTTCTGGGAAGTGTCACTGACTGAAGTAAATTGGAGAGGTTACAAGAGAGCTGCTAGAGAAGAAGGGAGACTGTACCACTGAGACCGAATAGCTAAAGCCCTAACCATTTCCGTTCCTGGACAAAGATGTGTCAGGCTGTCACAGTGGTGTAGCAGATACTGACCAGCTCAAACCTCTTCCCTCTAGAAGTTTCTGTTTCATTCCACAACTTTTACTACCTAAGAAATTGAATTCAAAGCATCTGAGTTTGCGCATCTTGTTTAGAAAAGAACAAAGAATCCCATGACGTGGTCTTTATATGACAGTGAAGGCAGCATACACTCAATGGACTGTCTCACGAGATAGAATAAAATGAGTGTTCATCCAGCATTTCAGTTATGCATTATGGAAGCACAAAAGAAGGAATAATTAGTGATAACTGAGAGAAGACCAGGAAAAGATTCGTTATGGAGGAGGTATTTGAGCTGGGCCTTAAAGAATTTGATACACTTAAAAAAGAAAAAAACTTTCTGACTGAGAACATAGAATTGCAGTCAGTGATCAATGAAAAAGTACTTCAATAACATATAAAGGTCTAGTAAGAGTGGTTTCCAACTTTTGGTCATTTGGCTTATGGCAAAAAAAAAAAAATTCTAGGTGAAGAGTATGATCATCTTAAAGGGTCTGTTTGCTTCTCTCTCCTTGGTCTTGGGTAGAATGGTATTGACTCTTATGCAGGGAGGGGTGAATAACAGAATTCTCACAAGGTGGCTCAAATGAATAATAACTAGGGACTTGGTTTTCTCTCATAAGAAGTAGTCTATTGATAGACACTTGCTGGTAGCTTAGTGGTGTCTGGGTCAATATATCTGAAATCCACCTGGCTTTTGTCTCATGGTTGGAAGATGGCTCTCACAGCTCCAGATTATACTGATAATCAGAAATAAGAGTGGTACCAGCCATATCTGTCCCTTCCTACTAGAACAGAAAAAGCTCACCCCATACTCATCCCCAGTAGGCTTCTACCTACATGGCATTAGACAAACCCATGTCATAGTGGCCACCCCTAGCTTCAAGAGAGTCTGGGAAAGCAAGTATTTAGCTGCGTACTTTGCTTCCATGAATAATACCAATATTTTGTTGGCAAAGGAATGGATGTTGATAAGTGACATGCTGGCCATACTAGGGATAAAGGTAAAAGAAATCTATACAGTGTGTAAGGTGAAAATCATACAGTCAAAATTACCTCTTTAAAAACTTTATTTCTAATGTTTATTTATTTTTGAGAGAGGAAGAGGCAGAGTGTCAGCAGGGGAGAGGCAGGGAGAGGGAGACACAGAATCTGAAGCAGGCGCCAGGCTCTGAGTTTTCATCACAGAGCCCGATGTGGGGCTCAAACCCACAAACCGTGAGATCATGACCTGAGCCAAAGTTGGACGCTTAACCGACTGAGCCAGCCAGGTGCCCCAAATCAAAATTATCTTTAAGTCACCTGTAAAGTATCCCCATTTTGAGGCTTACTTTCATATAAGATTGTATTCTGAAAGTAAAGCATTCAAGTGTTCTAATGCTTTGAGGCATCCAGTACTTTTATTAAGATTTCAATTTGCTGGTCCTTACTTTTCAAGTTGTCATCTTGATCTCCTGTAAATGACTTTATAAGTTTCTCCAATTATTTTTTAGACAGTGTTTCTCCATGGTCCTCAATTAATGTTTCAATTTCCTTCTCTATAGGAAAGCATCACCCCCCAGCTGCTTGGCTACAGGCACAGAGTGTTCCACTTCTTTTTCAATGACCAGGAAGCCCTTAAAATCATGTATGTGTTGTTTTCTTGGGTCTCACCAGTGTCCATTGAGCCTCAGAGTCTTGATTTGCTCTCACACTGTGAGACAGACACTTGGGAACTGAGTCTTGCCTAAGAAAGCCGTGTATTCGGGGCTTTCATTTTGCACTCACTCCCAAGAGGAAGGGCAGGCAGAACGAGTGTTGTCCTTAACTTGATCGTGCAGTTCGTATCCATTCTCTCCCCCATCTCCCTGAACTGTTGGCCTGATTCTGGCCATCTGTCTCGCAAAGACTTGGAGGGGGACATGGGTGGAGTGCCACATTCATGTCATTCATGAGACACACAGTGCATCATCTTTGAGAACACAGAACATGGAGTCTCTCTCGTGCCCAGGTGTGCTGTCCTTGCCAAGCAGCCTTCTCGGCTTGTTGATGATGCTCCATTGTTCATATACCATCCTAACTTAGAGGCTGCCTTGTTCCAGCATTCCGTCTGTTACACAAATCCAGTGAGTTGAAGTTCTTTGTTTTATTGTGTAGTTTTATTTACTATCAAAAATAGTGCAGTCATAAGAAACTAAAATGAGGTTGCTTGCTGCTTGGATGGTTCCTTTTATATTTTCCAGTTTGGGCTTAATGATACACCGAGCATGAGTTCTGGTCTATTGGTTTCTAGAGTAGAGTTTGTTTAATTAAACTACTTGTCTCTTCATATCTTGCCAGAATATTTTTATACGTGGATCTTTAAATTGCTCTGCAGTTTCACATTCTACAAAAATATATAAAATGTGCACCTTGATGGTATGGCCAGTTCAGTTAAATTGTCTTATTTTATTTTTCTCCATGGTTACCATTCAAATTGTTTAATGATATTCTTCTGTATTACTGGCCTAATCTTCTATTATAATAAATAATGATATCTGTTGTTTGGTGACACTTTAGTGTCCTGCAACCTTATATATATACTTTTATAATCCCCATTCCACGAAGCCGGAAACTGAGTCTTGAAAAGCTAAATAATTTGCCCAGTATAATATTTCTCTTCACAGTCTTCCTGTACAACCCTGAAGTTGTTACACTTTACCCAGTGTACATGTCTATTAAAGTACCCCATCTACATGAACCTGAATATCCACATTATGCACACGGACATTCAAGTAGCTAAGCACATGTGCCTCCACCCAGCAGGTGCCATAGAACAGACCGATGCCCCTATAAAAGTTTTGTTACCAACCAGAGCTGGAACTTTAAACTCTGATATCTAATATCCAATATCCAATATTCAGCTATCTTACTATATTTCTCTTGTCAAAAAGTAGTAGCTCTTGCTTATAACAATCTCTTCCCTTCCCACTTACTCCTGCCCACAAGAATCTGCCTCCATTTCTTGATAGAATGACTCTGATTATATAAGTGATCTGCGTGTTGCTAAATGTCATGGGCATTCTTTTTTAAGTTTATGTGTTTATTTTGAGAGAGAAAGCAAAAGCAAGGGAAGGGTTGGAGAGAGAGTGAGAGAATGAGAATCCCAAGCAGGATCTGCATTGTCAGCTCAGAGCCCGATACAGGGCTCAGTCTCACAAACTGTGAGATCATGACCTGAGCTGAAACCAAGAGTCAGACTGAGCCACCCAGGCGCCCCTTCATGGGCATTTTAATTTCCCTTCTTACCTCTAAGTGCCAATTAACATGGGTAACTCCTTCCACTTTTTAGAAGTACTTTTTTTCTCTTGACTTCCTATGTTACCCCATTCCTGGTCTTCTTCTAACCTCACAAGCCATTTCTTTTCAGTTTCCTTTGATAGTTCATGCTCCGATAGCAAAACTTGAAATGTTGGAATCCCTTAAAATTCTGACGCTGGCTCTCTTTGTCTATCACTCTCACCATTTCTTGGATCAGACCACCCATCCCATTTTCTTAGTTTCCATAATCATCTGTATTCCAAAAATCTCTATGCCAATGGTTTAGAACTCTGCCTTGAGTATTATACCTCTGTATCCAGCTGCGTACATAAACATCTGAATTTGGAAAACCCACAGATACCTTAAATTCATCATAGCCAAAACTAAATTTTTGCTCTTCCGCCAAACCTGAACATTTCTTACCCCTTTACCCCTCATATCATACTACCAGGTTCTTTCAACTCTACCTCTTCAGTACCTGTCACGTTCACCTTTCCCGTTTTTTTCACTATGGGTTACATATTTTAGGCCTCCATCATTTCTTACCTGGCTACTAAAATAGCCATCTAACTGATCTGCATGCATTTGCTCTTGATCCCTTGTACTACATTTTATACAGTATAGTCAGATCCTGTAACTATTGGAATTCGATTTTGTTGGAAATAACAGACAGCCTAACCAGTAGTGGCTTAAACAAGTTGGGGATTTGTTATTATGTAATAATAATTCTGGATGTATGCTGTCCAAGGCTTATAGCAGAACAATGTTATAAAGAGACCAAATTCCTTCAACCTTCTTCCTTTCACACCTTTAGCAATATGGCTTGTACTCACATGGTCTCATAAGGGCTACTGTGCCTCAAAGCATTGCTTCTCTATTTCAGAAAGGGAAGAGTAAAGAACAAAAATCCTTCTTTGTTATGCTTTGGGTTTTTTTTGTTTTTGTTTTTTTTTAATTTGGGAAGAAAATATCTCCCCAGACACGTGTTCCTACATCTCCCTGGCCAAGGCTGTATCACACAGCCACCTAACACTGCAAAGGGAGTCTGAGAAGTTGAGTAGTTTGGGTTTCCAGGCTGCACCATAGACAAATGCAAGAGGGGATGCGCTGTGCTTAAAATGTGACAAGCCGACAGTCCTTAATATCTGCCCCAGAGTATTTAAAAAAACATACCTGATCATCTCATTCTCCTATAGCCTTTCAATGGCTTCCTTTTCCTATTAGGATAAAATTCTCAAACACGCACATGGACCAAATGCTCCTACGTGACCTTGCCCCTGACTGCCTCAGAAATCTTATGGCTGTCTTGCTCTTTCCACTCCAGCTACAGTCCTCTCCTTACTATTCCTTAAAAGCAGCAAGCCATTTTATGCATTGTGTGTATATCTATGTGCAGAGAAAGATTTCTTGTGCCTTTAAGAACCAGTGTTTGGGGGCACCTGGGTGGCTCACTCAGTTAAGCATCTGACTCTTGTTTTTGGCTTGGGTCTTGATCTCATGGTTTGTGAGATAGAGCCCTAGCTGGGCTCCAGCACAGAGCCTGCTTGGGATTTTCTGTTTCCCTCTCCCCCCTTTCTGTCCCCCACTTGCACATGTTCACTGTCTCTCTCTCTAAATAAATAAACTTAAAAAAGAGAACCAGTGTTTGTACCCTTGGGGGCTACATTGACCCCACTGAGAATACATGATTTACAATAATTGTCACTATAAAAATCAGTATCTGTCTAGCCACCATAAAAGTTCATAAGGGCAGACGTTAGATCTTCATAGCCAGGATTGCCTTAATACAGTGCTGGCCACAGAGTAGGTAATTGTTAAATGTTGATAGACAATGAATATTACAACACTTAGGATGGCTAGAGATTTTATATATTTTTTGAAAATTGTATTTGTGATCTCATAAATAAGAAAAGCCTGAATCTGTTTTCCCCCCAAAACCATTTATGGAATAGGGCATCCATAAATATTTGTTGAATGAATTAATTATCTGTACATTTTGGTCAGGAGAATTGTCCCTAATTCCTGAAAAGAAAATATTTGGTATGTATCCTGGAAATGACTTGTAATGACTACAAATGTTTTGCATGAGCAGTTTGTTAAATGCTACCAGGAGCCGGAGAAACACAATGGGATTAAATTACTTAAAGTGTCTTTATCCACTCAAAGTTTCTGTTTGTTGCTCATGTTGGGAAGGCTTTCAGAAGCCGACAGCCGCCTTCAAAGTGCTTAGCCCTGAAATTCATGGAAACTCTGCAATCTCACTGATTACTCAGTTCATTTTAAATCCCAGATTAGACATAACCCAACCCACTTCCTTAAAAAGAATTTTTCACTGCGCATTACCATTAGGAGAAAGCCAAAAATTCTTGTTATGAAATAAATAGAAAACTACTGTTTCGGAGGAATTTCCTGTGATCAGCACTCCCACGAAACACTTTTATGGATAACATGATATTGGGATTGCTATTCAGGAAAATAGGCCTCTAAGGAATATTTAAATATTAAAATGTAACTGTGTTCTCTAGCCTGGACTTACAAGGCAAAAACCATTTCTCCTGTATCTAGAAAGCTTTTAAACAGTAGCAGATATGTGAAATGTGAAACGTGCTTAGCTACAATTTTGGAGTAACTAGAAAGTTATCTTGCAAGGAAGACAATGTTCATTATTCAAGAAATTACTATACTGTTCATAGTTTTTTTTAAAAATATTTCCTGTTTATAAATACTTTGGAAGACTGTAAGTTTCCTTGTCACATTGCCTACACCTTCATAAGAAAAATGTAGTCAGATTCAGAGCAGCTTCTTTTACTAAGTAAAGGCAATTTTAGTTGCAATTAAAATATCAAATGTGAAAAACTAGATTTCATTGGAGATGTAGAAGGTCGCCATGGGCACCACTGGCTTTGAGTATTAATCACCTGGTTTTGACCATCCATGTCAGCTCTTCCCCTGGGCCCTCTGATACCCATTGTTCTCTGTCTTGTCCAGTGCCTCACCAGATCCCATTGGCTTTCCACTTAAATATCTCCTAAACCCATCCACTTTTCTCCATCTGTGCTGCCAATTCTCTGGTTCAACCTCCCACCATCCCTCTCTCTGCCCCACTGCATCTATCCTTACCCTCCTCAAGTGTCTTTTCCATGATACAGTGTCTCAGTCAGCTGCTGGTGCTGCTGCTGTAACAGAATACCATAGACTGGATGGCTTAATCAATAAGAATTTCTCACTGTTCTGGAGGCTGGGAGCCTGAGATCAGGGTGCCAGCATGGTGAAGTTCCAATGACGATTAGAGTTTCAATGTACGAGTTTTAGGAGGATACAAACATGCAGATGATAGCATGTTGGCTCAGTGATCTTGAAAAATGCCAGTTGGATCGAGCCAGATCCCTGCTTAAAACCTTCACCGTGACCTATAAGGTTCTGAATTACCCAGATCAGCCCACCTTTCCAGTCTCATCCCATGCTGCTGACCCTTGCAAAAAATAGTCTGGCCACACAGTTCTTTATTAACTTCAACTTCCCAACCCTGATGTTTTTTCATTATCTTTTCAACTGCCACTTCCCCCTCTTAACTAGTTTGTTCCTAATCACTTTACAAATACCAACAGAGGGGCGCCTGGGTGGCGCAGTCGGTTAAGCGTCCGACTTCAGCCAGGTCACGATCTCGCGGTCCGTGAGTTCAAGCCCCGCATCAGGCTCTGGGCTGATGGCTCAGAGCCTGGAGCCTGTTTCCGATTCTGTGTCTCCCTCTCTCTCTGCTCCTCCCCCGTTCATGCTCTGTCTCTCTCTGTCCCAAAAATAAATAAACGTTGAAAAAAAAAAATTTAAAAAAAAACAAATACCAACAGAATTTCACTTTCTCAGGGAAACTTACCTGACAGACCAAGTTATGACCCCAAGTTGTATTTCAAAGACATTCTTTTATTTTCCTTTCAAGTCTTTATCACTATTTGTAACTATTAGATATTTTTATTTGAAAATAGCATTCAGGGGTGCCTGGGCGGCTCAGTCGGTTAAGCATCCAACTCTAGATTTCAGCTCAGGTTGTGATCTCACAGATTGCGGGTATGAGCCCCACATAGGGCTCCACACTACCAGTGTGGAGCCTGCTTGGGATTCTCTGTCTCTCTCCCTCTCTCTCTTCCCATCCCCAGTCCACATGATCACTCTCTCTCAAAGTAAATAAATAAACTTAAAAATAAATAAATAAACTAATAGCACACACTACTGGAATACACTGTGCCTTCCTATACTATGGACTCCATGTCTGTTTGGCTCACTTCTAGACCTTCCTGTTCAAAACATGCTGAATGTTGGGTTTTTCAAACCTACCAGCCTCCTTTTCTGGTCCCTTTCCTGGTCCATTGGGTTTATCCAGCCAGGTTATCTGGAGGATTGTAAAACAGCAGAGCTGGAAACAACCTTATAAATCATCTAACCTCCACCCCCATTTTGTATAACAAATGGGGAAATAAGACTAGAAAACAAATTGCCAAAGGCCACGTAATAAACTAACTCATAGAAGAGCAGCACTAAAAATCAGGTCTTTGGTTTGTCGGTTCTCTGATATTTCAGGAGATCAAATCATTCCTTCTCCCATTTTTCTTATCACCATTTTTTAGATTGAAATCTGTTGTCGATTTTATAACCTAATATTGGTATAAAAATATATCCTTTTCAAGTAAAATACGGTTCTTGTTTAGGGTTATCATTCAGGTTATATCTACCAAAGCAACACGGATTAGAACACTTAAAATGTTTTGACTTCAAACAATGGTGATTAGATATTTTAACTCGGCATTTTGACTATTTTGGCCCCATGATTCAAGCCCAAAGATGAGTTTTAGTCTATGTTCATTAATACAAAAGCGTTAATCATAATTGTGCCAATCTTAATGCATGCACATCAAGAAAGAATTACCAGAGCAAACTCCATTAAGCCAGCTTAACTCCTTAATCAATGTTCTAAACAGCACACTTAAACCATTTCTGACCTTTTTGAAAGTTTTCCTTGAAATTACTGTCTGAAAGATCAGTTCTTCGTGTACAACAAAAATTTGATTCATCATCCAATTTTTCTGGCTCCTATTATTATAACATCTAGTATAGTATTTCTTCCTTTGTGTCTAATGCTTCTCTCAAGTCCAATTTTCTTGTAGCATATTTTGCAGATGTGAATCTGCCTTTCAGGATTTGGTTCATGGCTTTCTTTAACATATGCAGGTTTAGGCACTTTAGTGTTTTTTATTTTTTACAAAATTGAATTTTCCCCAATTTTTTTGGAGTTTAAAGACTTATGAACCAGGGTTTTGTTTTTGCAGTTAGCTTCCTCTATAATAAATTTTTCCATCTACTGTTTTATCTCTTATGAAATTTATTTTCTAGCGAGCAGTTCTGCCAGTTAAATGCAGTTTGAAATTGGACAAAAGTCTGTTTGCTATTATTTGATTCCTCCTTAAACACAGAAAAGTTTTAGCATTTTTTCTTTTGATATTTCAAGGTTTCTTTCTTTCTTTTTTTTTTTTTTTTTTTTTTTTCCTGGTAGGGAATGGAGGTGGCCCAAGACAATCATCTGTTTAAATTGTTACCTGATGAAATATTTGATTTGAGGGGAAAACAATTTAGCTCTGACACTTCTTATCCCATCCCTTATTTTACAGCTGGGGAAATCAATGGTCAGAGAGGTCTTCTGATTTGCATAGGATCACAGAGATAGAACTGGATTTCAGGTCTCTTGACATCTGGGACACTTTGAGGGGAAAGCCTCCGAAGTTGAGTATGCTTTCCCGAGAGGAGAAGCTGGCTTTTTGTTACTATGGCAATGGAGGGGATTTGAGATTTTTTGACAAGTTTACCCCCTACCTGTACTGCAAGGAAAAAAGAACCACTGAGCTAATCTTTATGGTGATTCAAAACACTTTAGATAGATCCTGTCACATGCTTTATAAGTTCCTAATTGATTGTGTGGAATTAAGTTATTGGGCAGAGAACCATCTAATGGAAACACATTGATGAAATCATTTTTGAGGGACATTAATGGAACTTAAAATAAAACTGAAATGGCTTTATGGATTTTTCACTCAAACTGTTTATGAACATTTATTGCCAGTAAATTATATTGTGTCAGAAGAGGGAATCAGTAGGTATGGCTTTAATAGAAACCTTTTTGAAATAATAAAATCGAGAATAATTTATTATCTAAGAACAGATAGGGGATGGGAGAATTCATCCTGATGGATGTTTGTCCACTCTGCAGCTTCTAAAAGAGTGAAGAATGGTGTTAAAAGCAGAAGCCTGATAGGACTTGGAAATAAATGGTGTTTTTGAAAAGTATTAATATCTCATCTCATTGTGCATGTGGATTGTTTTCAGAAGAGAGGTGAGGGGAGATTTAGCAAGTGTTACTTGAGGGTATAAACATTGGGATTTGTTCATATCTCATAAAAAGCTGAACAAGTAGAGAATGATTTAATATAATGAAAGAGACAGTCTAGAATAGTAGTCACAGACATTGGTTCCAGGGCCAAAAGATGAGAGTTCAGGTTCTGACACCTCCTTTTCACTGTGCAACCATAGGAAAATACCCTGACTTCCCTGAGTGTCAGATTCCACATCCGTAGCAACAGACATGCATAGTCCCTACCTCATAATAATGATCAAATTAAAACAATTTCCATAATTTCTAGTTTCTAGTATGTGCTTTAAAAATGTCACTTTTAAGAGTCATAGAGGACCTGGATAAGGGGAGGAAAAAATAGGTTTCATAAATATTTTAGTACTATAAGCAGTATCTTATTGACTATCATCTGCTGATTTCTATGTGCCAAAGATCTCGTTCAATCTTCCAAGACCCCTAGGAGATAAAGTTACCATTAATATCCTTTCTTTTCAGAGAAGAAAACTGAGCATCATAGAGATTGGGTTTCATGCCCAAGGACACTCAGATAATGAGAAATTCTGGTACATTCCCCTGAGAAGTCATATCTGTGAGTCTGTTTTCCAGAATGGATGGCACGTATGGGCCCCTGTGGCAAAGTGCATCAAAAACAAAATCAGAGGGCATCTGGTTGGATGGTGGGAGCAAAAGGAGCCTTAGTGAGTGTCTTGCCCTTCACTTTGATCCCACATCCAGAGCCCGTCAGCCACCCAGATCCTCTATGAGAGCCTAGACCCCTGGGTTTTGCTGTCTTGCCACCTTATGGGTGCCACATTCTCCTGGCATTCAGAAAACAAGACACTAGGGTATAGTGGCTAAAAGTAGGGCCTTGGTTCAGATGCCTGCATATGAATCTCAGCTCAGGCATTCACTAGTCATGTGACTGTGAGCCCCTGTTTTTTAGCCCCACTTGTCTTGTAGGACAATTAGTTTTCTTGGTCTGGGGAATAAACTACAGACCTTTGATCTCATTTTATTTTAAAGCAATATTTGTATTTAGCCCAAATAATATTCTCTTCTTAGCATAGCTCTTCTATTTTAAGAGGCACAGTTAAAAGGAGTTGGATTTTGGACATTCATTAAAAATGCAATGTGATACATGAGGAGTTTTATGACAGTAAATTAGTACTCCCATAGAAGTATTAGTACCAATTGGAAATAAGTAGTACCAAATTGGATGCCAGTAAGGCGTCCGGTGGAAGCCTAGGGAACCTAAAATTGAATCTGTCTGTATTCTTTGTGTGACCTTCGGAGACCATGGTTGTTCCACAAGCATATGGTGAGCACCCATAATGTATTAGATGACTTCATATAACCTTTTTTATCCCCCTTGGAATTTCTTTAAAAGGGTGGCAGAGCGAGGGGCCACTGGCTGTGGTACAGCACTTCCTTCCTGAGCTTAGTACAGCCAGATGTTAAGAAGTGGCAAATGAGGTTCGGTCAGTGTATCTGACAAATGGAGAAACAGACGCAGCACAAAGCTTGAATAAAATAAAGAAAATAGTGCATGCTTTTGAGGTTCATTTTAAGAAAATGGCATTCTTCATTTTTGGACAATTGAACTGAATAAATGTAGTATATATCCTTATATATGTATATATTTTGCATAGTCCTAAGAAGTAGGTATTCTTGGGCTTCAAGGGGCCTTATAAAATGATAGGAGGATACAGGAGATATCAGTGAAACACAAAGCCTCACAGCATTTTAATACCAGTTCAAATAATGAAGGTTGTCTATGAGCAGTACTAATTGCTGTATCGGTAAGTCAGACAATTAGGGTTGATTTTAAGGGAGGTAATGCTCTTTCTCATGCAGTTTTCATAGTTTTCTTAGTAGAGGAAGGGGAGATATGAGCTGGTACTAAAGAGTCGACACAGTGTATGTAAACAGAAATAACTTTCCTAGCCTTAATCAGGTGTGTAATTGTTCCTTTTAATCATTAAAAACAACAACAACAACAACAACAACAACAACAATAGGTTCCAGTGTCTCAGAACTAAGCATCTCTAAGGAATAGAAAGGGAAGGGATTTCAAGGGAAGCCCCTGTTAATTGCAGTAGTGACAGATGGGAATTGCTCAATAACAGGTTTGAGATGGTACTGAGAGGTGACTAAGGCCATGCTCTTGGGTCAGACACTTTAGAACCACATCCCAGTGTGTCACTCATTGTCCCGTGATTTCTCCTGGCCTATTTTACCTACTAGGCACCCTCTACAGTATCTTTCGTCTAGGCACTCTTCAAAGGATCACAAAAATCTTGGAGATGTGGATTGTATGCTCTGTAAAACAAAATTTAATACATGTGTAACAAAAGCCACATTATAGTCTATAATCCAACCCAATCTTATTCACTTATTGTGTTAGTCAGGATTCTTCAGAGAAACAGAGTCAATATGGATATACCTATGGGAAGAAAGTCATTATAAGAAACTGGTTCAAGTCATTATAGAAGCTAAGGAGTCCCACAATCTGCTGTCTATAAGATGGAGACCCAGGAAAGTTCATGACATAATTCAGAATGAGTCCCAAGGCTCACTGAGAACCAGTGCAGTCAATGGTGTAGATTCCAGTCTGGGTATTAAGGCCTGAGAACAAGGAGCACTGATGGCAGGAGAAGATTGATATCCCAATTCAAGCAGTTAGACAGGAAGAACCTAATTCTTCCTTCCTCCGCCATTTTGTTCTAGTCGGGCCCTCAACAGGATTGGCTGATGCTCACCCACACTGGGGAGGCCACACTGCTCTGCTAAGTCCTTTGATGCTACTCTCATCTAGAAACACCCTCACACCCAGAGGTTGTGTTTAGCTCAGTATCTGATTACCTCATGATCCAAGTCAAGCTGACACATAAAATGAACCACCACATTTATAAAGAACATAATAAAGTTTAAATCACTAGGGCAAAATAGTGTATGCATAATAAAACAACATGCTTAGGAAATTTACATCAAAAAATGTTGTATATAATTGAGACTGTGGGTACATTTTGATATATTTGAAAGGTGGTGGGTTGGTGTCTTGAAAGGCAAAAGTGTCTATGGGCAGAAAAAGATCTTTAATGTCCCCACACTAAACGTCTCTTTGCCTACTGCAACCGTTGGTAGGGTGGTTGCAGGCAATAAATGAGCTAGTACATATGATGTGTACATGATGGTATCTGGCTTGTAGTAGTCACTCAAAATGCTAGCTCAGATTAATAGTTATCATTTACCAGGATACTTTAGTGACCATCCATGATGTTAAAATTTGAGGCATTGTTTGCTGATTTTACTTGCAGTAGTCTTGCTTGTATCAAAAAGATTAAATATTTTTACAATTGCTACAAAAGTCAAGAAATCATTTCATTTTCCTAGACTTAGCTAAGATAAATCTGGATTTGTAATATCAGTGGTTAATGGAGGAATTCTAGACATCATAGCAATGCAAGAGGATTCTAGAAATTCACACATGCATACAAGGTATTATTCTGCCCCTTTTTGTGGCTTCAAAGAACTACACCAAAAAAATGTATAAAAATCAACACCTTTACTTCAAAGTGCAGGATACTGCCTAGCTAAGTTTAATTGAAAAACTAATATTCAGTGCAATTGTCCGTGATAAACTAAGGCGTAAATGAGTTGAAAAACACTTTGGGAGCAGACAAATCAGATAATCACCACCTCTATGGCTGGGAAGGTTCAGCTGGTGATAACAAGTTGTAAAGATAAAAGCTTGTAGAAAGGTCAAGAGCTAACTGTCTAGATTGGGTTGGGGATCAATGTTGAATAATACTCAAAGTGTGAAAGCACTGAACTTCAAATGATCTCTCACAGTGTTCTGTTTTGTTTAACTTTTCAAGATAATAGTGTAGAACTTTAGGGAAAAATGTTTTTGCTAGATTTTATTAGGTGAATAGTTTACAGTGTTATAGTGTTCTCCACCATCCACCCACTGCTGAGATGTTGTATGTGTTCTATGATTTGTGCCCCACACTGAAAGAAGAGGGCTTCAGCTGCTGTTTTTCAAAACATTTCCAGTTGGGTAACTATTAATAGTTGATGAGAGACAAGAGTTAGACTGTGCCATTTCTAGGCTTTTTTTTTTTTTTTTTTAATGTTAACATTGTATTTGCCTCATGGCCTCACTCTGATCTCAGCAAGAACACTTTCAAAAGAAGCTCCTTGTTTTTTCACAGGCTGTTTGCATGATTTGATTCAGTCCCCCCCCCCCCCCCCCCTCACTAAAGGTAGGAAGCTAAAGCCAATGGCAAAATGTGTGCTTTGGGCTGTGTGAAGGATTCACTACATTTAGCTCCACTCATTGTGCTGATCGTGTCCCCAGGTGACATGCAAAGTCTCCAACCTCTGTTTGCTTTTTTCTTTTGTTTACAGGAGCGGAGGGCACAGTGTTCCCTAAATCTATAGAGACACCTAATGTCAGGGCAGACCCCTTCAAGGAACTAAGGTAAATTTCTGACTATGCTTTGCATTGATTAGTGGCTGTTTCCTTTGTCTGAGCAACTGGCTGATGATCCATTTTGACTATAAGGAATGTAACAGCATCACAACATGAATATAAACTGGGAGAGATTAGAAAGGACAAGAAGATAAGCTACAGCCAAGGGAAAATTTTCTCTGAGAACTTAAGAAGATTGAGGGTTTGGAGGAAGAGGTTGCCAGCCTTGTAATTAGGAGATGCAGGATTCATTCATTTGCGCTGCCTGTTTCCTACTGTATTTTGTGGGACCAAAAAACCTAACCAGTTACAGCACTAGTCAGTAATTGGTGCTGATCAGCCCAAAGAAAAGTGGTATCTGAAAGAAACTGGACTCAAATACGATACAGATTTTTATTTGTATGTAATAATGTCTCCATTACTTGGAGTGTTATGGTACTAGAACTACTTTCTGTGGATATTCCTTGTACTGGTGTTAATCTTCAAATATCTATAATTGTGCCGCCTTTAGCAGAAAAAGACTCTGAGATCCTGTATATTTACCACCAACAACTAAGGAAACAAAAAAGAACAATAGATATACCTGTAGATAAACAGACAAACAGAGATAGATATAACCTAAAAACCATTACAGCCACCAAAGGACCATCCCTGGCTCCAAAAAGGAACCCATAAAAAGTGGAATGTTGACACAAATATAACTATAATTTTTACCATATACTTATGATATAGGCAGGCTGGGACCCAGAGGGGTCTCCCGCAGGACCAGTAAAAGGGTCCTGGGCTTCATGCAGGAAGAAATCAAATATAATCTGGAGAAAGTGAAAGCAGAATTTATTGAATAGCATGAGTGACAGACAGAAAATAGCAGATGGAGTGTCTGGGAGACTCAGAAAGGAAAGGAGAATGAGTTTCAGCATCGCTTGGGATTAGGGTTTTATACGGGAAAGGGGTCTGAGGTATGTGTTTCTCCAGGAATCCAGGGTAGGGTCTGATCAACTGCAAGTGTTGGGTGACCAATAGCTGTTATTCCATAAATCACTGAAGGTAGGGGGTGTTGATGCCAGTGTAGGCCGTGGTTTGTTGGAAGATAATGTCCTGGAACATGTTTGGGTTTTGGCTCTTCTTAGATGTTATCAGATGTTTGGGACCTAAAACAAAATTCAGATTAACTTTCTTGCTTCCCCTTAGAAGTGGGAACATAGTTCCTTTGGCTTATTCAGAAATGAGGTCTAGTAGAAAAACAGCAGAGATGGAGCCTGTCTAAAATGGAGTCTCTTCTGCTTCCCTACCTCATTTACAGCCATGAAGAATTCAGGGAATGCTGGATTTCTTCATTTCTTTTAGTTCTTCTAGCATAAATCATCATAAATAATATTGAATATTTAATAGTAGACATCAAACATAAGCAAATGCGTTTGTATCACACAAGCCATATCTACTTTTTCAAGATGCAGCCCCGAGATCTATGTCTTGCTAAAACAGCAACAGCCATGTTGGCGTTTGGATTTCCCTGAACAGAAACACATTCTCAGTAAGTGGAGAATATATCTCCTCATTACAAAATGCCTAGCATTCTTGCAAAGCTTGTAAGGCTTTATGACTATAGGGAAATAAATTGGGCCAAAGGAAGAGGATAGTTGATGAAGAAAGAGAACATTTTCTTCTCCAAATCCCATATACCATGGGCTGTATTTTTAACATTATATGCTACATTGCAAGGTTTTATTTTTTCCTTGAATAGTTGCTTCCATCTCAGGCCTTCTTCCTGCCAGAAGTTACCTGACCGTCAGCTAGATTCTTTGTTTCATCTTAGGTACTAAAGCTGGAATCTTTTCAGCAAATCCACCCAAGGAAACCTGTATTTCAGGACTCTGAGAGCAAGCTCATTCTCTGAGAGTGCAGCGAATCCTCGTGTCTGTGATATAAGAGCTCTTTTTTGAGACAAGCTAATGTGTGACCTGTTTCCCTTTCTTTTCACAGACCTCTTGAGGAACAGGGTTATTTTTTAACACAACTGGTCAGTAATTAGTGCTGATCAGTCCAAAGAAAGGTGCTGTCTAGAAGAAGTTAACCTCTAAATATGACCCAGTAATTCCTCCCCTCCCCCATGGAACAAGTGCTCCATTACCTGGAAGGCATGGAAAATATGAGAGTCAAAAATTTAGGCTAACTTTTCTTTAAATAGAAAAATAAGGGCGCCTGAGTGGCTCAGTCAGTTAAGCATCCGACTTCAGCTCAGGTCATGATCCCACAGCTCCTCAGTTCGAACCCCGCGTTGGGCTCTGTGCTGGCGGCTCAGAGACTGGAGCCTGCTTCAGATTCTGTGTCTCCCTCTCTCTCTGCCCCTTCCCACTCATATTCTGTCTCTCTCTGTGTCTCAAAAATAAATAAATGCAAAAATAATTTTTTAATAGAAAAATAAATCTTACGTAGTTAAAAACAAACCCAGCCCACATCAAATAAAAAGACAAATTATCCAAGCATCAGCCCACTTTAGAGATCCATATTCTGAAAACTTTAGAGCACAGTAATTGCTCATATAAGGTTGTAGACTATGGTCCTCTGTTGACACCAATGGAAAACCCTGGGACCTTGCCTTAAAAAAATTAAATCTCCAAAATTTACAAGTGAATCTCCTGAGTCAAAGTGCAACAAAATAAGGACTTCTGCTCATTGCTACCTTTCCATTGTTTATTTTAAAGTTGTAAGCATATCCTACAGAAACAAGAAATAAAATTTTCTTGCAGGACACATAAAAAGACTTTCATATGTCATTCTACAACTGGAATGTAGAATGTTCGCCCCTATTCAAATTGTGTTGATGGTTGATAGCCTGAATGGAGTCAGGGCCTAGAATGTGATAATTAGCTCCTTCATCCTTATGATTTTTTTTTTTTTATTTTAATGGCACTTTGTAGGAGAATCTCTGACCAATTGAAAGATAATGAAACGTAGCTGATATATTAGCCCAGACCAGTGCTTCTGTGGATGTTTCACCTTTGTCATCTAATGGTACCACACTTTACTCTGTGCTATTGAACGGTATTGACCTTGGATATTGAGTAAATAGGTAATGAACTTGGTGACTAAGTCTTCTGGCCTCTGGCTTTACAGTTGGATCAGTTTTACTGATCCAGTGCATTTGTGCTGGGATGTCTTATCATCTTAGGAAAGTAGAATAACCTAAGGAAGATCCCTGGATTTGTGCCAGCAGACAGCACTGAGTGAGCTGTTCAGGTGAAGCAGAATTGGTCCACTCCTCAGGAGCAACACAACTGAGGGGAAGAATATCGAGCTGGGGGTCAGATACCTACAGCAAACACACTATATAGCCTTGAGCTAATCCTGGAGCCCTGATATCTATAAAAAGCCAGGTCTCTTCAGGCTCCAAACAGCTAATCCCCTTATATTATTTTACTTTTTATTATAAAGTAATTTTAGATTAACAGAATAGTTGCAGGGGACCTCAGTGGCTCAGTGGTTAAGCATTGGACTCTTGATTTTGGCTCAGGTCATGATCTTGTGGTTTGTAGATGGAGTCCCAAGTCAGATTCATTCATTCATTCTCTCTCTCTCTCTCTCTTTCTCTCTCTCTCTTTCTCTCTCTCTCTCTTTCTCTCTCTCTTTCTCTCTCTTTCTTTCTTTCTCTCTCTCTCTCCTTCTCTCTCTCTTTCTCTCTCACTCTCTCACTCTCTCTCTGCCTAAATAAATAAATAAACAAGTAAATAAACCTTTGCAAAAAAAAAAAAAAAAAGAAAGAAAAGAGTTGCAATATTCCTGCAGATTATCCTTCTATACCCTTTACCTGGTATTTCTGATGTTAACATCTTACATATCCACGGTATATTTATCAAAACTAAAAAATTAACATTGTAGCCCCATAAAATATCTTATTTTATGCAAGATTTGCTTAAAAATGTGCAATCACCTGAATGCATTACAGATCCAAAAAATATGTAAAGAAGAGTTTAACAGAAAAACTATTTGTTGATATGTGAATTAATGCATCTTTAAAACTCCCACTGTAGTTGTTAGAATGTTTTTAATGAGAGTTGTTGTTTTTTTTATTTTTGTTTATTTTAACTTGTTTTATTTTTTATTTTTTAAAATTTACATCCAAATGAGTTAGCATATAGTGCAACAATGATTTCAGGAGTAGATTCCTTAGTGCCCCTTACCCATTTAGCCCATCCCCCCTCCCACAACTCCTCCCATAACGCTCAGTTTGTTCTCCATATTTATGAGTCTCTTCTGTTTTGTACCCCCCCTTATTTTTATATTATTTTTGCTTCCCTTCCCTTATGTTCATCTGTTTTGCATCTTAAAGTCCTCATATGAGTGAAGTCATGATATTTGTCTCTCTAATTTCACTTAGCATCATACCTTCCAGTTCCATCCACGTAGTTGCAAATGGCAAGATTTCATTCTTTTTGATTGCTGAGTAATACTCCATTGTATGTATATATACCACATCTTCTTTTTCCATTCATCCATCGATGGACATTTGGGCTCTTTCCATACTTTGGTTATTGTTGAGAGTGCTGCTGTAAACATGGGGGTGCATGTGTCCTTTCGAAACAGCACACCTGTATCCTTTGGATAAATACCTAGTAGAGCAATTGCTGGGTCATAGGGTAGTTCTATTTTTAGTTTCTTGAGGAACCTCCATACTGTTTTCCAGAGTGGCTGCACCAGCTTGCATTCCCACCAACAGTGCAAAAGAGATCCTCTTTCTCCACATCCTTGCCAACATCTGTTGTTGCCTGAGTTGTTAATGTTAGTCATTCTGACAGGTGTAAGGTAGTATCTCATTGTGGTTTTGATTTGTATTTCCCTGATGATGAGTAGAGAGTTGTTTTTTTAAATAATGTTCTATACCCAGATTTTCTTTGCCTTACTTGTCAGTGGGAACTGAGTTAAAAAGACTACAGGTTATTTTTCCATACACTATCGTCTGAACTGAACAAGCAAAACTTAAATATCCATCCGTGTCCTTCACTTACCCCAAATATCAAATGTGGGAAAATAGCATCTATTTTAGAGACCTTGTCTGTTGGGATAACTTGTTTCCTCCAACATCAGTTTGGATTTTGAAGGTTTTTTTTGTTTGTTCTTTTATTGTTGTTTGCTTGTTAATGAGAGGCAGATGTTAGGCCTCCAGCACATCTTCCTAGAAGATCTCAATCCTCAGCTCAAAAAGTAGTAGCTTCCTCTGCTAGAGTTTCGGTTGACTGCTTTCTTTTTCAGAGTTACTATCGTTACTGTATTCACAGTGTTCACTTAAGATGTTTGTAAATAATCCAGAGCTGAGTTGAAAAATCACAAAAGAGGGTTGCTTCTCTCCAGACAAATAATGAGGGTTAGCAAGGTCTGAGCCCAATATCCAAGTTGGGTGGTTTGTTGACTTTGCCCCTGAAGGACAATTCTGAAATAATGACATGTTGCTCTAGATTCAAGACTCTACTGAAAAAAATCTACCAGTCACTATGCCTATCTCTTGAAATAAGGAAAACTAACTTGGAACAGAAACTGGATTTTAATAAATTCACGATCTGAAATTCATAATCTGACTATATTAAATGTTCACTTGTTCGTTATTTTTTTTCCTGGTGTCTGTATATAAAGACAATTGGAAAGTTCCCTGATCTCAGGCTGTGCATGATCTGAGACAGGAAATAGGCCATTTAGTTTTGCATATGTATTTTCTGTAAGAACAGAAGCTACCTGTGAATGCCTACCTTGCTCTAAGGATTCTTTTCAACTATGAAGCTCTCTGTAAGATTCTGATCCTACAGGAACAGGAAATAGACTGTGAGATCTTATTTCCCAGACATATGCCAGGGCAAATGTAAAACATAGGAGAAGGTTACCTAGACCACTAAACACATATAGCCAATTCTGTTCCTCTGGATATCACTAAAAGCTTGGAAGGGACCAAAAAACAGCAAGAAACCAAAAGATCTTTACAAAAGAATTTTTCATCAACTAATGTGCAGATGTGCTCTTACTCTACATACAGTTATGATAAGGGTGGTGACCTGATTTCCATTTCATCATAGGTCAGTCACTCTTGGCCAGTTGTTTTTTTTTTTTTTTTTTTTTTTTTGGACACTTACTAGGAGTCAAGGCATGTGCTAAATATTTGGAATAAAGAGATAAATGAGTGCTCAAATAATTTATAGTTAAGGAGAATAAGATAGACATGCAACCCAAATATAAGGTAGTATGATAAGTGATGGACTAGATATATGAACAAAGTCAGAGGACACACAGAGAATGACACAGAGAATTCTACCTGAGAGGGTTAGGTATGGGATATTTTAGTCACAAGATGAAAGAAAAAGCCAGTAAGTGGGCCTCAGAATTTAAAAAGCATGGTTCTCTAGGTCCACTTAATGTAAAGGCAAATAGGCCAATGTATTTCTGTAGCTCCCAAGAATATTACCGTGTCATTTCTAAAAATGAGGTGCTATAATTTCCTTATGACCATTGTGTTCTTTAATAAATTGTGAAGGCAATCTCAAATATGATCACAGAGGACTTTAAGGATTGTTACAAGTTTCAGAGTTTAGTACATAATTCAGAACTGTAAGAGTCATTACTATCAAACCCATTCTGCCTCTTCAAATAAACAAGGCATTTCTTTGCTACTGTGGTTTTTTTTCCCCACAACATTACCAGAGTTTTAATAATAAAGCAGAAAGATGCATCTGTTACTCCCAATATGCACTTGAGTATTCTGTAGGATCTTTTTTTAATGGATAGATACTAATCTAAACTCCTTTGGGAACGTTTGAGATTTAAAGTCTGTGTATATCATAGGAAAACAAGAATTAGACACTTCCAAATTGACAAAAAATGAATTTATTTCTTTAATTTTATTTTAAAACGGCTGTAGCCAACTAAATGTTTATTTGACTGGCAGCGGTTTATAAATGTAAGCCACTGGAACAGTCTGTTAAAGCATCAGAGTTCTATTAATTAGAGACTTACTTCTCCCTTCCCGTGTCCACCTCAAAAGTCAAAATAGCAAAAATACTGGATGGGTGGTCACATTTTTAATGATATGTGTAATATATATATATATTATATATATAATATATATTATATATACATGGATATATATCATTTTATACACATATGACATTTTTACATATATGCATATATACATATACACATACATATGTATTTTATATATATATATGCAGGTAGAGAGAGGAGGGAGAGGCTATGTATTATGCTTCTTATAGCTATGGGTGCATGGTATATGGGGGAATACCATTGTAAGAGAAATCCTTAAATGTTCTCCTTTTTAAACATTTTGCAGACATGTTCTCTAATTTTGTTTATCTTCCCTCTCCTCTAACTTCCAATTCTGTGTACTTAGACTAGGTTTTTTAGTTTTATTTTGCACATATGAAATTCACAATTGTCTGATCACAGATCATGAATACTGAAGTGATTCAAAGGAGAAATGAAAATGTACAATGGCCAGATAATGTCATAGATACAAGCCTTACAAAACAGAAGGATCATGACACAGTGTTCATGTTTGTCAAGAGTCATGCTTTTAAGGTATCCTGCATTGTGTTTGAGTTTGGCCCCAAATCCTATCTTCTTTGTGAACTTGGACAAGTCTCCTAAGCTATCCTCACCCAGTGCCTAGAACATGGGAAAAGCTCAGTGAACATTAATTCAACAAATATTAGCTACTGGGAGGAACAAGCAGCTCATTTTCATGGGGCTCCAGCCCTCAGACACGAGTCCCTAAAGTTTTAAATTTCATCAACCAGTAAAAAGTTTCTATGAAACCTGAGTGACTAATAATTCTTTTTCAATAAAGGACAAAACCAAAAAGCTTTTGTGTATCTACATCTATTGTTGACTAAGACATAGCCTTAGAATGAAAGCCCCATAAACTGCATGCATGTAATAATATTAGCATATAATTGCGGAGGCTCCATTTTCTCATTTTGCCTAAGATGCTTGGGACTGTATCACAATTTTTCACCAACCTACAGTGCCCACCCAGAAAAAATGAACATCTGAAAGCCACAGGCAAGAGCTTAAAGAAGTCCACTTTAAGGTTGCAAACCTGTTTGAAAACCCAAAGTAATACATCTTGTCCATCTTTCAAGACCATGTATGTCCCTTTTCTCCCTCCTTCCCTTCTTCCTGCATTCCAGAATCCTATCATTCCCCCCCCCCTTTTTTTCATTAATACCAAAACAGAGTTTGGATTTATCTACCTATTTATTTTGTTCCCTTACCCCAACCTTTTCTCTAGGTGATCTTTTCACCATGGTTCTCTAAGTATATAGGAGAAACAAAGGGGTAAAGGTAAAGGGATCCTGCCATATTTGAGGTTTTTCCATCTTTCCCTTTGCCATATTTATCTAAGGCTTTTTTGTTTTACAAATATGATAGAGATTATATTTTAAAGCTACCAAACCTTTGTGATCTGCCGACATCTCCTCTGTACAGTATAATTCTACCATTGGAGGCCAAGGAAGGATAAATGGAAGATAACATCATGGGGGAAACGGAGTCTATGGCATAGAGGAATTCCCACTCAGGAAGAGGAAATGGAAAATCCATCTTTTCTGATCTCTGGTGAAGTGTAGTAAGAAGATAGGAAATGTAGGGAAAGCAAGTGGTAAAATATACTACAGCCTGTTGACCTTTGTTCTCTGATTCATGGAAAGGGGAAACCAATTAGATTTCAAGGAAAGTCAGAAGCAGAGGGTCATTGTGCATTTTCATTTGGGACTCTAGGAGGAAACCAGCTTATAGAGCTGGTTGGTCTCACAACCCTCTGGATTGTCATGTGGCTAGAGAGGAAGAGGGGACTTGGGTCAGCACTCTCAAATCTCCTTCAGCTCCTGGGGGTTGGGAATGCCAGGGCAGGTGGGAATCCACATGGTATCCTGTTGAGCCCGGCAGATTGATGACTGATGGGGCAGACTAGTGGGCTCCTGGGCAGCTTCCCTGCAGTGGGTCTGTGGGCTCCAAAGCAGACAGTCCGATTTGGTAGTACAGTGGAAAACCTACCCAGGCCTCAGGGCCTGCAAACACCATTCAGACTTCACTCAGCGAGCATTAAATGAGCCCAGTGAGCAGTAACCAGAATTCACCCTGTGAGGACTTAAGTGTGGGCTGCTAGGCTGATGTCAATCAGGACAACATCTTATGGAATCTGAACTGTCTTTGTTCCTGTTACCACAAGGTCACATAAGCCCCATCCTCCCCATATCCATTATGATATAAAGTGGGAGAAGAAAATTGAAAGATTAATTATTTATCCTAATGGGAAACAATACTTTTTAATCACAGAGAAGATGCCACAAGAAGTGTAATTTTTTTTCTAACAATCCATAAGCATAAATTTGAGAGAACAATTAAGTCAAGTAAGAACAACAAAGAAATGCCATTTGCTATCACTGATGAACACAATTTGTAAATTGGGCAGCCTGCAATACAAGGTATTGTGTCAGTCACAATATCTGAGCTGACCATCAGGCTTCAGAAGCCATGAGTCTTCCCCTGTGTGTCTTGTAGGGAACACCGGGTATGATCAAAAGGAAAAAAAAAAAAAAATGCTTTCAGAATCCATCACCAGGCACCTGCTATTAGTGATTTAGTTTCTCTGTAAGTCTTGAACTGGCATTGATTGACACTCATACTCCCCAAAACGCTCCTAGATTTATAATCTCTTAAACCAACAAAATACTGGAGGAAATGCCTTAATAACTAAAACATTTACATGCGTCTCTCAAAATGATTACTCGACTATCTCTGACAGCTAAAGCCATCAACCATGTGAAATGAGGCACCTTAGTACCTATGTGGTTGTCCCTTAATGGCTGGCCCATTTTCATCTGAACCCAAGAAAGGCAATGTGACACATGATTACCATTATCCAGGACAAGTGGCTTTTACTTAAGAATTAAAATTATATCTTTTAAATTAATTTTTAATGTAAGAGTTCAAAATGTGAAAAAATTACTCAGAAGATTAACTCATGATGGGGGGGTGCGGTTTGAAATGGCACTTTCGTCCATGTTGTCAAGGCAGGTATGAGATCCTAAATTAAGTGCTAACCTCTCAGCCTTTTAGAACAGAATGGGCATGAGTGTAGGTTTGCCAAAATTCCTGAGTTGGGACTACCTTCTGCCTCAAAAGGAGCATTGTGACTTTATTATTGTTTTTATCTTGATTAAAATGTCAGCAGCTGCCATTTATTATGTAAAGTGTGTGGGGTAGATTGTTCTATTATTCTTGAAAAACACACAATTGCTTTGTGATTCTCCGTTTTTTTTCCCCCTCAGTAGGATGGCTCTGCTGGGTGCATAGACAGAAAATCTTGCTTAATTACACCCTTCATGATTTTGGCTCAAAGCCAGCCTTGTTTTATTCCAATTATAACCTTTTCAAAACAAAGAGTAATGGGAGTTGAAAGGAACAAGCTGACAACAGTTTTTTACCTGAAATAAGTTGAGAACTAGAAGTGAATCATAAAAAGAAAAAAAAAATCAGCCAATGGATGTCATGTTGTTTCTTACTCCAGAATTTTCCATGGATTGTTAGAATATAATATAAATGAGATCAAGACCATCCGATCTCAGAGAGAATTCTATAAACTCACTGGATTTCCTGGCCAGGGACTATGTGCCAACTTGGGTCAAATGTCAATCCCTTGTTTGCTATCCTTTGGTGGCTCCCACTGACTTGAAGATAAAATTTCAAAACCAGAGTACTCACAAGTAACCTTCAAGTAGTTGATCTGGCCTTGGGTGATGTCCTGGCTTCTTGTCTCTGATCACCCTTAGCCCCCTTCCAATCTTTTCTTTTTTTTTTTTTTTTTTTTTTTTTTAACAATTTGTTGTCACGTTAGCTAGCACACAGTGTGCTCTTGGCTTCAGGGGTAGATTCCCATGATTCATCATTTACATACAACATCCATTGCTCATCCCAACAAGTGCCCTCCTCAATGCCCACCACCCATTTTCCCCACTCCCCCCAACCCCACCCCCATCAGCTTGTTCTCTGTATTTAAGAGTCTCTTATGGTTTGCCTCCCTCTGTGTGTAACTTATCTTTCCTTCCCTTCCCCTATGGTCTTCTGTTAAATTTCTCAAATTCCACATTTTGTTTCTCCCTCTGTTCTCCTCCTCTCCATTGTCTGTTCCTCCCACTGAACTTTTAATTCCTGAGCTCACATTTCAGTTTCTAAACATATTTTACTCTATAGCTGTTCCCTTCTGTAGCACCCTGTATTAATTTTGCAGGTGTATTATCGTCTCTTTATTCTTTGATGATATTAGTGATCATTTCAAATTTCTCCCGTTCTTACTTTTTAAAATTATGTTTCAGGTCACTGGCTTTTTGATTGGGACTTTTTCAAACGGCTGGTGATTCTCAGATGTCTGTTTATGTTTTAGCATGAAGCACTAAGAATCTTTTGGGAAGTTTTGTGTGCATGAATGGAGCTTGTTGGATGTTGGGCTTCGAAGTAAGTAGCATGGTCAGGCTGGGATTTTTAGGTGGGTGACTCCAAATATGAGACTCTATATGCCTTTTTTCTCTTGGGCTGGTCAGTTTCCCCAGGTCACTGATTAGTGTCCTAATTCCTTGCTGGGAATGAAGCTGGTGTTCAGGTGGAGCCTACAAGGTGTCATTCTTCAACATGTAGATTTTCACTTAATTCCCTGTTTTCAGTATAGCACTGCCTTAGCTGTCCTTGTCTCACAGAATTCAAGTCTTCCATAGTGAGTGTCCTAGTCCATTTGGACTGCTATAATAGAATATCATAGACTGGATAGCTTATAAACAACAAATATATTTTTTAGAGTTCTGGAGGCTGGGAAATCCAAGATCAAGGTGCTGGCATGTTCCTGCTGAGGGCTTGCTTCCTGGTACATAGACAGCCATCTTCTTGCTGTGTGCTCATATGGCAGAAGTGGCTAGGGAGCTCTGGGGTCTCTAAGGGCACTAATCTCATTTGTGACGGCTTCCCCTAATCACCTCCCTAGAGCCTCACTTCCTGTAACCATCACATTGAGGATTAGTGTTTCACCATGTGAATTTGGCAGGAAGTGCGGTGGGGGGCACAAACATTTAGTCCATAATGGTAAAGGTGGCCTGGTCCCCTGGGTATGTACAGTGGAGAGACATCTAGTCTGAGAGTTTCCCATGGAGACCTCAACCAGCCTTCCTGAATACAGTCCCACCAGACTGTCAGTCACAGTGATGCCGGCATGTTTCCATGCCTGCGCCTTGCAGGGATTACACAGTTTGAATTTACTTTTGGCTAGGTCTTCCCCAAACCCACAGGCTCTTAGCTTTCAGTTTTCTGTCATCTGCTAGTGACGTCACCTCTGTTTGCTTTTCAACTTCCAAAACTTGATCAATACCTTTCTTCTACCCGTGCTGCTTCTCTTTTCATTGTGGGTGTGTGCCTTTTTTTTTTTTGGGGGGGGGGTCATTTTACAGTTATCTCCAGTCATTGCATTGGCATTTCAGAAGGAACAGAGGTAGACCTTTGTTGAGCTCAGTCAGAACTCCATGTGACTTCAGCACTTGTACCTTCTCTTTGTTTCCTCTGCCTTGGCACCTTGGTGCCTTCCCTTAGAGTTTTGTTATTCCCTTGCCTTGAAACATTCTTCTGTACTCTCTGCCTGCATAATCATGTTTCAACTCTCAGCTTAAATCGCACTTCCTAAGGAAACCCTTTGGGGCACACCCCTGGCTCATATGACCTGCCTGTTACAGACACACAAAAGCCCTACATTTCTTCCTTGTTGGATTCACTGGCTGAGATGTCTTCCATGTTTGCCATTGCCCACACTCACAAAGGGGTTTAGGTTAGATGGATCATTACAAATGTATCCTCTCCAAAAGTATGTGCTCATCCAGCACAAACATGAGTAGTTGCCTCCTTCACATTTGTTTGTAAAGGAGAGCCCATCAAAGTCTCCTGGATTTTGTCTAAGCACTTATTATCCCATGCTTTTGTTTCTTCTGTCCACATGAAGTCATTTCCAAAAGAGAATAATTCAGTCTTCTTTCTCTTACAAGCAGTGTCAAAACTTTTGATTCTGTTTTCACCCTGGTTGTAGAGTCGTCACACTCCAGCAGAGCCATGCTTAACTGGAAGCCTCTGGCCTGTAGTTTCTCTCCATTTTTTCAACCATGGTTATTATTGTTCCTAGAGGAATGCGAAGTCCCCTTTTGCCCAGTTTTGCATGTCATTGTCCCTTCCTATTCATAAAGGGAAATGAGTTTCCAGGTCTTTGAGATTTTTTTTTTCCAAAAAATAAAACCTGAGTCATTAATGATTATTTTCCTTGCCTGACATCTGAGCTCAGGCATACTCACTCCAGAATAACAGCACAGAGCCATTTGAATCCTGTGACTGTACAGGCACCATACTCCTAACCTTGAATAGAACACCGATGCTAATAAATTCCAGGGCTTAAAAATGTGAATTATAGTCATTTCACACTTCGTGGCAGCTTCATGCTTAAGAAATAGCTTCAAACTTAATTATAATGCTTGTCCCTTCATTAAGTGCAGATGACATTCCTCAGATAGATTTCTGCAATGACATCTGAGGGAAGGAGTTCAGAAACTTATTAGTTATTCATGATGGAGAATATTGACTGTGTACTGATTAAAGGAAAGTGTTGACACCCTTCTTAACATGATGCATCTGTCTGTTAGTTTATGGTTCTCCCTGTGGTCCTCATGGAAATCTCTTTGGGAAATGAAGAAAATACCCTTCAGCCTCTGAGTGCAAATATCTATGGAAAATGTGCTTGATATGTGGGATTAAAAAGGAGAGCAGGAGGCCTCGGGCCTCTGATTACCCACCCCCACAAATGACTGAGCTATGCTTTGAGGACCATTTGTGAGACACAACCATAATGAATTGGACACGTCCCCCTCTCCATGTTTGAGGAGCTATTACAATACATTCAGCACATTACTGACTGATTCTCAAGCTAGAAGTCAGTTCTTAAAGAAGGACGCATGGAGAGTTTTGCCTCCTGTCGTATACTAATACTGTATCTTGAGTCATGCAGTGACTAAGTCAAATGAACAAGTAAAGGCACAATGTTCCTCTCTCTGCACAATGTGTGATATTCTTACAAAAAGAGAATTTTGCTATTCTAATGATGTGGGATGTCTAAGGAGTGAGGGCAATAGAACCCAAAGTGAGGAATCCCAACATAAGGAAGCAGTTTCTAATGGTCTGCAGTGGTATATTATCTCCCTTGATACTCATGAGAGACTCAACATAAGCAGGGGGCCGCCAGACCAAGACTATTATAGAGATGTGTCATGCATCAAAAGATGGGAAGATTTTAACTAAATGACCTTTCAGATATGCTTTAACACCAACATTCTAAGACTCGGCCTTCAAAGTACTGCTCATGGATGTGATGTTACCAGGGACCTCTCATTACATTTAAATTCCTTTTAAAGGCTGCATTCAGTGAGCTAATCTTGACTGTAACCTTGAAGGACACAGTCTGTGACCAACATTGATTGATTCCTTTTTATTTTTGCTTGCACTATGAGTGTTTGGAGTACAATTCAAATTCTTCACATTCCTGTGGTGCTTTGTAAATTTCAAAGCATTTTTATAAATACTCCCTCAGAAACAACCTAAAGTAGGACAAGAGGGATTGGCTTCATCCCCTACGGTACCCATGAGGAGACTGAGGGGTTAATGTTTGGCATAAGAAAAATGTTACTTTCTCAGAGCTCAGTAAGATTTTGAGGTTTTAGTCTATGGGCAGAATCCCTCACACTGGCAGCAGTACAGAGTAAAGGTGAGGGGAAGATTCTAGAGCCTGACTACTAGACCCTAGATCCCCATGTTGTCCTTCACTGCTAGGATATGCCTCTGGATAAGGTTTTAAAACCTCTATGTCAGCTGCCTCATTTGTGACCAGGGGGACGAGAACAGCACCAATTCAGAAAGGCTTGTGAGAACCAAATAGCATGATTTATACGAACAACTTCACACATACCTAGAATGTAGGAACTCAGATGTTAGTTTTGAGGACTTTGTTGTTGAAGCAACAGACCATTACTCATTCTGGATTATGCCCACGGGACCTGTCCCAGTGATAGGGGTAATTTTGCTCTGTCATTTGCCTCCCATAGAAAATGGTCAGCAGTGGGTTCCTAGCCTATTTTATACAAGTCAATATAATCAAAACAACAATAAAACAAAGTGTAAGGCAATCAAAGTAACAAACATTAATAGTGAACTTTAACCCAGCTTTGGAAATTTTCTTAGAACAAAGCCATTTGCCATTTGTATTCACACATTAGAGAGGCAAACCTTGTCCTAAGGAAAGGGAATCTGAGAGGTTGCACTACACAGACAGGATGAAGTGGTTAAGTGTTGTGGTTATGCATGAAAAGCTGAATGTTTTAAGCACTCATACAGCAAATAGCTTTTGACCTTTTTCTGAATTTCGTCACAATATGGTGAGGATGGAGGTGGAAACATTGTTTAAAAAGGAAAAACAAATTAGCTCGTAAGTTTTAAAATGTTTTAAAATCCACTAACTCTAACACTGCCTTGACCAAAACACTGCCCCTCCTAGCTTCTTCAACCATTTCTAGAAAGGAGACAGAAGCTTAGACCAGCTTCCCTGGGGGACAAACCAGGTAGAAAATCCCAGAAATAAGAAGCCTCATCTGGGTACCTTTCATCCTGGTTGTCTACTGCCACCAGGAATCAATGGCTCTCTCATAAGCCCAGCAGGAGAATGAAATTACACATGAAATCCTAATGAGATTTCTTTTAACATTTTTCACATTGACTCTTTTGTACCTTCCTAGAGCTCACCCATTTATTCTCACATACCTTCATAAAGGTTTTGATCCTTCATTAAATTGCACCCTTATGAGTTACAGTGTTTTCTTCCCCCAAAGGCCAGAATGGGTACCTCTTTTTCACTTGGCTTACATGGATTTTTATCTAATAACCTTAGGTTGCCATCATTGAACACTTGCTTCTTGCCTGCAGCCTATTACCAGGCCAGATGAACCTGCAAGACAGAGTGAGTGCTGTGGTTTTGCCAATCAAATGAATTCTCTTTGGTAATAATAGTTAGATATCACCATGGTCATGAAAAGCAAACCTCAGCAGTATTTTTCAAAGGACTGGCATCACTTGACCAGACAATACTAATGAGGTCCCATGGATGAATAGCACATGGGTTGAAACAGTTTTCATGTACTCTCTGGGGTAGCACTTAAGACAGAGCCTGGGACCTCAGGATAAGCTAAGCAATGCTGATCCTTTGGTTCACCAACACTCCCATGTTCCAACGGAAAAACTTGATAAGATCTGGGGACACAGCCTATAAAGTAGGACAATGCGAAGCAGGCATAGAGCACCATTTGACAAGTTGAACCTGTTCAACAGTCTTTTTTTTTTTAAATTTATTGTCAAATTGGTTTCCATACAACACCCAGTGCTCATCCCAAAAGGTGCCCTCCTCAATACCCATCACCCACCCACCATCAGCCCTCAGTCTGTTCTCAGTTTTTAAGAGTTTCTTATGCTTTGGCTCTCTCCCACTCTAAGCTCTTTTTTTTTTTTTTCCTTCCCCTCCCCCATGGGTTTCTGTTAAGTTTCTCAGGATCCACATAAGAGTGAAATCATATGGTATCTGTCTTTCTCTGTATGGCTTATTTCACTTAGCATAACACTCTCCAGTTCCATCCACATTGCTACAAAGGGCCATATTTCATTCTTTCTCATTGCCATGTAGTACTCCATTGTGTATATAAACCACAATTTTTTTATCCATTCATCAGTTGATGGACAATTAAGCTCTTTCCATAATTTGGCTATTGTTGAAAGTGCTGCTATAAACATTGGGGTACAAGTGCCCCTATGCATCAGTACTCCTGTGTCCCTTGGGTAAATTCCTAGCAGTGCTACTGCTGGGTCATAGCGTAGGTCTATTTTTAATTTTTTGAGGAACCTCCACACTATTTTCCAGAGTGGCTGCACCAATCTGCATTCCCACCAACAATGCAAGAGAGTTCCCGTTTCTCCACATCCTCGCCAGCATCTATAGTCTCCTGATTTGTTCATTTTGGCCACTCTGACTGGCGTGAGGTGATATCTGAGTGTGGTTTTGATTTGTATTTCCCTGATGAGGAGTGACATTGAGCATCTTTTCATGTGCTTGTTGGCCATCTGGATGTCTTCTTTAGAGAAGTGTCTGTTCATGTTTTCTGCCCATTTCTTCACTGGATTATTTGTTTTTCGGGTGTGGAGTTTGGTGAGCTCTTTATAGATTTTGGATACTACCCCTTGGTCCGATATGTCATTTGCAAACATCTTTTCCCATTCCATTGGTTGCTTTTTAGTTTTGTTGGTTGTTTCCTTTGCTGTGCAGAAGCTTTTTATCTTCATGAGGTCCCATTAGTTCATTTTTGCTTTTAATTCCCTTGCCTTTGGGGATGTGTCAAGTAAGAAATTGCTATGACTGAGGTCAGAGAGGTCTTTTTCCTGCTTTCTCCTCTAGGGTTTTGATGGTCTCCTGTCTCACATTCAGGTCCTTTATCCATTTTGAGTGTATTTTTGTGAATGGTGTGAGAAAATGGTCTAGTTTCAACCTTCTGCATGTTGCTGTCCAGTTCTCCCAGCACCATTTGTTAAAGAGACTGTCTTTTTTCCATTGGATGTTCTTTCCTGCTTTGTCAAAGATTATCTGGCCATACGTTTGTGGGTCTAGTTCTGGGGTATATATTCTATTCCATTGGTCTCTGTGTCTGTTTTTGTGCCAATACCATGCTGTCTTGATGATTACAGCTTTGCAGTAGAGGATAAAGTCTGAGATTGTGATGCCTCCTGCTTTGATCTTCTTCTTCAAAATTACTTTGGCTATTCGGGGCCTTTTGTGGTTCCATATGAATTTTAGGATTGCTTGTTCTAGCTTCGAGAAGAATGCTGGTGCAATTTTGACTGGGATTGCATTGAATGTGTAGATAGCTTTGGGTAGTATTGACATTTTGACAATATTTATTCTTCCAATCCATGAGCACGGAATGTTTTTCCATTTCTTTATATCTTCTTCAATTTCCTTCATAAGCTGTCTATAAGTTTTCAGCATACGGATCTTTTACATCTTTGGTTAGATTTATCCCCAGGTATTTTATGCTTCTTGGTACAATTGTGAATGGGATCAGTTTCTGTATTTGTCTTTCTGTTACTTCATTATTAGTGTGTAAGAATGCAACAGATTTCTGTACATTGATTTTGTATCCTGCAACTTTCCTAAATTCACGTATCAGTTCTAGCAAACTTTTAGTGGAGTCTATAGGATTTTCCATGTATAATATCATGTCATCTGCAAAAAGTGAAAGCTTAACTTCATCTTTGCCAATTTTGATCCCTTTGATTTCCTTTTGTTGTCTGATTGCTGATGCTAGCACTTCCAACACTATGTTAAACAACAGTGGTGAGAGTGGACATCCCTGTCGTGTTCCTGATCTCAGGGAAAAAGCTCTCAGTTTTTCCCCATTGAGGATGATGTTAGCTGTGGGCTTTTCATAAATGGCTTTTATGATGTTTAAGTATGTTCCTTCTATCCCGACTTTCTCGAGGGTTCTTCTTAAGAAACATTGCTCAATTTTGTCAAATGCCTTTTCTGCATCAATTGACAGGATCATATGGTTCTTATCTTTTCTTTTATTAATGTGATGTATCACGTTGATTGATTTGCGAATGTTGAACCAGCCCTGCATCCCAGGAATGAATCCCACTTGATCATGGTGGATAATTCTTGTTATATGCTGTTGAATTTGATTTGCTAGTATCTTATTGAGAATTTTTGCATCCATATTCATCAGGGAGATTGGCCTGTAGTTTTCTTTTTTACTGGGTCTCTGTCCGGTTTAGGAATCAAAGTAATACTGGCTTCATAGAATGAGTCTGGAAGTTTTCCTTCCCTTTCTATTTTTTTGGAATAGCTTGAGAAGGATAGGTATTATCTCTGCTTTAAATGTCTGGTAGAACTCCCCAGAAAAGCCATCTCGTCCTGGACTCTTATTTGTTGGGAGATTTTTGATAACCAATTCAATTTCCTCGCTGATTATGGGTCTGTTCAAGCTTTCTATTTCCTCCTGATTGAGTTTTAGAAGTGTGTGCATGTTTACGAATTTGCCCATTTCTTCCAGGTTGTCCAGTTTGTTGGCATATAATTTTTCATAGGATTCCCTGATAATTGCTTGTATCTCTGAGGGATTGGTTGTAATAATTCCATTTTCATTCATGATTTTATCTATTTGGGTCATCTCCCTTTTCTTTTTGAGAAGCATGGCTAAAGGTTTATCAATTTTGTTTATTTTTTCAAAAAACCAACTCTTGGTTTCGTTGATCTGCTCTACAGTTTTTTCTTAGATTCTATATTGTTTATTTCTGCTCTGATCTTTATTATTTCTCTTCTTCTGCTGGTTTTAGGCTGTCTTTGATGTTCTGCTTCTATTTCCTTTAGGTGTGCTGTTAGATTTTGTATTTGGGATTTTTCTTGTTTCTTGAGATAGGCCTGGATTGCAATGTATTTTCCTCTCAGGACTGCCTTTGCTGCATCCCAAAGCATTTGGATTGTTGTATTTTCATTTTTGTTTTATTCCATATATTTTTAAATTTCTTCTCTAATTGCCTGGTTGACCTATTCATTCTTTAGTAGGGTGTTCTTTAACCTCCATTCTTTTGGAGGTTTTCCAGACTTTTTCCTGTGGTTGATTTCAAGCTTCATAGCATTGTGGTCTGAAAGTATGCATGGTATGATCTCAATTCTTGTATACTTATGAAGGGCTGTTTTGTGACCCAGTATGTGATCTATCTTGGAGAATGTTCCATGTGCACTCGAGAAGAAACTATATTTTGTTGCTTTGGGATGCAGAGTTCTAAATATATCTGTCAAGTCTATCTGATCCAACGTATCATTCAGGGCCCTTGTTTCTTTATTGACTGTGTATCTAGATGATCTATCCATTTCTGTAAGTGGAGTGTTAAAGTCCCGTGCAATTACCACATTATCAATAAGGTTGCTTATGTTTGTGAGTAATTGTTTTATATATTTGGGGGCTCCCGTATTCGGCGCATAGACATTTATAATTGTTAGCTCTTCCTGATGGATAGACCCTGTAACTATTATATAATGCCCTTCTTCATCTCTTGTTACAGCCTTTAATTTAAAGTCTAGTTTGTCTAATATAAGTACGGCTACTCCAGCTTTCTTTTGACCTCCAGTAGCATGATAAATAGTTCTCCATCCCCTCACTTTCAATCTGAAGGTGTCCTCATGTCTAAAATGAGTCTCTTGTAGACAGAAAATAGATGGGTCTTGTTTTTTTTATCCATTCTGATACCCTATGTCTTTTGGTTGGTGCATTTAGTCCATTTACGTTCAGTGTTATTATAGAAAGATATGGGTTTAGAGTCATTGTAATGTCTGTAGGGTTTCATGCTTGTAGTGATGTCTCTGGTACTTTGTCTCACAGGATCCCCCTTAGGATCTCTTGTAGGGCTGGTTTAGTGGTGACGAATTCCTCGTTTTTGTTTGGGAAGACCTTTATCTCTCCTTCTATTCTAAATGACAGACTTGCTGGATAAAGGATTCTCGGCTGCATATTTTTTTCTGTTCATCTCATGGAAGATTTTCTGCCATTCCTTTCTGGCCTGCCAAGTTTCAGTAGAGAGATTGGTCACAAGTCTTATCAGTCTCCCTTTATATGTTAGAGCACGTTTATCCCTAGCAGCTTTCAGAATTTTCTCTTTATCCTTGTATTCTGCCAGTTTCACTATGATATGTCGTGCAGAAGATCAATTCAAGTTACGTCTGAAGGGAGTTCTCTGTGCCTCTTGGATTTCAATGCCTTTTTCCTTCCCCAGTTCAGGGAAGTTCTCAGCTATTATTTCTTCAAGTACCCCTTCAGCACCTTTCCCTCTCTCTTCCTCCTGTGGAATACCAATTATGCATAGATTATTTCTCTTTAGTGCATCACTTAGTTCTCTAATTTTCCCCTCATACTCCTGGATTATTTTTTTATCTCTCTTTCTCTCAGCTTCCTCTTTTTCCCTAATTTTATCTTCTAGTTCACCTATTCTCTCCTCTGCCTCTTCATTCCGAGCCGTGGTCATCTCCATTGTATTTTGCAGTTCATTTATAGCATTTTTTAGCTCCTCCTGTCTGTTCCTTAGTCCCTTGATCTCTGTAGCAATAGATTCTCTGCTGTCCTCTATACTGTTTTCAAGCCCAGCAATTAATTTTATGACTATTATTCTAAATTCACTTTCTGTTATATTGTTTAAATCATTTTTGATCAGTTCGTTAGCCTCTCCGCCCTTCCTACCTTCTTCCGTGGGCCTCTCGTCTGTGCTTGGCTCTGGAGAGTCCGTTCTGCTAGTCTTCTAGCGGTTTTCTGGGTTACTTAGGCAGGTGTAGGTGGAATCTAAGTGACCAGCCGGACACGGTGAGCCCAGCATCCTCCTACACCGCCATCTTCCCCATTAGGCCTTGTTCAAGAATCTTTGAGATGACAGTTGCTGCTCGAATCTGGGCACTTCACTGGGCAGGGTTCTAGCTGGAGTTACTGAACTAGACATGTAAATATAACCCAAATGAATGTATTCCTTCTACGAATATTTGAATGCATGCTGTGCATTGGACCTAGGTGCTAGGGATGCAATGACAACCAAGACGGGTATGGTCTTTGCCCTCATGGAGTTTATTGTCTAGAAGGGGAGACTTTGAATACCCAGGCAAAGTGGTCAGTATTTATGGATAACATCCTATGCCTAGAACCAGCTTAGTTCCTTGTGTGTCTTATGTCATTTAATCTTCATATCAGAAGAAGCACCTCTGGGAAGAAGCCCCATCCATGATCATCCCTGTTTTATGGGTAAGGAGCCAGAAACTCATAGAAGTTCAGGAGCTTGTACGAAGATATTCAGGGAGCCAGGAAGAATAATAGCACTTGGCCTGACTTTATACTCTTTCTGCTAAACCATACCACCATGCAAAAGGAATCTGTCCTCAGAGAACAAAAGGAATTTCAATCTCCCTATTTCATTTCTTATGCCTTCAATTACACTCAAAAGCAAAAGCTTTCAGATTTTCTGATCAGAACAAGTAACTTGACACAGCAAGAAAAGCCAAAGGTTCAGCATCCTGGCCATTGCCTCACTGATAATCTGCCACAAGGGTAATGTCTGTTATAAACACAACCTCACCATGGAAAAAATGTGGGAAGACACAGATCCACAAAATTTAGTTTTCAGTCACAGCCTACTAAGCCTTGGGCCTAATCTCAGAATGGAGATTTGTTGGAGCTAACCAGAAAGCACAAAACACCACTCTTCATGGCCTTTTGTTTCATGTAATTATTATTATTTTGTTCACTTACTTATTCTTTGTCTGCCTGACTGAGTTGTAAACTCTAAGCTAGTGATCCTCAACCTTTGCTTCATATTCAAACCACCTGAGAAGTTTAAAAAATGACCCTGACTCCTAGTCGCCATCCCAGGACAATTAAATCAGAATCTCTAGAGGTGCCACTTAAGCCTTGGTATTGTTTAGAGCATGCCTGGTGATTCCAGAGTGTAGCCAAGGTTGATCACTGAGTTTCAAGAGGACAGCTCTTGTGTCACATGCCCCCATCACTGTCCACACTCTGAGTATTATGAACTCTGAAAGAGTGCCTCACACATTAGTGGATATTCAATAAAGTTTTGCTGAATAATTTGGTAGGTGGAGCAGTGGATGAATGGGTGAGTGAGTGAGTGAAGAAACTAATGATTATAACAATTACTGGAGTTGAGTAAGTTCTTAGAATAACTGTTACTAGATAGTAGCTTACAGTTGATCTTATAGGGTTCGGGTTGTATGTACGACTGTGGGGAAAAAAAGGTTTTAGATAAGTATATGAAAAAGTACACAGTAAACTGTGGAGTGTTTGCACCATCTAGAAGTGGAATGTACTCTGCCTTCCTTAATACCACATTAATCTCCAGTCTGGGCACACTCCCATTTCGACAATGCAGGCAGCTGTTACGTCAGAGGTAATGGCTCATTATTATTTCTTAGGTGAATCATGTTTGTCTGAAGGAAGCAAAGATAACAAAGAGGAAATTACAGTTTGTGTGTGGTGATATGAATGCTTGTAAACTGAGCAGTGAAAGGGAAATGTATGCAAGCAATTGAGAATTCTCTCTCTGTCCTCCAAATGCAAAAAAAAATTAAAATTAAAATTAAAAAACGCTCAGAGGGAGCAGTTTATGCCCTATTCACATTTTAATTGGGGGTGAGAGAAAGACGCTGAAGTATCTTCCACACGTGGGCAACCCGCGATTTCCTTGTTACAGCCTTGATAACACCGCTGGATAATTCTGTGGGATGCCAGTACCACATTGGGCACTCCAATTTTTCTTCCTCCTCTTCTTCATGTAAAAGTTCAAGCAAGTATGTATATATAATAGAGAGCAGTGGAGAAAGTAGCATTTGTATGGGTTTCTGTTGATGTACCTAGTACCACTTTGTTACTATGTGAGTTGGACGTCTGCCAAAATCCTGCCCTCTAATATCTACTTACGAGTGATTGCTTCAAAACTCTTTTTGACAGTTTGAGAAAACTGTAATGTCTGTCCCACAGTCCTCTGTCAAGTTTCCTGATGACCTCTGATCACCTCTGATTTTGAACTTCTATTCTGTGAGTGTATTTGGTTTAAGAGTGAGTACCACCAAGAGACCAGACATCACTTTTGTGCAGAATAGAAAAAGGCATCCCTTCCTCCAACATGTCCATCTCTCAGACATTTGTCATAACATGGTGATTTTTTTTTTTTTTATGAATAGGACCCTTATTTCCATGTATTGGAAAATTATAAGTCCACAAACCTACTACACCTAGGATTTGAATTGCCTCTGCACTGTGTGCACACGTCACCCTTGAGCGCTGCATGAACTACATACCATGTACTCTGAAAGGGCATCTCGTTATCCAGCTCAAGTGGTCTGTTTCCTAAGACATTGATTTAAACTTGGATCTCCACATTTTTCATTTAATTTCCACCAAAAATACTACTCACAAATGGCTCTGGTGTGTACAGATTTTCCTAAAGTTTTAAGAAAGCAAAACGAGCTAAAATTCAGTAGTACGTGAATATTCTTTTTCTCAACAGTCTCCAGATCACATTTCCTGGTCCCTGTGTCTTCTCTGGCAGTCTTTCCTTCTTTCTTCTCTCCCTACTGTCTACTCCTCCATCCGCCAACAATCTGGATTCTGTCTGATAACTATCACTTTAGTTACACTCTTGGTAACTCACGTTCCTGTTGACCTGTGCCCTTGGGGTCTTGTCTTTCCCTCAAGCGTCATATCAAAATAATTTCCCAAACAAAGAAAATTTCTTCCCTAAGATAAATTCTGGAGCAAGCACTGAGAATTTTTTTTAATCTTGCCACACATATTTAATTTGGAATTAGGAATTGTTCAGTATGCAGCTGGTTTCTACTTAGTAACCATTCTGTAGGCTGTATGTAGGGAGGAGCCTTTCAGGGAGGAGAATTCCTAAGAGTTAAAGATACAGATAGCCCATGGCAATTACTAGGTCTAGTCCTCTCATGTTACCGGAGGAAGTCTAGGCCCAGAAAGAGAGAGTGGCCTGCCTCAAGCCCCACAGCTAAGTGGGGTGGTCAGCACTGGAAACAAAATATCCTGATTCCCAGGCCTGGATTCTTTTGGGTACTAGACTACCTCTTACAAGTTTTAATCCATACTTTATATTCTGCTCACATGCCAGACTGATATCATAAGTATTAGAATCTTGACATTAGACTCAGACAGTCCTGAGTCTACCACGTACGACCAGGGACTTACCCCTCCCTGGCTTCCTGTTTTCCCATTTGCAAAATGGGTGTGCTAATACCATTACGTAAAACAATCCAGGCTGAAATGCACTCTGTGGGTTTCAGAAGGCCTTTACAGCTTTAGAGTCCTGTACTTCATTCCGTCAACTAACTAAGCATATATTATGAATGCTTAGATATTCGGAGTACAAAGATGAATAAAATCATCGTCCCCATCTCAATGAATACATCACCCACTAAACGTGTAGTCTTATAACAGGCTTATATAAAAGGCACAGAAACACCACAGATGGTTAGTCATGTGTGCTGAGGCTCAAAGATGAGTAGGAATTCACCAGAGGTGAGAGCCATCCAGCAGGGAGAGGCAGCAGCACGTGGTCCAGCATGGAGACAAGAAAGCACATGTATGGTACAGGAGAAGTGTAATGACAATGTCGACAGAGCATTTGGGACAGAAAGCAATAGGAGACAGTGCTGTAGGGGTACGTGAGGAATGGATGATGGAAATAATTGAATGCCATGGTAATAAATTTGGATCTCAACCTATAGATGATTGGGGAGAGCAAACATAATCATTAAATAAAAGAAGCACTACAATATTAATCATCACAGTGATGTTTTTAATGTTTGACTGTTATCCATATTCTTGATTGATTTCTCAATTTGGGATTACTGATGAAAAATATCCCAGTTCGAAGCTGTCCACCTGAAAATGGATCGCCTCAAATAAAGTAGCCAAACCAAATGCTGTCACGAAGGTGAAAATATAATCTCAGCAGGCTTTCATTTAATTGAGGGCTTGCGTAATGAAGGAGTTCACTGTAGCTAAAGTAACATGTTCCCTGGCACTGGATTTAATGAAAACCTGCTTAAAGTATATATAAAAAGGGTGAAAAACTAGGTGCATTTTCTATCTGGTACATTTCCTAGGACTTTACTTACTGAGGATCAAATATGACACATGTTGCTGATTTATTCGAGGATATGTAATTTTAAAAAGGGAAAAGATAATTGTGGGACGTCAGTCAAAAATAGATGTCAAAAACAGGTGCAGCACCACAGTTTTAATGGTATGAAACACCTAAGTAGTAAATTTGTAGATCCCTTCTCATTGAGAAATAAAATCTTACATTTTCTCACAAGACGTGACAGCCACCTGAAAACTTCTAAAATAAAATTTCAGAAGGTGTCTGGACAAGTGTACATGTCAAATAGATTCTAATGTGGGCAGGTAGCAAGAAATAATTCTTTAGAAAACATTTACGCTGGAACAAAAAAATTGTTGACTGTTGCTTCACCCCTGTTCTCCAAAATCAAACTGCATAAATGTAAAAATCTTTTCAGCTTCTACCAAAAAGGCATTATCTTCAGGCTGTCCTCTAGCTGCTTTAGAGTTTTAACACAGGGACCAAGACATGAGCAAGGAACGTTAAAGTACTAGGCAGAAAACTAATTGGAAATGGAGGAAGAAACCAGCATGTGCAACTCGTAAGAGAGACAGAGGACATCATCTGACCAGCAGGGGTTGGGTTCTCTATGGCACTGAAGTATGAGGGGTCAAGGACTGGGGGAAGCTTAGTTTTACACTCCACAGCACTTAATGGCTGGGCACAGTATCAGCACCGAGAGTCTCAAAAGTACTGACACAGAATGTATACACGTACAACACACACAGTGGATTAACGGATGTTTAAAGTCTTTCCCTTCCCTGTGCATCCTTCTGCCAGCACACATTTGCATGGGTTTAACTTAGAATCCCCAAGAAGGCGAAAGCTTTAAAACAATTGACACATTTCAGTGCAGGAGGTAAGTGCCAACAACAGTGATAAAATATAGAAGGAAAAGGCACCACTCCACTTGTGTTCCTCTGATAGCAGGGAATGGGGGGCATCTGGGTGAATGACAGTCAAGCGTAAGTCTCAAAAGAACTTATGCCCAGTATGTAAAGATGTTTACATCTAAGGGAACCACATGAGATGGTAGGAAATATCAGAATATCTTCATTCTGTAAGGTTTTACTGAGTCTGTAAGTTTTGTAAGCTCATGAAACAGACACAGATCTTCCCATCAATGAGTCCATAGATTCCCTTCCTTTTGCCTGATTAAATTCCATGCTGAGCTTAAACATCATCTCCTTATACTTTACCCCATACCCTAAGCTTTTAGAGCCCTCACATTTCTCCTCCATTGCATTTATTTCTGTTTTGTATTGCCCATTCACTTTTAAGCATGTTTTATTCATCTTTGTATCCCTGGTGAGCCAAAAGTACCATGAAAGCAGGGCAACTTTCTTTTTTTTTATCATTAGGGTCTAACACAGTGCCTAACACATAGTAGTTATTCAGTAAATAGTTGTTGAATGCAAAATAAATAAATGAGAAAAAATCAGAGCCATCTGGTATGGTTAACCCTAAGAAAGGAGAAGGAGATGTGTAATTCTGTAGGCACAGTTATATTTTGCTAGATTATAGAACCTTAAACACTTCATTGTACCTGACATAGGTTCAAATGTCTTTACTCAACCAAAAAACCCAAGTCCCTAAGAATTTAATTAACAAGAACAACAAAGCCAGCACTTATGAAGCACCAAAACATCTGCACAATATTCTCAACCTTGAACTCATACAGACCAGAGTTATGACTTTGGTTCAGTCCTGAAATCGTACTAGTTATGTGATCTTCAACAAATCACCTAACAACTTGGATGCCTTATTTATAAAAGAAAAAAATGTGACTCATTTCATAAGGCCTGTGTGAGGTTTGATATATAAACCATAGTGCTAGTAGAGACATTTAAAATAGTAAAATAACAACAAATTATAAGTTACTTGTTTACCAGTTGATTGTCTCCTGCCAAAACTCTAAGTTCATAACCCAGGGACAAACTTTGTTTTGTTTACTCTCCTGTACTATGAAGCATGGGGCTGGCACACAGTAGGTCATTAATAAACATTGGACAGATGGATAGATGAGTGGGTGAGTTAGGTGGATGAATGAATGAGTAAATGCATAAATTCCCAGGTAAGACGTTATGAACTGCCAAACTACGTACTAGTTAGAGTAATCTATGGTCCACATTGGAGTACTAGTTACAACACTAGTTAGACCACTTTATGGTCTGCCCTAGACTTCAGACCATCAAGGGTGAGCACAAGAAAAGGTGAGGTAAGATGAGGAAGTAAGAATGCTGTGACAAGAAAGAAAGCATAACATGGTGGGCTTCCACATCCATGTGGTCATCATGGATACTTTTGATGGTGACTAAATAGTCTTTCATGCCCTGACCTATTTTGCTTTCCTGCTCTATGGACTCCAGAAATGGTGAATTCTTTCCAGATTCTCAAATTCCTTTTCTTCCCACTTGGTCTTTCAATAGTCTTCTGCCTGGAACACTTTGGTATTCTGCCTGGGACCCTTCCTGCTCCTTGCTCTTTGAGTCTGAGTTTAGACATCTTTTCCTCCTGTACGACTTTACTGAACCCTCAAAGTGGTTCCAGTCTTTAACACAATCATAGCAATTATTCTTCTGTGTTGTGTGTCCATGTTGAAATATTCCTCTCCCCCAGTAGGCTGAGAAGAGACATGGATAGCCATGCCTCATTCACACTAACCATCCTCAAGGACATATTAGTGATATTCATTGAATGAATAACATTGTTCTAAGATGTAAAGCCTGAAAGAATGATCAGAATGTTGCTAGAGGGGTGAATGGGTGGCTCAGTTGGTTAAGCATATGACTTTGGTTCAGGTCACGATCTCATGGTTAGTGGGTTTGAGCCCTCTGTCGAGCTCTGTGCTGATAGCTCAGGGCCTGGAGCCTGATTCAATTCTGTCTCCCTCTGTTTCTCTCTCTGCCCCTCCCCAACTCATGCTGTCACTCTCTCGCTCTCTCTCTCAAAAATAAAATAAACATTAAAAACCCAACTCATGCTCTCATTCTCTCTCTCTCTCTCAAAAATAAAATAAACATTTTAAAAAAGGCATGTTCCTAGAGAAATAAGAAGGTTAGGGATGGTTGGGGCTTAAAGTGGGATCATTTCAGGTTTTAGTCTTCTTTGAAGGAACAGAGACCAGATGAATAAAAATACCCAGTAAGCAAAAGATCAGAAGTGCAGAAGAGCAAAGACGGGGCTGCAGTGGATGACATCTCCAGAGAAGAACAAAGGGTGAAAAAGACATACATACACTTAGGGACTAGAAGGAAGAAAAGAAGCTGACAAGGGAGTTATGTTACAGAAGCCAAGAAGGAAAAAATGTTTCTAAAAGGAGTAGATATGGCCAACCCCTGCAAGTGGAATTTTAAAAAGCCATTGAAGCAAAGGACATGTGCTAAAGGAATTGGATGCTGGAATGGAGACAACTGCTCCAGCACACCGGAGCGGGGAGAAGAGTGGGATGAGAACTCGATGGGCTACTTGGCCAAGGGCAGCTGATATGGTGACAAGGTATATTCCTGCCCATCAACAGCAATGAACGTGGAGAGATGGAAGACAGTAGAGAAAACGCCAAGGGAGGGAAGAGTGAGCTAGAAAGTCACTGGTATTATTCTGTCTCTGAATCTTCTTTGTTCCTAATGCTCCTTGGAAAGTTGGGCATGTTGTTGTATAGGATGCTTTTGTGGTTTCCCAAACATTTGATGAAGCATGCTCTGGAATGGTTGGAAAGGAAAAGACCATCAGCACTCCTTCATGAATATCTTTGTACTTTGTTGTGTAGCTCCTAGGAATTTCAGTATCACCCTGTCCACCGAAGTGCCAGCTTGCTTGTGTGCTGTCTTGGAACCCTTCCTGATTTCTTCATGCATGCATGCCTTGTCAAGAAGTTTATAGTACAGTTTGGGAAGACAACAGGGATATTGTCATTTGCTTTAGTGTCTTGGCAGTAATGAGTTTCCACATTAGCTACTTAACTAATGTCTACTGAAGTTAAATCAAGCTGGCCTAATGTTCTTTTATGCCATGAGGCTTGACTTTCACACTCTTTCTTCCAAGTGGGTGAAAAACACTTTAGAAAGAAGATCACTTTTCCATGAATTATTAACAATAGTGGCTAATCTACACGGAGCACTGTACAAAACACTTTATTTACATTTGATCTTCAAGACAGTTCTAACAGGTACAAGTTTTATCCCCATTTCATTGATAAGGAAATTGAGACCTGGGAGGTTAAGGAACTTATTAATCCAAAGTTATGCTGTAAGTAAATGACCCAGCTGCCATTTGAATTCAGGCTTGTCTGAGTCCAAAGACCAGTAGGCTAGACTATCCCTTATTCGGTCAACTATTTTCTCATCTCCCTAAAACACATACCCAGAGAAAGTAGGGTTATGGTAATCTGCAAAGGAACTTTTCTCATACCTTCATCCTCATTTTCCCTCCAGCCCCAATAGAAGCCAGAGCTTTTGGTGTGTTTAGCATGGACACTGCCTCATTTGCAGTGGAACCCAGAGAGTGTCTCTAGACAGGCTTGTATCTTCCACACCAGGGGTCCTCAGCTATCTTCTGCCTTAAACAGAATCTCTGCTGAACACAGAACAGCCACCATTCTTGGCACAAAGCTCACCCACTTGCTAACAGGTTTATGTCCAGGGGACAAAGTTCTACCTGATTATTCTATTTGCTTCAGATGCACTGAGCAATACAAGCATGGTACTTCAAGATTAACCACTTTGATTAACTCCTCTGAGTAACTGGGGATGGCTCTTCTTGAGTCTCTGAGCAGCTGTGCTTTAGGGAATTTTATAGGCAAAGGCAAAGCCACAAGGGAATTTAATCTTAAGGACTTCCCAGGGCCAGTCCTTAAAACTGACCATTTCTTCTTCTCATTGTGAACCTCTGTCAGGATTGAACAGCTGTGGCTGTGATTTATTAATGTGTCTGATTCCTGCTGGGGGCAGTTTTTTTTAAAGATTTTTAAAGATCTCCCATGCTTCAAGCAGCTCTTTGCAGTGACTGTCCATCACAGGCACCTGCTCCAGCAATCAGCAGCTCCAGATGTGCTCACACCTCATGAGACAGTGCAACAATCTCCTAGGAGTTGGCAGAGGAATGATGGATTTAGAGAAATGCATTACTGTGACAAAGTGAGAAGGTAGATTAACAGAAAAGGCAGGGATGACCAGAGGGTGAGGAACATGGAGACAAAATTTCAGGAAACTAAGCCACATGATGGTAGCACTTTATGTGGCTGTAGCATTTTGACACGCCCCCTACCCCCCACCCTAGCAAGAGGAATTGACATTTGAGCAACCTGGGGGTACAGGGGGGTGGGGGGATGTTTCTCAAGGACTATGAGATGGTCTTAGATCTGGATTGAGGCAATCTGGAAATCAGTAGAATTAAAAAGACAAACATTCAAGTGGAACAAACTTTCCTTGCTTCCCATCTTTTCTTTCCATGTTACTTTCTTTTCCTCTTTAAAAACCATTTAGAAAGGATCATCAAACATAACAAAGAAAAAGGAGGTGGTGAGTTGTTTATTGGAGGTAGAAAATTCAACTTGTGCCAGCATTGAATAGCTATCTGAGACTCTCTTTCCTCAACTTTGAATGGAAGCAAAATGTCACTGTTATCAAAGCTGCACGTTGAAGAAGGCAGAGATAATGTGTCTGGTAAAACAGGCAGCCCCAGCCAGGAAAATATATAACACTTCCATTCACTGACCCTCCTTTCCCTCTGCATCAGTGTCTGTCATAAATCGCTATTTGGTGACAGGTTGTGCTGATATGAACTCAAGGCTGGTTCCAGCACAAGAGAAATGTGCCATTCACTTAGTGCCAGTGACTGTAGGTCCTGCCCATCCCAAGCTGATCACCATTTTGCTGCCTAATAGAGGGTAGAAAGGTGATAACCATGATCATTACAAGACCAATTCCCAGATATGTGCTTCAACACATTAGTGACTGGAAGAGAGAGATTCAGCCACTATAGGAACCATGAGACATTCTGCTGACATCTACTCCCAGCCCCTTCCCGACACCCCCAACATGCACACACATGCACTCACCATGTCACTTCAGAATAGGAAGAGCTACAGGACATTTATCTACTCCCAGCCCCTTCCCGACACCCCCAACATGCACACACATGCACTCACCATGTCACTTCAGAACAGGAAGAGCTACAGGACATTTCAGCCTTGAATCCTGTTAATAATTATTTTGAAACATGTGCTATTTTTAGCACAGCTCTGGCATATATAGATATTTGGTATTTATTTTTTTAATGTTTATTTTTGAGAGAGAAACAGAGTGCGAGTGGAGGAGGGGCAGAGAGAGAGGTAGACACAGGATCTGCAGCAGGCTCCAGGCTCTGAGCTGTCAGCACAGAGCCTGACACGGGGCTCGAACTCATGAACCGCAAGATCATGACCTGAGCCAAAGTCGTACACTCAACCGACTGAGCCACCCAGGTGCCCCAGGTATTTGGTATTTAAATCTTTATTGAGTAATAGCTCTCCTTAATCTTCTTTGGGGCAAAGCAATACACACTTATCAATCACTGTCTATATGCAAAGCACTATGGAATTCCCAAAATTTGAAATCTCAGCCTCTGTACCAAGGAAACAAATTGTTTAGACAGAGCAGTAGCCATACAAGAAAGGAAGAGGATGGACATGCAGGATATTCAGAAAGGTCAGACAAGGCAAGAAAACTAGGGGGCAGAACTGTGGAAGGGTGGTATTCAAGTTGGTCATGAAAAAGGGTGAAATTTGGCTCCCCGAGGAGTAGGAAGTAGAAAGCATATCCCTGGTTCATAAGAGGAGATGGAGAGTGAAATGGGGAGTAGGAAAGGCACATGGAAGACCTTGCATGAGTGGTATTTCATCAAGAATGTGGGGTCTCCTCCTCTCTGCTGGCAGTTAGATGGTGTCATTGAAGCTCTCTTTTGGAAGGCATACTCCAATTTGATATGTAGGAGAGGTTCTCATTAGAGAAGCCACAGGCAGGAAATGGGGTGGGAAGATGATTCAGAACTCAAGATAAGAGATCATTCAAATCAGTCCTGTGTCTTAAGCACAGAAATAGTCATCAGTGAAAGTCTATGCTTATCCAAATAACCAGAAATATCTGACAGAGGCACCAAACACTTGCTGCTATTTATGGCAGCTTGGAGAAGCCAACTGGAAGTGGAATTTGGCTCATGGCTTGTAGTCATCTGTGATGTCTTGGTAAAAGGTTACCAAAAGTTTATCACCTCTTTTATTGTATCAAACAGCAGTTATCATTCCCAAAACATAATTTTTATATTCAAAAAATATTAAATTTTTATTTAAATGCAAACTTAAAATTAGTATCTACCAGGCAGTGTCCTAAATGTTTCACAGACATGTTTCCATTTAATCCTCTATTGTACATTCTTATGAAATAACTACCATATTAGCCCTATTCTGCAGATAAGGGAACCAAGGAACAGAGAGGTCAGGTAAATTACCTGAAGTCATAGAGCTAATAAAGGTCAGAGCTCAGATTCAAACCCAGACATCCTGGCTTGAGTCCTTGCTCTTAATCAATACACTGTTTTATACTATTTTTTAAAAGTTGTAATCCAAGCAAAACAGATCATGCTCGAACAACAATGGAAATAGGAGGAATGAATGGGAGAGATTGTATAAAGACTATGGCAACTCCTTGAAGACAAGTAGGGATGGAGGGGGGGAAAACTAAATGGTGACTCCAAGCATGTGAGCCTTGCAACTGGAAGTTTTTCTGGAACATTAAGAGAGACCGAAAGGGGGTGGCCAAAAATGAGCTGGAGCTTGTACGTTGGTGAGTTGTTTAAATAGAGACGTACAGCAGACAGACTTGTGGGAACACCACTCAGATATGAAAGCCATCTGCTTAGTCATGACAGTTGGTGCCACAAGAGTGGAAGTTATTGTCAGGAAAACAATTATAAATAGAAGACTGGCCAAGTCGTTGGTAAATGCCTACTTTTAAGGGAAAAAGAGCCCACAATAGAGATAGGAAGACATTTCAGAAGCACAGCAAGGAGAAAATAACTGGTTTCAAGTGGAAGAAATGCCAAGGAAAATGAACATCACCAATGGCACACTGTATTTGGTAACGTGAAGGTCAGTTGTATGGGGAAAACTAGGATGAATGATGAAGTCAGAAGGTTAAGGAGATGGCGGGACACTATACTCTTTGAAGGTCAAAATGGGACCCAAATTGCCATCATGGACAGACAAGAACTATACTGTCTACTAGGTCCATGTGGCTATTTAAGTAAAATTACATTTAAAAATTCAGCTCCTCAGGCACACTAGGTACATAATGTGCTACATGTGGCCACTGTATTGGACCACAGAGACACAGACCTTTCCCATCATTGCAGAAAGTCCTGTTATACAGCCTTGAACTGAAATTAGGGTCAGGAAACTTTTTCTGGGAAAGCTCAGAAGGCCACATGTTCTGTGTCACAGTTACTCAGCCCTCCCATTGTAGCTTGAAAACAGCCACAGTAAATACATGGACAAATGGATATGCCTGTGTTCCAGTAAAACTTTACTTTTGGACAATGATACCTGAATTTCGTGATTTTTTTCATCATGAGATGTTACTCTCCTTTTGATTTAATTTTAACCACTTGAAAATGTAAAAGCCATTGTGTGCTTGTATACAAACACAGGTGTCAGGTCAGATTTAGCCAATGGGCTACAGTCTACCATCCTCTCGACAAGAATGCCGTGGATCTCAGGAACAGAAGCAGCACATGTATTTACTGTATTTACTGAGCATCTGCGTGTGCTAGATTGACTGGACAAGAATAAAGTATAAAATAAATACAGAGCAGCACTGAGTTTCCTCTGGAAACACTGAGTTTTTCATCATCCAAATAGATAATGCAAGTCAGATAAAAACACACATCAAAATTACATGAGCTGTGTTAGAATATAAAAAGGGAGATCTTTAATAATATAATGATGAAAAGGAAATTTTGATGTGTGGAGTTCATATTAATATGCTGGAATCTCAACTTGTGACTAGCTTATTAGATGTGTTGCCATATAGAAATCAAATTAGATGGTCACTGTAAAAGAAAAATAGCCTACTTTCCTGAAATATCAGTATTTACAGTCTTAACCACTAATTGTGCCAACTCAACAAGGTCTTCAAAAAGGAAAAAGAGAAATTCAGTTAAGTACACTAATGACCTTTCTTATTTATTAGACGTTGGTAATAGTTTCATTTTATTCTACCAACTTTCACTAATTGACAGTAGCTGCCTAGAGCCTGGAGATAAGGAGTGTCATGACTGACTGCTAATGTCTGCCATGGGTGAGGGAGTGGAGACATGTGGCATAAGTATTTGCCATTCCTGTGTGAGCACTGAGATAGAGGGTGTTGGAAAGATACTAGATTTTGAAATATTCAAAGATCTAACTCTACTGTACATGAGCTCATTTGTTTGCCTTTTAGTAGAGAAAAATGTAAATATATATGGAAGACAGAATGCTATAATGAGCCTCTATGTACCTATGACTCAGCGTCAGCAATTATCAACTCATAGCCAATCTGTACTTCACTTCCCCATCCCCATGTTATGTAGAAGCAAATCACAGACATCATAGTATTCAGCAGCTATTTTTTGACCACTTTTGAGTCCTGCCTCACATGCTTCTGTCTAAATGCTTTTAGATTGTTCTGCGTTGTTTAGTGTGTAATGTTAAGGCAACATCAGACTAAGCTACTTTGAAAGGGCTAAAAATGGTTGGTTAAAAAGAAACTTGAGTGAACTGCACTGTAGTCTAATAACCCTCGCATGCCTGTATGTACGTGTTCAGAGCCCTGATTTATCATGTGTGCAATTCTAAATACGCTGTATCCTCAGGCTCCGCTAACAGTTACCATGTGCCAACCAGGTGCCAAACATCATGCCCAGCCTACTCCCCTCCTTTCGCCCAGAGCTGTGTAAGATGTGGTTGCCACAAGGCAAGCTGAAGCACAAGTATGTTAAGTGATGGATCTGAGGCCAATCAGCCAGAGGGGAGGCGATTAAAGGAATAATTTATTGATTTAATGAAACATGGCTTCCAATACACCTAAGCTTCTTCTACCTTATCCAACATAACACTCATGTTCCCTTTGGTAGATTTTACTTTTTCTACTCAAGCTGTCTTTGAAATCTGGTCCAGTAGCTAAGCAAAGTTTGGATCCATCTGACAAAAACCACGGAGAGAGATGTGGAGGGGAACAAGTGAGTTCAAGCTAATATTTATGACCATGGAATTAAGGAAGGCAGGAAATCTTGTTACATGCTCTGACTGCCTGGAGAAAAAGAGACCAGTGCATCCTACATCCCCAGACTTGAGCAAAGAAAATTGCGTGGGTCTCTCTCTGCTTTTCTCCACCATTGTGGTGTATGCAATTGACTGTTCCTTGCCATGTATGCTCACAAAACTTTGAATGATCAAGTGATTCCTGTTCGAGAAACAAAAGCACAATCATCCGATTCCCCAGTGGATTCTGATGAAACCTGGTAATAAAATCAGGTACAACTCCAAAAGGAGGCACTGGAGAAGAACGAAGCTGGGTCCATAAAGGCTCATACATGACATGGCACACATATTTTTGCTGCGTGAAGGTCACATTCTCCTATCCTGTCACTCTGTAAACAGCCCTACTACCTGAACAATATATTTGTTTTATTGGGGAAATGATTTTTCTCTGTTACTTTGCTTCTGCAACAGTAGGTTAGTTCAGGAATAAATGTATGAAACCTTTTGTTTGGGGGTGGAGGAAGAAGTGCATGGATCTGACCTCAAACCCATCTTGAGGATCTTCCACAATAGTTTTCATTTCTGTCTTGAGAAGTGGGTAGGAAGATGGAAAAGAGAGTGTGAAAGTATTCTCAACTTCAGGAATATTTGGAGGCAGTTACACATTTATGTTGAATAATCAAACTGTTGGGGACATCAATGCATCTGCCCAGTGTAGCCCAGTGTAGTAAACACAAGAAAATGGTATAGAGACCAGAGCCCCTAGCTGCTGACTGACTGGTGTCCCCCACATGGTCACATCTCTGTGCTCTTATTTCTTGTCAGGAAAATCAGAAGGATAGGCCACCAGAAATTGCAAAATTTTTAATGAGGTATAATTGACATAGAATGTTATATTAGTTTCAAGTGTACAACATAATGATTCAGTGTTTGTATATAGTGCAGAATGATCACCACAGTAAGTCTAGTGAACATCTGTCACCCTACACAGCTACAAATGATTTTTCTTGTGATGAGAACTTTTAAGATCTACTCTCTTAGCAACTTTTAAATGTACAGCACAGTATTATTGACTGTAGTCACCATGCTATACATTACCTCCCTATGACTTGCTTATTTTAAGAAATTGCAATTTATAGCCTATAAACGTTTGGTTTAACATATGGACTATGGGGAGTTTTTTCTTGTGGTTTTTAAAATTTAGGGTAGCTGCCAGTATTTGAAAATTGGGAAGTTTCACATTTCTTCTGGACCCTCATTCTAACATGGCAAGAGTGAGGGAATCTCCAAATAGAGCTGCTGCCTTCAGAAAGGATGAGTGGCCTCTTATTCTCCACAGTCCCCACCACTCCTTATCATATTCCCAACAATGAGGCTGAGGTCCAGCTGCCATTTAACACCGTACTTGCAGTGACTTCCCTCACATTCTTCGCCTCATCCCTGGAGACATTTGCAGTTATAACCTGGACTTTATGAACTCTAAGGTCTCAGAGGTTCTCCAGTTGTCTGGTAAAATAGAACATTCCCCACAGCGAAGGTTGCAATATGTTGTCTAATTAAAGTGGGAGCTTTGGTGTCCAAATTTCAGGATGAACCTTTTCACCCAGGTCACTGTAATTTTCAGAGGAAGTGCTGACTCCTGGATCTGGGAGTTTGGTGAGTGTGGTGGAGTCCTGTGCTCTGCTGAATTACATCTCCCTGGCTTTTGCTTTGCTTTGGTCTTCAGCCATTCACTGAAGATTTTTTTTTTTTAACTTCTTGCGTACTGATATTCAAATCCAAACTATAGGCAACTAGCATGTTCTGACCCCCTTGCTTTATAAGCTTCTGTTTGTACAGTCTTTTATAATTTTCAAGAATTTCTCTGAAATAGTTGCTTTTCACGCTCACCCTGAGAGAGAGATAGGGCATGTATCACTCGACCTATTTTACAAAAGTGAGGGGAAAATAGCATGTTCTTAAAATAGACTTTTTACATTCAGCCTTTTCCCTTAAAATCGGACCCTGATACATTGTTTTTAAAGTGGTTCCCTAAATACAAAAATAAAAATGTGTTTATTCAATTAAAACATCATTCTCCAATGCCTAAAGACTTCTAGGTTGCACTAGTCTCCCTCCCCACTGAGACGTAATTGAAGATTGATATGATACATTTTATTAATTAGGCCCGTCTGGTTTTCCCACAGAGAAAAAAGGGAATGCGTCAGCTTTTATGCCAGCTGATTTGAACAAAAATCCGTTTGGATTTAGCCTTTACATGCTGGTGCTACACCAAAGGACCGGGATGTGAAATGGGAAACATTTACCTTGATTTCATTCTCTAGAAGAAAATTTGAATTTTTGTAGCAAAAATGTATTCTTTCTCAAAGTCTGAGGAAATGAGCACTGTGCAGGGTCATGTATTCTCTTCCTGATTGACTGCAAACCAATACTGAGAAGTTGAGTGAGATCTTTAGATAGAATACAGATAGCATTGTGTTTTCACAGGGCACCGCTGCAGGTGTATGTGTGCGTGCATGTGTGCGATGGTTAATTTTAAGTGTCAATTAGTGGGCCATAGTACCCAGATATTTGGTCAAACATTAGTCTAGATGTTTTTGTGAAGGTATATTTTTAGATGAGATTAACATTTAAATTAGTAGACTTTGAATAAAGCAAAATGCGGGTGGGCCTCATTTAATCAGTCAGAGGCCTTAATAGAAAAAGATTGACCTTCCCAGAAAAAGGGAGAATTCTGCCAGGAGACTGCCTTTGGACTCAAATGGCAAGTCTTCTCCAGCCTGCCAGCCTACCCTGCAGAATTTGGGCTTGTCAGTTTTCATAATCTCATGAGCCAATTCCTTAAATATACACACATAGATACACACATCCTATCGGTTCTTTCCTCTGAAGAAACCTGACTAATGGCTAATACGAGCATGTATGCTATATCCTAAAGCAATCAAGATTCTAACCAGGAGTCAGCAAATGTTTTATATAAAGGGCAAAAGAGTAAATATTTTAGGTTTTGAGGGCCATTGGATCTCTGTTGCAACTACTCAGCTCTGCTATAGCTCAAAAGCAGTCATAGACAATGTGAAAACACAATGAGCATGACTATATTCCAATAAAACTTTATTTGTATAAACAGAGGGTAAGTCAGATTTGATCTGCCATAGTTTGCAGACCTCCCATCTATACTCCAGAGGGTTTGTGTAACATAACAATTTTTTTTTCAACGTTTATTTATTTTTGGGACAGAGAGAGACAGAGCATGAACGGGGGAGGGGCAGAGGGAAAGGGAGACACAGAATCGGAAACAGGCTCCAGGCTCTGAGCCATCAGCCCAGAGCCTGACGCGGGGCTCGAACTCACGGACCGCGAGATCGTGACCTGGCTGAAGTCGGACGCTTAACCGACTGCGCCACCCAGGCACCCCTAACATAACAATTTTAACAGTTATTGATTGACAGATAAAATATTTAGAATTCATCATATACCCAAGCATTTTATGGCATGTAATGTGTATACATTTCAACCACAACTCAAATATACAAATATAGAAGATACAGAATCCTTATTCTTCTGTAGCAACTTAATATGTAATTTTAGTTTTCATTCCACCAGAGGGGAACAGAGTGACAGAACTTAAACTACCAGCTGGGACACCCAGAATAATTTCCTCAGGGCTTATCCTGTACAAAAGGAGCATGTCCATATGGCACTTTATATCTTCATCCTGCTGATATCCAATGTGGTGTCCGTTGTCTCATCTGATTCCTGGTCATCACAGATCACTAATGGGATATCCTGAGTTCTTGTCTGTAAGACATCAAGCCCAAAAATGCTTTCTGCTATCTGCATGCCTATCTTGATAATTGTTCTCTTCTTGCATCACATGGGAGCAGAGAAAACTCCTTAAGACAGTTTCTGGTCTTACTTTCTGAACATACCAGTTCGTTAATCTTACCCAGAATCTTGCCCCTCCTAGGTTCTTTCCAACATTGGGATACACTGGATACCATAAACTTTTCTCTTTTTTTTCCCTCTTCTCTAGGCTCACCTCATGGAACAGGGTTCAGGAACTGGCCAATGCCTAACTTGTCACCCCCTGCCTCTGCCTTTTATCTGTCCCTAAGTGTGGTCAACTTTTTTCTGGTCCAGAAATGAGGAAAGCTCGCTCTTCCTCATCATGTCTTGAGGCATTTCCAGTACCCTCCCTACTAAGTTTTTCAAACCCAAAAGGCACCAAAAGACTCCTGTTTTCTCTGTTTTCTCTCATGGTATCTCTTCTCTGAGACAGTGAGCAAACCAGCCTGGCTCCTAGATGAGAGGAATAGCCATGGTGAGAAAGAAAATACCCAGATAAAACACTGGTAAATGTTTGGCCATACTACCCTGTCACATTCAATCCTCACAACACCCAGAGCGAAATGACTAACTTTACCTGTTTTTAGAACTAGAAAACTAGAACTGAGAGAAACTGGATCATTTTCTGACATAGTAGACCTAAGATTCAAAAGAAGGTCATCCTGACTGCAAAGCCAGGATTCTGAACCTTCAGTGGGTTTTGTTGATCCCGTATTTCCACAGGACATTCTGCTGTTGGAGGGGACTACAATCTATGGAATCACAATTAGTTTGTGAGTCAGTATCAAAAGAAAAGGAGCACAACAGAGTAGTCCCTTTGTGGGAAATAAGTCATATAGTCAAGGGCTACAAGTTTATAGAAAGCAGAGATTACTATGAGTTAGGGTAAAGCTTTCATAAAGAAATGGTAGTTCAGTCTTCAAGGATTTGAACTTACCAGATTCAGTTGACAGGGACATATAATTTATGAGGAGGAATTCTGAATCTTCCTGCCTTGGAGGAAGATGTCTAATCCATGGCCATCAGTACGTGTCCAGTCTCTTGAGATGAGCCACTAGTTTTAGTCACCAGCACCTATCCCTGGGACCTGAAACACTGATACTTTCTTCAACCGTGAGACCTCTAAGTAATACCAGTCAATTCTTCACTATATATCCCCTCTTTGGGATGCTTGGGAAATTTTAAGATGCTCTTCTCCTTGAGACTGTATGGAACTGTCAAGTGTGGCCAGGAAAGAGGGAGATTATTTCTCTAGTTATACCATTTGGTAATTGCCACTCGGACACCAGAAAGACCTGGAATTTTTCATTGGGATCTTTAGTTTACTCTAGTGCTATCTAGAACTAAGCTATCTAAAACTAAGCAATGTTAATTTTTCTTTGTAAGCCTTCCCCAAGACCTATGTGGAGTTTGACTTGGCTGACCCTATGTTCATTGGTCCAGCATCCTGGATCCTTGGGCCATAGGCAAGATCTAAACTTTGAATATGCTTTCCCTGCAATTCTTGTCTTGACAGCTATTTGTTCAGTTGCTTGGGGTAGGAAAACTGTCCTTATGCACGCTTGGAGTTTCCAAACTTCCTCTTACAATTCTATGTTTTTTGCTTAACAAATAGACCAACAAACAAAAGACAAACCCCTTTCTCCAAAGATCAGTTGCCATAAGTAAATACCTCTGCTTTCATGAGCCTATCTTAGAGCTAAAAATGAAGCATCTGACTCATTACTCTAGGGTCTCTTAAAATCCTCTTCTCTCCCCTGCCCCCTACCCTCCATACACATATACACACAAGCAGACTTCACCACCACAGAAGGCATAGAAGCCATTCTTGATTCCACAAGTTGAGTTTCTGGTTGTTTGTTTTCTGGACAACAGATGGCAATTGACAGTCACGCCTTTTTTACTTCTGAAGGTCACTTGCATGTTTAAAAACTGATTGCCTTAGGGGATGACAGCTAAGGAGGATGGGATTTCTTTTTGAAATGATGAAAATGTTCTAAAACGGACTATAGTGAAGGTTGCACAATTCTGTAAGTATAATAAAAGTCATTGAATTGGACACTTTAAATCAGTGAATCATATGGTATGTGAATTATATCTCAATATAGCTGTTTTTTGATCATATTGAAAGAGAAAGAAAGAAAGAAAGAAAGAAAGAAAGAAAGAAAGAAAGAAAGGAAAGAAAGAAAGAAAGAAAGAAAGAAAGAAAGAAAGAAAGAAAGAAAGAAAGAAAGAAATGACCCAGCTCTCTAAGACCCTTAACTATGTGTCTGAGGAGATGCATGAAAACGACTAGATGTTCTGTTGCCAAAACCCCTGCACTTTGTTGTCTTCCTCACATGTTTCCTGAACTGTGAAACTCTCTAGGCATCCCTTATCCTTTCCCTTAAATCTCATATGTATGTACTGGGTCTAGAGAATTCAAACTTATCCTTTGGGAAACAATTTAGACATTAGTTATTTCCATGAAACTTTCCTTGATCAGCTAAATGTGAATTAAGAGCCCCTGCCGCGTACTCATATTACATCATTAAATTTCCCTACCATAGCCTGTTTCATGTTTTGCCAATTGCCTCCTCACTAGACAGTGACCTTTATAAGAGCAAGACTCCTTTTCACTGTGTCCTGCTATTATATCCCCAGGGCCCAGAACAGTGCCTAGTAGAAAGTATAGAGTGGATGGGTAGTGGATGGATGGATGGATGGATAATGGATAGATGGATGACCTAACTACTAATGTGCAGTTTAGTTAGGATTTTACTTTCGTGGAGTAAGAACTGATGGAAGCTACAATTCCTCACTTAAGTGAGGAAAAAGAGGTGAGGATGTTAGTATTCAGATCGGTCATTTTGTTTTTTCAGAATCTTAATTTTTTTGAGTGGTGTGTAATGAAGGCTTACTCTGGAGATAGTGGCTCATCCACATTTGCTATTATAATTGACCTAGCTCTGCTGTCCTGCTGTTCTTCCTGCTTGTTTATAAATTAGAGAACATCTTTCAACTTGGTGGGGGAGCTGTATATTCATACAGAAGAGTAAGATGGCAGTACATGTAGGACCATTTAGAGACATCGTTGTAGCTCAAATGGGGTGCTCCACATTTTCTTTAAAGGCATAACATCACTCACCAACTCACCAGGATGGGACCAAACAGAATGAGAGCTTATTTGCAGGACTGACAATTTTTAAGCAGGCTAGAAGCAGGGATAACATGAAAAAATGACGAATTCTCTTCATTTCCTTCTGTGTCTTTCCTTCCCATCTGTTCCTTCCCTTATGACACCTACAATGGCCTACTCAGTATCCCAAACCCAACTCCAAAAATATGCCAACTTTTTACCACAATGTATCCCTTGGAAGGCACTTCAGAGGGTACCTGGTCCAACTTGCTACTTAATGAAATAGTGCCTTCTGCAGTGTTCTGAACAGATGGTATTCAGTTTGTTCTTTGTGCATCTCTAGTGATGATTACTCATTACTGCAGGAGACAACTGATTTCCCTGTTGGATGATGGCATAGAAAGTTCGTTTCAGAGGAGCAGAGTCTTAAAGTACACAGGTCTGGAGACACACCAGCCTTGGAGTCATGGCTCTGCTCCTGACCAGCTGGGTATCCTTGGGAGAATTACTTAACCTCTCTAGTCCTTATTTGTCTAAGTATACAAAAGGGGGATCAATTATATCTAACTCATTATATTATGAGGATTAAATAAGAAAATATATGCAAAGCATTCAGTGTGTTGCCTGGAATATAGCAAATATCCAATAAGTAGTAGCTTAAAAACCAAACCAAGAAAATTCTCAAAGGTTCTCGGACTAATAGTTGCATATAAGGGCCAAGAACAGAATAAGCTACAACTACCATTATCGCCCAAGTCATGCCAGTATCTTACACTAACATGTATGGCATCACATGACTATACCTGGATTTGAAATGAAGGACCCTGAACTCATTCTGAATTAAAGAAACTTAGGAATGAGGAATTACTAACCAGGGACAGGTATGCATGGGAAATTGCTGGACAGTTGGGGAGAGAGAGAGAGAGGGAGAGAGAATGAATCATGACACAGAATGGGCCACTCCATTTTTTTTAAGAAAAAGTGGAACAGAAAAATGAAAACTTCTTAAAGGTTCTGTCTGTGCCCCTTGGTCATCTTGCTTGCCAAGCTCTGTTCCTACTATACCAGGTGGTGAGTACCATTACACAATATAAAATCAAACAAATCATCCGTTTGAGAGAAAAGGCCATTTCTTTATTAGCAATACCTGCATGCAGAGTTTGATGACTTTAATTGTGAGTTAGGATTGTTGTTGTTGTTTTTTCTATTGCTAAGCTTGAAATTACCTAGCTCATCAAGTTGATAATTGGAATCTCTGCCTGATCTCTAAAAGCAATTGGCTCCTTCTTCCCAAACAAAAGACCATTGTTCTTGAGACTTTTCTAAATTATCTTGCATTATAATCAAGAGTTATCCTTACAAGTAAGAGGGCCAAGGGTTAAGGCCCAGCTCTCAGTTCAGCAAACCAAGAAAGAAATAAGGTTTTGATGGAAGATGAATTAGCACCAAAACCGGTTTCCTCAAAGTAGCTATGTACTACAGTAGACAGAGCTCCTGAGAAATATGTGAGAGTACTTCTTAGGTTGCCATGTACTTCTCAACGGGCACTGATCCAGATCTCATTCAGAGTCACCTACCTAATTTAAAGCACATCTTGTGCATGTGAGCTGAACATGAGGTTGACATGAAATGGGCTTCCCAATAACCCAAGAGTAGGGCCACAGAGTTTTTTGAAGGACCATGAGGTTATTACTTTCTGGTCACCAACTTTTCATTTGTTATGTCACTGACTCCAACTGAAAAAATCCATTTGGGTCTGATTCTTTTTGATGGAGGCATCTTCAAGCTCAGGAAGAAGATGAAGGCTTGGCTTTTCTTTTCTTTTTTCTTTGCTTGCTTTCTTTCTGTCTTTCTTTATTTCTTTTTCTTTCTTTCTAATGGAAGAAATCCAAGGTTTTTTTTTCTTTGAATTAATTAAGCCAATTCCTAGAATAATTGTAATGCTGGTTTTATTTGTCCTTAACTCTGTCCTTTGGAGCCCATTATTCCCTTACCTGGAATACCTGTAGTTCCACTCCCTGATTCTCTTTATCAGGCTAACTCCTGCTTATCCTAAAACATCACCCATTCCTGGACTTCCCCCAGCATCTTAGTTCTGTACCTTCCAGGTAGCCTGTACTGTTACCTTGTAACCTACTTGCGTGCTCACCTGTCCCCAGGAGACTGTGTGCTCCACTTTTGTACTCTCAGGTTCATGGCACTTAATAACTTTCCAGTAATGGTTTTGTTGAGTACCTCTGATATCAAACTACTCTTATTGAGGTATTTTTTTCACTCAACACATATTTATTGAGTTATTATTCCTAAGGAATATAAAATTATAAGGGAATGAGGTTTCAAAATCAGCAGAACCAAGAGAACAAGTTATATTTTAAAAATAACCTTAGAAATCTTTTAAATTGTACCTATAGTACATGATTTTATAGGTTCAAACCTGTGCAGTAATTCTCATGCACTCAAAGGTTTGGTATCCATTGAGTAAAAAGAAGGAACAAAAAGGCTATCTCAGTGCACATATATGGGCAGCCAAACTATTCTGCATTTAAGTAACTATTAAATTTCTAAAGATGAATCAGTGAGTGAAGGTCATGTTCATGCTCACCTGAGGGTTTTTTTTAATGTTAAGTCTCTATAGTCTTAATACATATAAGGATATTTAAAAATTACATGATATGGTAATTATGAAAACATATAGCATAGGTCCTAGTACTACGTGAATGCTCAATAAATGTTTGCTCAACTTAAATTTAAATCTTACTTGATTGGAACTGTTTGGGAAAGTTATACAAAAGAAGATAGCCACTTGCTTCTTGGTCATTCTTACTGGGGCTTCACTGGTTGTCACTGTTAGTTCTGGGCCTCAGCATCTTGGAGCCCAAGAGGCAGAGAGTTTGGTTCTAATGACAGTGTTTATGTTGGATGCATGAATCATGTGACTGCACCGTATGTAACTAGGCTTTGTGCCAGCTATGGAGGCAAGATAGGTGGGTGAGGCAGATGTATCTCTGGCCTTGGGAAACTCAAGGTCATGTATGAAAGACATAGGTTGAACAGATACTTAACAAGGAGTGTCTTGTATGGAAGAAAGAAGTCAGAATGTCAGAGAACCCTCTTACAATCTAGTCTCTGTAAGTGAAGACTTCCTTGAGGAAGTAGCATCAAGATCATTAGTAATTAGCCAAGGCACAGTGGGAGGCAGAATTTAGTAGGGGAGCGGAGGAAGATCTAGAGAAAATAGGGAGCATGAAGAAATGAAAAAGTCGAGTCTGGTTGAAATGTTGAAGGTGGCCTCCCCAACCCTGTCATGAATGCCCCATCCTTGGTTAATCTAATGATTTGCCTACCATCTGTCTTCACTGGGGCAGCAGAAAATAGCAGAAATAGAGAAATAGAGAAAACATACAGTCATAGTAACCAGCCTTTCTCTAAGACCGCAAGCCCTAACTAACCTCAAGAGGAATGTAAGTAAAGTCCAGAAATCCTCCAACTTGTCTTTAGTCCATTCCCTGTCATAGTCCCCTAGAGAATTACTTCCTATGTCTTTTTCTCCAAACCTTCATACACCTGACTATACCTCCCTGTCTTCTGATGTTTTTGTTTCCTTTTCCCTGGAAAAAAATTAGAAGCAATAAAAAGAGAACTTCCACACATTCCATCCACATCTACCTGTGTATATCATCTACCTTCCTTCATTTTCCAGGATAGACTGTCTGTGTGCTTCTCTTCAAAGCATCCCTTCCACTCCTGCAATGGATCCCATTTCTCTTGCACCATTTCACAGATATTAACCCAACAGTTGACCACCATCTCCTCATCTTCATCTTCAACTTTATATATCATCTCCTAACAAAGAAAAACGAAAGAAAAAGAAACCTTCCCTTAACTTCCATATTACTCCTGAATACCACCCTACTTCTGCCCCTCCCCATTAGAAAACGCCTTGAGAGCACTGTCTCTACTCTCTGTCTTCATTTCCTTCCCTCCTATTTTTTCCAGATTCACAATACTAGGCTCTCCCAAACGCTCCAGAGTACACTTTCCACATGCATCAGAGACCATCAACAGAGGTGGCTTTGCTTTGGAACTAGTAAAGCTTATGCTTCAGTGATCCTCATTTCCACAAGACCTTTTGAGGTGCTGTACCTAGGTCCCAAGAGCTAAACCCCTATGCATAATTCCAAGAGTCCCTAAATTGTATATGCTTTGGATCCCACAAAACCTGGATCTACCCCTCACTTCCACATTGCCATTGCCATATTAATGGTGTCTTTAGTCCTTTTTTTTACTAAATCAGTCAGCAGCATGTAACATGGTATGGCTCCCTCATTCTTAAAGATTTCCTTGCTTCAAGTGCTCCTTTTCTAGGTTCCTCTCCAATTTTGCTGGCCTCTTCTTCTCAGTGTCTTTGCCTGTTTCTCCTCATCTTCTTGTCTGCTAATGTTCCCCAGGACTCAACCCAAGATATTACCTACATTCACTCCCTTGATGGTTTCATCCAGTTTAATGGTTTTAAATGTTATCTCTCTTCTTAAAACTCTCAATTATTTACCTTTAGTCCAGACTTTTCCCCTAAATTCCAAACTTGTGCCCAAGTAGTTACTTGCTTTCCCTGTTGGGTGTCTGATAGATATCTCAAACGCTAACTTTCAACTCCTGATTTTTTCCACCAGCTTGAATTCTTATGGTCTATCTCAGTATGTAGAAATGCCATTCTTCCAGTTGCTTGAGACACAATAAGAAACAAACAAGCAGAAGTGCCTGGGTGGCTCAGTCAGTTAAGCATCCAACTTCAGATCAGGTCATGATCTCACAATTGGTGGGTTCGAGCCCCATGTCGAGCTCTGCACTGACAGCTCAGAGCCTGGAGCCTGCTTCAGATTCTGTGTCTCCCTCTCTCTCTGCCCCTCCTCGGCTTGCTCTCTCTCAAAAATAAATAAACATTTAAAAAAAGAAACAAACAAAACTTCTTTTTTTCATGCTTTACATACAGTTTATCAGAAAAATCCTGTTGCTTCTCTTAAAAATAATGTCCAGCATCTGACTAGCACCCACCATTTTCACCACTGCTCCTGCCCCATGCTGCCTGGATTATTTTTTTATGTTTATTTATTTTTGAGAGAGAGAGGGAGAAGGAGAGAGAGGGGAAGGAAGGAAGAGAGAGAGAGAGAGAAGAAAAAAGAAAAGAAAAGAAAAAAGAAAAAACAAAGCAAAGCAAAGCTGGGGTGGGGCAAAGAGGGAGAAAAAGGACACAGAGTCCCAAGCAGACTCCACACTGCCAGTGCAGATCCAGACACAGGGCTCAAACTCACAACTCATAAACCATCTGATCATGACCTGAGCCAAAACCAAGAGTCAGATGCTTAACCTACTGAGCCACCCAGTTGCCCCTTTCCTGAATTATTATAATAGTCTGGTAACTTATCCTCCTGCTTTATACAATTGACTGCTTATATTTTCAACATTTCAATCAAAGTCAGACCATATCCCTTCTTTGCCCGAAATCATCTAATGAAGGTGAGGCAAGGTACCCAGGGAAGACCAGCTATTGAAAGGGCCCATTAATGCTTTTAAGGAGATAGGTAGCCTCTGAAGAGATTTAAAAGGGTACTTAACCCAGATTATCATTTTAAAATGATGTTTTGATAATACATTCAGACCCAGAAAAAACAGTCACAGGATTTATCCTACCCTCCAGAATTTGAGAACTTGGAGATATGCAGTAACTAATATTGTCATTTATGTTTACAAAGAAAGCTAAAAATGATAGCTTTTGCATGTGTTGGCTATGTTTGTTTTTTTTTTAATTAAAGTGTTAAGTAGATTCACTCTTTCGCAATTATTTATACTTTTACAAAATGTAAAATCAAACAAAAAATTTCACATAGGTAAATAGAAATTCATAGAACCAGTTCAGCCTTTTTTTTTTTTTTTTTTTTTTTTTTTTTTTAGATTTTATTAAGGTTTGTATGTGATTTGAGTCTCACACTTAACTTGTGCCCTCTGTTTACCTTACTTATGAAAAAGGCATATTTCAGGCAGAGGTCTTTTCAGTTTAAATTGCCTGATCCTTGTCTGGCCCTAGATGTACTTGTGTTGGATATTACAGAATAGTATGAGTAGTAAAATGTGGACTTGCACTTCAACTCTTGTTTACAACAGTGTTTAAGGGCTAGATAACTAAAATTTACTTTATTCAAGCCAATGGGCCTCTGCTTGGATTAATTTCCACTCCTAAAGGTACAAGCCTGCATTTCCATTCCTCTTAACAACTCATTTCTCAGCAAAACCTCCTTTTCTGAACTCTTTTACCCTTTTATCATAAATTCTATATTAGGCATTAAGTTAACATTCTAGCAAATATTGTAGATATATTCCCTCCCTAAGTCCTCCCCAAACAAATACAGAGGGAAATGTACTGAAACTCAACCTAGAGTTGCAATCAAACCCAAAAGAGTCTAACTTCCTTTGGAAAATGATTCTCAATAAAAAAGCAATATGTTTTTTGCTTTTTATTCTTCAGGATGCTTCAGAGTCAAATTGGCTTTGTATAGCTTCTGTTTCTGAGATGGTAGAAGTTCTATGTGAGAGGAAGTTAAATATCTAAAATTTAATGAGGTCATACTTTAATCTTTTAATTTAGGTTTTCTGTTATTTCTGCTACTATTGGTGAGAGGCAATTCTCATGGGTCTCCTATGTTGCTGTGTGTCTTGTGTTTAGCTTTTGATTCCAAACTGTCTTCTCAAGAAAGTTTATAAGGTGAACAGCTTTAGGAAATAGATAACATCTCCTCCAGAGCAGAAAGGAGCCATACTTACTTTCCGGTATGTAACCATATGTCTCTCCAGAGCAAAACATAGGCAAATTATTGCCCATTAAAAAAGCTTTGGGTTCCCTAGGTTCAGGGTTCCACTCCTGTAACATAAGCCACTGCATTTGCAGACATCCATCTCAGCCTATCTATATTGTCCCACACCCATGGGATTTGTGGCAAGAAAAATTGACAATGACATGATGATGCTTATGCTGATTTCTGTTCCATGAATAAGAGAGTCCTTTTACTCTGATCTAGGAATCTCATGTCTTCCATGAAACTGTAGCAGGCTATCTAATTAGCTTGCAATTAGGGTAAAATATCAGATTATTGTTATTGACAACTGTGGAAAAGATACTTTTAAATAATTTTTAAAAAGGAAACAAAAACTGCTTTAAAATTTATAGTGGGTGATTCTGGAACAGGAAATATATGTCTCTAAGTTTACCCAGACTTCTTTGTTTTACTTTATTCAAGCTATCTCTTCTTCCTGGAATTTCCTGCCTTCCACATATTTATCCAAGTCATTCAACAGCAGGCATTTGGAGAGTTTTGTGAATAGGATTACTACTTAATATACATTTAATAACCTATGGCTTATGCTACAACTTTGATGGCATTTTTTACTATGGTAGGCATCAATTTTAATATGGAATATTAATTCATTCCTTTGTTCAACCATTTATTACATACCTAATTTGTGCCAGGTACAGCATTGGATCTTGAGGATACAGAAATAGGGAATTCTTGGTACTATAAAGCACAGGATTAAATGAATATAAAATAATTAGGTAAAGATGAGACAGTATCCATACTAGTATGGATTTTATTCTTCCACCATAAATGCTTCACAGAAAGCAAGGTCTCTAAACACTATGGCTTTGTACTGCTTTTATGATCTACACAGAATGACATGGTACCCTGTGATTCTGAATCACCATCCCTTCTTGAAACATTATCATATACAGAGAGGGGAATGGCTATATCTACCAGAAGGACAAGTATATTGGTAAGAACTTTAGTCACAAGTGGAAGAACACTTAACTCAAACAGACTTTTGAAAGGATAGTGGGTGCCTGGATGACTCAATTAGTTAAGCATCCAACTTTGGCTCAGGTCATTATCTTATGGTTTGTGAGTTTGAGCCATGATTGGGGCTCTCTGCTGTCAGTTCAGAGCCTGCTTTGAATCCTCTCTTCTCCCTCTGTCACCGGTACTCAATCTCTCTCACAAAAATAAATAAACTTTGAAATTCAATTTCTCTTCTAAAAAATAAAAATAAAAGGATGGTGCGGTGTAAGGGGGTAGTAATGATTGGCTCACATAACTGAAAATTCCAGAGAATAATATGCTTCAGAAATATTTTTGGATCCAGGCACCCAAATGTTATAACCAACACTCCACTTTACTCTTTCCATTTTTGAGCTGTTTTTCCTTTGTGTAAGTTCCATTCTCAGGAAAGCTTTCCTGTGGTTCTGTCAAGATGCCACCCTTTCATTCACTCCAGAAGAAGAAAGAAATAATCTTTTCTCAACAGTTCTAATAAAAATCCTGGAATTAAACCCTAGCAGCCTAACCTGGACCACATGCTTATTCCTGAACCAATAATAATTATCCAAGAGTATATAATACTCAGATTGGCTAGGTATGGGTCATGTGACTTTTTCTGGGTTGGAGGTAAAGGTATAGCCATCCAAATCTTATTGTCTGAATATATGTAAGAGATGGATACTCAAATTTTGGTCACTGTAACCAGATGAAAGGAGGCACACAGAAACAACAAATGTCTATTGTCTACCTAAAGATCTTTCTTTCCTTTAAATATACAGTTCAAATATAAAAACTGTAAACATTTCTTGAAATCACCAAATATTTATAATAGGAAAGTAGGTTACTCAAGTCTGTTAGTAAAGCAGCTATCAATTAAACAATGATTGACAAAATAAAGAACAGTATCTTCAAGTTTATATTGCTATAAATGTTGGTCTAAATTGCATAACATCATTCAAATACCCTGGAAGCTAGCTGCACATTTCCCCACATTTTATTATTATTTTTTTAACACGGCTAACAATGCCTCTAGGATGCCTATATAGTTACCCTTCAGGTATGACCATTCACCCGGTGGTAGCTTACCTAGGTTAAAAAAATTCTGAAGTACTAGCCTCAAAATCACACCAGCTACTTTCTCTCTGTTAACATAACCCAAAGAACCAACTCTGATGTGAAAGTTTGAGATGATTGGAAGAAAATAAGTGACATTTTAGTTCTTTCTTGAAGATCTTTATAATAATCCATGCATAGTAATGATTCAGCAAACTTTATTAAAAATTTTGACCTATCACATGCTGTTGTAAGCATCCTTAATATGATAGTCAATCAAAGTAGGTACTTCTTTTTTCACAAGTTGAAGTGCTAACTTATAAATCAAGCCATCTTCTTCTTACAATATTTTTATAGGCAAGTTGCTAAAAAAAATCCAAAATAATAGAAATAAGAATATGTATGGTAAATTGTATTATTATAAAAAATATTTGCTGTCCTTCCCTGGAGGAGATTTGCACTGCCCTGCCCATGTCAGGAATCACATGATTTGCTTTGACCAATGAAGTATGAATAGACTTTAGGAGCCATTGCTTGATTTTGCCACTTTATCTCTTCCTTTCTGCCATGATACCAGCACATCGTTTTTGTGAGCCATTAAAATTCTGGGTTCTTGTTACTGCAGCATACCTTAACCTAAACCAACTGATAACAAATCCAGAGATTTAAAAGGATATTGTATCAGCTTAAATGCAATTACCGTTTTGATCTAGAAATCAAAAGAATCTTGTTAGCCCCCCCACCCACCTGAAAGTCAGAGAGCTATAGCCTATACTAATTAGGAACAACTCAGTGTTTTGAGTGTTGGCAATGAGCTGTGTGTAACTAGCTTGCATCGATTCTGCCTAGGCATTGCCTACCTCTCAAAGAAGATGAGTTTCTTTGTCATGACTCTGTGATCACAGGTATTGAATAGTCCCTTATTAATTTACTTTAAAGAACTCTAATATTTGATTTTGTGTCTTAGCCAGTCCTTTAATAGTGATGTGACTTAGATCTTGCCCTTCACCGCTATTTTGTAGTGCCTTGTTTTTATTCGTGGTGAGTTCAAATATGTTTACTAAAATACTCCAAGCTGGGGCAATCATATTCAATTTTGTCAGAAATTCTAAAGTAAAAGTCACTTGAAGGATATATTTAAACCCTGTTTTTCTCCCATTTCTATAGAGGATGCAGTGGTATAATGTATTATCTATCTTCTGGGTGTAAAATCTCAAATTATATGTATCTATAGCAGGTACAATTCAATCTGGGATGAAAAATCAAATGGTTTTTTCATTGATGTAGAACAGCTATTGTTTTAGATTGCATAGATCTATTATTTAATTCAGTGTGTAACTATCTTCCATCCTTCTCACTCTGGTTATATATCTGTTTTGGTCAGAGTAGTAATATCATGACAAGCCTTCTGGGTGGTGGCAGTTGAGTCCTTGTCATTCTGCACATACACTGACATCTGCCAAGATGCCTTTATTTCTTCTGATCCTCACTCATTTGTTCTGGCAGTATCTTATGGCCTCCCTCTAATCCTGATAATTGGACTTGCACTCCATCCATTCTCTGTGTCACTTTCCTACTTCACTTACATGGTGGAAAAAATCTTGCTCCTCCCTGTGCCCTGATCAGAGGCACACTGAAATGCTCTCACTCTGTCTCTTGGTTCCATTAGGCAACCATTTCTTCTTGGGTTGTTGACACTTTGCTAGCCTTTCCTGGGAAAAGGACGAGGGTACATTTCTTTCTGTTCTCAGAGTCTCCAAACTTAATTGGAGGTTTCAATGGTCTTCCCCTTCCTGTACTTCAACTTTCCTGGGGCATGAAATAGGCACTAGGGCCCATTCTCAGGAATTCCTCATTGCCTAAACTTTCTTCTTTTCTTATGACTTACCCTTTTTCTTCCTTCATGTGGGAGACTGTTGATCAAGTTTGATGATACGTTTCTTTGACTCTTCAACTGGTTTTTAAGAACCCATTGTTAATAGCCTGACCTTGCCCTTTTGATATGCAAAAGACAAGAATTTGTCTCATTACTTGCATACCACTGTGTCATCTCTTTCTTGAAATAGTTTGCATAGAATACAATACCTATTACCTGAATAGGGAGAAGAGTTACAGAATGACAGGAAGTAGCAAGTGTTCCAAAAAAGCACTACCATTATTATATCAAGATATTATTCTATCAGATAAATATATAAATACATATACGTAGTCATAAAACACAAACTTTGGGCTCTTGGTAGAGCATTTTTGATCAAAGGCTAGACATTTTTATATGAATATTAATATTTGTTTTCACTTGTCTTTCCATCTGTCCTGTCTGAAGACTAGGGTGTTAACGGTATATGTCTATGCTAACCAGCACATCATGGAACACATTGGTTTCATGCCTCAATAGAATTATTTTTTTAGCCTCACATCCTCTTTATTCATTGTAATTATTACTCTCAGTAAAGAATGCTTGAATGTACTCAAATTTTGCACATTTTAGTGCATTATCAGATCTTACAGCATGCCCCACTTTTTTCTCTTTTAAAAAAGAAAATTTCCTGGTTATACTAGATAACAGGCCCTTGAGCTAACCCAAAACAACAAAACCAAAATGAACACAATCAAATGAATATGAAGTATTTGTTCCTTGTTTATGAATATTTCATATTTATCTTTGAAAATAAAGAAGTATTTCTTTCCTTTTATAGATGATCTTAACATGAGAATTCTGAGCTACATTATTGGACAAAACCATTAATGATGTAGATTGAATCAATATGATAAACGATCATGACAGGGATACCAACAAATAACGTTTACATGTCATTTTTTCCCCTCAAATGAGAATCATTTTGTACTTGAAAAAGCACTTAATTAAGGGCCTAAAAGGGATTCTAAGATTTGCTCTGCCATTAATAAGCAATTCATTTAATTTCTCTGAGCTGTTATTTTCATCAACACTAGTAGAAGGAATAGCACTGTCACTGTTTCCCAAAGTGTAGAAAGCATACCACTGGTGTCACTGGAGATCATGTTAGGTGGTATATTAAATAATAGAGTAACAGCCCATTCCATTTTCAACTCTACCATCCTAATTAAGGCAAAGATGAAGTCTTGTTAGTGCTAGTTTTGTGAATTAACTTGGTGTTACTACTACTTTTTTAAAAAATTGAGTTATAGCTAACACACAACGTTACATTAGTTTCAGATGTATAACATAGGGATTCGACAATTCTGTACATTATGCTACACCACAAATAGCTACCACCTGTCATCATACATTGCTATTACAATATCATTGATTCTATTCTCTATGCCGTACCTTTCATCCCCATGATTTAGTCATTCCCTAACTGGAAGCCTGTGTCTCCCACTCCCTGTCACCCATTTTGCCCACCCCACCCCTCTGGCAGCCATCAACAGTTGGTCCTCTGTATTTGTGGGTCTCTGCTTTTTTTTTTTTTTTTTTTTTTTGTAGATTCCACATGTAAGTGAAATTATATAGTATTTGTCTTTCTCTGACTTATTTCTCTTAGTATAACACCCACTAGGTCCATCCATTGTCACAAATGGCAACATCTCATTCTTTTTTTATGGCTAATATTTCCTTATATATACTTTTTAAACAAAGATCTTTAAATTCAGAAATTATTAGTATGTAACAGTTTCTAGATAAAATATTGTTGTGTTTTTATTGTATTAATTCTTTGGTTATCTTCTTTGGGACAAGGAATATTGATTTCCCATTAATGGTAGTAGAACAGAGTAGCCTTTTAAAATTTAAGAAAAGAATTCATTAAAAAAAGAATAAGGACAGGCACCTGGGTGACTTAGTCAGTTAAGTGTCCAGCTTCAGCTCAGGTCACGATCTCACAGTTTGTGGGTTTGAGCCCTTCATCGGGCTCTGTGCTGACAGATTGGAGCCTAGAGCCTGCATCAGATTCTGTCTCCCTCTCTCTCTTTGCCCCTCCCCTGTTCAAGCTCTGTCTGTCTCTCTCTCTCAAAATAAATAAATAAATAAATAAATAAATAAATAAATAAATAAATAAATAAATAAACAAACAAACAAACAAACAAACAAACATTAAAAAAATTTAAAAATAATGATAAGGAAATATTAGGGCAGGTAGAATATACATGAATGAACTTTTGGCACCACTGGCTGAGTGATCTGAAAGGACTTTTCAAAGAGTCTAATTTTATGTTTTGTTTTATCCTGGTTTGGGTCAAGGTGAAAGACAGCATGGTATAAGCTGGTTTCTCCTCCTTCGGCCTACAGATCAGAGTGCAAAGTAGTAAAATAATCTTCAGAATATAAACAAGACATGTCTTCTAGAACATCAGCCTTACTTGAAGATTACAGCAGCTGGATACACACACACACACACACACACACACACACACACACACACAAATATATAAATATAAATAGATGTAATATAAATAGATGTATTCAGGAACTGATGCTAAATTTGCATTAATTTGCAGGATAGAGCACTGGTTTTCAAACACATTTCTTGCTTGTTTTTGTATGGGCAGAATTGAGCAGATGGCAAAGTCATCAGAGTGGATTAGTAGGTATACAATACAGAGTGTCTCTAAATTTTCAGGTCAATATGCAGAGATCACCAAAACCACTTGGTGACCAAAACAACAACAACAACAACAACAACAACAACAACAACAACAACTGGAAGAGTTTGAAATTGCAGAGTATTTCCATTGTGAACACAGAAGTGAACTAGCCACAAATATACTTTGATATTTGATCAAAAAGAGCAGGGGTTTCAGTAAGGTTGGGTTATTCCTACTTCCCCACTCTGTCAGGCACATGGTAACGTACCTCCTCTCCCTGCAAACAGTATTGTAGTGAAAGAATCTACATGCATGGGTAAGTAGATAACAATTAGAAAAAGAGTAACATGAAGGCTCACCATCTCTACTTCGGGAGAAAGTCTGGAAAGAGGCAGAATGGGAAGGGATTTGTCCTGAAGACAGAAATTGAGAAGACTAAGCTCATGGGGGAAAGAATTCAGAGTAGTATGATAAGGATTAAAATGATCCTGTATATTTGAAAGCTTTGGGGGGAACTGGGCTTGTCTTCACCTGATCCACAACTTATATAAACGATGGATTATGTTCTTGCACACCTATTTTTTCTCCCCTTTTTTTACTGATCAGCAACACAGTGAGGAAAGAAACTTAGGGTTTAGAAAGAGTAGAAATCCATTCTTTTGGTGATCTATGTTATGTGCAAAGTCTGGAGCAACTGAAACTTCCTATCACTTTTATTATTTCCCCCCTACTCTAGGGAGTCAAGAAGGGAGTCAGCATGAAAAGCAGACTACATCTCTAAACTCCACCTTCACAGCCTGCCAACCATTAGGGACTTTAGACAGAAGAGTTTGAGAGGCATGGAGAAAGGATTCAGGTTTTTCCCTTTAAAGCCTTCCAGTCGCATTGCAGCTATGGCATCTGGGGAAAGTGTGCTTGCTTCAATATCTCGCTTCTCCTTGTCAGTCTTCTCCATCAGGAATTACAGGAACTAATCTGGGCATGATGAACAGGAAGTGCCTGGGATATGGAGATTCTTCTCTCTGGCCTTGTATCGCTGGCTTCTTGAGTATTGGTAGAAAAAGCCAGGAAGCTTACCCTCCCCCCCCCCACCCAAGAAGATGTGCACATTTCTATATAGACCAAGTTGTGACAGAGATCAAATGCTCAGTAAATACTCAGTGAATGAGTGAATGCTGTTCCCAGTTCTAACACCCTTGGAAAAACAAGCCAAAGTATTGCCTCTCTGAGAGAAAAAAAATTTTTTTAGCCTGGGGGCGATATCACTTGGTTATACCAAGCACTTACAAAAGTACCTTCACTTTCCAAACTTTGAGCCAGATTCTAAGAGGCTTTACAGAGTTTGTCCCATAGACATGGAGTTCTAGAATGTCATACTTTAGTAAACACTGCTAAGGCAATACGGATGGTTTCCTGCCAAGTTAACATTAAGTTCCTGCAAATGTATCTTTCCATATCTCCCTCACAGAGCAGTCAGAGATAAGAGGGAAAATGAAGCTGGTGGGGGGGGAATAAATTTTGATGCAAGCAGCTCTGGCAGCCATCAGCATCAACATAAGTGCTTTTTAATCCTCTGTATTTTGCCAGAGGATGACCCTCTCTGTTAGGAGTGGTAATTGCTGAACTTTACTTCTTGCTGTGACTTCAGGGAAAGGTTGTCCCCAGGCCCTGACCTGATTTTGCTTAGTGAGAGATCCCTGGGAGCTACTATTTTAGCTTTAATCCAGTATATGCACTTTTTTTTTTATCAGGTTTTATATTTTAATGAGTTCCCAAAACTCCCCAAAGTGAAATACATCAAAAATACGTATCTCTGCAGAGGTGTGATAGCCTAATAGTCTGGCCAGTTATTGCAAAAGAGGGTAACACTACAGGGGTTGGCAGATCTTTAAGAAACATTTAAGATGAGCTGTTGGTATGCAGGCATGCTATGGGAATCAGATAAAATAGTCATTATTTTATCAATTCATATTGATAAATTAAAGTTTACTTTTTCCAGCTGAGGTAATGTTCCCACTTACCTATTCCAATCAACTTTCCTACTAGGTAAGAAAGCATCAGATGCAATTATTAGAAACTAGACAGACTGAGGTTATGGGAGAAAATTATTATAAGCTTACTGAGTGTCTCACAGACTCCAAAAACCAGCATCCAATTTCTTAGGAAACACTGGACCCAGGGTCTGGGCTCTGATCTCCCACATGGCATAATGAGCCCATGTCTTGATGATGGGCACTAAGCCCTTGTTCCCTTCCTTGCTTTTACACGTGCTCTTTCCTTAGGTTGGCATGCCCTTTCCTGGGCTCTTTCAGATAGGCATTCCCCAACATTTTTTTTTTCCAGAATAGCTTTGTTTTCCTATTGTTCTCTATCCTCTCATTATTTCTTTCATAGCACTTAAAATAATGGGAAACGAACTGGTTAGTTTATTACCCCCAAACTTGGGAGGTAAGCTTCATGAGCATCTAGTTTACCAGTATATCCCCATCACCTAAACGTTGCCTCCGACACAGTACTCACTAAATGTTGCCTGAATTAATATATAAATATAGGTTTAGTTTCAGTTAAGGGTGATCAGGCAGTTAAAAGAGATCATTGTGAGCTAGGAGAGACTCCCTCAAATGTCCACCACCACTTGGCTACCTTAACCAATTCCTAGTATTTTCTTAACTAAGCAGGAGGATGTGCATCACATACTGATTGATGCTGATCTTTGCACTGATCCCACATCAATTCAAGGAGCTAATAATTGTGCCATTCATAGGAGAAGAGGGTGTAGGTCCAGAATCATATCAAATAAATGTTCCAATTACAATTCCTTCCAACACACATGAAGGGAATCTCAAGCCAAAAGCAAGAGATTAATATTCATAATTTTCATTGTTCGCAGATCCCATAATTGTTAATTCACCTATTCACTGAAATGACTTCCTGAAACTCCCCAAAGTGAAATACATCAAAAATACATATCCCCAAATACATACCAAACAATAAATACAAATAAATACAAAAAAAATGTAACCCCAAAATCAATACTTGCTATTGTTTTTATGGTCATTCATGGACATGGGCAGAATGGTGACAAATTTGAGTCATTCAAGGTGCTATTCCCAGTTGAGATTTAACAGAACAACTCTGCCTTATTGTTTCAGCTCTTATGCTATAAACAAGTATCCTTTTTGTGGTTTAGTTACTGATACTTCTTTTGTGTCATTTAAAATGGTGCCCAGGCAAGTGTTGAACTGCTGTCTGGTATTCCTAAGCAGAAGAAGGCTGTGCTTTGCCTTATGGAGAAAATACGTGTGTTAGGAAGCCTCATCAGACATGAGTTATAGTGCTCCTCATGAGATCACTGCTAATGAATCAACAGTATGCATATTAAGTGTCTTTAAACATAAAACAGGGTTATTGATCACTTGACAAAAATGTTATGACCAGAGGCTTGCGGGAACATAACCTTATTTCCCCTAAGAGTAACAGTTCAGTATTTGTTATTTGAGTGTTCATGGTGACTTTTTAGAACATAACTATAGTGAATACTGAGAACAGCATAGAATAATTAATGTATGTATTAATTTAGTGAGACTTCAAGGGATTTTTATACCTATTTGATTATATCATATCACATAGATGATCTAGTCAGTAAGTATACATAGACATATATAGACCTATAGTCTATATATACTTAGATATATGGAGATATATATATATATATATATATATATATATATATACACACACTTATATAGTGTCTAATATATATTTATACAGACATTATACAGACATGTAGACATATGTCTATACATGTCTGTGTATACTTACTGTGTGTGTATATGTGTGTGTATATACACACATACATCTAGATGTTTGCTTGAAGCACAGTGTTTTTTTTTTCAAAACAAGCCATTCAAAAAACAAATCTTTGATGAAGAATGTGCATCCTTTCAATAAGTCATTTTTTTCATCACTTGTCTAAATTCATCTCAGATCATTGGTGTCAGGCTTGTGAGAACTATATATATATCTGTGAATACTTGGGGCTGAACATTTATGCCATTCTGCTCACTGGAGAAGAAGAGCTTGTATTTCTTATAGTTCACTGTTGACAGGCCTGGGAAAGGGCTCACTGAGCTGTGACAGTTGACATTTGGTACACAGCCACTCAGCCTTCATGGTAGTGAAGCGCCATGGAAGTATGTTACATTCTTTCTAACATGTCTGGTCAGTCATCGTATTGCCTGTCATTTGTCTTGGACTGAAAATTAATTAAGAAGCAATAATGGAAAGGGAAGGCATGGAATAGATAAGATGAATAATGAAGATTAAGTTCAATGGAATTATTATAAATTGACTGACTCTAGTCTAAATGGAAAGGACAGGGGATTAGAGCCTTTAAGGCTTGTAGACGCTCATCTGCAAAGGGCAATCTGGCTGATCGAGTCAAACTTCACACTCAATGAGGATTATGCAAGGGGACAACTGAAGAGAGAGGTAGGCCCATCACACTAGCACATTTAGGATTTACAAATTGTCTCGTTTGTGGTCCAGACTTGGCTTGCTCATCATGCTGGCTTCTCCCAGTCCTCAGTGACTAATCCATGTTCCCACGTCGCCATCAATCTGGCCTCATCTGACAAACGTTTCCTTGGAGTGGTGAGGAGAGCCAAGCAAGGTCAAACTTTGGGAATGTGGTAGAGTGGAAAATTTGAGTGTTTGTACCATGGTGCAGAAGTGCCACGGTTTGAATTACCGCTTCACCCATTAACTATGTTGTCTTAGGTCAGTTAGTTAACCTGTCAGGGCCTCACTTTCCACGACTGTAAAGCACAGATAACACTAGTACCCACCTCATAAGGCTGTTTTGAGGATTAAATGAGCTAATCCACATATCGGAGTTGAGCACAGTGCCTGGCAAAGATTGAGTACTTGTCTGAGAAACAGAAGGGTGGCCACTGTGCCAAGATATCCTTAGCAGAGAAAGAGTGGTACAAGATGAGGTAGGTGAGCCAAATCCTACAGGGCCTCACAGATAGCCAACGTGAGGATTTTAAAACTAATTCTTAAGTGCATTTAGGAAGCTTTGCATGGATTTAAGTAGGACACTGACGTTGTTTAGAAGAAAACAATGTTGGTTCTAAATATACTTTCTGCAATATACTGTCCTTTTCTTTTAACTGGAAACATTTTCAGCACAGTCTCAGTATTTTAATTCCCTTCAGTGCTGACTGGCCTCTGAGCTACTGTCCCCCATAGTGCTCCTAAATACTCTGTCATAAAATTCTGCAGGGACCCACTAACCAGATTGAATGTTGATGCTAGAAGTACTGGTGTAGGTATCCATAGATCCAACTGCTGTCGATAGTGTGCCTTCCCATGTCAAGCTCACGTGCATTATTTTATTCAAACCTCACATCTACCTTCCCAGGTCTTATTAACCCCCTTTTCATGGATGAGCAACTGAGGCTTGAAATCCCACAGCTAGGGTTCCAGTGCAGGTGTTCTGCTCTGGGGCTCATTGGCTTCTCACCCATCTCCAGAGGCAACTTGGAGAGAGGGCCCCAAGGTCAGACAAGCTGTCTTAGCTCTGCCTCGCTCCTCTGTGCCTCAGTTTCCATGTTTGAAAAATGGGAATAATGGCACCTTTCCACAGACTCGTGAGCAATTGCTGTGGTATTAACACAAAGTGGCCAGCACGGCGTTGGACATAGAGTAAGCACTCCACACAGGTTCCGCCACTCTCTTTATTTTGCTCTGTTGCCCATCTGCCAGGGGGCATCTGGTCAACTGAAGTAGTAGAATGTTTTGTTTCCAGCTACTCCTTAACATGAACTGGTTCCCTTGTTGTCTCTCAGACAGTGTGTCATGCATGAGGAAGGCACAGCCCATCGCTCTGCAAAGGGTTGGTCCTGATGTTGTGCATGTGGCTGTCTCTCCCACCCTCACTGGAGGTTGAACAGGGAAGCTCTGTGTGTACACATTCATGATGCTAAGCCCCAATTCCTCCCAAACTAGTTTTCTCCAAATTATGCTTTTTAATTAAACCTTTCAAGGTTTAATTAGGAAATGACATGAGTCATCTTTGTTTCTGAAAATGTAGTTGTGGTTTGGCTAATTATGTAGTGAGATTTGATATGGTTTCTCTTCATGTGTGAAATTAATACACTGAATATTTTAAAAAGGAAAACATCTAAAGCATTTTACCTGGGCTTTAGGTTGACAGCAAATAGATAGTTCAAAGGAGTCCCGCTGGAAGCAATGCTGGGAAAAGCTGGGCTGGTTTTCAATGGCCACTAGATGTGGGATATCTCTGGGATATGCCCTTGGTCTCTTAACCAGTACATCTGGTTGTGTAGCTTTAATGGTGCCTCATTGCTTAGAGATCAAATCTGATTTCCTCATTGAGGTATTTTAACTCCAATTCCATCTTCCCCCAACCTCATGCGGATTGTTCTCCAGCTACATCATACTCTATCATTTCCCAAACTGCCTTGCTCCTTTATGCCTCGGTGGCTCTGTATATGGTATGGCCTTCCCCATAGGGCCTCATCCCATCCTTATGCATGTATATTGACCCTGTCTTTCTCTGTATTCTGATGCTTCGACATCAAGGGGCCTTGCTGGGAGGGACCACCCCACCAGGGATTAGCTAATTCTTAAGGATAGCACACAATTCACCTGCCTGCAGGCACACCTATCATGGGCAAACCAACCAATCCAGAGTCCACACTACCCACCCCCCCCCCCACACACCTTCTTTGTAAGGCTTTCACACTCTAGAGCACTATTTCCCTGCCATATCACCCTAGGGCCAGGTACCCAACAGCTAGGGACAGTGCCTATACCCCAGAGCCTACTAGTTATTCAAGCTAGCTAAGCCTACCCCACCTACACCATTCCTTCCCATGGAAACCACACTAAAGGCTCTTGCCCCCAGAATGACCCTGATGCTAACCCACGTGGCCCTCCTGCATCGCATGCCTTGTGTTTCTAGGGCTCTGTGGCTAAAACTCTTCCTTCATGACCGTCATTTCTGTGTTTCCACACCTGATTAAAACAGTATGTTTCAGAGTGCAGATCAAAAGGTGTTTTTTTCTGTGACACCTTCCCCTTGCAAATGTCGTTACTTCTGTGCAAGCAAACATGTCTGTTCCTTCATGTGACTGAGCTTTCCCAGATCCCATGTCACATTTATCTCAACTCCCAACACTTAGGACAAGACCCAGGAAATTTTTGTGCCTAGTACACATGAAGAGTAAGTAGATAAATTGCAAATAATGCAGCCTTCTATCCAAGTCCATCAGTAGCAGATGAGTCAGAAAACAGTTCCGTATGTGTGCTGCCATGCTGTTTTTCCTCCTGGATTGACTGGGGCACTACAGCTTGATGGCTATGAGCACAGGCTTGGAATCCAGTGTGGATCCTCCAATACCAATTCTGCTATCCTAGCCACATGGCTTCAGACAAGATATTTCTGCTCTACATGCTTTGGTTTTCTCGTCTATAAAATAAGGACAATAATATTATCTATCTCCAAGTGCTAGAAAGATTAAAAGAAAGAAGTCCCCAATTCTTTTTTTTTTTTTAGTGTTTATTTTTGAGAGAGAGAAAGAGAGACAGAATGTGAGTGGGGGAGGGGCAGAGAGAGAGGGAGACACAGAATCTGGAGTAGACTCTAAGCTCTGAGCATGTCAGCACATGGGGCTCAAACTCAGAAACTGTGAGATTGTGACCTAAGCTGAAGTCAGACACTTAACCTGACTGAGCCACCCAGGGGCCCCAAACTGCCCCAAGTCTTTTTACAAACTCTTGCCTCTGTCTGTAACATTATTTTCTGCTTCCTGAGCTCTCCTTACCCTTGACACATGGCAACTCAAGAGCCACTCCTTCAGTGAACCCTTCTGACTGCCCTAACTAGAGAAACATCCCCCAAGTTGAGACTTCCTTTACCCCGTGCACTTCCCCTCAGTGGCATTTTCTGTGATAATTCTTCACTGACAGGTGTGACTTTTGAATAATATGTATCTTTCCTATCAGACTGTGTGTGAGTCAGTGTTCTCCAGAGAAACTGTACCAATGGGATGTACATGCATACATAGGGGTGTTCTTAGCAGTTGGTTCACACAATTGTGGAGGCTTAACAGTTGCAAAATCTGCAGGGTAGACTAGCAGACAGGAGACCCGGGGGAATTATTGTTAGTGTCCAAAGGCAGTCTGCTGGCAGAATTCCCTCGTCTTCTGGGGAGATCAGTGATTTTCTCTTAAGGCCATTGACTGATCAGATAAGGCCCACTCACGAAGGATAATCTACTTAGAGTCTACTGGTATGTTAGGCTAAAAATATGAGAGCAGGAGTCAGTCTACTAGTGCTACCTGGTGCAGTATGAGTGAACATAGAGCACTGCCAAGTGCTATACCTAAATGCCCAAGCAGTGGCAGATGGCTGTTTTCTTTGCAATCGAAACTTTTAGCAGTGTTAAGATACATATGGATAGGAGAGAGCTAGATCCCAGGATTTTAAATAAGGAGACAAAAGGAGAGATCTCACACCATCCACTAGGCAAAGCTATCCCCATCAGGTCTCTAAGGGAGGTAGGTGTGGAGGATGGATGGATGGATACAAACAGTGAGGAGACTTGTATAGCATAGGCCCAAGGCACAGAGGACAAGGGCAGTCACAGGAACATTTTATTTCTAGCTCTAAGTGTTTCCAAACCCTGAATTAGACTTTAATAAACAGAACTGGATCACAGTTGGGTCACAAGATCCCTTATTTACCTCCAAATTTAAAGGTACCCTTTGATTCCTCTTTTCCAGAGTTCTTTCTGGAGAGAAACACCTTCCAAGGGAAGGGGAAGGGGATTCAGATGTGTTACTGATCCAGCCACACTGATTCCACACATTTTGCTCCCTGCCCTGGTTATCCCAGAAGCTTCACCCCCCCCCCCACCAACTTCTCAGTGAGAGGGAACGAAGAAGAGAGGCAGAACTTGGAGATCTCACATTTGTATCCATTACTTTTATCAAAGCCTTTCACTGACCAGTCACTGAGCATTAATTCAACAGATATTTATTGAACATTATGTGTCAAGTAGAAGCTATAGACGATAAAACTAATAAACAGATGTCAGGTAAGTAATAGGAAAAATAGTAGGATAAGCAGGGTGGTGAGTGCCTGGGGGAGACTCCTATTGTGAGTGGTGGTCAGAGAAGCCCTCTAATCCCCTGGGCATTTTGAGCAGGCACCAGAAGTAAGGAACAAGCCCTGTGTATATTGTTGGCCTGAGGGGTAAGTGCGGTCCAGGCAGAGAAAACACAGTCCACAGGTCCTTGTGGTTGCATGCCTTGTATGTTTAGGGAACAGCAGGTAACTAAGGCAGCTAACAGGAGTGAGCACAGGGGAGACTGTTCAGAGAGGAGGATGGAATGCAGCCGGGGGCCAGGAGTGGGGAGGCATTCTAGATGGTTGTGTAAACTGGAGCTTTAACTCAGGCTGACATATTTACCACCTGTGGGTTGTCAGCCACACAGTGAAATGAGGGCTGCTAAGAATGGAAGGCAATCCAGCAAAGGGTGGTATTCTCCTAAAGAGAGGTTTATTTTCTTTCTTTTTTAAAAATAATTTATTGTCAAATTGGCTAACATACAGTGTATACAGTGTGTTCTTGGTTTCTGGGGTAGATTCCTGTGGTTCATCACTTACATACAACCCCCAGTGCTCATCCCAACAAGTGCCCATCACCCATTTTCCCCTCTCCCCCACCCTCCCATCCACCCTTAGTTTGTTCTCTGTATTTAAGAGTCTCTTACGGTTTGCCTCCCTCCCTCTCTTTGTAACTGTTTTTTTCCCCTTCCCTTCCCCCATGGTTTATTTTCTAATTCATTCAAAGGGAACTTTGGCTCATAAGGCTAGTATTCCAAGGATTGTTTTGGCCTAGATGTGCTACCTTTAAAAATTATTTGGCTTTTGTGAGGAGAAAAGACTGAAGGTCAGGGGGCAAAGCAAGGAGACCAGGTAAAGAGGCTCTTGCAAAATCCAGGGAGGATAAGGGGCACCTGGGTGACTCAGTAAGTGTCCCACTCTTGATTTCAGCTCAGGTCATGATCTCACAGTTTGTGAGTTCGAGCCCTGCATCAGTCTCTGTGCTGATAGCTCAGAACCTGCTTTGGATTCTGTCTCTTTCTCTCTCTGCCCCTCCCCCAATGGCTCTCTCTCTCTAAATGAATAAACTTAAAAAACACACACAGGGAGGATAAGACGGGGACACAGCTGGAGTGGTAGAACTAGGCATTTTGAGAAGAGCTGGGATTCTGAATATATATTAAAAGCACAGATGAGCAGCATAGTGTGTAAGACAAAGAAAGGAATTGTTGATGACCCCAATGATTATGGCCTGAGTAACTAGAAAAATGAGGTTGCAGCCAACAGAGATGGAGAAGGCTACAAGATGGGAATGGCATAGAGGCTGGGGGAACAATAATAAGGAGTTTTGGTTAAATGTGTTGTGTTTGAGATATCTGAGGAATCCAGGTGGAGAAATTCCATAGGCAACTATCCAAGTCCAGAGTAGAGGCCCAGTCAGGAGATGTTGATGTGGAAGTCATCCACTTAGAGATGGGAACCAGACCATGACACTGGTTAAAATCCCCTGGGTAGCAGGTCTTAAGAGCAGAGAGAGGAGGAGAAACTGCTAGTGAGTTAAGAAAAGAATTAATAGAACTGTCATAGAAGCTAAGTGTTGGAACACTCAAGAAGGAGGCAAGGATGGCCAGTGTCAAACACTGCTGAGAGATTGACTAATGAGACTGATACTGGCCCATCAACTTTGTCTTCATAATAGAAATGGAATGAGCAGTAATGATCAAATGTCTTAGGATTTTTGATATCAGAGTGAGAGAAATTAAGGAGGAAGTCTGAATGCGTATGGAAATAATGCAAGAGAAAAAGGGAAATTTAGGTTACAAAGGAGGAGAGAGAATAGCAAGATGATTTACTTAAGTAGGGCACAGGTCTAGAGGGTAAGGTCAGAGTTTAACCCCGGGAGCATGGAGAGTCCATGCACAGTGAAAACAGGGAAGACAAAGTATTCCCAGAGTACAGATGTAGGCTAGTTGGGTGCAAGTTCTCTTCTGACTGTTGTCTTTTTCTTAGTGAAAAAGGAAGCAAAGTCATTAGCAAAAAAAAAGACATGATTCACTTTCACATTTGATTCCTGTATCTTCCATGCTCAACTCCTGCTGAACAGGAGCCATTGATCACAGAAGTTAATAGGCATCTGAAAAATGGGAGCAATGGATCACAGAAGCAATTATTATTTTGAGAATGCCTGTATAATCCTTATAAGACTTGAGTACTCTATAGGTTGTTCCTAGAGTAGAATCACATTGGACAGGCAAGGGTAATTGAGAAGAAATTCCATAAGGGAGAATGGGTCTCACAGTCCATACCATCACGTATTGTCACCCCCATGAGGCAGCTATTCCACACCTATTTCCAACCCACTCTGCTAAGACTGCAGTCCACAGGGTGGCCAATCCTTCCACACCTCTCTGTGTCTGGTTTTTATTAGGTAAGACAAATTCTGTTGGGTAAGGAGAAAGGACAGAGGAGAGAATCTGAGCAGGCAAGGCCACGTTTATTTTTGGACAGATGTGGGGAGGAGGGAAAGCTGTGAACTCTTACACATTAATACATTTTTGTCTTGTCACAACTATAATCAAAGCCCTGATAACAGTGTTGTCATAAAATCTATACAGCCACTACTCTGGGCTTTGGGTTGACTCTCTTTCCTGGCCTACAGGCTCAGAATTCACCACAATAAATTCTTCTGTAGCTGTTCAGCTCCCCTTATCATACTGTGTTTTACTACCTCCTCCCAAGCTTAAAATGCAACATCTACTTTATACCAAATATAGAATCTCAGAGAAGGAAGCTTGGAGGTCATCTTATCCAATGTTACATCCAGTTCTGGAGTTATTCTTGTCACTTCCCTGACAACTAGCCATTCGGACTTTATAAACAACCTCAGCTGTAGGACTCACCCTATTATAAGGCAGCCCATTCCATTTATGGAATGTTTTATGTTACAACAAATTAAATCTCTCCCTTCTTCTAACCCTTGATTCTCTGACTAACTTCCAGGGCTATACAGAACAAACACACTCTGTCCCCTTTTTGAAGAGAACCAGCCATCTTTTTTTTTTTCTCTCTCTCACCTTGCCCACTAAATGTCCAGTCAGCTTCTGAATCAAATATGTCCACATTCAGAGTAAAAGCTTTTTTCATAGTCCTTACCTGCTAGTAAATTAAACATTAAAGAAAGAGAATACACCTACTTGGCATCAAGTTCCAAATAGCCCTTTGCTTAGAGAGGATTAAAACTCCTTTAATGCCAGTACTGTCAAATCTAATGGAAAGATTAGAGCTGAATGAAATTATATTTTGAAACCCTGTATCTCTCCAGACTTCTACAAGATATGAAAGGGAAGGCAAACCACGATTATCTGAAATTGAGAGGCAAAATGAGGGAGGGGGTCTTTCACATTCATCCCACTGAATTGTAATCTTAATCCTCCTATGCATCCTTATTCCTTCATGTACTTATCCAGTGCCTGAAGATTCCAGTGTTTGAGCTATGTCTTCTTCTCTTTTCCTTAGCAAATGTTGATTTTGGACCCACAAGTTGCTAGCACCATCCTCCCTATGGGACATAATAGCAAATAAAATAATCAGGTAAAAATCCTTCCCTTTTTCCCAAGTAAGGGGGTAAGACATAATTGAATAATCCCACAAATATATGTAAACTTGTAGTAGTTACAAACACTATGATGAAAAGATTCAAGATGCTACATGAGTATGTCATAGGGAATTGAACCAGTCACATGATTAGGGAGGCCTCTCAAGGATGTGCAGAAGGTCCTTAGCAGAGGAGTTCATGGGTGAGCAGTCTGGGGGAAGAGGAGCATGGCATATATGAGAGCTGGAAGGAAGGCAGTATAGAAGGTCAAGGTCTTAAATGAAACTTGAGAATTAAGAAGTATCCAGATAATGTAGGGATCGGTGGGCCATATTAAGAATTTCCATCTTTAGCCTACAAGCAGTGAGGATCCACTGAAAGTGTTTTGGGCCAGGCATGGGTCTGTGTATATAACATGATCTAGTTTCTATTTAGAAGCGATCACTCTCCTTGAAATGCAGAGAATGGATTGGAGGTGACCATGGTGCCGATAGAGTTAGGAAACTATACAGTGGTCCACAGGAAAGATTTTAGTGACTTGGGCCAGGATGATAGCAATAGTTACCAGTGACTTGAATATGGAAGTCAAGAGAGCACAAGACAAATCCCTCACCAGGCCTACCACCTGTACCCCCTGCTGGTCATCTATCATGGAAGAGAGCTTACTGCGAGGCACTGGCCATTGTTACTGAACTGAATGTGATGCTCATCTAGGATGCTTCATCACTAGTGTGTAACTTCTGGATAGGGGAACAGAATGGAACTTTAGCATAGGAAAGTATCATAACTGGATGGTGATAGGGCTTTCTAGGGTGAAAAGGCTTTCTAAAAGCCTTTTTCAAATATGTAATTGTGCTAGAATTTTAGACTGGTAATATTTAGAGGATATAAGTATTTAAGTCCCCATTTGGGGCTTTCTGTGCACTGATAGGACATCACACTCAACAGAGAAAACCACAGTTACTAGCCCACGCGCATTCTCTGGGGAGATCTGAAGAGACTTGAGAAATCTGTCTTCTTAATAAACATCCACCAGTTTGAGATCTCACAGAGAACTTTGCTGAGAATGTGTCCTTTGTGCATATCACAGTAAAATATAACTTCTTCAAGAGTCGTATGCTAGGGTGCTAATTTCTACTAAGCCTTTCACACAGTGTTTTGGAGAACTTCTGCACTGTCTGGAATGGATCCTAGATGGTGACTAAGAGTGGTGGTGCCACTCACTGGAATAGTGAGCACTGTAAGAGAACCAGACTTGAGGAGGAACTACCATGCTTAAACTGGGGACATGCTAAATCTGGATGTCTGATTTTAAACACAATAATGGAAGTGTGGAAAAACAAAGTCCAGGGTTCTAAGGAATTGTCTAGCATGGTGATGCCAAGAATGATAGGCTATCTCAGGGGAGGGTCAGGCTTGATTGAGGAGTACTACATATTGGAGGCATGTTCTTACAAAACCATTTATCCAAGGAAGACTGGGCTACAGACTAATAGAGGGCCTCAGGACCACTGGGGCATCTGCTTAAAGCTGTCTTAGCATAGAATCAATTGGTTATAAAGTGCACTGCAGTTACAAGTCTACTGAAGGCAGGTTATGGAAATGTATTAAAAAGAAACAGGAGTATCAGATTCAAAAGGCCTAAATGGTTCCATAAATAGGAATTGGGTCTCCATCTAGAAATAAGGAACTTATCCCTTTCTCTGTAGATGACACAAACTGGCCCACCCCACTCCAGATACCTCAGTGCAGGGAATTTTCACACGGCCCGTGGCAGAGATTGTGGGAGCAGACATAAGCAGGCCTGACCAACAGACTAATGTGTCTGCAACACAATATAATTAATCTTCCAATCTTTGAAGAAAAAAAAACTTTCTGCTTTATAATCAACTCTTAATTATCTTGATGGTTATTAATTTACATATCCATATCTCTCCTTGGTTATTAATATTGCCCTTTCTGTCTACTCTATTTGCTAACTGTCACTGACTTGGCATCTCATAAAATCCAATACTTGGTCTTGAGATTTTCTTTTCAAATTTTAGTCTTCTCCCAAGAGTTTTCGCTTCTCAGTTGTATTTATGTCCGTATTTGATTTTGTTTTCTAAGTATTATCTTCATGCACAGTACATCTTGAAGATGGCTATGCTTAAAAGTTCTGAAAATCCCTTGGGGCGCCTGGGTGGCGTAGTCGATTAAGCGTCCGACTTCAGCCAGGTCACGATCTCGTGGTCCGTGGGTTCGAGCCCCGCGTCGGGCTCTGGGCTGATGGCTCAGAGCCTGGAGCCTGTTTCCGATTCTGTGTCTCCCTCTCTCTCTGCCTCTCCCCCGTTCATGCTCTGTCTCTCTCTGTCCCAAAAATAAAAATAAAATAAATAAATAAATAAATAAAAAACGTTCTGAAAATCCCTAAAATATTTCAGACATATTTGTATCCTTAGTTCTCTTTCACACAACTTACCTATCATAGTAATTCTATGGGTGGTGAACCTCAGACCCTAATACAACTGCCCACTAAGATGTCTATCTTTCCTGAGAGTACCACAGTGTGGCCCCTTAACTCCATCCCACTCCCATCCCTGCTTCTCATGCTTAAAGACATAAATCTGGATGTCATCTCCCTCATCAATAACCCCTTCACCTGTCTGATCACTTTCCATCTTGCCTATTACCTCTTGCAATGTCTTCTCCTCCCTGAAATCAGATGGTCTCACTAAACACAGTCCTACCATGTCATGTCCTGTTTAGCCCCCTTCAGAGAACAGATTCCACATTCCCTTCCTTGGTCCATAAGGTCTCGATGGTATTTCCTCACCTCCACCCATGCCTACCCCATCCTATTCTCCATGAGTAACAAAGACCTTGTGCTACATCACCTGGAGAAGTCTCCTTCCCTCTCATCTCCTGTGACTTTCTCTGTGGGACACTTTTCCAAGGGCCCCCATTCACAGCTCCCATCTTCCACTTCATTCTATTTCTCTTTCAGTAAATGCTTTCTGCTGGTTTCCAGTTGTTAGTTTATAGGTTTGTCTTCTTCAGGATAGGTAGTAAAATGAGCACCAATGTAAGAATCAGAGTGCTTAGGTTCAAATCCAAGTTTTGCTACCTACCAAGCTGTGTGAACGTGAGCAAGTTACTTAACCTTTCTGTGCCTTAGTTTCCTCTTTGAAAAAGAGGAATAGTAATAAAATCTCTTAAACAGTACTTTATTATAGTCTCAATATAATGCATAATACACAGATAACAAGGTCGCAGTAAATACCTATAGAAGAGACAGCCGATCATCAGCGTTCAACATCTGATTAATATAGGTAAAGGCAGATGTGACAGAATATAGATAGACACCTACTATCTCTTGATCTGATAACTCACGAACCTCTGGGTTCTTAAGCCATTTAGTAGAGGTTGACAAAAGAATGCCAGCATATTGTTACTTCCATTTTTTATTATTGAGAGACAGAGCATGAGCATGGGAGGGGCAGAGAGAGGGGAAGACACAGAATCCAAAGCAGGCTCTGAGCTGTCAGCACAGAGCCCAACGCGGGGCTCGAACTCAAAAACTGCAAGATCATGACACTTAACTGACTGAGCCACCCAGGCGCCCTTCCTAGAAGCTAAATTCTTAAGCACACTAAAAGAATACAGTAAAGTTAGATTTAGGTTTGAATCCATCTCTGCTACTTACCTATGTGTTCCATAATATAAATCTCTTCTTTTTCTATGTCTCAATTCCTTCACACATAAAACGGGAGTTAAGAGTATTTGTATAGCTCCAAGGGGTACCTGGGTGACTCAGTCGGTTAAGCATCTGACATTTGGTTTCAGCTTAGGTCATGATCTCATGGTTCATGAATTCAAGCCCCGCATTAGGCTCTGCACTGACAGTGAGGAGCCTGCTTGGGATTTTTCTCTCTCCTTTCTCTGCCTCTCTCAAAATAAATAAACATTTAAAAAAATTTTTAAAAAGAGTATATGTATAAATTACTCATCACCATGGTAAATAGGGAAGGTAGTCCACGTATTTCCCTTTATAAATCACCTTCCATCTTTTACACAAGTTTCCTTTCATTTTAAAATATAAAGGGTAGTTTGAGGAAATAAAAACAGGTAAAAGTTTTCTCTCTTATGAATATTAAATTGTTTGACTCCATCAATGATAAAATAGCTAACATCTTTGAACTGTGGAAATGAGCCAGGCATGAAGTATCTTACATTCAAATCCCCCAGATCCTATAAGGCCAGTACTGGTATCATCCTCATATAACAGATGGGTAAACCAAAGCTTGGAGAAGGTTTAGAAGACCAAAAGATGAACAGAAATGAGGAAGAATGACTTCATGGAAAATCCCTGTTTTGAAACCAATAGTGACATGGTATCATAGAATGGGAAGGAAGTGGTCTCAACAGGAATGAAAGATTTTCCTTTGCTGGGAAACTGGGCTTCTCTCTCACACTAATCGTACTTTCTTCCTGCTCCCCTCCCAGTTCCTCACTAAAATAAAAGCCCATTCAAGACAAAGTTAGTCCAAAAGGTGGAGGCACTTCACAGGCTTGGTACAGGTGAAAGCCTAGTTCATCCTCCTCAACAGCCCCCAGAAATAGCAGTGGACATTTTCCTGTAGTAGTTATGCATTTGTTAGCCAACAGCAACTAGTCCACTAGTTGCTTAAGAGCATTATTTTGTCACTGTCACTATGTACAACAACTATAGGACTTCTTCCCTGGGTATCCCAGAATTCAACCATATTAATAAACATGCTCCAAAATCATCTGGCTCACAGAAACATACCTTTTATAGCAGAGTTGCACCATAACTGTTGGAAATTACCTGATGATGAATGTCATCTAACCCAGAGAACTATATTGCAATGAGGCTGAGGATTTATCGATAAATATGATAATAATCCTCCATCTTTGTTTACATCAGTAATTAATGTAGTTCAGGAGGAAGCCCTTGAAACCTTGTATAAGCAAGATTTATCCCCACTGGAATTGATTACAACCATATGTCACCATTCAAAAGGTAATTGGAACATTTCATTAGAAAGTAATTGAAAAAAAAGATTTTAATGCCTCGTAATAAATAATCTTGATAAATACCATTGTTAACAGAGATATCTGCACCATGTAAAGAATTTGCTTTACATCAAAATATGGTATATGCTACATAAGATTCTTGGATTTTTCTAAGAAACTTTTACTTACTGTTTTTGTGACTGAGTAAACAATAGCACATTATTATACTATGACCTTTCCTTTGTGAGAACAAGACCTTCTCTTTATGGCCACATGCCTTAACTATTCTCATGATTTACCTTGCAACAAGACTCTGGTTTGTTCTATATTTCTCAATCTCCTACATGTATGAGCAGAAATGTTTGGAGCAAAGCCCTAAAAGACAGTGATTCTAGGCTGTGAAATCTATTACTTTGGCTAAATGGAGATGATGATAGGACACATCTCTTAGGGTCATAGCAAGCATTAAATGGGATGAAACACATAAAAGATTTAAGCCAATACTTGGAATACAAGAAGCACTCAATGAATATTACAAATAGAGATGATAGAGTAGGAAGACCTTGAAAGTACTATTGATATTTTAAATTGATATTTTAAGGAAACATTCCGAGTTCTAGGGCAAGCTTTTATTTAAATCACGTTGTAAAAGCATTTTTGTCTGCATTTTCATTTGTTTTGTGATCAAATTAAACACATGCGAACAGAGAAATACGCCATATTCTCGATACCAGCCGTAGTCACTACTAGAGTGGACTTCCATCCCCCACCCCTGCACTAAAGGCTCGGAAATAGATCCAGAGTTTTATAACTCTGTGAGCTTCTGTATAGATTAAACCCATTTGATTTAGTTCTTCAACAAACTGAGATGAAGAGCAAAAATATCCTGAAAGGCCATATGCTGATCGAAATTAAATCATACTCCTAACAGGGAATCAATTGAAATATCAAACCAGTGGCAGAAGAGAAGTATGCAACTATTTTCATTCTACATCTCCAATAATTAACCATAGTTGAGAGCTTTTCTTGTCCTACTTTCACAACTGAATCATGGCAGAATAGGCCAGACCTGTACTGAGCACTCAATGGACATACATTTTTTGGTAACAGCTCTATAAAGGGTCTATTAGAATCATCATTACCTTTATTTTGTAGATGAGTAAGTTGAGTTCAGAGAAGGTTAGCACTAATCCAAGATCACACAGCTACTGAGTGGAATGTCAGACCCCAGAATCTGTGTTTACTCACTCTGCTTTATTCCAGTGCAGTGTTTCTCCAGTTAGGATACAGAAAGCCACAGGACAAAATTGACACATCTTCCTGGAGAATGTTTTGCCTAAGGATTTTAAGGGAGAAGTCAAGTCATTTAGCCCATGATGAATCAAATCATTATTTTTTCCACTACATAGAGATATTATGTGCTGCAGAACACTAAATCGTATGACTTTTTAAGCTGACTCCAGGAGACTTCAAAGAAACACTGGCCTTTCAGTGGGTCCTGTGCCCCACAGGAACATATGAATCTTCTAGAGTAATTGCTAATTCCGTGGAAGGTTTTGAGAAAGCTACTTTGAAGCCAAGTAGTCCTGGTTATATGAGGCTCACCTCTGTGAGTCAGTGACTGGGTGGCCTTTGGTAAGCCTCATCTGTTCAGCAGGGATTTGATCTGCAGATTCCCTGGACCACATGGAAGTCCAAAACCTAATAGGTTCTCAATACATGATGATATTTAATAAATCTGCACAAATCGCTCTGAAATGTGCCCTCAGTTTTGGTCAGCCACCGGTATACCTAGAATCCTCCAGCTAATCATACTGAGCCTGAGACCGAACCATTCACCTCTCTCTCTGTTTAGCTCTCAAATACAATTTCAGGCTTCCTGTGTTACCAATTTAACAAGAAAGGATCCTAGAATGGGTTGTGGAAAAAAAACCCACAAAGTACGTGGCTAGATATTAACCAAATTATCTATTTCATGGCTGGGCCCAAAATAGAAATTTTGAACTAATATAAAACAGACACTACTTGACCTTCATTTTCATTGAATGCCTTCATACTATCCAAAGTGTCTTTTAGCGTAACTAAGGTACTCCTTAAGTTTCAGTAGAAGTTACTTTTTCTTTAGAGCCCTAAAACTTCGTCTTGTTACTGTAACACGTGCTCATTCTTGGTAAATAGAGGCAGTTTTAGGGTAGCCTTTAAGAGAATGGGTTCCGATAATAGAGCTATGTTCGCTTGGAACACCCACTCTGCCACTTCCTCCTCAAATTGTTTTAATTAGCACAGTACCTCGTACCTAGTAAGTATGCAATAATTTTTAGCTGTAGTTTTGTAGTAAGTAGCTTTTCCAGTATTAAACTTGAGTGAAATGTAATTATTTACACCTGAGACATTAATTTTCACTTCTCAGCCTTTTAGAATGAGGTAGCTCACCTAATTCGGTCCCCACAGACAGGAATTACTGTACAACATATAAACAAACAAACGCAGGGTATTCCTTAGGGTGTCTCTGTGGACATTGAGGGTGGACAGAAATCATCATGACCCCTTGATTCAGTGATGGGGTCACTTACATTAGAATCTTATGGCAGACAGACCATACATTCATTTGCTATTAATCTTTCAAAATATGTATACTGATGGGGACCAGGATTTGGTTTTTAGGGCTGGGACAAGTACCCTTTCACTTGCTCTCCTAACCCTTTCGTTGTGTAGAGGAGAGTGGATCTCCATGGTAAGTGAGTGGCAAGTCTGGTAACAAGAATCCACTCATGTTGGTGCTCCTTCCTGAGCTGAATTGACTTCAAAACTAGCAATTTAATTTAAAGGAGAAATCTAAATAACATTTGTTAATTACTTAATTTTCATTTTTAATTAAAATAGTTGACAGCCTAGCTCTGCTACACATGGAGTCAGGTTAGTTGCATGGGTCATTAAATGTTCTGAGAGCATTATGAGAACTGGGACTGTGGAAATGTACATCATTTCTTTGATATTCAAATCAATTATTTAGTTTCCATCTCACTTGAGAAAGAATCTCTCAGAGCGAAAAATGTGATGGTTTGGAGATGGGAGGGCACAGGAAGAACTATTGACAGACTTCCTGTGGAAACTGCAATTATGATGTCTGTACTTTCATATGCAGTCACCTTGGAAACCCCAGGTTCTGAGAAATACGATTTGTTACAAAATCCAAACTCTAAGCACCATTACAGAGCCCATTTTAGACTACTAAGGCACAGTATTTGTGATCAGTTTTTCCCTTAGCAAATATAATGGACAGATTATACAGAACCTGTCGAGATATTCCGCTCTCAAAGCCATTGACATTTTACTAAATCTTGTAACAGTCTGAAACATACTATGGAGGAAAAATGGACTTCTTCAGCCAACCTGCCTTTGAACATCTTGGATTTAAATTACGCTTGGCATGCAAGCTTTTTGCAAAGTCTGTTATATTGCCACTGTGTAAGCCAGGATACTTCTCATGGATGGTGAGAATGCCAGAGGGTGGGGCGCCTGGGTGGCTCAGTTAAGCGTCTGACTCTTGATTTCAGCTGAGGTTGTGATCCCAGGGTCATGAGATCAAGCCTCAAATGAGGCTCCATGCTGAGTGTGGAGCCTGCTCAGGACTGTCTCTCTCTCTCTCAATAAACAAATAAATAAGTATTTAAAAGTATCTGAGGTGGTTAGAGATGAGGAAGAAACATGATCATCCATCCTAACCAGAAGAGAGGAGGGAATGAACAGGGGTGACAGAATTTTTATCTGGATGACTACAGTAATAAAACTATTGTTTGTCACCACTTTCTGTATACCATATCTTTGACTAAGGCACCCCTACATTTCCACATTCCAGCTTCATAACAGTCCTTTGAAAGAGATATTGTTATCCCTACTGAACACCTCAAAAACACTTTGTCCCTTTTCTGAGATCAACATCCAGCAGATGGCGGTGCTTGGATGTGAATCCTGACGCTGAATATCAAGCTTTATGTTCCTTCACAAGATATTTAGATTAATATATTTTGGGGAGGGGAACTATGGACCTCAAAGAAAATCTAAAAGGTAACATATTACAAGGGGCAAAATGTGGCCCTAAAAGCACAAATACAGAATGAGGTAGTTACCAGCAAAACGGGTCACACACTGAGGGATTTGGAGGTTTTTTTTGGTTTAAATTCAGTACAACACTAACATGACCACAAATTGTAATGTCATTAGACTGCAGTAAGTGGTCCAGAGTCATACCAAGGAGGATAGGGGAGAGACTGGTTCTTTTGGTCCTGGACCTTGCTCAGAATATAGCAGGAGTGCTGTATTCAATAATAGGTGGCAGAATTTAAGAGGGAAATCCATTCAACAAAAAGTTATTGAGCAACAGTCAGTGTCCTTGATGCTAGACATAAATCTAGGGGAATTACTGCCCTTACAGAGCTTATGCTAGAGGAAAAGATTAAATCAAGTAAACAGACAAATTATTACAAATTGTGTTCAGTGGCATTCCTTCAGTGACAGAAGGGGTGGTCAGGGAAGGCCTCTCTAAAGAGGTGGCATTTAAGGGAAACCAGACATAGGAAGAGGAAGATGAGAAAATGGGGCAGGTGGCCCTACCATCTGCTGCAGGCAGGATGACCAGGAGTGTTGCTCAAGTATACTCCCTGGAGCATCTGCTGAAGATCTTCTTTAGCCTGGATAAAGAAAACCTCAGAGTAACTAGGGTGCTTGTCTTTACAAATTTGGAATATAAACCTATGGGAACTTTAGATTACTTAGCATGCCATAGAATGAGACTTCCAACCAATATGTGGAACCACTTTTCAGCAAGCAAAACCATGGAATATTACAAAACATACTGGCTAGAAATCAGGATGCCTGGGTTTGGTATACAACTCTTAAGGCACGTGGTCTGGACCATGACATTTAACCCCTCTGACCCTCTATTGCTTTCTCTCACAAATGAGGTTGTAACTGAATACCAGATGGAACAAAATACATGAAAAGCGCTCAATGTGCAGGGCATATAATATGCCTTCATTAATAGTATGTGAATCTAAATCTGTCCCTGGTTTTCACTTGAGGCCTCTGAGGCTCCTTTGAATCAGACAATGTAAAAACTTAACTCAAAAATACAGAATGAATCACAGGGGTTGTAGGAGAATAAGGTCAGAGGGAATACTATTAATTTTTAAGCTAAAAACTGAAGATCCACCATGTTAAACATGATGGTAGCTAATACCATGCTCTTAAAGTTATCTGCCATCAAAATTTCACTCCACATTACTTAAGTGGTCCATTATACTGATACAAGTCAACTTCTTTAAATTGGCTGTTGGTTCATTAGTGTTTATCAAGCATACAACTAAAATATGAGCGCAATTTTTAAAGCACTTTTCTTGAAATAGGAATTCGACTTTGAGCTCTTGAAGATTCAAAGAGAGTTAATGAACTTAAGATCAATGAAGAAACTGTTCAAGAAATATACACACCCCTTGGGTAAAGAATCCCACTGATTTGCTAAAGTTGTATATACACAGTATCATTACATCAGCAACACAGAAATACAGTTGGCCAGGGTAGTACGTTGGACCCACAGGGTCGGTACTGCAGGTCTCAGTTTTATCAAGTATATTAACTTAGCTGCCATCGTCATAGTTTGGGTTCCTTTTCCACCAGAAGCAATAGCACAACTAGTCTATTCTCATTAGTGGGATGGTAGCGTTCCATATTAAAGTTTCTCTACCTATATCACACGCATAGATCTGCCAAGTCAATCTAAGCCAGTAGTTTTCAACCATCACCACATAGAGAAGTGTTTTAAATATATAAATGTTCTGGCACTTTTATTTAGTTTGTGTGGGATCTGACCCAAGTTTTGTTTTGTTTTGTTTTTCATTCAAGTTAGTTAACATACAGTGTAGTGTTGGTGTCAGGATTTGAACCCAATGATTCATGACTTACATAGTATACCCAGTGCTCATCCCAACAAGTGCCCTCCTTAATGTCCATCACTCATTTATTCTATCCCCGCACCACCTCCCCTCCAGCAAGCTTTGAAAGTTCCCCTTGTGATTCTGACTGAATTGAAATTTCCCAGCCATTGGCTTCAGCCAATTCAAGAACTCTTCAAAAGCAGCCATTATAATTAACCAAGGCACCAGAAACTTTTCAACCCCACCCACTAGTTTTTTTTTTCTAAATTATGTCCCTTTCAAACATAATTTTTTTCTATTTCATTTTTTGCCTCAAACTTAGAACACACAGAGTAATCCTAGGTATTGGTGTTAGCATGAATATGCTATTTCCTAGATGTTGGCATTAACCCTCTTCTATTTCAGTTACCACATATAGTACCTGGTTTTTATGATGTTTTGAAGGTCGCTCCCCAAAGTAACAAAAGTGATTGTCTTCATTCTCTGAGGATGAGAGCAAAATATGATCTAAAAGCTTGTCTAGGTTTGGAAGTGATTAATGTAGATTCTTATGATGAAGGAAATGAAAACGAGAAATCTGGATAAGTAATCACTGTTTCCACAAAAACAATTTCAACAAAAAATGAGGTTGAAACGGAGAGAACAAACTGATAATGCCAACGGCAAATAAATTATTCTCTGAGTTTTAAAAACAGACCTTGTGATAGCATTTAAAGTTTTGTGGGGTTTTTTGATTCATGACACTTCTGAGTATAACCGAAGAAGAAAGGGACACTATTGCTGCCCCATGTTTTACAGGTATTTGGAATGAAATTTGAGCAGAGAAGGATAGCTTACAAATGAATGCAGAATGTGCCAAGAAATGATGGTTCAATAAAGAAAACATTTCTCCAGGGCTTTATAAATCTAAGAGACACAATCACATTTCTCCTTGTCATATTCCCTGGGCCACACCACAGCTGAGAAGCCACCTCAGAGGGCAGCAGAGTCTAGGTGCTGTGGAACTCTGGTCAGGACTTTGCTTTGTATCTGGCTATTGAAAGAGAATATTTCAGAGAAGATGTTCACCCTCATGGGATGCCACCATCATTACTTGGCTGAGACAGTTCTTGGGGTGTACCTACCTAGTCTCAGCAGTCAAAACACGTCCATAGGATCTGACTAGGTTTTCAAATATTTCTTTTGAGTGGTATATACATAGTACCATTAACTCAGCAATACAGAAATACACTGCCAACCATGATCAAACATACCTCCTACTTTTCTATCTCTAGCCCTACATGTTCACATTTCCACTTGATACCTCAGACCCCTCCGATCTGACATGTCTGGGACTCAATTCATGATACTCTAGAAGTGCTCTGTTTCTACTCTTCCCTACATCAGTGTCTGACCCACAATACTGGGAATCATCCTGGAGTCATTCCACCATCAAATCGAAGTCACCATCTTCTCGTACCTGGATAACTTTAGACTTCTGTCTGCTCTCTTTGCAATCATCTTGCCCCCCTATATGCACTCTGTAGCCAGATATATAAATAATAATTGTGTGTGTGTGTGTGTGACACACACACACACACACAGTATTAGAGTTTCCTAAATAAACACAATCAAGAGGAAATATATATCTAATAAGGAATTGGTTCACACAATTATAGAGGCTGAGCAGTCCCAAGCTCTGCAGGCAGCAAGCTAGAGACTCAAGAGAGCCAGTTGTGTAAGTTCCATTCTGAGGGCAGGAAAAATTCCTTCTTAGCCTTTGTGTTCTATTCAGGTCTTCAGCTGATTGGATAAGGCCCACTCACATTAGGGAAGGTAGTCTACCGATTTAAATGTTAATCTCATCCAGGAACACCCTTACAGACTCACTCAGAATAATGTCTGACCAACTGTCTAGGCATCCCATAGCCCAGTCATGCTGACACATAAAATTAATTACCACAGTAATCTCTGCCTCATGGACATTTGATCATGTTGTCCATTATCATTTTACTCCCCTATACCACCTCTCCATTTTAAATCCTTTATTGTCTCACCATATTCTGCCAGGCCAGGCCTGACTTACCTCTTCTTATTGATACCACATTTCTGTTCCCTCTGCTTGAAACATTCATCTTTTACCAGGCTAACACCTTCTCATCCTTCAGATGTCAGCATAAGCTTTCCTAGGCTCCAGCTTTTCCCATGACCCAGCCTCCAGTTATAAGTCCTAATAGCTTCTCCATTACGGACTCTTCACCACCATAAACAAGTTGCTTAATGTATCTCATCCTCACTAGCACATAAACTCACTAGGGCAAGGATTAGGATTACCTTGTTTACAGCTGTAACCCCAGAATCTTGCATATACTAAGAATTCAATAAATGTTTCTTAGGCAAATAAATGAGCCAATTCTTAAAGGACCTTCAAGACCAACCCAGACTCTGCCAATCAGGGATACAGGCCACTTCACTGTGTCCCCTTAGACCTAGTGTTATAAGCGTTTATTAAATATATCAGCAATCTCTACACTGGAAAAGAAGGGTTGATTCAAAAGAATGTTTTGTGATGGCCTGACATGCCTTTTATAGAAGGAAACTTCAAAACAGTTTTGCCCTAGAGGACAGAATATCCCTGCTTTTGTCAGAGAAATGTCCTTCAAATGAGAATATCCAGTCCATTTCTTAAATCTTCAGAGCAGAACCCTAGAATATTCTGCTTAGATTTTTCAACTCAGGATTTAAAGACAGATCTAACTCTAAAAATTCAGCAGCTTCATTGGTAAAATTTAAATCCCTACTGCAGATATAAGGGGCTTGAATTTCAAAGTAAAACTCACTCAACTTAAAAGTAGACCTTATATAATTAGAAAAGCCCAAGTTTCTTAGTTTTTTCAGGTACTTATTTTATTTCAACCAGTTTCTGTATTGGAAGTTGATTCTGTATTTGGAAGTTCAAGCCAAAGTAGCCATTTAAAACAGGATCATGTGGGTGGATTTGTACTGTACCAATTTGGCTATGTTAGAACTACATTTCACTGACCTACAGGAAAACAATGGGTCATTTGCTTACAGAATTCATTTCCCAATTTATTCTTGGCAAATGCAGTATTCACTTGGTCCAGATATTAGAAATTTGAGCATATCTAAACACAAACTGACTTGAAAATCAAACTGGTTTAATTTAGAGACTGGTTTCTTAGACAGCAACAGATCTATAAGTGATTATTAACCAAATAATTTTTTAAAGAAGCACATTATCACAGTGTGATTCCAAGTTGATGGATGTTAACTAGACTTTGATATACAAATATCAAATCATTCTTCTGTACACCTGAGACTAATGTCAATTATATCTTAATTTTAAAAAGTAATAAAGTGAAATAACATAGTACAATTAAAAAAAAAAGAACTATGTTTCCTGTAATTCCCTTCACTGAGTTAGCATGGCTGCATCAGGACTGAAGGGTGGCATTAAATAGCAGATATAGTCCTTTTACCCCCGAAGGTCAGTGCAGGGCACCAGGCACTGTTGGAAATCACCTGCCAGCTCACCTGCTTAGTGTGGGGCAGCAGCCAAGTCTTTAACCCCTCCAGCTCATGTGCCAGGTCCATGCTTTCTTCACAAAGAGCAGCAGGGGTGTCCAGGTGGCTCAGTCGGTTAAGCATCCTACTTCGGTTCAGGTCATGATCTCACAGTTCGTGGGTTCAACCCCTGTGTCAGGCTCTGTGCTGACAGCTTAGAGCCAGGAGCCTGCTTCTGATTCTGTGTCTCCCTCTGTCTCTGCCCCTGCCCCGCTCGCTCTTTCTGTCTCTCAAAAATGAATTTAAAAAAAACATTTTAAAAATGTTAAAAAAAAAAGGGGGGGAAGCAGCTTTTCTTTCACTCAGAGACTTTGAACTGGTACTTGTTGGCCATCTCTTACCACTTCTTCCTGGTAGGTTCCAGCTCATCCTCTCCCTCCACTTCACATCCATCTCCCCTTCCTGACTGCCTGTCCTGCTGACTTAAGACCCAAGATCAGACACAAAGACACATTAAATTCCTACAAGGTGTCTATATATTTTCTATTTACAGAGGTTCTCTTTCTCTGATTGAACATTGATCAATAAACTTCTAGAGAGTTTTCTAGCAAACTGGCAACACTTAGACCAAACCCTTAGACCTTAACCTTAGATCTGGCTCTTAAAAAGTTGGCACATTCATGGTATAGAGAATAGTAATAGGCTACCAAGTTTTAAAACTGAGGTGATTTCACTGTAATCTCAATTTCCATCTTCTTTGAAAAATCAGAAACTTGGACCTCTAGTGCAGTAGAATGGTAGTCTAAGTATCCTAACCAGCACACCCACTGAAAAAACCTAAAATTGGAAATTAGGATTTTTCAGAATCCAAGAACTAAAACAGCATGGGAATCTAGAGAAGTAACCTGAGTATCAAGTCCAGCTATAACTTTACAGATTTTGCTGAACTAGATGAAACTCAGCTACAGTTTTAATGTCCTAGTAGTCATAGGAGCAAAACAGATCTCAGGGCCAACCTGAAACGGTCTAATTAGAGATCCCACAATGAAACTTGGACCCCAGTGTACCCAACTCTCACCCAGTGGATTGCAAGGGAAGTTACCTATTTTGAATCTCAGCACTGAATGGAAGGGAAAGAAAAAATGATTCCAAAGTTTGGTAACTCAAAACTGACCCTCACTGTGGCTTATAGCCTGAATATGTATTACTTAGGTGGTTCTAAAACCTCAAGCAAAAAAATTAATTTACAGTTGGCCCAAGCTGATGGTGGCACCAGTGACTGATGACAAATGCAAATCCTCTCTAGAAAAAGCACCCTAACTTCAGGTCTCAATTTCTACAGATAAAGAAAAATATGAACTCACAAATGAGAAACATTAAACACTTAAATGAGGCACCATGAGCAGGAGAGCAAGCAGGAAAATGAGGCAGCAAATTTAGACCCACTGAAGCTTCCAATATAGGAATTAGTAGATAAAGAATATAAAACAAGTATATTTACTCTGAGTAAAGAAACAAAAGAATGAATTGAAAGAGTAAAAGATAGGGGTGCCTGGGTGGCTCAGTTAGTTGCACATCCAACTTCAGCTCAGGTCATGATCTCCCAGTCAATGAGTTCGAGGTCCATGTCCGGCTCTGTACTGACAGTTCAGAGCCTGAAGCCTGCTTCAAATTCTGTGCCTCCCTCTCTGCCCCTCCCCCCACTTGCACTGTTTCTCTCTCAAAAAATAAACATCAAAAAAAGTTTTTTTAAAGAAAGAGTAAAAGATAAAGACATATAAAAATGACTAATTAGAACATGAACCAAACAGAATTTTTAGAAATGAAAACATTATCTCAAAAAGTAAAATTCCAATGGATATTGAGAGATAGGTGAAAAATAAGTGAACATGAAAATATATCTGAGAATTATCCAAGGAGATGCAATAACAGGAAAGCTGGAGTGAGAGTGTCTAGTCCAAGTTTCAGAATGAAAAGAGCAAAAGAATGGAGCAAAAACAATTTTCAAAGACTATCAGGTGAGTATTACTCACACGTGATGAAAGATACAAAACTACAAATTTAGAGACTGAAAAAAAAATTCAAGTAGAGTAAATAAAATGAAATCCACATCGAGACACATCAGAATAACGTACCAAAATGCCAAATATAAAAAGCAACAGGAGAGGAAAGAACCAAATAGAAGTTCTAGAACTGAAATTAGACTGACAGCTGATCTCCTAACAACAACTGTGAGAATGGGAATACAAAGGAATGATATCTTCAGTTCTCAGACAAAATAACTGTCAGCATAGTTGTTCATCCAGCCAAAATTCCTCCCACAGGGTAGGGCACGAAATTTAAAGATTTATTCCAGAAAAACAAAAGTAGAGATTTGGCCCAGCAGACCATCACTGAAAGAAAATACCAAGAATTTTGTTTTATGTTAAAAACAAAGGGAATTTTAAGATGACAGAATAACGGAAGAAAGTAGAAACTACGTAGACATATATAAATAGTATATAGACAGTAATCTTTCTGGATTAAAGAATACAAGCCAAAATATGTAATAATAGCACATAAATGAAGAATGGTGAATTTGGGCAGCTAGATTTAAAAAGAAAATCCATTAAAGAATCAATATTGTTAAGATATCAACTCTCCCCAAAATTGTTTTATGGGTTCACAATCAAAATCCCAACAGGCTTTAACGTTTCATATGGAAAAGGAAAGGCTATAGAATAGCCAAAAGAATCTGTTTTCCTTTTACAAAGGTTAAAGGACTGACACTACCTGATTTTGAGACTTATGAATGCAGTCAGGACGGTATTAGCATAAGGTTAGACATAGATAGATAAACAGAATAGAGACTTTAGAAATAGATCTATCAAAATGGTTAATTGATTTTCAACCAAACAGTGCTATTCAGTGGGGAAAGGGGTAGCTTTTCAATAAATGGTGCTGCAGCAACAGGGTAAATCTCTTGGGAGAGTACTCAATACTATTCTTAAAAACTAATTCATAAATCTAATATAAGAGCTAAAACTATAAAGCTTCTAGAAGAAAATATAAGAGGCTATCTTTGTGACCCTGGTGTAGGTGTTGGTTTATTAGAAAAGGTACAAAAAGTACTCAACATAAATTCATCAAGATAGTGTTGGAAAAGAAAGGAGGGAGGGAGAGAGAGGAAGAAAAAGAAACAGAAAAGCCCAATCATGGAGTAGGAGAAAATACTGGATATATACCATATCCTATATATATATATCTGAAAAAGAACTTTTACACAAAATATATAGTAAATCAATAATAAAAATACAAATAACACAACTGTAAAAAAAAAAAGTTGGGCATGAGATTTAAAAGATCCCTCTCAAAATAACATCTGTGATAGCCAATAAGCACATGAAAAGCTGCTTAAAGTAATTAGTCATCAGAAAGATGATGACTAAAGTACCAATTCATAGCCACCAGAATAGTTTTACTTACATCAATATTGGTAGTAGGGATGTAAAACTGTGCATCTTGGAAAATGGTTTGCAGTTTCTTATTGTATTATTCTACTGCTATATGGCACATTACCCTAAAGCTTAAAAACTTAAAGCAATAGACGTTATCTCACTGTTTCTGTGGGTCAGAAATCTGATTGCAATGTAGTGATGCCTCTAACTCAAGATCAGTTGTGAGGCTGCAGTTAAGCTGTTGGTCAAGGCTGTGTCTTTTCAAATGCTTGGCTTGGGGAGGATCTAGTTCCCAAAACACTCCTGTCTTTGTTAGCAAGATTCATTTTCCTGTAGACTGTTGGATTGAGGGTCTTGATTCCTCATAGGCTAATGAGCTTCCTCAGTTTCTTAGATATCTCCATAGGACAGCTCTCAAGATAGCAGATGGCATACCGCAGAGTGAGGGAATGAGAGCACTAACCCAATATGGAAGTCTTAGCCTTTTTTAAACTAATATCGTAAGTGACATCTCATTGCTTTTGTCATGGTCTACTTGTGTAGAACACTTCAAACCTAAAGGCACATTCAGACTATAAGTGAAAGGATGAAAAAATAAATTGCATGCAAACTGAGGTTAAAAAAAGCCAAGGTAGCACTACTTATATAAGACAAAATAGACTTTAAAACAAAAACTCCAACTAAAGACAAAGAATGGCATTACATAATTATAAAGGGGTCAATTCAACAAGAGGATAAAACAGTTGTATATATCTAGGCACCCAACATAGGAACACCTAAATACATAAAAAAATTTTCAGAGACATAAAGGGAGAAATTGACAATAATATAATAATAGTAGGGGACTGTCACTGGGTAAATCACCTAGACAGAAAATCAAGAAGGAAATACTATCTTTGAATGACAAATAGACTAGATAGACTTAATGGATATATACAGAACATCCCATCCCATCATATATAACAGATATATACAAAACAACACAATACACATTTTTTTCAAGTGCACATGGAACATTCTCCAGGATAGATCACATGTTATACCACAAAACAAGCCTCCATAAATTTAAGAAAACTGAAATCATAGCAGGCATCTTTCCTGGCCACAACAGTATAAAACTAGAAATCAATCACAATAACAAAACAAAACAAAACAAATCTGGGAAAAAAACCACAAATATGTGGAGACTAAACAACATGCTACCAAACAGCCAGTGACCAATGAAAAAAATCAAAGAGGAAATCAAAAAATACAGGGAGACAAATGAAAATGAAAACACAATGCTCCAAAATCTTTGGGACACAGTGAAAAAAGTTCTAAGAGGGGACTTTATAGTGATTAAAGGCTATCAAGAAATAATAAAAGTTTCAAATAAACAATATAACCCTACTCGTAAAGGAATTAGAAAAAAGAACAAAGCTCAAGGTTTAGAGAAGGGAGGAAATAACAAAAATGAGAGCAATAATAAATGAAATAAAGACTAAAAAAGCCCAATAGAATAAGATCTATGAAACCAAGAGTTGGTTCTTTGAAAAGGTAAAATTGATAATCCTTTACCCAAACTCATCAAGAAAAAAAGAGAGGGCACAAATGAAATAAGAAATGGAGCAGAAACAACCAACACCACAGAAATACACAGGATTATGAAACTACTATGAAAAATTATATGCCGACAAATTGAACAACCTGGAAAAAATGGATAAATTGCTAGAAAAATACAATCTTCCAAAGCTGAATCAGAAAGAAATAGAAAATCTGAACAAAACAAAATTGAATCAATAATCAAAAAAACTCCCAAGAAATAAAAGTCCAGGCTAGATGGATTCACAAGGTGAATTCTATGAAACATTTAAGGAAAAGTTAATACCCATTCTCCTCAAACTATTTCAAAAAATAGAAGAGGAAAGAAAGCTTCCCAATACATTTCACAAGGCTGAAAATACCCTGGATACCAAAACTAGACAAAGACACTTCCAAAAAAGAAAACTACAGGCCAATATCCCTAATGAACATAGATGCAAAACTCCTGAACAAATTATTGGCACACCACATTCAACAGTACCTCAAAAAGATTATTCTCCACAATCTAGTGAGATTTATTCTGGGGATGCAAGGATGGTTCAGTATTCTCAAATCAATCAATGTGATACACCACATCAACAAAAAGAATAAAAATCATCTTATCCCAATAGATGGAGAAAAACATTTGACAAAATTGAATGTATGTTCATGATAAAAATCTCAGTGAAGTGGGTTTAGAAGGAATGTATCTCATTATAATAAAAGCCATATATTAAAAACCCACAGCTAATATCATCCTCAATGATGAAAAACTGAGAATGTTTCCTCTATAAGATCAGGAACAAAACGTGGCTATCCATTCTCACCACTTTTACTGAACATAGTACTGGAAGTTTTAGCCATAGCACTCAGATAAGAAGAAGAAATAAAAGTCATCCATATTGAAAAAAAAAAAGCATTATATGCAGATGACATGAGACCCACCAAAAAACTAGTAGAAACAATAAATGAATTCAGGAAAGTTTCAGGATACAAAATTAATATACAGAAATCCACTGCATTTCTATACCCTGAAAGTATAAGAGAAATTAAGAAAACAATTCCATTTATAATTGTGCCAAAAAAATAAAATATATAGGAATCAACTTAACCAAGAAGGTGAAACACCTGTACTGTAAAAACTGTAAAGCACTGATGAAAGAAATTGAACATGACACAAATATAAAGACATACTATGCTCATGAATTGGAAGAATATTGTTAAGATGTCCATACTGCCCCAAGAAACCTACAGATTTGATACAATCCCTATCAAAATACCAATAGCATTTTTCACAAGACTAGAAGAAATAATCCTAAAATTTGTATAGAAGCACAAAAAAGCCCAAACAGCCAAATCAATATTGAGAAAAATGAATGGAGATGGAGGTATCACAATCCCAGACTTCAAGATATATTACAAAGCTGTAGTATGCAAAACAGTGTGGCACTGGCACGAAAATAGACACAGAGATCAATGGAACAGAGAGCCGAGATATAAACCCATATTTGCACAGTCAATTAATATACTACAAAGGAGGCAAGAATATATTATGGGGAAAAGACAGTTTCTTCAATAAATGGTGCTGATAAAAATTGGACAGCTTTGTGCAAAATAACGAACTGGACCACTTTCTTACACCATACACAAAAATAAACTCAAAATAGATTAAAGAACTAAGTGTGAGACATGACCATAAAAATCCTAGAAGAAAACAGACACTATTTCCTTGATATCAGCCTTAGCAACATTTTTTTTTCTAGCTATGTCTCCTCAGGCAAAAAGCAAAAATAAACTGTTGGAACTATGTCAAACTAAAAAGTTTTGCCCAGAAAAGGAAACCATGAACAAAATTAAAAGGCAACTTATTGGGTGGGATAAGATCATTTTCAAATGATATTTCTGACAAGGGGTTAATATCTAAAATATGTAAATAACTGATACAATTCAATACCAAAAGCCCCACAAATAACCCAATTTTAAAAATGGACAGAGGACCTGAATAATAAATATTATTTTAAAGAAGACATACAGATGGTCAACAGTCATGTGAGAAATGCGCAACATCACTAATCATCAGGGAAATGCAAATCAAAACCACAATGAGATACCACCATACACCTATCAGAATGGCTAGAATCAAAAAGACAAGAAATAACAAATGTTGGCAAGGATGTGGAGAAAAAGGAACGCTTAGGCACTGTTGGTGAGAATGTAAATTGGTGCAGCCACTGTGGAAAACAGTGTGGAGATTCCTCAAAAAATTAAAAATAGAAATACCATACAATTCAGTAATTCCACTACTGGTTATTTATGCAAAGAAAATGAAAATGCTAATTTGAAAATATGCCTCCATGTTTATTGCAGCATTGTTTACATAGTCAAGATATAGAAGCAACCAAAGTGTCCATCCATAGATGAAAGGATAAAGATATCACACACACACACACACACACACACACACACACACACACACACACACACAAATGGAATATTACTCAGCCACAAAAAAGGATAAGATCTTGCCATTTCTGACATGAATGGACCTAGAGGGTATTATGCCAAGTGAAATAAGTCAGAGAAAGACAAATACCATGTGATTTCAGTTATATGAGGAATCTAAAAAACAAATGAATAAACAAAAAACAAAATCAGACCCATAAATACAGAGAACAAACTGATGGCTGCCAGAGAGTAAAGGAGTAGTGGGGGTTAGCAAAATAGGTCATGGAGAGGAGATACAGACTCCAGTAGTTATGGAATGAGTAAGAGTGTTCTATGGTGATAGATGGTAGCTGCATTGTGGTGAGTATAACATAACATATAGTCTTTGAATCACTACGTTGTACACCTGAAAAATGTTAACATTATGTGTAAACTATGCTTCAGTTAAGGAAAAAAGCACATGACCTTCTCCCAAAGGTCACACTGTACACCTTCAATATATATGTGTGTCAATAAAATAAAAAGATCTGTGCATTTCACTGTATGTAGATTTCAATAAAAAATCATCAGAAAAAATAATCCAGTTACATGAGAAAATCTAAAACATAACCATACAGAATAGTTGCTATTTAAAAGTATGAAAAAATGTGTCCAAGATAGAAACTAATATAAACAGAGTGAGAACTATACTAATAGGCAAAATTAATTTTAAGGTAACAAAAAAACATTTTAAGAAATAAAGAGGACCACTACACAATATAAGAAGAAAAGACATAACAGTTCTATGCTGGAATGTATTTAACAACATACTGCTTTTAGTAACTGACCTAACAAGTATGTGTGTGTGTGTTTAACTGTTCTTTTTAAATATATATATCTATACACACATATATATCTTATATATATGGAATTAATAACCACATATAGAAGATAGCACCAACAATTGCAATAACACAGTCTTTTCAAACAGGCATGAATATTTGTAAAAATTGACACATACTAGGCCAAAAACCTAATCTTGATTTTTAAAGACTTGATTTTATAAATAAAATATTTTCTATTATAAGATTATCAGTTCAAAACCAATCAAGAAAATACATACTAAAAATACAGTCCAGAAAATCTTACATGCTTAGAAATTAAGGACAACACTCTATAAAACTCAAACAACAGCAAAAATTGTACTAACATTTTAAAAAAATATATTTGCACCCATATTATAAATACTCCACAGGGACACTGCCCCCAAAAAAGTGCATAACCTTAAATTAGGGAAGGCAACATATTTCAGAACTTAGAACAACTGCAGATTTATCCTTATTTATCTAGAACAAAAGAAGAAGAAATTCAAGAAATAGAAACAAATTTGAAAAATAAGATGGGCATCTGAGTGGTTCAGTAGGTTGGGTGTCCAACTCTTGATTTCGGCTCAGGTCATGATCTCACGGTTCATGGGTTCAAGTCCCGCATCGTACTCTGCACTGACAACATGGAGCCCGCTTGGGATTTTCATTCTCCCTCTCTGCCCCTCCCCCAGTCATATGCAGGCTTGCAGTCTCTCTCTCAAACAAACTTTAAAATAAAGTAAGATAGAGAAACCCAAAGTTAGTTCTTTGAAAAGAATAATTGGCAATACTGTTCAAGGGGGAAAAGATGTGAAAAAAAAAATATTTGAGACCCAAAATTACAAAACTACAAATGCAAGCGTATTTGAAGATATTATGAAAAGCTCTGCCAACAAATTTAAATCTTTATATGAAATGGAAAAATACCAAGAAAAAATATAACTTACCAAAACCCAACCTGCCAAAACACACAAAACCTAGCTAATCCTGTAAATATTTTAATAAAAATGTCTTTCTGTGCCCAAAGGAGGGTTGTCCTTTAAATGAGTTTAAATAGGCCAGATACAAATCAGTCTAATTTTTCATAAGAAATCCAGACTATAGAAAAGTGATGGAACCTGGCAAAAAAACTGTAGGATAAACTCACTTATGAGCTAACACAGGTACAAAATCCTAAAAAAATATTAACAAATAGTTTCAGAAGTAAAAAAAAAAAAAAAGATACTCTGCAATTAAAATGTTGGGTTAAGGCCAAAAAAATAGAAATGAGTTATCGGAAAATTAATATAATTCACCACATTAATATATTAAAGAGAAATAGTACTTGATAAAAATTCATATTAATGTATGACAGAAACTACTAACAAAATAAGAATAGAAAGGAACTCTCATATCTTGATAAAAAGTATTATTTTTATTTTTATTTTATTTTTTTTTTAATTTTTTTTCAACGTTTATTTATTTTTGGGACAGAGAGAGACAGAGCATGAACGGGGGAGGGGCAGAGAGAGAGGGAGACACAGAATCGGAAACAGGCTCCAGGCTCTGAGCCATCAGCCCAGAGCCCGACGCGGGGCTCAAACTCACGGACCGTGAGATCGTGACCTGGCTGAAGTCGGACGCTTAACCGACTGCGCCACCCAGGCGCCCCAAAAGTATTATTTTTAAAAATGCTGAGAACAAAATATCATACTTACTAGTAGATTGTTGAAAGTTTTCCCTTTAAAGTTAGGAAAAAGGAAGATTGCCATTTCTTGACTTCTGGTCAACACTATATGAGATAGTCTTATACAGTAAGTACAACATGAAAAGAAAAAGAAATGGCTTAGGAAATAGATATAAAACTCTTGTAAATTAACATAATTAGTGCCTACAAACAAACAAACAAAAAACTTAGAACAACCTGTGCACAAAAAATGAAAAATAACATAGGTATTGATTATAAGATCAGCACACAAAAAATATTGGATATCAGTACAACAGGAGAGAGGAATAGGGATAAGAGATATACTTTATAAAAATACCATTTTCAATAGCCACAAAAGTATACTAATCCCACATAGAATTGTAAAACTTTATTGAAATACACCAAAGAAAACAACTAAATAGAGACAGATGCAATGGCAATACAATGAACATAAGACCTTGAAGACCAAGGTAAGAGGATGTGCCTTGTGAAATATACAGACTTTTAAAACTGTAACAAATAAGCTAAAATAATTGATTATTGTCACAGGAGTAGACAAATAATAGCGAAACAGACTAGAAAGTCCCCAAAGAGACCCATAGGCATATGGCAATGCCATATGGCAAAGCTAAATATGGGCTTTTCAATATATGATAAGATCATGGATATACATCTGTTTGGACCCCAACCTCAGACCATACACCAAAGCTTATACTGATGAATTAGAAACTTCATGAAAAAGCAAAGCTTGAAAGTTTTGAAAACAGTATATTAGATCTTTATGACCTCAGTGTAGGGAAGGATTGCTCAAATAAGACATAGAACAAGCCCTAGAGGAAAAGACCATAAATTTGTCGCTATTAAAATATAAAATATAAAACCCATTCTTGAAAACATGCTAAGCACAGAGTGAAAAGACAAAAACCACAGACTCGAAAAGAAATTGTAAATACATCAAACTGCTAAATACTTCTTTTTCAGAATATGAAGTATGGCTACAATTCACACACAAAATAACAATAAAAACAATTAAAATAGACAAAAGACATTTCACTGAAGGAGAATCCCAAATGGCTTCCAAACAAATGAAAAGATGCTTAACTCCACTACTAATCTGGGCAATGCAAACTTGAAAGACAATAGCATCCCATTTCACACTCGTGTCATACTAAAACATTATCAAATGCTGGCAAGAGAGAAGAACCAGAACTCCATATAGTACTGGTGGGACCTGTACACACTACACTACTATGAGCTACTAGTATCTACAAAAGCTGTAATTATGCATCGTCCAGAAGCTAGCAATTCCACTCTTCACATATGTGTCCTCAAGAAAATTACACACGTGTACCAGGAGCCGCATACAGAATGTGCTGAGATGTACTGTTGATAGACAAAAACCTAGAAGCAACCCAAATGTCCAACAGAGGGATGGACAAATTAAGAGGACACCAGGGAAACTGAATAAATCACAGCTATGTGCTATAGCATAGCTGCACCTCAGGAATATAATGTTGAGGTGGGGGAGAAGTCGCTGAAGAATATCTAAGTGGAATTGTTTTATGCGTCAAGTTTAAAAACATGCACTGGTACACAATGGCATAAGGATGCAAACATGTAGTAATACTATAAAGAGAAGAAAATAGTCAACACAAAATTCATAATAGTAGTTACTCTTGAGAAAAGGCAATGGGTGGGAATAGGAAAAAAAAAAAAAAAAAACAGCTCAGGACATTACAAAGGCCATCAGTAACCAGCCAAATTAGAATAGGAGCCGCCTCCTATGGAAAGCATTTTCATCACTTCCCTTATATTGCTGTGCAGAGACTGTTTTCCTCACAGCTTTCTTATGGGTCACTGATTTACATCACCTGCATAGTCTTTGTGGGCACCTGAGATTATGACCTTTGCTTTAGGGCAGTGGTTCTCAAAGTGTGATCCCAGAACCAGCAGCTTCAACTTGCCACGAGTACTTACTGCATCCAAACTCTGGGGGTGGAGCCCAGCAATCTGTATTTTAACAAGCCCTCCAGGTGATTCCGATGCCCACTGTCGAGAACCCTTGTTTCTGAGGACCTGGCCCAGCCCATGGACCTCCTGCCTGGCCATTCTTCAGTTCTGAGTCTGTTCAGTCCTGCCATAAGACGGTTGCACTCTCTTCTAATGGAAGCAGTATTTCTTTCCAAGAACGAGCAGGACCCTCAAATGCCCCCCATCAGCATGGAGCCGCCTCCCATTTTTCCTTCCTCAATGCCATTTTAGCCACTGTGCTGTGACTGGTTATCTAGTGTCAGAAATTGACATCACAGGAGTGCTCTATGCAGGCTCCCAGGGCTCTGGTAGGAGCTTTTTACCACAAGGGAAAGATTAACATGTGAACGAACTTAACTATTAAGTCTGCCCAACAGCAAAAGATATCAAGATAGATCGGCTACAAAGCAGAATTCAGTTACCTTTTTGTCTCTGCTTCCAGGAAATTGCCATTTCTACCTTTATTGTAGTTTTTCACAATAAAAGACAGTTTCAGAGTAGCGCCCTTTCTCAGCTCCCTGATACTTTCAAGACTGAGAGGGGAGAAAAAGATAGCAGTCATTCTGAGTCCACTTCTCTGGCCATGGAGCCCACCTGCTGATCTCAGAGCCCACAGGAGGCACACAAGAGTAAAGGGAATTCTAATGTCCATCTGAAATGCCAGCGCGCCATCTGATCAAGTTCTCCTAGCTCTAAACATTTTTTTCTATGTTAAATTGTTTTTACCCCAGCTATCTATTTATATGATCAGTCCGTTTGAATGTTTTTACCCCAGCTATCTATTTGTATGATCAGTCTGTTTGAATGCTACATACCAAATATGAACACATTCACCATGTCCTGAACTTGATGTCACTAATGTCAGTTATTTAAATTTTGAGAAATATTGCATACGGGGAAGTATGTATCACTGAGCCATATGCAATACCATCACCTTACCCTTATTTATAGATACTGGCTTTGGAAATACAGGTGCTAATTCCATGAAGAGGTGGACTTTACAAAGAATGGTGTGAAGGGGCACCTGGTGGCTAAGTTGATTAAGTGTTCAACTTCAACTCAGGTCATGATCTCACAGTTCGTGAGTCCAAGCCCCACATCGGGCTCTGCACTGACTTTGTGGAGCCTGCTCAGAATTCTCTCTCCCCTCTCTCTCTGCCTCTCTCTCTCTCTCTCTCTGTTTCTCTCAAATAAACAAAATTTAAAGAATGGTGTGAAGATATGATAGACAAGAAAGAAGTCCAATTTTTCTGTAAGTGGTAAGATATAGTGGAAAACATACTGGCTTTGGTATTCCACTAAACCTGGGTTTGAATCTCACCTATGCCCTTTTACTAGATGTACAACCCTGAGCAAGTCTCTTACCTTTGCATCCTTCTGTGCACTATCAAGACTAAGAGAGTATATCGAAATCATAGGGTTTTTGTGAAGGATTAAATGAGGTAATATGTATAAAGCACTTTGCACGGTGCCCATCACCTACTGACACAAGAAGTGACATATTCAAAATGCACTTCAGGAGGTAGACCCATTTGTGAAGTACACTGGAAAGAAAGGAAGAATGAGAGACAAAACTTGTGAGGCAGTCAAATAGCCCAGGTTAGAGATACATTAGTATACTGAGTAGGGAGAAGCTGTAGGCTAACTGGTCAAATAAGAGGGGGAGGGAAGAAGGAAGGGGAAAGAGAAGATGGCATGAGACTGTCACCTGGAGAAGATGGATGACAGCTGTGCCATTGAGAATTGGGTGAAGGAAGCTGGAGTTGAACAAAAATATTACCAGAGGGGAAACTTATGCCTTTCTGAGGGTAAAAGGTATCAACGTTAGTACCAAGAAAAGACGTTACAAAATGCAGGATAAACTGTAAGCCAGCCAGACTTTGCAGGAGAGAAACAAAGAAAATGGCACAAAACCACCTTCATGTTTCAAAAGTGAGAGTATCAAGAGTGCAGGAGCAGCTGAATGGAGTTGGATTAAGGTCCTAGGCAAGACTGCGCTGCACAGACGTCACTCCCCATTGCTCTGATGTCAAGACCCCCCTCCTTGTATTGAGGGCAAAGTGAGAGAAACCACATGCAAATGAGGTAAATTGTAATTAGAGGGGCTCAGCCCCAACTTGGGGAAGAACTTATGAGGAGCCAGGAGGGATGGGGGATTTTTTCCATTACAAGGGCTGAGATGGCAAAGGGAAAAATGAGAGTTCCACAGAAGCTCAAGTCAATCTTTCACCAGTGCTACAGACCTGTCATTTTTCTTTGGGACTCTGGTTGAGTCACTGCAGGGGAAATACAAACATCAGTGGAGAACGCTGCTGCCTAGAAGCAAACATCAGGAACCCGGACTGAGAAGCATAGAAAAGCCCTCTCTTGGCACCTGTGGGATGAGGCTTGGGATTGCTCCATGGTGGTGTCCCCCCTGGTCAGCTCATTCTTCCTGCCACTTGCTGAAACCCGAGAGGGTTTGCAAGGAGTGGTGGACGCAGTACAGGGAGCCAGCAGTTGGCAGAGAGGATGCTGTTCCTTGTGAACATGTTCCAGGTGTCTGAAAGTTGGGAGCATATGAATAAAACACAGGAGACTGGTCTGAATCAGAGCAGTTGAGAGCCATGCTGAGGTCTGTGCTTCCTAAGTTGGGGTACTTTCTTGGTAAACAGAGAAGATCTTCATTCATTTCTATTTGGCAATACTACTAAAATCTAGACTATTCTGGGGATGGTCAATATTTCTCACATTAAATGAGTTAGGCAAAGATCTTTCTAAGGAGTATTATCATGTTGGGTCATAATAATTAACATAAGTGTAGCTGATTCACCTTCTCTCCTTTTTTAATTACATACAATAAAATCCACTCTTTGAGGTACAGTTATGTGAGTTTTCCCAAACACGGAGTGTCATGTGACCACCACTACAATCAAGATACAAAAGAACGTTTATCACTAAAAACCTCTCCTTGCCATTCTGCCCCTTTGTAGTCAAAGTCCTTACCCTCTCCCTCCCCCAGCAACCAAGGATCCGTTCAGCTCTTCTTTTGACAACTATTTGAGTAAGGCTGGAGATTTCTTTATGATTCCATGGTATAAAAACAATACCAGCAGCGGTAATAGGAACAGTTAATATATACACTGCATTTCCAATGTGCCAAGCACCATTTGAGGCACTTTATAGATGAGAAAACTAAGGAGAAATCGAGAGATTTTCGAAGAGAAAGAAGTGAGGAGAGAAGAGTCTTGCGAAAGTCACCTACTACTGGCAGCCCCGGGGCTTGAGTCAGGCATGTCTAACTGGTAGGTCTCTTGCTTTAACCTCTGATGCTGCTTCTTTCGACAAAGTAGAAGGAGTATCTACCAATTTTAGAAAGCTCAGTTTAGACCTGAGATAGCCTTACTCTAAAAATAAATAAAAGTTATGTGAGAACTTGGTTAACTACACCAATAAAGCAATAATTAGCTGGGTGTGAGATAAAATGAAGCCAGGATCCTAGAACACCTTCTTTATAATCTTCATCATATGCAATGAAGACCATGCCCAGGTAGGTTATGTCCTCTGTCATAAACCTGACCAGGTTTGTAAAACAAAGCTAGAAGAATTTCCAGCACGAATACAGAAATGCTGTTTTGTTTCAATGCTCTGAGCAGCAACTCCCTCTCAAATTTACCAAAAACAAAACAAAACAAAACAAAACAAAACAACAAAATGGGATTTTTAGTGTTAGTCTTGTGTGTATTTCAGGTTGGAGTCCCCGACCCGGTCTCTGGTGATGGAGGCCCCAAAAGGAGTCGAAATAAATGCAGAAGCCGGCAACATGGAAGCCACCTGCAGAACAGAGCTGAGGCTGGAGTCCAAAGATGGAGAGGTAGGGGTGAGAAGGACACAAATTCAGAGAGATCCAGCTCCAAACAAGCCAACCTTTCCCACATCTTTCCCAGACTCCTGTGACACTGAAGTTGATCCCACTTTCAAACAAGAGGAGCCAATCAGGTTTTGTTTTGGGAACAAATATGTTGAACAGCACCATTATAAGCTTAACCCACAACACAGAAGAGTTATGGCTCATTGTTTGTAAGCGCTGAAGTAATAGCATGTACTACAAGTAGAGAATTATACACACGGCTATAAAAATGAATGCTATTTCTAAATTCTCTCTCTCATCACCCGAAAGTAAGATTTAGGTAGCTGGCATGATTAAGCTGTATATCATGTACATCTAACTCAAGCAGAGCTTAATTTACTCACAGTTACTTTCAAAGTTTACATTGTATGGTTCTACTTTGAGAATGGAGAGTGTGATCCAACAGCTATCCCAAATCAGAACAAGGCAAACCTTAAATAGAGTAAGACTAGGCAAGAAGACATTGGAGGACTGAAGATATTAATTCTTCTACCCAATATAATCCAACTTTGGTGAATAGAATAGCTACTTGGGTTTGTGTAGACAAGGTAAGGCAAATCCCCAAGAAAATAAGATTGAACTGCAAACTTTTAAAAATGTCTCCGTCACGTGCATAGGTGAACTTTTCCATTTAAGAGTTTTTAAATAGATGGAAAAAATGTATATTTTTTTAAAATCAAAACTGTATTCCACTTTTCATATCTAGTTAGAGGTTTCCCATCCCCACCTGCTTCTGTGTACCCAATCCACGTCTTGATGGGTTTGGCATTTGCTATATTTGTTTTAAAAGAGCTAGTTAGATAAAGTATTCAGTTATCAAAATGGTCTCTTCAAACAGCCACAAACCCCAAATCATACATGTGTAGAAATAGTGGCTATATCACATATGCAGATTATAGCTCTCAGAATCCAGACTCTGGAGGAATTAATTATAATCTTAACAGTCATTCAAGACCAGAAAGCACTGCATATTCTTGCAGTCTTCCCATGCACACAGAGCTGGGGTGTGAAGGCCCATCCATAGTAAGGAAATTATTAACCTTGCATTTCCAAATTCATTTCACTCTAGGACTCTCTTCATATTCTACATGATATACTTTTTGTAAAATGCTAATATAGACCAGTGAGACATTGTCTTGGTAGAATATATGCTTCCCTGAGGATAGAGACTTTATCTGTCACGTTCGTCTCTGAATTCCCAGGGCCTAGAGTACTCAACACAGCAGTTGAACTTCATCTACTGTTTCTGAATGTCAAGAGAATAAAGGGCAGCTTCTAACTCCTCTTTCCTTCCTGTTCACTTTCTTTAGATTAAGTTAGATGCTGCGAAAATCAAACTACCTAGACTGCCTCACGGATCCTACACGCCTACAGGAACGAGGCAGAAGGTCTTCGAGATCTGCGTCTGCGCCAATGGGAGATTATTCCTGTCCCAGGCAGGAACTGGTTCCACTTGTCAGATAAACACAAGTGTCTGCCTTTGAGAGACCATCCATAGTGGACCTTGTTGGCAGCATAAAGGCCATTTTTGGCTTTAGACACTGGCTGCCAGCTATTTTTACTAGAACACAGAAAGCCTATCAAAGACCTTGTGTGTGTGTGTGTGTGTGTGTGTGTGGGTGTGGGTGTGGACGTGGGTGTATGCGTATGCGTGTGGGTGGCTATAAATATATATAAATATATATAAATAAATATATATATCCTCTGTATAAAATGAGGTTTCAGTACAAAAGGAACCATGGGTGACCCTGTGATATCCACCATCATTTCCATTTCAACCCTACCACCTACATGATAAAATCAAAACACTAATTCAGGCCCAATATTCCCCAGACCCTTGAAAACCACACAGTGTATCAGACTCTTACCGAATAGTCACCTACATGTTTAAGCAGCCACGCATCTTCCCCTTTAGTGTCATTACAAGGCAGTGATGGCGGGAATCTCTAAGTCACACTCAAGCACTGAGACCCTTGTATTGCAGTAGATACTTCGTTTCCATTTTTAGCTTTCGTAAGGCTCGCCAACTTCCCCTTCTTCAAGTTAGGGATGGGGCAGTGCCATAGAAGTTGGCTGTGGGAACTCAAAATGGCTGTTCTCCCTTCACAGCCGAATGTACTGGGGCCTTTGTAGTTGGATGAATGTGGAGGATGAATTTTAGCAAAGTTTGAACTGCCCACCCAACTCCTGCTATGTTCCTTCAAAATTACATATTATCCCACAGTCAAAATAGGAGTTGTAAATCAGCACAAAATAGGATAACAGCTGCTCCTCAGTCGGCTGGAAGCTACTCAGTGGCCTGACAGGAAAAGAATAAATGGGTGATATGTCTCTGTTTAAAGGAAAAAAATGGCTCAAAGTCTGTTTCATCCTCACTTGTGACTCTATCCAGTGGACTCCAGCCTCAAAATCCTTAAGAGAGGAACCCCCACCCCAAGAGAAACCATTTGGGAATGGAAACCTAATTAAGAGGAGCCTAGAAAACCTAATTAATTTTTACATATTTCCTGGGATTGGTAGGTAATTGGGAGACTTGCCTTTTTATTTCTAAAGATATGCACAAACTCTAGCTTCAATATCCTTATATATATTTTTGTTGGGATATTTATATTCCTAAATCCACCATTATATTTTCTCCAAGAATACTGACCTAGCAATCACTGATCTAAAATACCTGCCCCCAGAAATGGTCACTGGAAATTAATATAAACTGAGTCAAGTGTCTCTCTCAGACTCCCCGTGTCCCCAACGGCCCAGAGAAACCACTCCCCCATACGTGGAGGCACCTCCCTAGTTCCCGCCATCAGCTACCTCTCATCCCTCCACCTTCATCGTCATGCTCCAGGGTCACCCTGGCCAGCTCTTGTGCTGGGACAGGGGATTACACCATCTCTGTTCAAAGAGGGAGAAATGTGCCTATGCCTTAAGTCAATGCACTCAGCAAGGAGAAGCACATCCTATTTATCTTGTTGTTACCTGTAGTTTATTTTTGGGCGACTGGAGGGGGAATGGTTTAGTCATGAGTGGGCATCTTAAAAACTGGTAGACAAACCAGGTGGCTGACAGACATGGACTCTCAGGAGCCCGTATGGAGTTGTAACTGGCTTAGACAGTCCTGGATGCCATTTGGCAAGCAGCAGCCCCACAATCCTAAATGAGGTCATATTGGTAGGCCTGGATGGCATTTGTGTTTTTTTTTTTTCTTCAACAAGGTTTTAATTTTTCTTACTTCACAAGCAGAGAAAGTTTTGGAAACGAATATGAGGTTTGATATTTTTGAGATGACACTCAAGCATCAGGCTGAGGTTTGTATACAAAGGATGTAAAAAGCAAGCTGTGTGTTGCTTTAGGATGTGGGGCAGGGGGTGGGGAGGGGTGGTTTCCTAGCTTGACCAGCAGCCCTGCTGGCTTCCATACCCCATACCCCCTCCAGTCACTCCTTCTCGGTATCCCATGTAGAGGAATTGAGTTGTTCACGGGCAAGACTACTTAGTTTGCAACACTAAGAGTCTAAAAAGGAAAACCCTAAAAACATGTTAAGTTGCTCTCCATCGGTATTCTTTCCTGTAGGATCATACTGCCAGAATCCGCATGTACTATATACAGGGTTTTGCCAAATAGAAGAAGCCCCCCCTTGGCCCCGAGGAGCATCCCCCGCCCCATCATTCAAATAAACAGTAGTAGCTGTGAGGCTCTCCATGGCTAATTACCTTAAGACTAAGTGTTTTTAAGCAGAGAGACCATCTTTGTATTTTACCATCTCAAGTACACTATCTATGGATGACAAGAAAACAGAAGGTTCCCTGAACCTCTTTCCTCTGAGTTTGTTCTAATCATTATATGAAAGTCTAAGATGAGCCCCTTGGTAATTTTATGCCAATATAAAAAAAAAAAAAAAAAAGAGTAATGGGATCCCACTTGCAGAATTTAATCCTAAAGGTAATCAGATCACAAATAGGATAAAAATAATAATAGCAAACCAAGAATAGAAATGAAGCACCTGTGGGGGACAGACATAATAAAAAATTCTGGTTTTCATTTGTGCTAAGTGACCACAGTATACCAGGTAATAAGCAGGAAACTTGGCATAGATTAAATCATGTATTTCAGTTCTGACTGCAGAATTCGGTAAAATGCATTTTAAGTTCTTAAGTGTCTATTTTTTTTCTCCCAACTTCCTCCAACTAGAAAATTTGTCCATGGTCATGAGAAAAAGTTTTAATTCTGGAAAAAAAATCTTTTACATTAAAATCTGATAAACTTTAATTTTAGAAATTGAGATTCTTTCTCATCTTTATATATAATACCTTCTAGACAATCACATCTTTGAGGATATTAAGGAGCAGGGGGTATAACAAAGAGTTCAAATGAATCGTCAATATTCTAGAAGTTCTAGTATGCTAATATTCTTCAGAAGATTTTTAAAAATTAAAGTGATCTCCAAACGTTTAGCCCTCATTTATATTTGTTATCTGTTCAATAAGTCATAAAAGTTCGGTGGTAACCTACTAACATATGACAAAGGTTGTCAAAAGCCCTTATGGTGGCATCTCTGTAGGTGGAAACTCGGTGTGAGCCTTTTTATTAAATTTTTTTTTCAACGTTTTTTATTTATTTTGGGGACAGAGAGAGACAGAGCATGAACGGGGAAGGGGCAGAGAGAGAGGGAGACACAGAATGGGAAGCAGGCTCCAGGCTCTGAGCCATCAGCCCAGAGCCCGACACGGGGCTCGAACTCACGGACCGCGAGATCGTGACCTGGCTGAAGTCGGACGCTCAACCGACTGCGCCACCCAGGCGCCCCGGTGTGAGCCTTTTTAATTGTTCTTTTTCCCAAGGGATAGATCTTATAAACTTGAATTGGCTTTAACTTCCTTTAGGTCAGTTTCCTTTGGATGGTTTTCATTGTACATCCATCAAACATAGACCAAAGATTGCTTAAAGTTTAACTCTAGAGCAGGTGTCAGCAAATTGTGGTCCCTAGACCAAACCTGGGTCATCACCAGTCTTTGTAGATAAAGTTTTATTGTAACACAGACACATTTATTCATTTCCTTGATGTCTGTGGCTGATTTCATTCTGTGACAGCAGGGCCAAGTAACTGTGTCAGAGATTTCATGGCCTGCAAAGCATAAAATACAATTTGGATCTTTACAGAAAAAGTTTGCCGACCCCTGACGTAGAGGTCATTTGTGCCATGTGTTAGACCTGGAAGGAAAACGAATTCCAAGGAAGCATGGAGTAACCCTACATTTCCCTGGATGCTTGGAAATATAAATACTTGCCTACAGAAAAAAAAGATTAGCCCTACACTATGTATAACAGTGATCCACTTGTCTTAGAAATCCAAGTTCACAGGATTCTTGAGAAAAGGGAAGATGGAATCAGAGAAAGCCTTAGTGCAAAAGGAAAGCTGTGATTCTCCAAGAGTTGTCTTAGAACCCTTAATAGAGAGGTGCTTTCTCTGGTCAGCATTGTGTAAGACAAGAAGAGAAGCAAAGGTCCTGTAATTAAATTTAGAATCTTTCTCCTGAAGAGACTGTTCTGCAGTTTCATAGGTTCCAGCTCACCATCACCTGTTCCAGAAAAACGCACATTCCATGGTCCTCCAGAGAACACTTTTGACCTAACATATCTTGTTGACGTCCATCACCTCAGTTATTTATACCTCCAGTGTGCTTGCCATTCCTACGTCCCCACCAGGCCTGAATGGTTGGTGGGACCAATAAATAATGTTGAAAGAATAATAAGAAATTTTGGAGGCAGCATCTGAAAATATGCGGGAAGAAAAAAATACAGTAAAAGTCTTTTATGAAGGTGTTTTGAGGGGGAAACCAGATCAATACGAGTTTGATTTTGTTTCCAAGGAGTTGGGTCTGTGTTCTTTGGTGTAGCAGGAGTGCAAAAAAAGACCTATTTTGAATTCTACCATGTCTACCTCTGTGTAGTAAGGCAAGTTCCTACCAGAGATTTCTCCCTTCAGTCAATAGCCTATTGCTAAGTCCATACTTATATTCAATATTGTTAAAATAGCATCAATAATGACTCTTTGTAAGCATGAATGTTCATGTCAGAAAGATTTTAAGGAAATCGACCACCATTTATCAGACCCTAATCAATGTCACAGAAAGAGCCCTTTTGCATTTTATCTGGATTCAACCAAAAGGGGATTAAATTGGCAACACTGCCCTCCACAGAAGCAGCTCCATGAGAATATCTTGCTTTTGTTTATTTTAGGCAAAAGGTAGCATGATGTTTGGACCAAAGAGACAAACAGATCCATATAAGCACCTGATCCTTATTTTTTAAGGCTCTGTGAAAAGTGAGAACCTCATTTAAGTAAGTTACAAACAAGACTATTTGCTCTCTTTCCCCAGCACTAGGAAATCTTAGGCATAAAAGGATAACGAAGCAGTTTCTGGAAGGATACATTTGCATGGTGCTCCAGTAGCAGGTGGGGGAAAAAGTTATAATAAAAGAAACAACCTTAGAAAACAGGCTTTTTATCTCAAAGATAAAAATGTATCTCTTTTGGTCTTTTATCACTTTCTCCTCAGGGGAAGGTTCTCCCCCTTCTAACATATTTCCAGTGAAATAGTCAAAACTACTGCATTGGGATGTCAGATGCATCTCTTTCTTTGTGGCAATCTGAATTTAAAATTGTACGGTTGCCTCTGAATTTCTCATTCACAAAGCTAAACCCACTGATAGGAGATAAAGCAGTCTGAAGCCTACTGCTTCCACTAGCACACCACACACATTAGCACTTTCTAACGCAATGGGATTTCTATGGTTCTGAAAAGCTTTCTTCATAATGGAGTCCTTGACATTTCTCAAGGCAGGTCTGAATGGCAAAGGAAAAATAATTATTTGTGGGAAGTCCTTGTTTTGAGTATTGTTAGAGCACAAGTGTGGAAAAAAAATAGCAAGTTTGGGGCGACTCATGCTCACAGAAGTTATTTGCTTTGGTTTTACCGCCCCCCCCCCCACACACACACACTTACTGTTGCAGATACTGATAGAGTACAAAATTAGCATCTTCCTGGGAGAAAAGACAGCAGTTCAAGAATGTGAGGCCCCTTGATGCAATAGGCAGTGTGATGTCATCAACAGTGTTGATGATGTCATCAAATCCATTACTGAACAGTCTCAGAAGGTCAACAGCAATGCTAACTGCTACTCCTCACTGTCAGCCCAGCAAGTGTGAATATCAGTTCCATGTCCATGAATTTTGCAATTAGAATAGAACAAAGGAAAACTTGCTGTAAGCAAGAAGTATTTTTAGAATCTAAAGCCACCTGTCATAATAGGAAGCCAAAGTAGTCCAAGATGCCTCATTAGGCATGTAGACATCCTCAGTAGCAAATGAGGGGATTTTGCTTCATTGCTGAGCCCTAGCTGAGGCCAGATAAATACAACAAACATGAAGAAGGAAACATCTGTTTTACCTAAAATCTACTCTGCCCCTGCTAGACTTGCCTAGTGGTCTCTCGTCTGCCATTGTCTTCACAGCCTACTTCTCCACTTGGGTTATTTGGGGACAGTCAGAGTTAGCTCAGATTTCATCATGTGAGAAATTCCCAGCTGACAAGTTTGGTTACATAGGAACAGTATAGCAAAGGAGTGTCCTAAGGCAGGAAAACGATAATTGTTAACGAGGAAGATGTTGGTGATGATACTGAATTTGGGGGTTATAGATTCTTTTGAGAATCTGAGCAAAGTTCTCAACCTTCTCTCCAAAAAGTATCACACCCTCAAAATTTAACATAAAATGGAAGTGACTTTTATGGATCTGAAGCCTTCTCTAAGATATGTCAAATGTTGGATTCTATTCTCCAGTTATAATAATAATTTTCATTGACTGATGTTCATTAAGCACTATATGTTAGGCACAATGCTGAGTGTTTTATATGCACTCACTTATTTCATCCTCAAAACAATCCTTTGAGTTAAGTTCTATTATAGTTCCAATTTACAGATGTGGAAACTGAGGCTTAAAGAGATTAGGAAACTTGCCCAAAGACACTCGTTAGAAAATGGCAGAGCTAGAATGTGGGTCTAACTCCAACCCACTATGCTATGAAGTCACCAATATGTCAAACTATTTTTCAAGGTGTTGAGAAGTGTCTCCTACCAGCTGTTAGACTAGACCTTCTTGGGTGGATGAGGCTATAAAACTTTTATCTGTATAGTCTCTCATCCATGACAGCATCCAGTACTAAAGTAGAGATATCTGCAGTGAAAATATAAGTGATCTGTCTGAACAATAGAATCTGGAACCAAAAAAAGCTTTTTTTTGTTTGCTCTGTTTGATTCTTGTTAAGTCAGACTTCTTGTCCTTACAGATTGAAAGATGCCTGGGGTGTCAGCATTACAGTTAAGAGAAAATTGTAATACTTAGTGATTTATAGGCATAGGCTAAGCAAGTCAGCATTTCTGCACACATACATTTCCTTCTCCTATTCCTCACTTCAAAAGACAAAGATCTTATTTTAGATGAGGTCTTGATTATCATACTTCCTGACCTTTACTTGTGGCAAAACTTAAGGAAAGAATCAAATAGAAGGGAACTCAATCTCTGCCATTGTAGCAAGAACTCAGTTAGCATTATGCATTCAATACCCAAGGTGGCCACTTAGGCTCTAATAATGGCTGGAGACCCACATGCCATACCTTGTCAACCATTACTAATGGGCCATACCCCTCCCTGTGAGCAGAATTATTCTTGACAAAGCACTCAGGCCATCACAACCATTGATCTGAGTTGGAAATGGGACCTATTTGCCAATTCTTGTCTGAACAGTGGCTGTCTTTAACCTTGAACCTATACATTTTAACTGGTGTCCTAGATTCAGCAATGAGATTGGTGGCATTCTAACTACTGAAGGAGAAGATGAGTACATCTGAAGTCCCTTACAACTTGGTGGCTTTGGAGCACTTTCATCTCTTGAGCAAAGGGACGAGGGTTTGATATGTAAGAGTTAAAAGACCTAAAATCATTTTGAAGAATTAACTCAGCCAGGGACCATCTGAACAGGTTATAAACCAGTATGCCCATATTAAGGTCCTATGATCAATCTGCCCCCACCCAGAGCTGAGAGAACACAGCAGCAAAGAGACTGGGGTTCATCCTGCTTTTCTTGCTTTCTCAACAGCACATATCTGATCTATTGGGTGTTTGTAGACAGAACTTCCCACTGCTGCCAACAGACACAGACCCAGTACGAGCCAGAGTCCTATAATCCCCTCTGGCTCAACCTTACCCCATAAAACCTTAATAAAGGGACGAGTTCAAAAATGTCAAAAGCCCTGTTTCAGGGTAAGTCATTCAGTAATTTTCTTTTACTGATCAATGTGTCCCAATGGCAAATCAGAAATGGGTACCCTTAATGAGTCTCATGGAACTAACATCACCAGAGCCAAAAATTAGGTTCCCTGATAAGGAGGGGTGGGGCGGGGGGGAGGTTTAAGCAGCAAAGGGAAGAGTTGGCACACCTGAATTTTGGATAGACACAAAATTGGCTTATTTTGTATGCAGTGTTTTGGTGAGGGGTGGGGTTGGAGTTTTCTATGTATTAACCACCTACCTCCTCAGTAAAGTTTCTCCCTTTGAGGCCATGAAGGAAAAACACACCTCTTAAGGAGGTCATATTTTAAAGGGAAAAGTTAGAGACCATCCGTCATTGTTCTGGCTAGATACGCCCCTGGAGAAGCCAGGTTCTGGTGCTTTTCACAGAAAAGAGGACAAAGAAGTCCCACTTGCTTGGAGACTTTGAAAAAGGAACCCCATTCCCATAAAGCAATTGAGTTCAGCCTTTGGGTTATTTTGGGCTTTGTTTTGTTTTTCTCTGGGTTTGGGTTTGATGTAAGAGGAAGAGCCTTTTAGTTTAGTTTTGTTTTGTTTTGTTTTAAATAACATCGATCCTTGCACACTCTATGCAAAAATTTTGTAAGCATTGCAATAATGCTATGAACTACAAGGAACTATTTTAACTTTATTACACTTTCTGTATAAAAAAATTTGTATTTAATATTATTTCAACTGCAGTCTTGTAAAATATATTAATAAAAATAATGATTGGTAAGAAGGAAAGCACCCTTGTCCACTTCTTTAGGGACTTCCTCTTTCACAGTTGATAAGTCAGTCACTCCTATTGACTCTACCTCAGAAATAAATTTTCAGATGAACTTCTCTTCCGCATTTCCTTGATCAGTGGCCTGACATGTTGATTAAGCCACTTTTGGCTCTCAGAAGAGATTCACACAGGCTTCCTCATAAAAGAGAGCTTATTTTTACAGTAATACATGGCCTGGAATTGGGAAGTCCCCAGGATTTGAAGCAGGTCAGGAAAACAGCTTCGACCGCTCCCCTGATGTCCTGCATAGGCTCCTTTTGCTATGTTATACTACACCCCCTTCTGAATCCAATGTGACTGGTCAATTTTAGGTAAAATCTTTTTAATCAGACTACCTTAGCATTCCTGGTCTGCCTACGAATAAGCCACGTTTGAGCCAGGGGCCCATTCTTGACCTAATCACCTTTCATTGTCTTCCAAAGAATATCCTAGCATCACTGCCCTAGATGGGGCCGTGAGTGAAGCAATTTATGATAGAAGGCATCTCAACAGAACCACTCCAATCTACCCACCACAGTCAATCCTCTATGTTGAGCATCTCCTGTCTCCTGGCCTTCCACAATGCTGAGTTCTCACACATACTACCATCCGCCTAGAGTGCCCTTCCATCTAGTACCACCCGACCCCAGGACATCATCCTTCAGGATCCTATTCCCATATCATCTTGTCTCAGTGGCCTTCATTATTCTTCCTCAAATCCCCTATGAATTTGTTCTGATTTCTCCTATAATTCTACATTGTACTGTGCTTTATTTATTTACCTTCCAACCTGGAGCCGTAGAATGCTTATATTCATTTTTAAACCTTATAAAAGAGTAACGACATTTAAATTGATCCTCATAATATGTTTTAAGGTAGATAAGTCATTTTCTCATCTAGAAAATCTAAGATAAATTTTACATAACCAATACATGATAGAACCGGTGTCCATTCCCAACTATATGTTTCATGATAGGCTACATCTCAACAAATTTAGCTCCTGATTACAAATGACACTAAAGCAGTATTATTGAATTCTCAAGGTAAAAGGCTAAGATAAAAATTTGATTCCCATGCAGGGTATAGTTTGTCTGGGGGTATTGGGAGGTGGGAATATACCACACACAAAAAAATCTAAATCAAAGAGAGTTAAATCAGAGAAATCACCATTCAAGAGACCTGATGCATTGATGGACAAAAATGAAGTATCTCTAAAATGATAAAGAAACACTAATAGAGGGAAAGACACTAATGAATCAAATTAATTGACATCAATGTTGATACAAAATTGGAAAGCAGAAAAAATAACCAGGAAACTAAAAAGAACTCTATTCCTTTACTTCTTTGAAAGGAAAATTTTTTAAGTGGGAAATAAGTATAAATCAGCAACTTTTACATTTCCTCTGATCATGACTCCTTTAAAAAAGATGTAAGATTCTGTAACCCACTTAATAATCCAGACTTGCTTTGTCAGAGTTAAAAGACCCAAAGGTGGGGAACAGGCATCATAGTGCAGAGACGTACATTGTGAACAACAGGTTTGAATTAGCTTCTCCAATTAAGTCCAATGATGGGTTCATTTTGGTTCATGAATGCCAAATTTTAATTACTCTCAATAATACCAAACACTTAAAATTTATGATTAATTTACAGGCCCCAAGGAAGGCTCTCATGACCTATTAATGGACAGACAGCATATAAGCCTTTGGAACTCCCTAGCACAAGAATTAAACATGAATATAAAATGCTTGTGAAATATTTCAAGATAACTCTTAATAGAATTTAAAGTGGGCATACAAAATATGAGGACAGAATCTTCCAAATTATAATATATTTTAACAGGAAGTAAGAATTTTCAAGTGGCAAAATTTAGGAAATAGATACTAAATCAAAAGTAGAAGCTACAACACTAAATCATCTGTTTTAACTTATTATGAGACTTAAGTCAAAATTCGCACTTAAAACAGGCTGGGCAAAAATTAACCCATACAACTTGAATAAAAGTAAAATCATCTTTTAAAGTAGACTTTATGATAAAAAATATTAGGAGACATTCAGATGAACAATGTATGATGATGAAATTAGTCTTACTAATATACATGATTAAACCATTATACTGATCAGACAAGTAATAAAAACAAAAACCTACAACTCTGAAATATAAGAAGAAAATTGACAAATATGATTGTAGTAGGAAATTTTTTCCACTCTTTATCTTCTAAATTGCAACCTGGCAAAGCACAAAAAAAATAAATAAATAATAAACATGCACACACACCCTTAAACGTGGCACCAAAGAAACAACTTCTCTTTGACAGGCTATGATCATATAGAAGAAATAAATATCTCAAAATGAAAAAAGTTAAAACAACTTTTGTTTTTAGGCTAAGTTCTCTGAAAGTAGAAATAGATGATATATTTTATATTAACAGAAAATCCTAGGAATTTCCTAATTGAAAAACACTTCCCTAACTAATCTATGATTTGGGAAAAGAACCCAGACTATCTACAGCTTAATAATTAAAAACAGTACAAATTATTAAATTTGGCCAAAGAAGACTTCTGAAATAAAAGCATTTAAACATATCAATTGAGAAATGAATCAATAAAGCACTGAAGTTTCCAAAACAACCAACAAAACAACAAAATCAACAACAAATATAAGGGGGCATAAATAATTCTGCACCCTACCTCTTTAAAAAGTCAAAAACAAAAGTCTAAAATAGACAAACCTGCTCAGAAATTTTAAAAAACATAAAAATAAGTTTGAGACACACATGTAAAATTTTAAATATGTTCTAGCATGTTTTACAACATGATTTTTTCCTTATGAAAAAAACAGAAAAACTCTATAAAGTGTACAATTTATAAAAAATTAACCTAAATTAACAAGGTAAAAGTTAGTGCTGGTTTCTTAAGTGCAAGTAAAATAGTTTTGTGTAGGAAATGCCATCCAAGATATAACTTTTCCAGTATCAACACATTATTGCTTATATTTTATTTATAATATACATGCAAACATATATTTATAAATTATGTATACAGAAAAAAAATACTGTGAGATCTGTTGTAACCTATACAAAAAAAATATTAAAAACTTTAAGAGAGATAAATCAGATAAATCTAAAAGGAAGAGATCAACGCTTAGCTGAACAGACTAACACTGGTAAAGATTTTGTCTTCCTTCAAGTTAACTTACACATTTAACAAAATTCCATCAAAATCCCAACAGAAATTTTCTGGGAAGTAAACAAAATAAATCTAAAGTTTATTGGGCAAAATAAAATAGAAAAAAAAAGTTAAGGAATATTCTCCACAAAAAAGGCACTAAAATGATGGACTATTTCAAAACACAAAATAGCAATAATGAAGATAGTGATATTTCAAAAATAGATACACAGATCAATTGCATTTAGTATTATTTCTCTATTAGGCAAACATCCTTCTCTTTTCTTTAGGTGGTCATTCAGCTCACAAATGGGCAATCTTGACAATGAAACAAACAGCTGCAGATATTAAATACACAATGAGGGTGTGTGTCTGGTGCCAGGGAAGCAGATAGTTGGAATATTACTACAAACCAAAGAAAAATATACTGAGTATTTGACTGCTATTAGGAAAGCTGATCAGCAAATTTATGGGTGATGATAGAGAGAAGGAGCTTTAGACTTACACTTTAAATGACCTCCACGGAACCAGGGTTAAATGTATTTGCTCATCTAGCATCTATTAAATGTTTATTCTCTTCTAAATAAATAACACACTCTCCTTTGCCTTTGAATATCCCAGAGTCCAGTGGGGTGGACAGAGATCTAAAAAGGCCAATTACAACATAGTATGAAGAGCTATGAAAAAGATAAGAAAAAAATTAACAGGAAATTGCCTACCCAGGATCTGAGGAAGAATAACAAGAAATTGCAAAGAGGATAGAATAGCAAATTGAAGCATATGCAATTTTGTAGTTCCTGCTTCCCCATCCCACCCCCAAACACAAGAGAACATTTAAAAAAAAAAAATAATAGAATAGCAAAAAACAGGAGAAATGGTTAAAAATGTTATGCTTTTAGGAGTTCAAGTTAATAAGAAAATCATCAAGAAATCATTAAATAAATGAACAAAAGAGATGATAAGCACATTATTCACACAAGAAAAAATATATACTTTTCATTCTAAAAACACTGGAAGATGTAACAGAGAATTAATAACCACTTTTCAAGGAGAACAAAAGAATGCCTACTATATTAAATATTTACTTTGACTTTAAAATACAATCTGATTTCAGAAATGTTAAAAAGTCCAACCTAGATCCTACTAAATAAAATGTGGTTAAATCTATCAAATAAATGTGGTTAAACATGCTCATACCCTTGCAAAGAAAATGGAATTAAATCAATGAGATTTTTTAACATACCAAATGGGTTAAATAGTGACCATTTAAGGGCCCTGTAATTAGGTTGTATTTTACACTCTATGTTTAACCCTCTAAGGTAGATATTATCTCCATTTTACAGAAATAATGTTCAAACAAATTAAGGAACTTGCCTAGGGCAATTCTACTAGCAAATGTCAATGCTGAGTTTTAACCTCAACTAAAATTCTTTCCATTTTATGAAGTTGCCTACCTTTGCTAAGAAAAATAGTTGAGACAAATGCATGTCTGCACACTGGAGAAGTGGACATTAGTGTAGACTTTCAGGAAGTAGTGTGTTATAAAAATGTTCATACCCTTTGGCCTAGTAATCCCATTTTCAAAATTCATCCAAATTCAAAATTCAACAGTATTTAAATAGAAAAAAATTTGTTGGCAATAGTGATAGCATTGTAGTCAAAATTAATGATGGGAAAAATTAAGAACACTACCTAACCAGATGAAAGGGAAGGCTAATTAGATCATGGTTATTTTAACTTTATGAAATATCATGCTGCCTTTAAAAAGAGTTGTAAGGATTTTGTTTCATATGGAAAAATAATGTTAAATATATAAAAATTATGTATACACATAAAGCAAGACTTTAGAAAAACTGAAAAATGAAGAAAGCTGTTTTATTTGGATGGTGGTATTATAGGTATATTTTTCTTATTATCATTCTTGTGTTTATAATATTTGTATAATAAACTTTTTCAAAAAAGACTAGTATCTGCTCTTTTTCTATTAAACAGAATTAACAACATATCTTTGATCTTATAAATAGTCTACAGGAAGAAAAATGTATAGATCCGAAATTATTTACAGCAATGTATATTTACAAAAAAAATATGGAATTTGTCTTTTCTCCAATAATAGAGGCAATAGGTAAATAAATTATGGCACATCAAATCAATGGAATATTTTATATATTAATTTTGGAAACTATAGAATATCACTTGTTTCAAATAATTTAAAAAGGCCTAGTGTTGCAATGAAAGTTAATTGCCACTATATGAAAAAAATATTTATTTATTTATTTATTTATTTATTTATTTATTTATTTATTTATTTTAAGAATGACAAAGAACCACTGATAATTTTAAGTTATGACGTATGATGTTCAGGTAATATGAATATGGCTGTTCATATCTGTTTTCCTAAACTGTTAAGTATAGTCAAGTTTATAACCATTAATTTTACAAAACGGATGAACAAAAATCATTTTTAAGCTTAGCCAAAAAAATTATTTGATTTTCAATTTTCAGTCCATTTATTCAAGTCTGCCAATGGGTCAAATTTGAAAAGACCTCTGAACACAGAATACCTAGGGATTTAAGGTGGCCTCTCCTTCCATTCCACAGAAGAATAAGATCTTTGAAAATGTTCTTCGGGTCCCTGTGATGGTTACAAAGCTCTACTACAGATTTGACATCAAAGAATACGCCACACATCTAAGCTTTATTCGGACACCAAGGTTGTACGAATGTGGCTCCCCTACTGGATTTCAAGCAAAGACTAGGTGAGGAAGGGCCCAACCCTTCCCCCTTTTAAGAGACATAAAAAGAAACCAAAGAAAACTTTTACCACAACTTGAGATGGATAGCTACCTTAAATTGTGACTGTATAATTGATGCTCTCTGCTCTTGAAGATTGTTTCTGATCACTGCTACCTTCATTCACTCTCATCCTTCGAACTCATAATTCCTTCCTACCTCGACAGTCCAGATTTGTTTTGTCAAGTTAGAAGACCTTATATTCTCTAATTTCAAATAGTTTCATACAGATTTGATATATCTACAAGCCATCCTTCCCATGATTTCTAGGCATCATAACCCACCTCCCTTAGCTTTCATGATAATGCAGTTTATGATTTCTCCTCCAACATCTGACTGTTCCTCTCCTTTCTGTAAAGACTCCATAATAGATAATCCTCCAAGGTCCCCAGAACCCAATAATTATCCCCGACTCTAGTACCATGGATAGTTACCACAAAGATCTTTCTTTATTCTTTAAAAGCTCAAACTCTGAGATATCCTGTAATCTGGTCCAACTAATTTATCTCCCTCATCTTTACCCCCCTGGCCAAATGGATATTCTCCAACCAAATATTTTTCTTAATAGAAAAGGCACTTAACAGAGTGATGGGTGCAGACATTGAGGAGGGACGTTGATTTTGGTGTCAATTAGATGTGTATTTAAGTATCTAAAACCAGATTCCCTTATAAAGAATACCAGTAAATTCTGATCTCAACAAACTGGGTTCCTGATACTTTCAACTCTCCCCACTCAAGTTTTTTCTTTAGTCTTCATTAACATTGCATGTGTATCTTACTCTCTTCCTTAAAGAAACATTTTTTTTTCCTTGAGCCTCTTTTTCCCCCTAGATTTTTGCCATCTTTGCTTACCAACAAATCTTCCTTGTAACAAAAGTGTTCTCTCAACTCTGCACACCTCAAGAAAATTCACCACTCACATTCTTGAAAACAGTCTATACTCTTTTCTTCAGTTTGCACACTTACAAATATCCTCCAATCTAAATTTTGCTCATTCCTCTAATATGATGCTGCTCTCTAAAAAGGTTGCCAGTGACTTCCTAGTGGTCAAATCAGGACATTTTCCAGTAGTTATTTCTCCATTTTGAAACTATCCAGTCATTAATCCATGCTATGGAAGACCATGATGGTTGGCCTACTCAGCATCCACTGACCCATCCTATTCTTTCCAGATCCCCATCTGACTCAGGTACCCAGACTGCCCCATGACATCCACCAGACTCAGGGAAACATGAACTATTACCAATGAATGTTAGATAAATTAAACCAAAGCACTCAGAATTCCTTTCTTTTTCCATTTTGATGAAAATTTGGTGATTTCACAGCATCCTAGACAGATATCTGACATAAAAATTTTACATTACTGGTTTCATTCCTCTGGCAGTTCTGTCATGATTCTGATAGTTACAAAACTATTTTCACAGAGAAACAGAAAGGGGCCCACTTTCCAACTCTCCCTGCCATGATGGTGAGTTTATATCACCAGCCTCTATTCATATTTTCTCTTTGCCTGCTAAGTCTTTCTTTAGGTCTTATGTCTCTTGCCCCAACTCTTAAACATCAATCTCTCTGTCTTCATAATAAGTGCAGTTGGCACAAGGGCAGTGACCTTCCTTTTATGCTTCCTTTTCTTTCTGCGACTGCCAAGCAGGATTGCCACATGGATTGCCAAATAATCCTTTAAAATTATTCCACTTAAGGGTGCCTGGGTGGCTCAGTTGCTTAAGTGTCTATCTTCAGGTCAGGTCAAGATATCATGGTTCATGAGCTCAAGCCCGACACTGGGCTCTGTGCAGACAGCTCAGAGCCTGGACCCTGCTTCGGATTCTGTGTCTCCCTCTCTCTCTGCCCCTCCCCCACTTTTCTTCCTCTCTCTCTCAAAAATAATTATTTTTTTTAATTATCCCACTAAATTATCACAGTAACCCTATAAGACACATATCATCTTGCAAACAGAGAAACTGAGTCCCACAAAGACTTAATTGACTATGCAAATTTACATATGTAAAAGTAACAGAGGTCAATCTAGAATCTAGTCAGTGCATCTATATTTGCTGAGCACCAGCATTCAGCAGGGGCTCCAACCCTACTTTCAGAATCTGTTGATATAGCATGGATAAAAGAAAATCAACTTCATTTTCTTTCCAGCCACAAGTTGGGTAAGTATGTTACGCCTTAAGCCTCAGCTCTTTCCTCTATAAAATAAAGGTGTCAGATGAATAATCTCTACTAACCTTCACATCTGGTGATGTCACACAGTGCTCTGTAAACTATCATCAGAGTGACCAGCTCTGAATCATGGACAAAACTAATCCACTTGTTCATTGGCCAAGTATTTAATGAATACATGTTGAGTGCTGTACATGTTTTTAGGTATTCGGAGATCATAAGAAAGAACAAGGCAGACATGCCTCCTCTGTCATGGAGTTTCCAATCTAGTAGGAAGGGACAATACAGAAATATAATAACAATCAAGATAATTTCCAGACACTGAAAAGTACAGTTAATTGAATTATTAACCCCTTCCCTGAGGACATGACATCTGAGGTGAGATTTAATGGAAAGTCAGGCACATAAAGGAAAAATATTCAGCAGAGGAAACAAAGTTCTTAGAAAAGTGTGGCACATCATTAGTTTCATTACTTAGGAAGACTGAACACTTAGTGCTTTGTTCTTCTTCATTTTCTTCTGTGATTAGACATATGGAATGTAATTATTGCCTTTCACCTGCCAGGAGGGTGTGAATATTAATCTGTCCTCAGGAGTACATTTTTTTAGGTGCTAAGAATGGCTTCTTTAATCGACCATCAAGGACTATAATGAAAGAACTGAAGGATACAGGGAGTGCCTTCGAGACTGACAAGAAAGGAGAGTATAGGGATCCTATAAGGTTAATGAGAAAGGGACAGAAGTCAGAGGCCACTTGTAGTCGCAGACATTACATCCTACACCATGCCAAGAAAGGGCTAAAATTTTAGAAGCCGAGATATGGCATATCATGAATTACCAAATGAGGTTGGATCCCAGGGAAAAGAAACCCCAACGTAGGAGAGATTCCTGTGCTTCAAAATCCAGTCAAGGTGATGTAATAAATAAGCTTACATGTTAAGGCCCACACTTTATTTTTTTTTAAGTTTATTAATTTTTAAAAAAAAAATTTTTTTTAATGTTTATTTATTTTTGAGACAGAGAGAGACAGAGCATGAACGGGGAAGGGTCAGAGAGAGAGGGAGACACAGAATCTGAAACAGGCTTCAGGCTCTGAGCGGTCAGCACAGAGCCCGACGCGGGGCTCGAACTCACAGACCGCAAGATCATGACCTGAGCCGAAGTCGACCACTCAACTGACTGAGCCACCCAGGCGCCCCTAAGTTTATTAATTTTGAGGGAGAGAGAGAGAGAGGGAGAGAGAGCATGAGCAAGGGGAGGGGCAGAGAGAGATACGGGAGAGAGAATTCTAAGGAGGATCTGCGTTGTCAGTGCAGAGCCCGATGTGGGGTTCAGTCTCAGGAACTGGGAGATCATGACCTGAGCCGAAATCAGCAGCCAGATGCTTAACCAAATAAGCCACCCAGGTGCCCCTACACTTTGATTTAAACACCTATCAAAATTAAATATAAGTAAATATATGAAAAGTTATAAAATGATCTCTAAAACAAGACAAATAGTGTAAAGCAGAAACTAATGAAAATGCAAAGCATATAAAATTAACACTTTAGGATTGCTGAGGCCCAGGACCAGAGAGACAGAGGTTGCCTGAGGGCCATATGCTCACTGCTTAAAACTTAGGACAGGAAGGGTAAAGGAGAGGAGAAAAGCCTGCAGTTGACTGCTATCTGCATAATAGGTAATGAGAAACTTCCTTTCTATAGCTTAAAAAGATTAGATACTGCATCATTACCAGTACCTAGAAGTATCCAGAATTTCCTTGATGTTGCTCTGGGAGATGTAGCAAGTAATATAAAACCTAGTTCTGGACTAAAAACCTTTATAGGTCCTAGAGAAACTAAGATTAAAAGAAAAAAATTCATTTCAGTCAGAGAAAATCACCAAAACAAAAATCTCAAGCTGAGGGGGAAAAAAATCTCTAAAACATATGACAGAAACTAATAGGAAGATAGGCAAACAATAAATCAACAACTTACAAAATTCAATTCAGATGAATTAATATTATTGAATAGTCTGAAAAAGACTTCAAAATAAGTAATGATAATATCCTCAAAATAAAAATATCTTTAAAATGGAAGAAGACATGAAGCAAAAAGAAAAGTTATCTGTATATATGAAAGTATCAGGTGTAACTTTCGTAAATAAAAAGTAGTCATGAAGTAAAGTCAATGGAACAGATAAACTCCAGAATGGACACAGTCAAAAACAGAGTCAGGGGGCGCCTGGGTGGCGCAGTCGGTTGAGCGTCCGACTTCAGCCAGGTCACGATCTCGCAGTCCGTGAGTTCGAGCCCCGCGTCGGGCTCTGGGCTGATGGCTCGGAGCCTGGAGCCTGTTTCCGATTCTGTGTCTCCCTCTCTCTCTGCCCCTCCCCCGTTCATGCTCTGTCTCTCTCTGTCCCAAAAATAAATAAACGTTGAAAAAAAAAAAAAAAACAAAAAAAAAACAGAGTCAGTAAATTTGACAAAAGTATTAAAGAATTCAGCTAGAGTGCATGAAAAAGGAGTAATCGTTCTTAAAGAATTAAGAAGAGACAGACGGATTAGATACATTAGAGGTACCCATATATGTCTGATTGGAGTGGCAGAAGGATAGAAGAGGATGTTAGAGAAGGAATATTCAAAAATATACACACTAAATATTTTCTAGAATAAAAGATAAGCAAGAATTCTCAATTTCAACATGCAGAGTACTGAGCAGGATAAAAAAAAATTAATGTAGACATATTTAAATAAAACTGCAGAAATTGTGTATGAAGAGAAAAAAAAACCCTATCTGATAAACATAAAAAAGGTTACAATGCACAAAGAGATAACAATAAACACCATCAGCTTATATCACATAGAGTGCTGGCTGAACACAATTATCAAGATAAAATTGTTTACAGAGTTAAACTGCCATTAGAGATAAAGCAGAAAAAACATTAACACAAAATTTTACATACATAATGACTAAGAAGATGGGAAACCCTCTAGAAGACCTCTGGGAAAACTACCAAATGATGATCTCATAGAAGAAAGGTTACCCTAGGAGGAGGAAGGCAGGCAAAAAAGGTAGGAAATAAAGAACAGAGAATAAATTTCCCAGTTACAAACGGACTAAAGGTTTAAAACAGGTATTCCTCTGAGCAGGATATAAAAGTAACCAGCAAGCACTTGAAAGATGTTCAATAGCGTTAGTCATTAGGGAAATGTAACTCAAAAGCAAGAGATACCATTTTACACCCAATAAAATGGTTATAATAGACAAGACAATAGCAAGTGTTGGTGAGGCTATGGAGAAATTAGAACCCTCATAGCATTGTTGCTGGGATGGCACTTTGGAAAATACTTTGGCAGTTCTCTCAAAATATTAAACAGAGTTACCATTTAACCTAGCCATTTTACTTGGAAGTGAATACCCAAGAGAAATAAAAACATATGCCTACACAAAAATTGTTACACCAGTTTTCATAGCAACATTATTCTAACAGACAAAAAGGTAGAATCAAACCAATTGTCCATCAACTGGCCAATGGGTAAAATTAATGTGGTATTAACAATATTCATACTATAATGGAATATTATTTGTTTGGTAATGAAAAAGGAATGTTTTACTGATACATGCTACAACATGGATGAACCTTGAAAAAAATTCTGTGAAATGAAAAAAGCCAGACACAAAAGGTCACATATCACATGATGCCATTTATATGAAATGTACAGAATAGGCAACTCTATAGAAACATAAAGCAGATTAGTGATTGAAAGGGGCTAGGAATGGGGAGAATGGAGAGTGACTGCTAATGGATATGGAGTTTCTCCATGGGGTGATGAAAATGTTCTGGAATCAGATGGTGGTGATGGTGGCACAACCCTGTGAATATCCCAAACTACCAAATTGTACACTTCAAAAAACAAATTTTTTGGTATGCGAATTATCTCTAAACAAAGCTGTTATTTTTAAAGTTTGGGTGCGTGGATACAGCTAAAACAGTGTTTACGTGAAAATTTGTAACCTTAAGTTCATACTTTACAAAAAAAAACGACCAAAATCTAAATACCTAAACATCTGCCACAAGAAGCTAGAACAGCAAATCAAAGCTAAGAAATAAAAACAGAAATCAATGAAATAGAATACAAATATGCATAGAAACAATACCTGGACAATTGCTCTTATGAAAAGATTAATATGAAAAGAGTAATAAATTGATAATAATTTATAAAATTAAGGGAATAAAGAGGGAAAACACAAATTAACAATATTTAAAGTCAAGTGAGGTTATTACTACAGAATCTACAAATATAAAAATGTTAACAAGAGGATATTATGAATGACTTTATACTAATAAATTAACTATCTGGATGAAATAGAAAATTCCTCAAAAAGCAGTTTACCAAAGCTGACCAAAGGAAATATAAATTCTGAATAATTTAATACTGCTTAAAGAAATTGAACCCTTATTGTAAACTTCCCACCAAGAACACTCAAGGCCCACAGGTTTTCATCACTGAATTCTTTTAAACATATAAAGAAGAAATAATTCTAATCTTTTGCAAAACTTTCTAGAAAATAGTAAAGAGAGGAAGCTATCCTTTTTGTGATGCCAGCACAACTTTTTTTCCAAAATATAACTTTCATTTCTCATGATGATAAATGCAAAATTCTTAGCAAACTATCCGTAATCCTATGACACCAAAAGTACAAGTAACAAAAGAAAATAGATAAATTGAACTTCATCACAATAAAAACTAGTTATGCAAAGGACATTATCAAGAAAGGAATAAGACAACTCCCAAGATGGGTAAAAATATTTCTAAATCATATATCAATAAGAATCTAGTATCCAGAATATATTTAAAAACACAGTTCAAAAACAACAAATCACCAACACAATTTAAAAAAGGATAAACATTTGAATAGACATTTCTCCAAAGAAAATAATCAAATGGCCAAGAAGCACATGAAAAGATGCTCAACATCATAGTCATTAGGGATATGTAAATAAAAACCACAAAGAGACATCACCTCATACCCACTAGAATGGCTATGACCAAAGAAATAGAAAGCACATGTGTTGGTAAGGATGTGGAGGAATTCCTACCCTGTTACATTGCTCATGGGAATATAAAATGGTGCCACCACTGTGGAAAATGATTTGGTGGTTCCCCCAACCCTTTAAATATATAATTACCATATGACTATGTAATTCTACCCCTAGATATATATCCTCCAGAATTAAAGGCAGTTGCTCAAATAAAACCTGTACACAAACAATTCACAGTAGCACTATTCACAATAGCCAAAAGATGGAAATAACCCAAGGGTCTTTCAACTGATGAATGGAGAAACAAAATTGGGTATATGCATGTGTATATGCATGTGCCCATAAAAAGTACTTACACATGCTACAATGTGAATGAATCTTGCTCAGTGAAAGAAGCCAGATACAAAGGACCACTTACTCTATGATTCCATTTATACGAAATGTCCAGATAGACGAATCCATAGAGATGGAAAGTAGATTAATGATTGCCAGGGCCTAGAGACAAGGGGGAATAGGAAGTGATTGCTTAATGGGTACAGGATTTCCTTTTGTAGTGATAACAATGCTCTGGGACTAGACAGTGGTGATAATTGCACAACATTGTGAGTGTATGAAACACTGCTGAATTTTACATTTTGAAATTGTTAAGATGGTGAATGACATTACATAAATTGCACCACAGTAAACAAAATGCAAATCGAATCTAGTGACACATAAAAAAGCAAATATATCCAGCATCAAATAGAGTTTATTCCAGGTATGAAAAGATGTTTTAACATTTAAAAAGATATCACTGTAACTCGTCACAGTAACTGAAAGAGAGAGAACATACATTTGATCATCTGATAGATTCAGAAAAGTAATTTATAGTTAATTTTAAAATGCCACAGTCCTTTGCAATAAAGTTAATGAAAATACAGCAAACTTCCTGGACACATGATTTCAAAATAAAGTGAATAGTGTCCTACACATTAGCAACAGACAATTAGAAAAGATAATAGGATGAACTATCCCATTTAACCTAATAATGAAATTTGTCAAGTACTTAAATATAAATCTAACCAAAAATGCATAAATTCTACCTAAAGGAAATTACCAAATGTTATTGTAGAACAGAAGAATCTTGAATACATGGAGAGATATTCCACGCTTTTACATGGGCAGATTCAATATCACAAAAATGTCGATTTTCCCCAAAGTAATCTATTATTTCTTAATACAATTTTGATAAAAGTCCTGGAGCTCTCATGGAACTTGACAAGCTGATACTAAAATTTATAGAAGATTAATGGGCCAAAAATATCTGAAACAATTTTGAAGAATAATAAGGTAGAAGTCTACCTACCAGATAGCAGGAGTCACTATAAAGCTGCAGTGATTAAAATAGTGCTGGATGGAAGCAGAGATAGAAAAATACACCAGTGGAAGAGAATTTTCTGTTTTGCCCAGAAGCAAATGCACACGTATATGGAAAACTGGGTGTGTGACAGAAGTGGCATTTCAAAGTGGTAGGAAAGAGTGTCTAGTATTCAATAAATGATAATGGGAACATTGTTTCCTATATTAAAATATTAAATAAAGTTAAATTTATGCCTCAGAAAATTTATGAAATATACTTTCAAGAGATGAAGATCTAAATGGGAGCAGCAAACCTTAAAATACTTAGCAGAAACTATAGGAATATGTTTTCTTTTACACAGAATAAAAAAGATTTCTTAATGTTAACAATAAGAAAAAAACTCACAAGTTGATTCATTTAAAAATTAAAACTTCTATACAACAAATAATTCCATAAATAAACTAAAAAGACAAGCCACAAACTGAAACAAAAAAGATATTAAAAAGTCTTCACCCGGCAAAGAATTTATGAAGGCCCTGTAAGTTAAAAAGTGCATGACAGGGGCACCTGGGTGGCTCAGTCAGTTAAGTGGCCAACTTCGGCTCAGGTCATGATCTCACTGGTTGGTGAGTTTGAGCCCTGTGTCGGGCTCTTTGCTGCCAGCTCGGAGCCTGGAGCCTGCTTCGGATTCTGTGTCTCCCTCGCTCTCTCTGCCCCTCCCCCACTCACACTCTGTCTCTCTCAAAAATAAAATGGACACTAAAAAAATATTTTTTTAAGTGAATGACAGACAATACAACAGGAAAGGAAAAAAAAAAAAAAAAGGTTGAGGGCAAGATGCTCCATGACACCAGTAACACCAATAATAAAGTAAATGCAAATTTAAGTTTCAAATAAATAGCACAGCATCCCCCTCAGATTGGCTAGAAATGGGAAATCTGCCAACGCGAAGTGTGAACAAGGATGAAGAAAAATGATAGTCATCGTACAAGGGCAGTAGGAAGTAATAGGCTACTGTCACTATGGGAAAAGGTCCAGCAGTAGACAGCCAGTTTGCAGGGCTGTGCGTACTTTTTAACACAGCAAACCCACTTGGAGGTCTGCACCCAGGAGAAAAACGCACATATCAAAATGAGACATGCACGAAGATAGTTACCAAGCACCTATTTGTCACAGAAAAACAAAAGAGGAGAAAAGCTACCCATCAGTAAGACAATGGGTAAATAGATTATAGTATTTTATATAATAATAAGGATATCACACAGTAGTTAAAATAACAGAGTCTCAGTTAAACATCCCAGAACATAATCTGGAGTAAAATATAAGGTTGATACATACAACCTGACAACGCTGAAATAAAAAAAAATTTAAATCCACAAAAGAATACTATTTATCATTTGTGAATACCTGCATATCTGAAAAAAAAGAAGTAAAAAAAAATATATATGAGTAGATGGACAGGAAGAATTCTTACCAACTTTAGGATTGTGGTTACTTTCTGGGAAAGGGGAAAAATTGAGCTCAGACTGTATTTGTATGGTTTGGTTTCTTAAACAAACAAACCAAATAGCTAAAGCAAATGTAAGAAAATGTTAAGGTTTGGTAAATCTGGATGGGTATTTGTTATGTAAGCTCCTGACCTTTAAATAAAAGTTTGCAATGTTTCAAAGAAGTGTTTTTTAAAAAAAAAAAAAAAAACAAAGTTTTCCTGCCTCAAGAACGTCTCGATTCTCAACTTTCCCTGTTTCTGTCAGCCCTAGACGAACATGGCCCTTGAGTTGGAACTAGATTGATTTAACATTTTACAAATATTCCTCATAAGGCTGACTTTTAGGCTTCATGTCCATTATACATACATATCATAGAAGTGGGAGGTAGAACAGTAACTCAAAGGGCAAAGGCACCAGATTTAGTCCTTAAGAGGCTGAGGAAAAGCTTAAAACCACATCAAGGTCCAGCGTCAGAAAAATAATAAATTATCATAGTACAACCAAAATACAATACTCTACACAGTAATTAAAAATTATGTTTTCTAAGAATGTGAATGGCAGGACACAGTAGCAAATCTTACAATTTTATGTTAACTGAAAAACATAGAATGAAAAATTAACACAGTAGCATGTTTTGAACCATGTAAACACACACAATAGGAAAGAAAAAAGGCCTAGAAAGATCCCTCAAGCTTAGTGTTTCTTACTTCTAATTCACTGTTTTATACTTAGCCAAACTTTTTCAAATGTGCGTTTATTCCTTTTATATTTAGATATAAATCCATTAAAGACACATTAAAATGAAGAACGGCAATTCACCACTTCTCTAACATAAAAAGAAATTATCGTTTACTAAAGGTGCTTTTCTCTAGCTCTCAGACGTGAACTGGTATTTTCTCTTCTGTTCTGACACATGGTACATCTGCTTCACATTTTAATCTTGATCAAAAATATGATATGCTGCTTATTTACTTAAACATTAGAATGCTCAGCCCCTGGCATTGCTCTCTCTTCCTTTAAACAGAATCATTTTCTTGTCTGATCTTCATAGAATCTCTCACTAAGCTTCCCAGGTAGACCCTGGCTCCCGGGCAGGTGGATACTTCACTGTTAAGACATTCAGCACTTAACAAATGTTCAAATGTTATTCTTTTTAAAAAAAGGAAAGGTAAACTGAAGAATGTAATTAGGTAAGAGTTGTGTTCTCTCTCCTCAGCTATTTTCTTAGGAACATAGAAAACGAGAAAGGAAACAAGCAAGTGGAAGGAAGGGAGTCGGAGGGGGGCAGACTAGATAAACTATCATAATTAAAATACTCTCCTGGGCATCTGGGTGGCTCAGACTATTAAGTAACTGACTTCAGCTCAGGTCATGATCTCCCAGTTTGCAGATTCGGGTCCTGCGTCAGGGTCTCTGTTATCAGTGGGGAGCCTGCATTAGATCCTTCGTCCCCCCTCTCTGCCCCTCCCCTGCTTGTCCTTTCTCTCAAAAATAAGTAAGCCATATAAACAAATTAAAATACTCTCCAAAATCCCTGGTTACATTTGCATAGAGACTGCAGCAGACTGGTCATTTGAAACTGGTAAGAAAATGAGGGCATCACACAGAGATTAAGAAATAGGTTTGAGGTTAGTTCACACTGGACAGGTTATGACTAGGAAACTTATTTAATATCTTGGGTCTCAGTTTCTTCATGCATAAAATGGAACTATAATAATCACAGAGTGAACATGAATTGTTTCTCTTTTGTCCAACATTGGTGCCTATTTCTCTATGGTTCTGAAAGGGTTGCCAGCCACAGGAAGGAAGGAAAGTCTTGCTACTATTAGCACTCACACCCCTGGCCAGCATGATCAATCCAGACATGAGTAGACATACAAACCAAGACTGGCAAACCATAGTCCTTCCATGGGATTCTTCAATTTGAAATGGCAGGGGGGAAAAAAAAGAAGTCTTGCCCTTGGGTCCTGTGTCTGGACATAAGATGCCATCTTCATTGCCCTGCAGAGAAAGACTAGCTGTGGTAGAAAAGAAAGAAGACAACACATATATAGAAGGCGATTACGAGAAACCATGAGTGAGGGCAAGAGAGGCAGGGGGCCCTGAGGCAGGGCCAAGGGTCTCAGGCAGGAAGCAAGGGGACAGGGGACAATAGGGAGTAAGACATCTAATAGCACTGCCATACCTACAGAGTAAGATGAGAAGCTGAACAAGAGCAAGCTGTGGAGAGATATGACAGATCTTAAAGGATATTCGATTAAGGAAACAGAGTTGGTGAGATAGAGGCTACTCTGGGCTCCTGGGTGACTCAGTCAGTTAACTGCCTGACTCTTGATTCTGGCTCAGGTCATGATCTCATGGATTCATGAGACTGAGCTCCACCCCGACCCTCCCCACCCCTGCCCCCATCAGGCTCTGCTTGGACAGCATCAAGCCTGCTTGGGATTCTCTCTCTGCCCCTCCTCCACTCGTGCTGTCTCTGCCTCTCTCAAAACAAATAAATAGAAAGAAAGAAAGAAAGAAAGAAAGAAAGAAAGAAAGAAAGAAAGAAAGAAAGAGGAAGAAAGAAAGAAAGAAAGAAAGAAAGAAAGAAAGAAAGAAAGAGAAAGAAAGAAAAAGAAAGAAAGAAAGAATTTAAAAATATAAGAATTAAATCTGTGTACTCACTGTATACAGAATAAAATCCAGAACTCTCTTTTGGTATTCCAAGTACATAATGCTTTGATCTGTATCCAACTTTTCAGCCTCCTTCCTCACTATTCATACCAGCTACATGTGTCTACTGGCATTTTGGGCACAAACTTGGACCTTTTCTACTTCTTTGCCCTTGGTTCATGCTATTTCTTCACTATTGATACTTTCCCCCATACCCATTCCCCTTTTGACATATTAGCCTTGTTTTAGCACAAAATTCAAACACACCACCCTCCAGAAGCTGTTGGAGACACCCTAGTTAATTCTTTCCCTCAAAACTATCTTGAAGATATTACTTTATTACGGCACTTACTTGCTTTTATGCCTCCATCACTTTGTGAGGATTCAGAGAACAGGAGATTTGTCTTACTCATCGTTTGAGCCCTTCCACTGAAGTTCTAAGTGATTACACATAAACATCATCCACGAAATGTTGGTTGTATTCACCCAAACTTAAAATTACATAGCTCAGTAGCTGTTGACATTGTCATATAGAGTGGCTCCCCCCCAAATATCTCCCAAACAACCTAAGACAAAACTGAGTTTCTTCTTACTGTGGGAAAGAAGAGTAATACCTTGAAAGAGTCTTCATATCCTCACTAGTTGGGAAAAACAAAGTGGAGACATTTATGTTACCTAATGTCTACTTTTAAGTATGAATTTCAATGTGGGGAGCTTGGTTAGGATTGGGTAAGAATCATGATATGGTAGTTTGATATTGATGGACACAGTATAGTGAGCATTTTGAAGGGACACGTTCAAAGGGTATTAAAATATAAACTTGTTTAATATTTTTTATCTATTGGAGGGGTGCCTGAGTGGCTCAGTCGGTTAAGCGTCTGACTCTTGATTTTGGCTCAGGTCATGATCTCATGATCTCACGGTTCATGAGTTTGAGCCCCGTGTCAGGTTCTGCACTAGCAGTGCAGAGTCTGCTTGGGAATCTCTCTCTCTCTCTCTCTCTCTCTCTCTCTCTCTCTCTCTCTCTCTGCCCTTCCCCACTTGTATTGTCTCTGTCTCTCTCAAAATAAATAAATGCTAAAAAAAAAAAAAAGATTTTTTTTTTTCTATTGGAGAGTTGGTGGGTGGTCAGAATGCAACATAAAATCATTCATTATATGTATCTTCTTGGGCAAGCTTTTTCTGAAAGAGTAAAGTTATATTGATGAAGACAGTATAATAGTAGGATCATGTTAATGTGGATAGTAAGCTGTGTAGGAGGTAGATGGCTTCTTTCTTCACATCAAGGAAAATTTGCCAGGCATCCAGTAACAGTATTTTAAGGATAGATTTTAGATGAAAGTGAACAGAAATAAAACATCCAAAGCTTCTTTATTGTTTCATCGTCCTAAGTCTCTTCCAATAACCAATTGCCTCATTCTTTCAAATGAGACGAAACAGCTGGAGCACTATCTTCTGATTCCAACACATAGTCCCTACTAGGAAATTTATATTCACCTGTTTTTAGAACTTCCAATGTGCCCCTAAGGTTCTTAATGTTGGAGAATAAGACAGAATGATAAAGTACGGAGAATTTGGGATTGTGTCAGGGATGGTAAACGAGCTTATTTTGCATATCAGTATTGAGTTCTTAGAGGGTTCTTCTGAAAGGATTCTGAGGCCAGGTCTGGGCTTACCAGAAATAGCAGTAATGATTGACTAATAATATCTGCCATGAGCACAGTAAGGCAAGTGTCCACATGCTAAGTATTTGCCATTTCTGGGTTACTCAGTTGAGAAGACTATATTGCTGTTTCATCCTATTCAGACTTCTTGTTTGGTTTTGCTTCGAGTTTTGCTTCCTCTTCTTCCTAGTAGAGCCATCCCAAGTAGCCTCTAGGTCTTTTTTTGCCAAAATCTTTGGATGAAAGCTCTGGTGGGATCCATAAAAGTGCAGGTATTATTTCAGAGAAGTAAAATAGTAAAGTACCATTCAGCCAGAATATACTCAGTCAATGACAATCTCCAGAGAATTGGGGTAAATGCTAAGAATATTCTGACAGGGATACAAGACTAAAAATAATACCTTCATACTTCTTGACCACAGAGAGGCCCACATATGGGGATGTGACCCAAACCAGCCATGAAAACCCTTCCCTGGGATGGTGTAATCTGGTGTTAGTAAAAGAAACTATCTTCTTACTTCTGCAGTTGCTAAGTAGGGTTGTTGGTTTAAAAGCATGAAACTGTTGCAAGCAATGCTTCTTCCCCACAACTCGCCCTGTATCTGATGTCTGGAGAAATCCAATATGAAGAAGGAAAAATTGAGGCTAACTCTGAGAAAAATCACACAGAAAGAAAGAATGACAGAAACTGGAGGACATTATGTGAACCTTGAAGATCGCCCTACTCCCAGACTTTTCAGTTATGTCAACCAAAAAGTTCCTTTTGTGTATGCCAATGTCTGAGTCATTTCAAACTAAAACACTCCTGACTAGGATTCATTAGACCCAGGTCTAATGATCATTCTCAAATTCCAGACACATGCATAATTTTGTGGTTCGTGGGTCATCCTCCTCTTCTTTGCAGTCCTGTACCAATATGCCATACATTTCATAAACAGAGACAAAGTTTTTCACTTCACTTTGTAAACACATATTTTATACCAGTCAGCTATATCTCTTGTATTGCATGGAACCCAGACTAAAATTCAAAGAAATTCACAAGAGGCCAAATATACCCTTTAGTGATGCCTGCATCAGAGTGGATAGAATAAGAGAGAAATAACACTAAACTATTTGGGGAGATGAAAAAGTAGAAAACTATTCACATGATCCCTATTAAACTCTTTCACACTCTTAAAATGTTCTGGGGCTCTATGATAATAGAAATAAAAAATTCAAAAATCATCAAATCTTTCTGGAGAAAAATAAATTTTTTGAAAAGAAAGACTACAGGAAGAGCACCTATCTCCGAATAACTGTGTTACTTAAATTGACCTCTAGAGGTCACGTCTAGCCAATGTGATCCTCTTCTGATAATGCAAATGTTTCATTGGCCTCTTTAGTGTCTTGGAAACTGTTTCCTGGAGAACCTGGGGTACTGGTGAAATGCAGCAGGGACTTCATCAGGGGGAAGGAGATGACAAGGGACAGATTTCAGGCTATATCTTTCATAAACCAGAATCTTATTTTAAAATTATCTTTTGTGTGCTGGTCACCCAGAGAAACCTTATGTGCAAAAAGGTTTTCACTGCTTAAACACTTAGAAGCTAAATGCTTTTAACTATATAGATAGCATGAATCCAAGTATTGAGTTCTTAGATATTGAGGATCTTAGACAATGTAAGAAGGTATCAGTGATTTCCCATATATAGAGGTAACCTCTAGTACTCAAAGTTGTGTGCAATGTATTAATCTAAAAGGATCATCCTTTTTGCCAATTCTTTATTAGAAAATTAGTTTCTGTTCATCTTACTCTTCAGAGCATGCACCGACTGATGAGCACTGTTTGTTAGAAAGTAAAGTTTGAGGTTTCAGGTAGTAGTGCTGCCTCTGGGGTTTAATAACTTGGACTTCTCAGAGAGTCTCAATGTGAAATTCTACCATTTGAGATCAAAAGTTCACCATACAAATAGACCTCTATTGTTGCAACACAGAGACCCCCATATGCAAAGTAACATTCCTTCAAGACATCCCCTTTACATATGATCAATAATTCAAAACACACCTGTGCTCGCACTATGGTGCAAAGGACACATAAAAAAAGACTATTAAGAAGCACTGGTAAAATAAGCATATAAATGTATTGTGGCTTTATAGAATTATTCCCTAACACATCAAAGACTAACACTGTTGTGACCTTGTTAATTTTATAATTCTGTCCTTTTCCATAACCAGAAAAGGCCTCAAAAGAGTGAGGACCTCTAATTCTTTCTCCTGCTCTCCATCTTCAAAGTGGGATTTCTTTTTCTTTTTTGCAGTTAGATTCCATTCTTCTGCTTGAGGTAATAAGTTCAGGGAATTTTCAGAGAAAAAGCTACCCAAAAGAATATAAATGTCAAACACATGTTAATTTCTCCTGTTCCATTTTCCCCCAACTCAGGAATGTCCTTTGTTTTCTCTTGGTATGTTTCAGCTGGCTGACATCTCTGGATGAGGAGCAATCACCCAGGCAGCATCTTGACAATGTAATGACAATCAGTTACCAAAAATGTGCAGGCACTGATAACGGAATTCAGAAGGGTCAGAAATGAGTGGAAGAAAATAGGCATTTCAAACAAGTGCACTGCAGCTGCTGCTGACCTTGGCTTAAGATTGCATCCAAAGCATTTATTAATTTTCTGTTGTAAAATAGAGGGAAGCCAAGTGAAATCCTGATAAAGGATCATTCTGGAAAGGAGGGGAGAACACTTTATTGTTTAAATGGTATCCTGCAGTTACATTATTTCAGAAACATCTTTGCTCCCACTTATGTCAGTAGGCCAAGATAAAGGAGTTACTAAGGAGTAGACACGACATGTCTTCAGGTTTATACTTTCTTTGAGTATGATCCTATAGTTTTATGGAATTGGGTAACTAAACCGGGCACATGTAAAAAACATGCACCAAAGATTTCGGCAAATTTGTAAATGAACAATTTATCCCACAAAAATGCTTTCTCCAGAAGACAGCAAGTATACAAATATGAAAGCAGCTGTAGCAGCTGCCTTTTATTGAATGACTAGTATAATCCGGGTGTTCTTTCAATTCACAAGGACTCTGCAAGCTGGGTAACATTCTCTACCTTACAAAGGAAATATCAAAGGCTTAAATTAACTTGTTCATGGTCAAGCAGTTAATGAGACAGACCTAGGATTTAAAAGTAATCTTTTTTTTACTCTAAAACCAGGAGTCCTAATCTTTATGCCCTCCACTTAAAAATGGAGAACCAGAAGGGTGAGGGGTCAGAAGATTATGTCACATGAGCTAAAGAATCTTAGCCATTCAATCTATAAAAAAACAAGAGGGGCCCTGGGTGGCTCAGTCTGTTAAGTGTCCAACTTCAACTCAGGTCATGACATGACCTCATGGTCCGTAAGTTCTAGCCCGCATTGCACTCTGTGCTGACAGCTCAGAGCCTGGAGGCTGCTTATGATTCTGTGTCTCCCTCTCTTCCTACCCCTCCCCTGCTCATGCTCTCTCAAAAATGAATAAACATTAAAAAAAATTTTTTTAATTGGTTTAATCTATAAAAAAAAAAAAAAGAGGTTCAATGGGCTTTATAGGACCTGTGGGAAAATATCTAAAAGGTCATCATTTGCATGAGAACAGACTTTTTTTAATCTGTGTTTTATTAAAAATAAACAAGAATTTGTGGGTGCTACTTCTACCTATGTCAAAGAAGCTTGATTCAGACTCACCTTCTTATATAAAACAACTATAAAAGCTAGAGAAAATAAATAGGGGAAAAAAACCAACTGTTTATATTTTATCAGAGAGCAATTAAAGCAGACAGACTTCAATACATCAAGATATCAAAGAAAAAATATATATCGAGAAAATCTTCTATTTGTGGGGTATTTTTCCCCCTCCAATTTAGAGAAAATAATAGGGGCAGATCAGAAAATAGGAATTAAGAGGTTCTGTCTCACTGGGTTGGGAAGACCAAAGTAAATTAGTTCAAGGCTACCAAGAAAACCAGTATTTAAGAGAAAACAAAAATGTTTCTAGATAATCCCCACTAAAAGTCAAATAATTTGTCACTAGCACAATGATATTAGAGAAATACTAAAAGAAGTTCTTCAGTCAGAGGGAAGATGATCCCTGGTAGAAAAAGAACACTAATGGAGAAATAAATTAAGAGCACCAGAAAGGGTAATAACTGAGAACTGAGGGTTGATGCAGGGTGGGAGGGAGGAGAGGGCAGGTGATGGGGTGAAGTTGGGCCCCGCCCAACTGGGCCAACCTTGCTCTTCAAGAACACAAGTCTCACCACCTGTTTAGTTTATGGACTATAAAGTGCTACATAGTCTGACTTCTAGGGGAAAACTAAGTAATTTCAGTCCTACTTCAATCTGTTAGCAGGTCCATCTATTCAATTTTCTTTCTTTTTTTTTCTTTTCTCTTTTATACTTCTTTTCTTTTTCTTGAATACAGAAAGAGAAAATATTCATTTTTATTTTCAATTTTTATTAAAAACATTTTTCTTCAATTTTTATTACTCTATTTTTTACTTTTGTGTCAATTTTTTCCAATTCTATTTTACTTCCATCATTTTATTTTATTCTAATTCAGTGTATTCACCTTTTCAAATTTTCAAATGATTTGTTTTTTTCTTTTCTGTTTCTTTTTTCTCTTTTTCATTCTTTTTATTTTTCTTGAATGCAGAAAGAGAAAAACTTCATTTTTACTTTCAATTTCTATTAAAAATATTTTTTAATATTTTTACTCTATTTTTTGCTTTTATGTAAATTTTTTCAAATTCTATTTTACTTCCATCATTTTATTTTAGTCTACTACAGTGTATTCACTTTCTCAAATTTTCAAACAATTTCCTTTTTTTTTCTTTTTTTCTCTTTTTTCTTTTTCACTTATTTTCATTCTTGAATACAGAAAGAGAAAAAATTCATTTTTATTTTTAATTTTTATTAAAAATATTTTTCTTGAATTTTTTACTATATTCTTTACTTTTATGTATATTTTTTTCAAATTCTATTTTACTCACATCATCTCCTTCTAGTCTACTTCAGTGTTTTCATTTTTTCAAATTCTCAAAAGATTGACTTTTTTCTTCTTCCCTCCCTGCTTTGTTTTGCTAATCTGTCAAACCACTTTCAACACCCTGACCAAAACACACCTAGGATCTAGCATCATTTATTCAATTTGTGTGTGTGTGTGTTTAATTTTTTAATTTTAATATTTTTTTAATTTTAATTTTAATTTTTCTAATTAATTCCTTTCTTAAAAAGGAATTTTAATTTAAAAAAATTAAAAATTTAATTTTTCTCATTAATTCCTTTTTTCCCTTCAAAATGACAAAATGAAGGAATTCACCCCAAAAGAAAGAGCACGAAGAAATGACAGCCAGGGATTTAACCAACACAGATACAAGCAAGATGTCTGAACCAGAATTTAGAACCACGATAATATGAATACTAGCTGAAGTCGAAAATAGATTAGAATCCCTTTCTGCAGAGATAAAAGAAGTAAAAAATACGCAGAATGAAATTAAAAACGCTATAACTGAGCTGCAATCATGGATGGATGCAGCAGCAGCAAGGATTGGATGAGGCAGAACAGAGAATCAGCAATATAGAGGACAAACTTATAGAGACTAATGAAGTGAAAAAAAGAGGGAGATTAAGGCAAAATAACACAATTTAAGAATTAGAGAAATCAGTGACTCATTAAAACCAGAAGCATAGGGGTCCTAGAGAGGAAGAGCGAGAAATAGGGGTAGAAGGGTTATGTGAGCAAATCATAGAGGAAAACTTTCCTGACCTGGGGAAAGATACAGACATCAAAATCTAAGAAGCAGAGGACCCCCCATTAGATTCAACAAAAACCGACCATCAACAAGGCATATGATAGTCAAATTCACAAAACACTCAGGCAAGGAGAGAATCATGAAAGCAGCAAGGGAAAAAAGTCCCTAACCTACAAAGGAAGACAGATCAGGTTTGCAACAGACATGTTGCAACTTGTCAGGCCAGAGAGGAGTGGCAGGATATATTCAGTGTGCTGAATTAGAAAAATATGCAGCCAAGAATTCTTTATCCAGCAAGGCTGTCATTTAAAATATGAGGAGAGATAAACAGTTTCCCAGACTAACAAAAATTAAAGGAGCTTGTGACCACTAAACCAGCCCTGCAAGAAATTTTAAGGGGGACTTTCTGAGGGGAGAAAAGATTTTATATATATGTATACATATATATACACACACACACATACACACACACACACACACACATCAAAAGCAACAAAGATTAGAAAGGACCAGAGAACACCACTAGAAACTCCAATTCTACAAGCATCATAATGGCAATGAATTCATATCTTTCAGTACTCACTCTAAACGTCAATGGACTCAATGCTCCAATCAAAAGACATAGGGTAACAGAATGGATAAGAAAATAAGATCCATCTATATGTTGTTTACAAGAGACCCACTTTAGACCTAAACATACCTTCAGATTGAAATAGGGAATGGAGAACCATCTATCATGCTAACAGTCAACAAAAGAAATCCAGAGTAGCCATACTTATATCAGATAATCTAGATTTTAAAATAAAGACTGTATCAAAAGATGCAGAAGGGCATTATATAATAATCAAGGGGGCTATCCACCAAGAAGACCTAACAATTGTAACTATTTATGTGCCAAATGTGAGAGCACCCAAATATGTACATCAGTTAATCACAAACATAAAGAAACTTGTCAATAGTAATACCATAATAGTGGGAGACTTCAACACCCCACTCACAGCAATGGACAGATCATCTAATCAAAAAATCAACAAGGAAACAATGGCTTTGAATGACACACTGGACCAGATGGACTTAACAGATATATTCAGAACATTTCATCCTAAAGAAGCAGAATATACATTCTTCTCCAGTGCACATGGAATGTTCTCCAGAATAGACCACACACTGGGACACAAATCAGCCCCAAGTAAGTACAAAAAGATCGAGATCACACTGTGCATATTTTCAGACCACAACACTATGAAACTCGAAATCAACCACAAGAAAAAATTTGGAAAGGTAACAAATACTTGGAGACTGAAGAACATCCTACTAAAGGATGAATGGGCTAACCAAGAAGTTAAAGAGGAAATTAAAAAGTATATGGAAGTCAATGAAAATGATAACACCACAACCCAAAACCTCTGGGACACAGCAAAGGTGGTCATAAGAGGAAAGTATATAGCAACCCAGGACTTCCCAAAGAAGGAAGAAAGATCTGATATACAACCTAAGCTTACACCTTAAGAAGCTGGAAAAAGAACATCAAATAAAACCCAAAACCAACAGAAGACAGGAAATAATAAAGATTAGAGCAGAAATTAATGCTATCAAAACAAAACAAACAAACAAAAAAAACAGAACAGATCAATGAAACCAGAAGCTGGTTCTTTGAAAGAATTAACAAAACTGATAAACCACTAGCCAGTTTGGTCAAAAAGAAAAAGGAAGATCCCAAATAAATAAAATCAACAATGAAAGAGGAGAGATCACAACCAACACAGCAGAAATAAAAACAGTACTAAGAGAATATTTTGAACAATTATATGTGAATAAAATGGGCAATATGAAAGAAATGAACAAATTCCTAGAAATATATACACTACCAAAACTGAAACAGGAAGAAATAGAAAATTTGAACTGACCATAACCAGTAAGGAAATCGAGTGAGTAATCAAAACTCTGCCAAAACACAAGAGTCCAGAGCCAGATGGCTTTCCAGGGGAATTCTACCAAACATTTAAGAAAGAGTTAACACCTATTCTCTTGAAGCTGTTCCAAAAAATAGAAATGGAAGGAAAACTTCCAAACTCTTTCTATGAAGCCAGCATTGCCTTGATTCCAAAACCAGACAGAGACCCCACTAAAAAGGAGAACTATAGACCAATTTCCCTGATGAACATGAATGCAAAAATCCTCAACAAGATATCAGCCAACCGGATCCAACAATACATTAAAAAAATTATTCACCACAACCAAGTGGGATTTATACCTGAGATGCAGGGCTGGTTCAATATCCACAAAACAATGAATGTGATTCATCACATCAATAAAAGAAAGGACAAGAACCATATGATCCTCTCAATAGACGCAGAGAAAGCATTTGACAAAATACACCACCCTTTCTTGATAAAAACCTTCAAGAAAGTAGGGATAGAAGGAGCATACCTCGAGATCATAAAAGCCACATACGAGTGACCCAACGCTAATATCATCCTCAATGGGGAAAAATCGAGAGCTTTCCCCCTTAGGTCAGGAACAAGACAGGGATGTCCACTCTCGCCACTGTTATTCAACATAGTATTGGAAGTCTTAGCCTCTGCAATCAGACAACACAAAGAAATAAAAGGCATCCAAACTGGCCAGGAGGAGGTCAAACTTTCACTCTTCGCAGATAACATGATACTATAGATGGAAAACCCAAAATATTCCACAAAAAAACTGCTAGAATTGATTCATGAATTCAGCAAAGTTTCAGGATATAAAATCAATGCACAGAAATCGATTGCATTCCTATACATCAACAATGAAGCAACAAAAAGAGAAATCAAGGAATTGATCCCATTTACAGTTGCACAGAAAAACATAAAATACCTAGGAATAATTCTAACCAAAGAGGTGAAAAATCTATACACTGAAGACTATAGAAAGCTTATGAAAGAAATCAAAGATGACACAAAAAAATGGAAAAAGATTCCATGCTCCTGGATAGGAAGAACAAATATTGTTAAAATGTCCATACTACCCAAAGCAATCTACACATTCAATGCAATCCCTATCAAAATAACACCAGCATTCTTCACAGAGCTAGAATAAATAATCCTAAAATTTGTATGGAACCAGAAAAGACCCCAAATAGCCAAAACAATCTTGAAAAAGAAAGCCAAAGCCGGAGACATCACAATCCTGGACTTCAAGCTATACTACAAAGCTGTAATCTTCAAGACAGTATGGTACTGGCACAAAAACAGACACTCAGATCAATGGAACAGAATAGAGAACCCAGAAATGGACCCACAAATGTATGGCCAACTAATCTTTGACAAAGCAGGAAAGAATATCCAATGGAATAAAGACAGTCTCTTCAGCAAGTGGTGCTGGGAAAACTGGACAGCAACATGCAGAAGAATGAACCTGGACCACTTTCTTACACCATATACAAAAATAAAATGGATGAAACACCTAAATGTAAGACCGGAAGCCATCAAAATCCTTGAGGAAAAAGCAGGCAAAAACCTCTTTGACCTTGGCTGCAGCAACTTCTTACTCAACATGTCTCCGGAGGCAAGGGAAAGAAAAGCAAAAATGAACTGCTGGGACCTCATCAAAAGAAAAGGCTTCTGCACAGCGAAAGGAAACATTCAGCAAAACTAAAAGGCAAACAACAGAATGGGAGAAGATATTTGCAAATGACATATCAGATAAAGGATTAGTATCCAAAATCTATAAAGAACTGATCAAACTCAACACCCAAAAAACAAATCATCCAGTGAGGAAATGGGCAACAGACATGAATAGACACTTCTCCAAAGAAGACATCCAGATGGCCAACCAACCCATGAAAAAATGCTCAACATCACTCATCATCAGGGAAGTACAAATCAAAACCACAACGAAGTATCACCTTATACCTGTCAGAATGGCTAACATTAACAACTCAGGCAACAGATGTTGGCGAGGATGCGGAGAAAGAGGATCTCTTTTGCATTGGTGGGAATGCAAGCTGGTATAGCCACTCTGGAAAACAGCATGGAGGTTCCTCAAAAAACTAAAAATAGAACTACCTTACAACCCAGCAATTGCACTACTAGACATTTATCCAAGGGATACAGGTGTGCTGTTTTGAGGGACACGTGCACCCCCATGTTTATAGCAGCACTATCAATAATACCAAAGTATGGAAAGAGCCCAAATGTCCATCGATGGATGAATGGATAAAGAAGATGTGGTATATATATACAATGGAGTATCACTCAGCAGTCAAAAAGAATGAAATCTTGCCATTTGCAACTATGTGGATGGAACTGGAGGGTATTATGCTAAATGAAATTAGTCAGAGAAAGACAAAAACATATGACTTCACTCATATGAAGACTTTAAGAGACAAAACAGGAACATAAGGGAAGGGAAACAAAAATAATATAAAAACAGGGAGGGGGACAAAACAGAAGAGACTCATAAATATGGAGAACAAACTCAGGGTTACTGGAGGGGTTGTAAGAGGAGGGATGGGCTAAATGGGTAAGGGGAATTAAGGAATCTACTCTTGAAATCATTGTTGCACTATATGCTAACTAATTTGGATGTAAATTTAAAAAAATAAAAAATAAAAATAAATAAAATAGCAGACATCCAAAAAAATTTTTTAATTAAAAAAAAGTTTTGACATTACTCATGAAATAATAAAATACCAATTATCTTGAGAAGTTGGGGTAATAAATTGAGGATGCATATAGTGATCACTAGAGCAGTGCTTCTCACCTTTGGTAATTTTTCCCCCAAAGAGATAGTTGGTTGTCTCAACTGGGGCTGGAGTTTGGGGAGGGGGTTGGAGGAGTGGAGGTTGGGGATAGCTACTGTCCAGAGATGCTGCTAAACATTCTACGACGCATAAAACAGCTCCTACAACAAAAAATTACCTGTCCCCAAAAGTCAATATTGCTGAGATTGAGAAAGCCAAAGTACTAAATGCTTACCAAAATAACCATTAAAAACAAACAAAAAATCCAAAAACCAAAAACAAAACACAAAAAGCCAAAAAACGCCCAAGATGTTATAGCTTAACCTGAGTGATTTATTTTTTTATTTTTTTTTTTTTTAATTTTTTTTTTCAACGTTTATTTATTTTTGGGACAGAGAGAGACAGAGCATGAACGGGGGAGGGGCAGAGAGAGAGGAAGACACAGAATCGGAAACAGGCTCCAGGCTCTGAGCCATCGGCCCAGAGACCCACGTGGGGCTCGAACTCACGGACCGCGAGATCGTGACCCGGCTGAAGTCGGACGCTTAACTGACTGCGCCACCCAGGCGCCCCTTAACCTGAGTGATTTAAAACCACATGACTAATCAGAAAGAAGGTAAATACAGAGAAAAATAAAGTTTGGATAAATAAAAAATAATAAGCCACTAGACACAAAAGGAAATATATCAATGATTACATTTGATTTTTTATGAACAAATACTCCATCTATTGGCATAAAGTGGTTCATAATAAGACAGATTGTCAAATAATCTGGCAGACAATTTTTCCAGACAGATTGGAAGAAATAAAGCACAACTATATTTTTTATAAGAAACATACATATATAAATGCAGAGATAGGTTGAAAGCAAAATGGTTTGAAAAAATATATACCATACACCCTCTAACCATAATGTTGGTGTGGCTGTATAAATACCAGAAAAAGCAGACATCAAGACATGGAGTATTATTAGAGATAAAGGGGGATTTCATAATAACAAAAAATGGTTGGCTAATAGAGGACCCCATTCCAAATGTGTATGTAATGAACAGCATCACTTCACAATACATGAAGGAAAAATTAAAGCTAGATTTGGTAGAACTAAAAAAAAGACAAATCTATAGTGATAGTTGGAGGTAGTAACATCTCTCTCTCAGTAATTCATAAAACTAGCAGTAATCAATCAATGTAACAAAATTATTCAGTAATATTCAGTATTGGCGAAGAAGATTTTGCACAACCCCTTAGCAAATTTGACACAGTTGATATGTATTAAATATGACAAACAATAACTACAGAATGTGGAACATTCTCCAGAATAGACCAGAATGCTTGGTAAAGCACATCTCAAAAGTTTAAAAGCAATAAAACCAAAAAAGAAGTTCTCTGTCCATAATTGAATTAAACCAGAAGTCAATTATAAAGACAACAGAAAATCTCCAAATGCTTGACAAATAGATAATGCATTTCCCAATAACCCATGAGATAAAGAAATATTACTTAAAATTTGAAAATAATTTGAAGAAAAACAAATGAAATTTCAACATGTCAAAATTTGTGAAATGGAACTAAAGCAGAGTGTAGAGAAAATTTTATAGCTTTGAATATATATATATACACACACATATATATGCATACACACACACATACGTACGTACATACATACATATATTTTGTATGTATATTTTTTGTATATATTTGTATATTTGTATATTTTGCATGTATATATTTTGTATGTATATTTTGTAAGTAGGCTTCACACCCAGCACAGAGCCCAATGCGGGGCTTGAACTCATGACCTGAGATCAAGACCTGAGCTGAGATCAAGAGCCAGACACTTAACTAACTGAGCCACCCCAGGCACCCCACTTTAAATGTATATATTGGAAAATGTTTAAAATAAATCATTTAAGCTTACTTGTCATGAAGCTAAAACTAAAATGGGGAGTAGAAATGAACAGAAATCAATGAAATAGAAAATCAACAACGCAAAAAATTGGTTCTTTGAGCAATTAAAAAAAAATTGTTTAATCTTTAGTTAATTTTGAGAGAGAGACAGAGTGTGAGCAGAGGAGGAGCAGAGAGAGAGGGAGACACAGAATCCGAAGCAGGCTCCAAGCCCTGAGCTGTCAGCACAGAGCCTGACTGGGGGCGCAAACTCACGGACCATAAGATCATGACCTGAGCCGATGTCAGACTCTTGACCGATGGAACCACCCAGGTGCCCCATATTTTAGCAATTTTTAAAATAACTTCCTTAAAAGACTAATCAAGAAAAGAAATACATAGGGCACTTGGGTGACTCAGTTGGTTAAGCATCCAACTCCTGGTTTTGGCTCAGTTCATGATTTCATGGTTCCATGAGTTCAAGTCCCATGTTAGGCTCCGTGCTGACAGTGCAGAACCTGCTTGGGATTCTCTCTCTCCCTCTCTTCCTTTCAAAATAAATAAATAAACTAAAAAAAAAGAAAAATATATAAACCACCACTATCAGAAATTAAAAATGAACATCACCTCAGATATTAAATAATAACAAGAGAATATTATGAACAATTTTGCATTAATAAATTGCCCAGGGAGATGAATAAACAAGTTGATTAAAAACACATCTTACCGGGGCGCCTGGGTGGCTCAGTCGGTTGAGCGGCCGACTTCGGCTCAGGTCACGATCTTGCGATCCGTGAGTTCGAGCCCCGCGTCGGGCTCTGTGCTGACAGCTCAGAGCCTGGAGCCTGTTTCCGATTCTGTGTCTCCCTCTCTCTGACCCTCCCCCATTCATGCTCTGTCTCTCTCTGTCTCAAAAATAAATAAACGTTAAAATAAAAAAATAAAAAAAAACACATCTTACCAAAACTGACACAGAAAAATAAATAAAAACAAAATATTTCTGTATTGGTTAAAGAATTAAAATCAATAATTTAAAACCTTTCCACAAAGTAAATTACTGACCAGATGGTTTCAGTGGTGAATTCTCCCAAACACTCAAATACACAAATAATACCAATATTATTGGTACAAAGTCTTTCAGAATAAAAAGACCAAAGAAACAATTCCTAACTTATTTTATGAGGCCAACAATATCCTGATACCAACAAAGTTTTTAAAGAAAAGTAACAGACAGAAATATAAAATGTCTAAAACATACCAGCAAGTCGAAAAGAGAAATATGTGAAAAAGGACAATACATCATGACCAGGTGGGCTTTATTCCAGAAATGCAAGATTAGTTTAAGCTTTAAATTTAAGCTTCAAATATCCATTGAATAGAAATTTACTCTAGAGTCATGAACTGGAAGATTCATTAAGATAACAATTACCTTGCACCAAAAATTAATGTATACATTCAATGTGTTCCCTACCAAAATCCAAATAATTCTTTGCTTTTGGCAGAAATCGACAAGATTGCACTAAAATTTGTATAAAATGTATCTAGTCTAGCTATAAAAATCTTAAGGAAAAACAAATGTAAGCATACAATACTAAATTTTAAGAATTTCAATAATGCTATAGCAATTAAGACAGTGTGATAGTGTGGTATTGGGAGCAAGACTAGACAACTAGATCAATGGGGCAGACTATAGAGTCAGGAAATAGATTTATACACAAAAGGTTGCTTGATTTTGCTAGAGCAATTCAACCAAGAAAGGAAGACTTTCAGATGTTAAACATCTGAGAAAAAAACAAACAAAAAAACCTTAACCTTTACTTCATACTATATATAAAAGTTAATTTGAAGTAGATTGTGAATTTAAAGAAATCTATAAAGTTTCTAAAATAAAACTTTTGTGAATGTCTTCATTTATTGAAGTAAATTTCTTAAGCAAGACACAAAGAACACAAATCAAAGTTTTCTTTTTCTAAACGATACAACCGACTTCATTAAAACTAAGATATTTTAAAACACCTAAAAGGAAACATAGCACTAATCTCCTAACATTGGCCTTTGCAGCATTTTTCTGGATATGATTCCTCAGACAAGGGAAACAAAAGCAAAAATCAACTATTGAGATTATGTAAAAAAAACTAGAAATCTTTTGCAAAGCAAATGAAACCATCAACAAAATGAAAAGATAACGTCCTGAATGGAAGAAGACACTTGCCAATGACCTATCTAATCTGGGGTTAATATCTAAAATATGTAAAGAACTCAAACAATTTACACCAAAAATCTCCTTTTAATCTGATTTGCAAATGGGCAGAGGACCTGAATCCAAGTAGACATACAGATGGCCAAAAAACACATGAAAAGATGCACTAATCATCAGGGAAATATAAATCAAAACCACAATGAGATCACCTCACACCCCTAAGAATGGCCAGTGTCAAAAAGATAAGTAAGTGTTGATGAGATGTGGAGAAAAAAGAACCCTCATGCACTGTTGGTGGGAATGTAAATTGACTCAGCCACTATGGTAAACAGTATGGAGACTCCTCAAAAAGTTAAATATAGAAATACCATTTGACCCAATAATTACACTACTGGCTATTTCCCAAAGAAAATGAAACCACTAATTAGAAAAGATATGTACCCCTATGTTTACTGCAACATTATTTACAATAGCCAAGATATGTGAGCAATCTAAGTGTCCACTGATAGATGAATGGATAAAGAAGATATGATATGTGTATATACAATAGAATATTACTCAGCTATAAAAAATGAGATCTTGTTATTTGTAACAACATGGATGGTCTTAGAGGTATGCTAAGTGAAATAAGTCAGACAAAGATAAATACCATGAGTTCACTTCTATGTGTAATCTAAAGAACAAAACAAATGAACAAACAAACAAATGCTTATAAATACTGAGAACAAACTGGCAGTTGCCAGAGGGGAGAAACATAATAGATAAAAGGAGATAAAGAGGTAAAAATTTCCAGCTATAAAATAAGTAAGTCAAGGGGATGGAAACTACAGCATAGGGAATATAGCCAATAATATTGCAATAACTGTGTGGTGACAGATGGTAACTATACTTATTATGGTGAGCATTGCATAATGTATAGGATTGTTGAATCACTATGTTGTGCACCTGAAACTAATATAGCATTGTACATCAAGTATATTTCAAAAATAAATAAATAAATAAAAAGGAAAGAAGAAAACCTAAATCTACTGCCCATCAATGATATCTTTACCAAAGTGAAAAGGCAAGCCACAGACTAGGAGAAAATATTATATAGAGATATATAAATATATGACAACAGACTCATATGTATAATGTGCCACAATTCCTATAAATCACTAAAAAAAAATAGGTAAATAGCCCAACTATTTGGAAATGAGCACATGGCTTGAAAAGACATCTTTCAATAGAAGATTTTCAAAAGGTCAATAAAAACATGAAAGATTCTCAACGTGTAACTCAACAGGGAAACTCAAATCAACTAAGCCATACTCACTAGTAGGGCTAAAATTAAAAAGGATGACAAAACCATACCTTGGAGGGAGTGTGGAGCAGTTTTGACCATTATACATTACTGGTAGAATGTAAAATGGTTCAACCATATTTGACAACTACCTGGTGGTTTCTCATATTGTTAAATATATATCCTACCCTATGGCCTACCAATTTTATGCCTAGATATACACCAAAAAGACCTAAGTACATATATCTATAAAAATACTTGTATAAGACCATTCATAGTGGGGCACCTGGCTGGCTCAATCAGTAGAGCATGCAACTCTTAATCTCAGGGTCCTTGAGTTCAAGAATGGAGCCTACTTAAAAAAAATAAATAAATACAAAATAAAATAAAATGGGTTGTTTCTCTTTTTTTAAAGACAGAGGGTCCATACCAACTTTATATTCATAACAGCTTAAAATTAAAAAAAAATATTTGTCCACCAACACAAAAATGGATTAAAAATTGTGGTAAATTTGGGGCACCTGGGTGGCTCAGTCAGTTGAGCGTCCAACTTTGGCTCAGGTCATTATCTCATGGTTCATGAGTTCAAGCCCCATGTCAGGCTCTGTGCGGACAGCAAAGAGTGGGGAGCCTGCTTTGGATTCTGTGTCTCCCTCTCTCTCGGCCCCTCCCCCAAGGACACTCTGTCTCTCTCTCAAAAATAAATAAATATTTTTAAAAATTTTAAAAAACTGTGGTAAATTCATACAATGGAATATCACACTGCAATAAAGATAAAATACACTCCCAACCAACGTAACAACATAGGTGACTATCAAAAATATTGTAATCAGCGAAAGAAACCAAATACTATATGTATATACATATACATATATACAATATACACACACATATATATGTGTGTGTGTATATATATATATATATATGTGTGTGTGTATTGTATGATTCTGTTTATATGAAGTCCAAGAACAGATGCAACTAATCTACTCTGATATATGAGAACAGTGCTTACTTTGGGAATACGAGATATTCATTGGAAAGGAGTATGATGGAACTTTCTCAAATGATCTGTAACTTTCTCTGAGTGAATCTTATACAGGTATAATCATAAAAACTTACTGAGCTGTACACTTAAGACTTGCACATTTTACTTCATTTAAATTATACTCAATATCAAAAAGATAAGTGGATGTTATAAACAACTTTATGCCAATATATTTGAAAATCTAGTTGAAATGTAAATATCCTTTAAAAATCACATGTAACAAAAACTGAAAAGTCTCATATCTATTAAAGAAATTTAATCCATCATTTAATATCTCTGACAAATGAAACTCTAAGCCCAGGTGAGAGGGTGTTTTTCTCACAAACATTTAAAGAATAAATAACAATAATACCACACAAATTGCACCAGGAAGTGGAAAAAGGGTAACACTTTTAAACTGGTTTTAGAAAGTCAGAATAGTATGAGTGCCAAAACTTGACAAGGACATTACTAGTAAGCCAGACATAAGGCCAGCTCTTTCTTATGTTTAAGTTTTTAGTCATAGAAATCTTAACAAAATGTTAACAAAAATCAAACTTACCAATCAGTATATAGAAGATAAATACATCATGATTAAGTTATATTTATTCCAGGAATATAACTTTGGCTTAACATTTGACCCTCAATCATTATAATGTCCACATTAACAGAAAAATTATCTGATCAACTCAATAGCTGAACAAATCTTTTGAAAAAATTCAATACCCATTCATAATTTCAAAAAAACTAACAAAAAACTAGAAATAAAAGGAAACTTCCTTAATCTGGTATTATATCTAGTATTTTACTGATAAAATTCTGAAAGAGTCTTCCTGCTTTATAGAAAGGTAGAAGGACACCAGCTATCACCTCTTCTATTAAACATTGTAAAAGGAGTCCTGGCTAATGAAATATTACATAAAGAAGAATAAATAGCATGGGATTTGCAAGTGGAGAACTAAAATTATTATGTCAAACATCATAGTTGTATATATGGAAAATACAAAAGCATCTATACACTAACAGAATTACTGAGCGGATTTAGCAAGATCACTGAATATGAGATCAATATACAAGATTTAATTGTATTTTTCATATAAGCAAAGAACAATAAGATGTAAATATATAATTATATACTATTTTATAACAACATCAGAAAATATTGTTATCTAGGGAAAGATTTTAACAACGGATATGCAAATCTTCTACAGAGTAAACTATAAAACTGTTTTCTTGGTAATACTAAGAAAAACTTCAGAAGATGTAAATAAGAGGGTATATAGCATGTTTCTGGACTGGAAGCTTAAATGTAGAGATGTTACTTCCTCCCAAGTTTATCTATAAATTCAAGGCAATCCAGTGATTTTTTTTTAATTGACAAACATTTCTAATATATATATGCAAATGCAAAGGATCAAGCTAAACTCAAAGAAAAAAGAACAAAGTTAGAAAACTTACACTATAGGGTACCAAGATTTATTTAAAGTTTAGTAATTAAAACCATATGTAATTGGCACAAGAATATGGACACAAACCAAAGAAAGAAAAGAGAATTCTTGGGGCGCCTGGGTGGCTCAGTCAGTTGAGCATCTGACTTCAGCTAAGGTCATGATCTCACAGTTCATGAGTTCGAGCCCTGTGTTGGGCTCCGTGCTGACAGCTCAGAACCTGGAGCCTGATTCAGATTCTGTGTGTCCCTCTCTCTCTGCCCCTCCTTGGCTCACACTCTGTCTCTCTCTCTCAAAAATAAACACTAAAAAAAAATTTTTTTTTGAAAGAGAAGAGAATTCTTAAACAGACCTACACATGTTTTGTTCACTTGATTTATGACAAAGTTATCACTGTGATTCAAAGAAATTGATCGTCCTTTAATATACTTTACTGGATTAAATGGATATTCATATTAATAAAACATGACAGTTGATATTCTTTCCCCCATGTTATAGAAGATGACACTGGGACTCCAAGAGGTAAATGGTGTCACTAAGATCACATAACTAATAAACCAGAGCTACATAAGATGTTGTTCGTCCTGGTTATGACCCAAGAACATATACATTGTTTCATTTGATTCCTCCAAATATTGTTTTTATCAAAATTTTGTAGATAAGGGAACATACTCCCAGAAATTAAATAACACCTAAGACTACATGTGATAAGCAGAATAGTGACACCCTCCTCACAAAGATGTCCACCTTTTAATCTGCAGAACCTGTGGATATGTTATCTCACATAGCTAAAGGAACCTTGCAGATGTGTTAAAATTTTTGAGATGGGGAGATTATCCTGGATTATCTGGATGGGATAAATGCAATCACAAGGGTCCTTATAAAAGGGAGGCAGGAGGGTCAGAATCAGAGAGGAGATGTGATAATGGAAGAAGAGGTCACAGGAGGAGATTTGAAGATTTGAAGCCACATTGCTGGCTTTGAAGATGAGGATGTAGCCTTCAGCCCAGGAATACAGGTGACCTCTAGAATGTGGAGAAGACAGGGAAATGGATTTTTTCTTGGAGCCTCTGGAAGTAGCACAGCTTTGCTGACACTTGGATATCAGCCCACTGAAAACCATTTCAGATTCCTCACCTCCAGAATTATAAGGTAACAAAATTGTGTTTTAAGTCACTAAGTTTGTGGTAATATGTTACAGTGGCAATAGGAAGCTAATACACATACCCAACTAGGATTTGCCTCTAGGTTTTTCTGTGTCCACAGTTTATGCATTTAATCAAAATATGAGCATAGTTACCATAATGGGAAGCAAAGCTAAAGCATCTATCAGAAAGGTTTGCCCTGCAGAGATCTTTGGTATGGCCTATTTGATCATGATATCTCTAAAATTGAAATATACAGGCAAACTACTAAAGCCTATTTGATTTGCATAAGCATACAAACATACTTAGCAACTGGCAGAATCCTCATGGAGTGAGAGCTCCCTGAGTCGTCTTGGACTTTCTTCTCCAATCTATGTATAGATGTAAGTATACACACACAGATGTATAATGTATAGATATGTAAACATACTTATATGTGTGTGTGTATGGGTAACATACTCTATACATGTTTATGAATATCTTTATAGATATGCACACAGATACACACGTATATTTGCATGTATATGAATAAAATATCTGTGAAAGAATATATTAAGAAACTGTTTAGAAAATTTTGCTTCCAAGAAGGGGAACTGAGTTCTTAGGGAATATGTTTGAGAGGCTTTTAATTTTACAATTAGATATCCTTTTGTATATTTTATTTTATTTATTTTTTTTTTTAATTTTTTTTTTTTTCAACGTTTATTTATTTTTGGGACAGAGAGAGACAGAGCATGAACGGGGGAGGGGCAGAGAGAGAGGGAGACACAGAATCGGAAACAGGCTCCAGGCTCTGAGCCATCAGCCCAGAGCCTGACGCGGGGCTCGAACTCACGGACCGCGAGATCGTGACCTGGCTGAAGTCGGACGCTTAACCGACTGCGCCACCCAGGCGCCCCTCCTTTTGTATATTTTAAATGTCAACCCAATAGAAGTGTTTGCCTATTAAAAATACACACTTAAAATTTAAAAACTATAGAAATTCTCCTATTGTGCTTCCATCAGCAAGAGTCAAAAGAGGTTCTAGGTATTTTTTCCTAGGACTCTCAACCATTTCTCCCATCCGATACTTACTGCATTTTCTCCACTCTACCCTGAGACTGTGAGGCCTCATGTGGCTATGGCCTTTATCCCTGTCCACATAGAAAGCTCAGGTCCTCCAGGTCAGTTCCCAGTCCCTATGGCCCTCCATATAAGTAGAGTTCCTCCTCCTGCCCACCCCTTTCTTTCTCTCCATAGTATTTGCCACTAGCTGGTACAGTTTCTATTTTACACCCTTATCTTGATCATTGCTTATTTGCCCCCACTGTAAAGTAAGCTCCATTAGGGTACAGATTCTTGTCTGCCTTGTTCACTCCTGTGAACCAGAACATATAAGAGTACCTGGACACAATAGGCTCTCAATAGATATTTAATAAGGGAATGAGAGAGGGAGTGAGAGAAGGAATGAGCGATTGTCTAGTACTCTGCTGGGAACCTCAGCTTCACCAGCAACAATGTGAAGAAGAGATGAGCAGAGGGAAGTCTGTTCCTTATGGGCAGGACTGGACACAAAGAAGAAATTCTACTGAGGAATGTCCCCTCTGTTAGTTGCCCCTGGAGACAGGTCTTCTGCACCCACTTGTGCCCCATATTACTTGCTGCAGCAGGAGCTTAGGGGGGAGAAAGGCTGGAAGCCAACTAATGGGGCACGAGGCTGAGTTGAAGCATTAGGGCCCCCGTGGCTGCAAGGCCACTGATGTGAGAAAGGGACACAATGACAGTCATGCTTGCAGCAGGTAGTAGAGCACAATGAACATCTTAATAAGAAAATTTTACGATTTCCTAAAGGACTTTCTAAGAAAAACCTGCAGAAAGAATAATGAAAGATACTTGGAACTTGCTGCATGATTTGTGTGAATCATGGACAGTTTTCAGGAGATGAGGCCCTAGCCTTTTATACACACACACACACACACACAAATATATCCCTAGAATAGGTTTATGAGAATGTCACCTATGAAAAATTACTGAATCATTCAATAAATATTTACCAAGTTCTCATCTGTGCAACTAGGCATGGTGCTGGTCCCTGGGGAAGCAACACTCAGTAAGACAGACAGAGCCCTCATGGAGCTTATATTCTAATGAGGAAGACCAGTGACCAACATGTCACTGGTCACATGTGGCCCCAACCACAAATACTGCTGTTGCAGGCTATGCTTTGCCGCACAAAGGAAATAAACTGAGAGAACCCGAGGAGACCTTGGTGAGGATGGGCACAGAGGAAGGGGCAGCCCACAGCATCAGGGCCCATCCTGCCTCTGACTTATACTTGCCACGCACTTCCCATAGCATCTCAGAACATCAGCAGAGGCATCACCTGGGAATTTCTTAGGCAGAATCTCAGGCCTCCTCACAGAACTCCTGAATCAATGCATATCCTAACAAGATCCCCCAAGGTTTGTGTATACACTAAAGTGTGAAAACTACTCTTCAGGACTGCTCCCAAATGCCAGCACTGTGCTATTTCCATGCTCTGTCTGTACAACAAACACCAAGCCAGAAGTGCCTTCTGGCCGTCCAGTGGTCCCCTACCATGGTTGAGGGGAGTGGGTGGGCCCAGATCCCTATTCTTTAAGGGTGTTAACTTTGAGGTGTGCATTTCAGACTTTCCAGAGCTTCCCCCAGGATTAAGCTTGGTTGCCCACTCTGCCAGCTGGTACCCGCTATTGGCTGCCTTCCCTTCCCTGTGTCCCTGTCCTACTTTCTCACCCATGTTCTCCGCACTTTCCAGGTAAACTGCTATTGTTTGTTTCCCGAAGGAACCCCAAGCTAGGACAGCGGACCCCTCCGAGAAGGGGGCATCTGAGTAGAGAACTGAAGAATGAAAAGGGACAGGGAGAGGTGCTTTCCCAGCAGAGGCCACAGTCAATGAAAGGCCCTGAGGCTGAGAAAAAATGTGCAGAGCCCCAGGATCAGAACTGAGACCAGCATGGCAGGAGCATGATGGGAAGCTGTGTGGAGAAGGAGTGGCACAGGAGTACAAGGGAGAAGGGTTGACATCGGTGCACGAATGCTGGTGACAGAGGAGCAAGGCCTGATAGATCTGGTAGAGCAGTGTTTGTAGAAGGTCACAGAGGCAGGTAGAAAAGTCTTGACTTCATTGCTAAGTCTAGCCTGAAGATATTCCCAACTGTTTGGAAACATACACACAACCACTACTAGCCTACTGTTGACCACAAGTCTTCACTAACATCAAAAGTCAATTAAATGTACTTTGTCATATGTGTTAAATACTGTATTCTTACAATAAAGCAAGCTGGAAAAAAATTAAACGTTAAGAAAATCATTAGAGAAAATATATACAGTATTGTACTGTATTTACAGAAAAAAATTTGCATGTCAGTGAACCTGCACATTTCAAACTCATGTTGTTCAAGGGTCAGTTGTACTTATTTATTTGAGGAAAAGCTCGATAGGGCTGGAGCCCTAGGTGATGGGCACTAGTTCCCAAGTCTGTTTCACTGAGTGATTTATACCGTTTTCTTAATTTCAGGATTCCTCAAAGACTTTCATATGTGCTTAGTGATTCTGCACAAGAAAGGCATGATATGTCAGATTTCCTAATCTTATTTGATAAAGATCATGCTCTTTGATGTTTTCAATTTTTAAAGAAACATTTAGATTACCTCCAGATAAGAAATATCGTCTTAGATCACATTATGAAGTGACTTGTGAGTCAAACCCAGGAAATGACAATAAGAAAGTAAGAAGCTTTTAAGAAGGGACCATTAATATAATCGTATTGATGTTTTAGAAAGCTAATTCTCATAGTAGAGACCATTTGCTTGAACTGATAGCTACAATAATAGGATTTTAAGTGATCACATAACCTCTGCTAACAACACATCCTAATCTTAAAAAATTCTTCTTGTCAAGTTCTTCAGTGCATCTAACCTAAATCCTTCTTGCTGCAGATTGAGTCCACCTATAATCCCTGTATTCTCCTATATCATTCATGTTATTTTTCCAGATTATAACAGAATATTTTCCTCTTTTGCTGACTCCAGCACAACTCATTAAATACACCAGAGAAACACAGATGGTGAACATAAGAATCAGAGGATTTCCAAACTCAAACTTTTTTAAAAATAGCAAATAGTTCAGCTGCCTATGCATTTCTTCTGGAGTCTATTCCTTTGTAGAAATAAATATCTAGATATGAATAGGTTCTTTCTTGCAGAAACCATCCTATTTTGTCTCCTGAACACTATAGTTTGTGAATATTTGTACAGAACACTGTGCTATCCAATGACTGGATGATTGCTTTTTCTCATCAACCTCCTGTGAGAATCCCAGATTAAGACTAAAGACAGTTTGGGCACCTGGGTGGCTCAGTCAGTTAAGCATCCAAGTCTTGATTTCAGCTCAGGCCATGATCTCGCAGTTCCTAAGTTCAAGTCCCATGTCAGGCTCAGTGCTGACAGCATGGAACCTGCTTGGGGATTCTCTCTTCTCTCTCTCTGTCTCTCTCTTTCTCTCTCTACCCCACCCCTGCTCACACATGCAATCTCTTTCAAGAGAAATAAACTTTAAAAAAAAAACTGAAGAGCGCTAGAATCAGGAGTCTCCTGCCACCAGCTATGTGACCTTGAGTAGGGCACTGTCCTCTCTGTGTTTCACCTTTTTGATGTATGATATGAAAACCTACAGGCTTGTCCATGAGTCTGAAAACTTTTCTCTCATCCTTTTAGGTCTCCAGTTTACAAAAGAGGCAAATTCCTAGGATTGGAGAGACGTCTAGATGATTTCCCTCTCAAGGCCCCAGCTCTACCACATTCATGACAGAAAATGAGACAGCACTGAAAGTTTAGTAATAATCAAACTCTTCCAGCCTCTCCTGGATCAAGCGAAGTTAAGTATAGATACGTAAATTTTCTGGCTCATACTGCCCCTCAAAGTGCTGCACAAAACATTTCCTTTTTCTTGGAATGAAAAGGTGACACAGTTTCTCAAATTCTACCTATGAATGATATACAAGGAAACCCTATACATCTCTCAGGGGACCTTCCCTCATCATGTCAGAGCCGATCAGTTAGCTCAAACTAGAAAATGCAGGCAAAAGAATCCAAGTCTGAAAGGAAAACTTTCAAGTTTTAGTGTAATGATTATAGCTTGTTAAACTAGAAATCCCATACCTACCCACAGATTTTTTTTTATGTTTGAGCAAGCTTACGAAAATGAGAATAGCTCACCAAAAAAAAATATCCAGATTTCCCATTTCTCTTAAAAAATCTTAGGATCCACCTATGCTAGGACCCCATCACCTTGCTGGCATGTAACACAGCTGGTCCCTTATTCATTCTTATTGTTTCCCTGACACACAGCCAAGGGCCTTCATCAGGCTTTTGCAGTCTTGCTGTTGTTTAAAAACAGAAGAAATTTTCTCTGTATCAGTATTGGGGAAACAAGAGATACATCAAGTGGCCTGATCAAGAAAAATGGAAAACAGCTTATCTGGGGAAGAAGAGGACATAGCTTTTCCTTCAGACAAATGTGAGCTCACTTGACCCGTTCATTTGCCCGGCCCTGTGGGCATTTATGTTTGAGACAGTTTGGGAAGCCTAAGGTGGGGAAACCATCCCGAACAAGAAATCAGCTGTCCCTTGTCCATGACTCCGTCTCTCCATCTGTGAAGTAAGCTACTTGGACTGGTCCTTCCTGGCTTGTACAGAAAGTCTAATATCCTGTATTCCAACAAAGTCAATAAGCTTCTGATAAGCACAAGACAACCCCATGTGGGTTCTGCTAGGGTAAGAAAAGACAATACTGACACCCAGTGGTCCATTAACCAGCTCCCATCTGATGCCCTGAAGTTCCTGAGGACTGCTGTGGGAACTCAGTCTCAGATAGAACCTTCTTCACATCCTGGAAGCTTAGGAAACAAAAGACTACATAAAGTCAAGGACAAGAATAATAGTAATAAAAAAAAAAAAAATAGCATGTTCTGGCTTGTTTTCCAAACCCTTCTGATGGAGATCTGAAGGAATCTTGGTTTGGCTTAAATATATCCATTATATCACAAGCATTTGTATTCAACAATGTATTTGCCTTACATAAAGGAAACAAATATGCTTTTGAAAATGCAAGATTTATTTCCCAGGAGGTAAAAGCCCAAACACACTGAACTGCTCTATAATGATTTCTTTGATTTATTAATTAGTCTTCTGAGCCCTGAAAAGTAAATGATAAATATCTGAGATGATGAGGACAGGGACTCTGTTTGACTAGTTTGTGAACCTCTCAGCATGACCTCAAACCCTTCAATTTGGAATAATAATGAGGTTACTGCAAGTGGGAGGGCTAAGGCAGAATTGGCAGGAAAAACACATTCTGAGAGCTTCTTTCACTTTCAATGGACTGATAGTTACCAGAGTTTTAAAACCAGCAAGATCTAAAATGTAACCTTTGGTGACATTTAGTCTGACTGCTGAATAAAAGAAAGTAAGTGAAAAATGTATGTTAGTAATTATCATTTCACATCTAAAGCCCTTGATTTTGAAGTTTAAAAATTTTTTTTTTAAAAAGGACCAGCAACCTGGCCTTCCAATCATAATGTAAGCTGACATCTGGATGCAATACTCTAAACCAGGCGCCAGAATCATAGTACCAGCAAGAAGTGTAAGAAGACTCAATGCTGTTACGAAAATATCTAGGGATCTTGTCTTTTTTATTAGTGGTGGAATCACCAGCTGGCATCATGGCATAACCGAAAGGCTCAAGATGCACACAGAAGAAAGGATAGAGTGAACTGGTTCATAGATTCTCCCCTCCTCTTATAAACAACAAAATCAAGGGAAAAAAATACCAGAAAAAAAAATCTGCCATAACAAAACAAGGAAACCGAATGCCATAATCTCTAAAAGGTAAAAGAAAGGAGAAGACTGGCCCGTATCTTATCCCCAGAGGATACTAAAAGTCCTGAGACTATCCCTCAAATACTCCCAAATTAGCAAGAAATGTACGAAGAATGGTATCCATGTTGTCTCTTTTGACCTCAAGGTAGTACTGAGGAAATGGTCTGGGAGTGAGGAGAAATGAAAAGTGGACAGTTGCATTGACCCACTTGTGCAAAGGCATAGGCTACTGGACTCCATGCTGAATTGGGAGAACCATCTAGAAGATATTAAGTGGAGTAGTCCCCGGCACAAGACAAAAACAAAATTTAAGAAAAAGGAACAGAAACCAGTTCCTCTAAGAAAGATTGTACATAACCCCAATGGAACTCTCCCTTCCCCCACCATGACCATGGGCTAGAGAGAGGACGATGGAACGTAATGCCTGGGTCTTCTAGCTGTAGCTAGAAACTAAGGCAAGTCTCCAGTAACGGTGGAAAGAGGGCTAGGGAGAATTCTTTCAAACTGACAGACAAGCTAGGTAGTCTACAGAGCAACTCTCTCAAGCAGGAGTAATGTAAAAAGTAGCAAGGTGTTAACCTGAAAATATAGCATGAAAAAGCAGTTAAAAAGATTAATATCTTTGTTTCATGGAAAACGTACCCCAAGGATCAATCCCAAATGCTTTGCCCAGTAGAATACATTAATAAGAGTACTTAAGAGCAATAAGCAATAAATTAAACCTCTCAAAAGTCTAGCCAAATAAACTACAGAATCAAGTATAAAAAGCTACAGCAAAGGAAGTGAATAAGAACCAAACTAAAATAATGCCATTTAAAAACTAATGAATAAATTAGAAGCAGCAAGAAAGGGAATAAATACAATCGAAAATGAAATTCAGGAAAGAAGTTTTGAGATAATCACAGTAGATAAGGAGGGGAAAAAAGGTAAGGAAAGGCAAATAATAGATATAAAACAGGAAGTTATTATATTCTAAAGAGAGAAAATCTCTGAAGTAGCTGTGTAGGTTGAATTATGTCCCCCCAAAAGGTATATTGAAGTGCTAACTCCCAGGACCTATGAATGTGAACTTATTTGTAAATAGCATCTTTGCAGGTTTAATGAAGTTAAGATGAAGCCACACTTCTTAGGTGGACCATAATCCAATATGATTGGATTATTCCTCATAAGAGAAAACAAATGTTAAGAGAAGTTCATGTGATGGGACGCCTGGATGGCTCAGTCAGTTAAGTGTCTGACTTCGGCTCAGGTTGCGATGTCACAGTTTGTGAGTCCTAGCCCCACGTCAGGCTCTGTGCTGACAGCTCAGAGCCTGGAGCCTGCTTCAAATTCTGCATCTCCCTCTCTCTCTGCCCCTAGCCTGCTCGTGCTCTCTCTCAAAAATAATAAATGAAACATTTTTAAAACACAGAGAGAGAAAAGGTCATGTGAAGACAAAGACATACAGGGAAAGATCACCAAATGAACATAAAAGCAGAGATTTGAGTGATGTGGCTACAAATCAGTGAACCTCCAGGACTGCCAGCCTTCACCAGAAGCCAAGAGAGGCGCGTAGAACAGATTCTCCATCACAGCCATCAGGGAGAATTGACCCTGCTGAAATCCTGATTTTGAACTAGTAGCTTCTGGAACTGTGCAAAAATAAACTTCTGTTGTTTTAAGCTACTCTGCTTGTTGTGGTACCTTGTTAAAGCTGCACTAGAAATGAAAACAAGTAGCAAATTCTACAAATAGAACACATGAACAACTCATTTAAAGTATTAGCAGGAATTTTTAATGATATTAAAGCAATAGGAAAACTACAGACTGTGTTCCAGGAAACATTGAAATAGCTGATTGACACCAAGGTTACCATGGTTAAACAAATACACTTCAAGAATAAAAAGAAATTTTAAGCTTAGAGACAGAAAAATAACTCAGGGACTCTGGTAACCTATGATAATGCTTTAAAAAGAAGAATGAAAGAAAAGAAATTGTTTTTGATGAAGTGATAAAATCCAGCCAATTAAGACAGAAATCAAAATAGAGACCTCAGCTATGCAGAAGCACAGATAAAATAACTTGGGATGAGCACTGAATCAACTTAAATATAGTATTAATAAAAAATAACACCAGGAACTAAGATTGAGAAATGGAATAGAATATTATAAATCTTAGCAAAAGAGGACTTTTACTACCTTCACTTTGACCTCAAACTTTTTAAATAACCAAGTTCCTCCCTCCAGCTTATCTCTTAACTCAAGAAAAATACCTCACGGGCCAACATCCCCTGATGGGAACCAAAACTACTAAGGACTGCCCTGGGCCATCAAGACATAGCCCATGATTGACTCCAAGATAATGGTCACCTGAATTTTACTGCCCACCTGCATGTACCCACCAACCTTCGCCCCATTTTCTTTATATAAACCTGGACGTACCTTTAGCACTTTGGACACAATCTTTGAGACGCGAGTCAATGGTCTTCCAGGTGTTAGCCTCACGGCAATAAATTCCTATCTTATTTCACTGACACTTGTTTCTCTGCCTTTGGATTTTGTCAGGGGCCAGTAGCCAAACCTGGTCTGCTCAGGACCCATGGAGCTGGTACTCTTGCACTCTGTGCCCCAGCTACATTGGTAGAAATATTTAAATATAATAAAAGTACAAAAGAGTAACTACTGGGGCACGTGGGTGGCTCAGTCAGTTAAGTGTTCTTGATTTCAGTTCAGGTCATGATCTCACGGTTTGTGGTTCTGAGCCCTGCATCAGACTCTGTGCTGACAGTGTGGAGCCTGCTTGGGATTCTCTCTCTCCGTTTCTCTCTGCCCCTCCCCCACTCATTCTCTCTCTCTCTCTCTCTCTCTCTCTCTCTCTCTCTCTCTCAAAATAAATACACATTTAATAATAAAAGTAACTACTGGGTGCCTGGGTGGTTCAGTTGGTTAGGCGTCTGACTTTGGCTCAGGTCATGATCTTGCAGTCCGTGAGTTCGAGCCCCGTGTCAGGCTCTGTACTGACAGCTCAGAGCCTGGAGCCTGCTTTGGATTCTGTGTCCCCCCTCTCTCTCTGCCCCTTGTCCACTCATGTTCTGTCTTGCTCTCTCAAAAATAAATGTTAAAAAAAAAAAACAACACAGAAAACATTTAAAAATAAAAGTAACTACTAATAGTTTGAGAGAAGGACACAAATTAATAAGTACCGGGTATAATTTAGTCATGACGTTTAAAAGAGAATGAATGCAAACTGTTCAATATTTTACCTCTTTTTTCTCAACATTCAACACTCTTAACAATGACAGAGATCTGCATGGGAACCACTGTACTGAATATCAGGAACCCAGTATGAATAAGACATGGTGCCTCCTTTCCAAGATTTATAATCTTGTCACAAAAGTAAAGCTGCTATTTGCACACTTTATTAGACTTTTACATTGGCATCATCATAGGTAGCTCCCATCCTTTTATGAAATAGGCATTGATCAAGCTGCTTAATATGCATGTCATGGATCCCATGCAGCAGACCTATAAGGTACATTATTATCCTCATTACACATTTTACGAGAAAGAAATGTTTATCTAAAAGTTATTAACTTTAATTGCACTTTCATTTCTTTTTGCCTGTTAAATTAGAGTTAAATTATAATTAATAGTTTTTTGGGGGTGAAAGAAAAAAAAAGAGGGGTGAACGGAATCCATTTTCAGCCCAAGAGTTAACTAGCTGTGTGTGATAGTTAATTTTATGTGTCATCTTCACTGGGGATGCCCACATAGCTGATAAAATATTTCTGAGCTTGTCTGTGAGGATGTCTATGGAACAGACTAGCAACTGAATCAGTAGACTAAGTAGAAGAAAACCACCCTCACCAATTCAGGTGAGCACCATCCAATCTGTTGCTGGCCTGAAAGCAAAAAAAGCAGAGGAACGATGAATTTACTCTCTGACATTGGTCTTCTCCAGCTCTCAGACCTCTGCACTCCTGGTTCTCAGGCTTTGGGACTCATATCAGGATTTATACCTTTAGCCCCTCAATTCTCAGATGTTTTTACTCAGACTGAATTACACCACTGGGTTTGCTCCTCTCTAGCTTGTAGGGCAGGTCACGGGACTTCTCAGCCTCCCATGACCCAATTCTTACAATAAATCAATCAGTTGATCAACCTATCTCTTACTGTCTCAATATATGTATACGTATATGGATTTGGATATATCCTATTGGTCTCTGGAGAAACCTCATACACTGTGTGACCTTGGACACATGACTATTATTTTGTGTCTCATGCCAGAGGGATGATACTAGGTGTCCCCATATCAGTTTCCCTTTTCTTCCTCAAATTATAGAATTCCTGGATTTTAGGTGGGCACATACAGAATGAGAACTATAATTCTCAGCCTCTTTAGCAGCTGAGTGTGACTGTGTTACTATGACACAGCCCAATTACTAGATTTGGGGCACTTTCTGGAGAGTAACTTCAAAGGGAAAGGGTGTGTTCCCCCCCCCCCCCCACCTCACTTCCAACCTCCTGTTGCTGCTTAGAATATCAATGTGATGACTGGAGTTTTTTTTTATATCAGGAGGTTGGGCTTCCTTCTAAGGAGGCAGGAGCAGAAAGCTGGAAGAGGCATAGATCTCTAGATGATTCTGGAACCACTACATCAGCCTCTGGTATGTCCACATCTGAACTTTACAGAAGAGAAAAACAAATACCTATCTTATTTAAGCCACTATTTTTGCATTTCAGTTACAGCTAATCTAATCTCACAGAGGCAAATGGCTTTCCTTTTTATTTTTTAAAACAGTAAAAGCCATTTATCCATATTAAAACAATTAGAATGTAATTCTCTGGTTGAAGCAGGGGTAGGGAACAGAGCCACATTTTACCATGAGCAAGGTGAAGCTTAGAGAAGAAAAATAAATGCCAAAAAGGAAAGTTCAGACCTGGATCACGCAAACTTCTGCAGGTATTGGCTGGCAAAACAAAAGTTCCATTTTGGGCATTTTCCCCCTGTTGACTTAATATACTCTGTCCCCCTGAATCCTCCCCTCCACATGAGAAGAGTAAAAGCAATTTTTTTCCTCATCAAGTGTGGAAAACTGCCCAAATATTTTAAATCATCCAAAAATAAAAAGGCCAAAAAGACAATGGATTTCTCTTTCAAAAGCTGTCATATAATTTTTTTTAATTTTTTATTTATTTTTGACAGAGAGAGAGAGAGAGAGAGAGAGAGACAGAGCATGAGTGGGGGAGGGGCAGAGAGAGAGGGAGACACAGAATCTGAAACAGGCTCCAGGCTCCGAGCTGTCAGCACAGAGCCCGACACAGGGCTCGAACTCACGAACTGTGAGATCATGACCTGAGCCGGAGTGTGATGCTTAGCCGACTGAGCCACCCAGGCGCCCCAAAAAAGCTGTCATATAATTTTTGACCAGGAAAGAAAAGTAAATGAAGGAGAGAGGTCAGGGAGGAGCTATTGACCAATTTTGAGGACTTACAGAGCTCCCTCTTTCTCCACCTTGAGAATGACTTCTAATTGCCTCCCAAACTTTTGTTTCCAGCCCCCTCTGTCTCCCCAGCTTCTGTTAGAAATTCAAAGGCATCCATTCAACAGAGTCATAAAGATCTATATGGGTGGGGCACCTGGGTGGCTCAGTGGGTTGAGTCTGGCTTGAGCTCAGGTCATGATCTCATCCTTCATGCGTTCATGCGTTTGAGCCCCGCGTCAGGCTCTGTGCTGACAGCTCAGAGCCTGGAGCCTTCTTCCGATTCTGTGTCTCCTTTTCTCTCTGCCCCTCCCCTGCTCATGTGCTCTCTCTCTCTCTCTCTCTCCTCTCGCTCTCGCTCTCTCTCTCTCTCTCAAAAATAAATAAAACATTAAAAAAATAAAAAAATACAAAGATCTAAATGGGAGTCACAATGCTAGATACCAGGGAATCCAATATGAGTAAAATATGGTTCCTGCCTTCCAAATTGTAGCTTTCTCACACAAATAATAACTATATATTTGAATACCTTATTAGTTGTGTTACATTCGTATCAGCATAGCAGCTCACATCCTAGTGTGAACTAGACATTGCTTAAGATGCTTGGCATGTGTATTATTGCATGTGTATTCCATGCAATAAATCTATACGAAATCTCTATTATTCTCATTTTACAGACGAGAAAGTGAAGCACAGAGCAATTAAATCATTTACCCAAGATGACACAGCAAGCTGCAAATGCCTCCTCATTTAGGACTCACAGGAGTCCCAGTTATCAGCACCAGTGTAATACCTCAAGTATCATCACACTTATTGTTGGCAAAAATGTGGGGAAATGGACAAACAAGAGTTGAGAGTGTGAGCGAAGACAGTTTTAGTGGAAGAAATACAAAACAAGATGCAGAGAAATAAAATTTACATGACACTTAGTAGATATTAAAACCCGAGCATGAGCGCAGGTAAACTGAACTCTGTATCGAAGCTCTTATAAAACCTTGCAATGCAACATGTGCTATGATATAGGTAAGCAGGGTGCCCTTTGGAAGCAGCACTCAGAAAAGACATGTGAGGAAGTGAGTAGGGGAGCATTCATAAAATGCTTTTGTTTTTTTTGTTTTTTTAAGTATTTATTTATTTCTTGGGAGACAGAGTGCAAGCAGGGGAGGAGCAGAGAGAGAAGGAGACACAGAATCTGAAACGGGCTCCAGGCTCTGAGCTGTCAGCACAGAGCCTGACGTGGGGCTTGAACCCACGAAGTGTGGGATCATGACCTGGGCGGAAGTCAGATGCCTAACAGATTGAGCCACCCAGGCGCCCCATCAAATGCTTCTTAAATGGAAAGAGACAATTGCTTGTTCGCCTGATTCAACCTCTGTCCTTTCTCCCTTCCTTGGAGGTCAAGGTCAGGGGCATGGGACTGAAATTCCAAGCTAAGCCCCAAAGGGTGATTAGGTCCAGGTGGGGAAAGGCTTTCTTTGTTGGTAGAGTTAAGTGCAAAATCCTACGGGCAGAGAACTTGCTTCCTTGGGGGAAATGCCAGCCCTGTGATTGGAGGTTCAAATGGTAAGGATGAAATGGAGAAAGATGTAACTGGAAATGGCATTTCAGTCTCCAAGTGTCCATCACTAAAGCCAATCTTTCTCTAAACATTTGTTCTTTCCCTGGCTCCTCTGACTCAGTCATTGTCTTAATAATTCAGGTTCTAAGTCTTCACATCACCTCTGACATCCCTTGTCTCTGCATTCAAATCCTTATCACCTTTTGTTAAATGATCTGATATACATGCCTTTTTGTTATTCCCATTACCACACCTTGGGCATACCCCAATTCACCTCAAGCCTAGACACTAGCAATTACTCACCAGTCTACAATTTTCAGCCCAGCTTTTTAAAACCCACATGCCACACAAGATCTTGGGATCTCATGAGCACATGGCAAAATCAGGCATTTCACTCCTACATGCAAATACCCATACAAATAGCACCAGATATGTGGAAAGACATTCAGCCTTACTGGCAACCAAAATAAGTGCTAGGGGTTAATTCTTACTTGGAGCGAGGGCAATCCCATGTATCATGCTAAACACTTCTTACACCTTCTTTCCCTTTTTTTCTCTGTTCTCACTATGCACAGAACCCTTCATCTCTTTCCATTACATATTCCCTACCATCTACCAAAATATCTGAGTCATACTGTGATATTGCAATGTATATTAAAAAAATGTATATTTGGTATTTATCTGTTTCTGGCACCCTTGGAATTTCCTGAGTGATAAGAGGACAAAGGTGCCTTCTGTTACGTTAATGACAACTTTTGAACCACACCTAAGGATGGGGGCTGGTTGCCAGGAAAACCAACCGTGTGATTAAAGGGTTGGAACTTTCAGTCCCATGCCCCTGACCTTGACCTCCAAGGAAGGGAGAAAGGACAGAGGTTGAATCAGGCGAACAAGTAATGATTTAACTAATCATGCCTCTATAATGAAGCCTCCATACAAACAAACAAAAAAATAAATAACAAAACAACCCCCCCCCAAAAAAAAAAGAAAAAAGAAAAAAAAAAAAAAGAAAAGTCAGGGTTCTGAGAGATTCCAGGTTGGTGAACACAAGGAGATTCAAAGAGAGTGACTCCTCCACAGAGCATGGAGGCTCCCCACCCTTTCCCCGTACCTTGTCCTATACATCTCTTCCATCTGGCTGTTCCTGAGTTATATCCTTATTAGTAAACAGTCTATCTAGTAAATAAAAACATTTCTGAGTTCTGTGAGCCGCTCTATCAAATTAATGGAACCCAAGGAGAAGGTCGTTGGAACCTCCAATCTATAGCCAGTTGGGCAGAAGCACAGGTGACAAACTGGACTTGAAACTGGCATCCAAAGGAGGGGGCTGAGAGGAGTCGTATGGGACTGAGCTCTTAAAATGTGGAATCTGATGCTATCTCACACTAGACAGTGTCAGAATTGGATTGAATTATAGGACACCCAGCTGCTTGGTGTCCACCCGCCCCCTAACCATGAATCAGAATTGGTAACCAGAACACTTATAGGCTTTCTTTCCTCCACTTGTATTTATACATAGATCTCCACTCCTACTTTTTTTTTTTAAGCCCTCTTCCAAGTTGGTCATGTTCCTCTTCAAATAATCCTTCTCCAAAGACCATCCTGGTCTCTGGTGATCCCCCTACTGATAAGGAAGGGAAAGAGAAGAGATGAGGAAAGGGAGAGGGAGGTTTGGAAGAAGGGGAGGGGGGAATTCTCAGAAGGCATTATCAAAATATTTATTAGATATAAGGCTACTGAATGAAGATTATTGCAACTACAGTTGACCCTTGAACAACATGGGTTTGAACTGTGCTGGTCCACTTATATGAGGGGATTTTTTTCAATAAATATGGTTCATTGCTGTAAGTGTATTTTCTCTTTCTTATGTTTTAATAACATTTTCTCTAGCTTTATTGTAAGAATATAGCATATAACACATATAACATACAAAATATATCTTGCCTAACTGTTTATGTTATCAGTAAGGCTTCCAATCAACAGTAGGCTATAAATCAAGTTTGTTAAAGTTATATTCAGACTTTAGACTGCTTGGGGGTTGGCACCCTTAACCTCCAGGTTGTTCAAGAATCCACTACATTTTCCTGATCAAAAGGGACTGGTATAAAATTCACAGAGACAGAAAATAGATGTAGGGAGGGCTCGGAGAGAAGAGGAATGCAAGTTACTGTTCAAGTTACCACTGGAGTGATAAAAACATAGATACTGGTGATGGTTGCACAATATTATGAGTGCCATTAACGCCACTGAATTACACACTTAAAAATGGTCACAATGGCAAATTTTATGTTGTATGTATTTTGCTACAATAAAAACAGAAGGGACTGGCACATCTTTGGCTGGTGTTGCCTCCTTGGCCCCTTCTTTCTGCCCAGAGTAGAGATAATGGCCACCATAGGAGTAGAGATAATGCCCACTATGTTGGTACAAGAGCCAACTAGACACCATGAGGTGACAAGCAGGAGGATGAAAGCCAAGATAGTAAAGATGGTAGACAGAAACATAGACAGTATCAAGGCCCCTGTGGGCATGAGCAGCTTCACAGTCCCAAACTGATTAGCCCCAGATTTCTTATTGTGAGAGAAACTCAAAGTCCTCATTGTGTACAGTACTTAAGTTTTCAGTTACTTGCCGCTATATACACTCCTAACAGACACAGCTCCCCAGGGCAGGCAGTTGTGCACGGATACTGGGAAATGGAGTATCTGAACATGGTCCTTAAGATCCTCCCAGTCTGGCCCTAAATTCCCCTTGCAGACTCATCTCACCCTTTTTCCTCATGTGCACTCCAGACTCCAGCTTTGCCTTTCTCTAAATAGAATGTTTACCTTTCTACTTCCATGCCTTTCCTCATAGCAGCTCCTGATTTAGAATGGCCTCCCCTGCCAGCTCTTCTTAGCATTTCAACCCTACCTTTCCCAGGAAAACTTTACACCAGCTAGGAGACTCTCCTTCTGAAATCCCTGCCCCCTGTGTGTCCCATTTATTGCCAGTATGCTCCAATCCATTGGCAAGTCTTTTTAGATCTGCTTTTAAACCGCATCCTACAGAAAACCACTTCCAACCATGACCACTGGCCCCACCCTACTGCAGGCCATGCTCAGCCTTCATGTGGACAGTCAAAATTGTCTCCAGCTGGCCTCCTTATTCAATTCTTCCCTCCTTTCCTCCAGTCAATTTCTAGCGCAGATGCCAGAATAAGGTTCTGAAAAATGTACGTTGGATCATATTATCTCCCTGTTCAAATCCTCCAGGTGGCTTCCTAACACATTAGAAGAAAATCCAAGTTCCTTTCTTTGCTTGGCCTACCTGCCTTTTCCAATACTCGGTCCCTGTCTGCTCCTCCAAACTCAAGTTTTATCCCTCTCTGCTGCTTACTCTAACCATGCTGGCCTTCTTCTGTTCCTTCTTCTGTACCAACCTAACTCCTGCCTTCAGACATTTGCACTTATGTTTCATCTTCCTGCAATGTTCTCCTCCCAAATCTACACATAGCTGGTTCCTTCACTAGGAAGAAATCTCTCCCCAAATGTCCCCACCCCAGAGAGGCCTGTTCTGACCACTTTATGTAAAATAGATACAATATCCCTTTCTAATATGTATTCCTTTCCTTCACAGCATTTCTCTGTCCCCTCTCCCCCAACCCTACTCTGAGTCTAAAGCTATTTTTGTTTTCTTTATCTATTATAGGATCTCACTAGGGCAGGGGCTGTGTTCTGTTTGTCACTGTATTTCTGGCATGTATCACAGTACCAGGCACAGAGTAGACCTGACGCTTTAATGTGTCCTGTTTGTGCACAATCCGCATACCTGCTTCATTGTCACTACCAGGTGGGTACTTGCAACCCAAGTCACCTTCAACATTTCCTCCAGCTGAGCCTCCACTTTCTTCCATCCTGCTATTTACCCCAGTATCTACTGCAAAGTTCAGAATATCCCAATACTGGTGTAATGAGCGAATCTTTCAGTTTCTGGTTTTATTTTATGTCTGTCAGCAAACTCTTGCTTCATCTGTGATTTTACTGAAACTAACAAAATTTGCCCGTCATCAATGAACTATTGTGAAATAATTCTTGATGTTAATGATTAAATCATTTAGTTTTCCATTTCATTAGAAAAGAACACCACCACTCTGAATCCTTCCTGCAGACAGAGGGAGATACAAAATACATTTTCAAAATACAAGATATGCAAGATGAAATAAAGCCTAAAATCAAAACAGAAATAGTGGTGTGCTATTCAAAAAGAATCACTAGCAATGACAAGCTTGTACATCTAAACAATAGCGAGCTACTCTAGTTATAGCTGCTCTAAATCATACAGCTAAAGGACCACCACCGAAGTCTATGTTTCCAAGTTTCTTGAGAATACCACCCCCCAGGTGCCAGCCTCATTCGGACAGCAGACCTCATGGAACCAGGCCCTTGACTGAGGTTCTGATAATTAAAGTCTTCAGCAGCGATAGTACTTCAGATAAAATTATTAAAACCACAGTCTCCTTTTAATGCCTATTGGTCAGCAAAAGAGGACAGTCTGAAAAGGCTAAATACCATAGGACTCCAAATATACAATAACATTCTAGAAAACGCCAAAGTATAGAGATAGTAAAAAAGATCAGTGGTTAAATGTAGTTAGTGCAACAAAATTGTACACTTAAAAATGATTAAAATGGTAAGTTGCTTATAACAGCAACTTATTTTATCATAATAAAAAAAGGCAAAGAAAGAAACATCAGTGGTTACCAAGAGGTTCATTAGGAGAGGTGAGAGTGAACAGGGGAAGCACAGAGGGTTTTTAGGTCAGTGAAACTATTCTGTATGATATTGTAACAGTGGATGCATGTCATTATGCACTTGTCAAAACCCATAGAGCACGTACCAGCAAGAGTTAGCCCCAATATTAACTGTGGACTTTAGTTATAATAATGTATCAATATTAGTTCTTCAATTACCAAAAAAACCGTACACCACGGATGCAAGATGTCACTAACAGGGAACTGAAGGGAAGTGGGGAAAGGGGGTGTGTGGGAACTCTCTTCACTTGCTGCTCAATTTGTATAATCCTGAAACATGATGTCTATTATTTTTTTTAAACATCCCTCTTCTGGTCACCAGTGTCTACTCAAATAAAACTTTAAAGAAAGTCCTTAGGGGTAAATTGTAGATTTAAGTTGCCATTATTTAAAACGTTGTTTTCAATGTTTATTTATTTTTGATAGAGACAGAGTGTGAGCCGGGGGGGGGGGGGGGGGGGGGGGGAGGGGCAGATAGAGAGGGAGACACAGAATCTGAAGCAGGCTTCAGGCTCTGAGCTGTCAGCACACAGAGCCTGATGTGGGGCCCGAACCCACCAACCATGAGATCATGACCCGAGCTGAAGTCGGACACTCAACCGACTGAGCCACCTAGGCGCCCGAAGTTGCCATTATTTTAAATACATGTTCACATTTCTCAATTACTCGATGAGTTTTCTGTTTAATAAGTATCCTTAAATATCAAACAACTATTTTGGGTAGATGTTTAAGTGTCTACTATTTGCAAGGTTCTGTGGTAGGCACTCATGTACATTTAAATAAATAAACCAAAATATTTATTTGAAATCACCCTGGGGAAAGGAAACAAAAGATCTCCATAGGATTTCCCGAAAGCTTTTTTCTGGGTGCACAGATCACCTTGCTCCTTAATCATTCACCCCAGCAAGCTCAGAGGATCTCTCTCTCCTATCTTCTGCACATCTTTATGGATTCTTCACCTCCTCTCAACAGAAAGAAGATAATTTCTCAGAGCAAATGGCCACATTGATATTCATGGGATAAACGGTTTGTAACTGAACAGCAACACCCTGCTAATGTAAATTTCATACACAGCTTCCAAAAGGTTAAACAATGCTGCTTCACTCTACTGTGCCCAGAAAGCAAATGACAGCAAGAGGCTCAACCCTGGTGCCAGGCTGGGCTAAGTCCTTATGCAGAAAGTTCTCCCAGCAATAAGGTCTTGCTCTCTGCTTAGGAGAGATGGTCCATGCCCTTTAACAGAGTTCCCTGAAAACTAATGACTCAGCGCACACACACACACACACACACTACACCCACTCAACTTTCTGGACTCAAGAGTGAAGATGGTGGTAGAGGATGGGGAAAACAGAGATGGAATTATTTGCATGTTTACTTTATTAATATGTATTTTTAAACAACTTTAGCAAATATGCTTGCTGCATACCATTGTCCTCTCCCACTTGTCCTCAACTTAGCATGCTGACTCCACCTCCTCTCATTCAATCAATTTGTATTGAGTGCCTACTGTATGATAAGCACCCCTAAAGGTGAAGAATTCAGTTAACTGCTTTGCCCCAGGAAGTTTATATTCTTGGAGAAGCTGACATTAAGCTTAGTTTGGACTGTGTTGAATGTTATGGAGAAAACTAAAATGAGGTGATGGTATAACAAGCAGAGAGATGGGGGTGGAGCATTTGGTGTATAAAATTTAGAGAATGAGTTGTGGAGACCTCCATAAAGAGGGGATATTTAAACTAACAATAGGATGACCTGCAGGGGTCAACTATCTAAAGATGTGTAAAGGCCCCAGGCAGCAGGACTAATCTTGCATGTTCAAGGTTAGATAGGAGGCTAGTGTGTCCAGAAAGAGTGAGAGCGGAAAAAGTGATGATCAGGGGCTGGGCAGTGGAAGGCCTCATAACCATTCTGGGTTTTATGGTCCATACAGTAGGGAAGCAAAGAAGGATTTTAATCAGGAAAGCACAATGATCTGATGTAGACTTTGAGAAGATCAACTTGATCATAGTGTGTAGAACGGATTGTAGAGAAACAAGATTATAGACAGAGAGATGCATCCAGAGAGGATTAGAACAGACCAAATGACAGAGAATGGTAGCTTGGACCGGCAGGCTATTGTGTGCTTCTGCACAGACTCTACTACAAATATGTCCAAGCCAGAGGGCAAATGGGAGTCAAAATCTAGCCTTCACTCATCTTGCCAAGCCCTGGAATCCAGCTAGACAAGGGCTAATGCAGGCTGAAAGGGGAACCGCTTTGACAATTTGTCCATTCCAAGGGAACACCTTTTTCCCTATACATGGAGTTGACTTATCAGCTTGGGGAGCCCCTTAACCAGGATAGCCCCAGTACAATGGAGAGAAGAGCTTCAGTGGAGGAAATACCATAAAAAGTGACCTGAATAGAACTTGGTAATGAATTCAATTGGAGGTGAGTGGAAAGAGAAAAATTTAAAGTGACTCATAGCTTTTGACATTGAGTATCAAAGTGAGTTGTTCCACTTACTGAGATGGGGAAGTCTGGAAAAGAAGCACTTTGTAGTGCTAAAAACCCAGAAGTTTTCTTTCAAACACATTAATTGAACTTTCCATTAGACATCAGATGAACAGTCAGGTAGGGAGAGAGTTTGGAAATAGAGGAGAGGGCTAAAATCAGTTGGAAGGCGGTAACAATTAGAGGTCAGACAGAAGAAAGGAGCCAGCAAGTTCCATGCTTGACTCATTTAGCCTCTAACATGCACTTATGCAATGAAACAGGACATGGAGACCATTTGTTCCAGAAATGGCTGCCTGTCAGGTGGAGGCTGGGTGGTGCTCACTCAACATGTGTTTTATAGTTCATTTTCAATCAAGGGCTCCCGTATAAATCCAGACAGTAGATCATCTACAAATTTAATTAACTGTATTTTTGCAGAATCTCAATTTGACCATAAAAATTTAATGCTTAATATAGTTTAAGGTTCAATGGCCTTTCTTTTTACAAGGAGACAAATGAAATGGCCACAGATTAATTTTTCCGGTCATCCCCAATATATCAGGGTTATGAAGACAACTAGAAGAGTGGATACTACAAGTCTAAGTCTGAATATTAGATAAAATAAAGGATTCAACTATCTTCTACTAAACTTTCCTTAAACAAGAATTATTTGCTTAATTGTTTGCTCAGAGTAACATCTAACTAGTGCTTCCTGCAGCTAGTCTCAGAAGACAAGTAGCTCATACCCAGGTGGAATGACTGCATCACCTTCTAATACCCTTTGCCTTCGGGTACAGACAGGTACTATGTGCAGTTGCTATTAATAATGAAAACAAAACACTCTGCAATAATTTTGGCCAGAGCCATAAATATTTATAAGGACCAGGGTGAATTCATTCACATTTTTAGATCTGCTAATTTAAGGAGAGTTGTCATGAGAACACTGGACCAAGATTTCAGTCTTGGCTCTGTCGTTTGCTAGTTGTGACTATGGGCAAAACAGTTACCATCAGTTTCTTCAGCTATAAAAGGGGGATAGGAATGCCTAATCTGGCTACTTCACAGGGGCATTGAGCAAATTAAATGAAACAAGGGTATGTAAATTTACCTGACATTTCTATTGCTAGGAAAAGTGAATTCAGGTACACTACAAACTCAGGTTTGTATCTGACCTTATCATTGCTGGAATAATCAGAAATCAAATCAGTATCTGATACTGACACAAAACAAAGTTTAGGACACAGTATTTGATCAACAGATATTCGTTTCTTTCTGTCCATGCTTCCTCCATTGCTCACCAGAAGAGCATACAGAGATTAGTTAGTTCAAGCTTGCTTCAGATATGAGGAAAACAAAGCCCAGGGAGGTGAAATGGCATACTTCTGGTTTCACACTAAATGTCTCTCAGCCCAACTTTTCCCATCTGTTAAGTAAGAGATTAGAATAGATAGGTCATTTAAAAACCATGTTATACGGCAGATCCCACCCACAGCAGGGGAGAAGGAGACAAAATAGGGCTCCATTCACCCAGGGCAGATCTGCTTTCAGGGTACTATATATTCTAGTTCTGCATAAGATGAATTAGAAAAGAGGTCTGCTGCTAACAAAAACAACATATTTTAAAGCAACTCTTAGGTTATGAGAATTGACACACTGGCTTGGCGATTGCAGACTCTTTGAGGGCGAGAATATTGTTGAAATGTTAATATCTCCAGGCAGTGCACAGCTCTACAATTCACCTGGTCCCCTCAGCTTTCTTTTGCCTTACACCAGCCTATTTCATTCAATCAACTTACCTGCTGAGTCCCAGAATCGCCCCCTTCCTCGCCATCACCATATTTTAAAATCGTGTATAAAATCCTATGGTTCACTTGCTTAAGTTCTTATTTCCATACTTAGGATGCCAATATGGCTGTTATGAAATATAATACCAGTGTATTATACATAGCAGTGTAAGCAGTCCAGGGCTAATGTGGCAGTTCCATGGTAACTGGGAATAATATACTTCCTGGCTTGTTGTCCTGCCATTCTTAACCTGCCATTAAGCATCCTTGAGCCCAGATAAAGCTCAAGATTGTTAAAGAGAAAAGAGGAGAATGTGTACTGGGAGACAGTTGTGGGTTTATGCCAAATTTTTCCTATTAAATTTTAAATTATGGGAGCGCCTGGGTGGCTCAGTCGGGTGAGTGTCTGACCTCGGCTCAGGTCATGATCTCACTGCTCATGAGTTCGAGCCCCATGTCAGGCTCTGTGCTGACAGGTCAGAGCCTGGAGCCTGCTTCAGATTCTGTGTCTCCCTCTCTCTCTGCCCCTAACCCACTTGCATTCTGTCTCTGTCTCTCTCAAAAATAAATAAACGTTAAAAAATTTTTTTAATTATGAGGGCAGAGGCCATGAGATAAACATCTGCATACCCTACATGATGCCCAGTTATGTGCAAAATTTGTGCAAGTAGCTGCATAACACTCATATACAGTAAGAAGGAAATTAATAGATAAAGGAAAGATCTAGGAAAACCAGGTTGAGTAAGTGGGAGAAATTTAATTTTAGACATGATTAACTTGAATACTTGCTAGGCATTAAGTGGAGAGGTCAAGTTGACAATTGTTTAGACCAATCTTCAGTGTGAAGCAAAGACTTGGCTAGGAATGCAAATTTGGAGGAATCAACATACAGATGAGATCTAGAGATTTAAATGAGATTTTAGGGGAATGGGTGTAGATAGAGTAAAAGCTCTAAGAACCAGATGCATGCACATTGAGAGGTTGAGGAGATAAGAAGAAAGAAACCAAGGAGGCTGAGAAATACCCCTTATGGTATTAGAGAGACCTGTTATTTCAGATACCAAGTGAAGGGTTTTAAGAAGGTGGTTTGTAGTGATCAATTGTGTCAAATACTGCTAATAAGTAGAAAATCAGTAATCAAAAAATGAATATGAGATTTAGCAAGAAGTCATCAGCCATTGATCATTAATGGAACAGAATGTTACAAGCAAAAGCATGATTGGAACAGACTCAGGAAAGAATCAAAGGAGAATTTTGCTGTAAAGGGAAAAAAGTGGAGTGTCAGCTGACAGGGAAATGGAGGGGGGGGCAAGAAAACTTTTTTTGGTTAAGATGTGAGAAATACTAGCCTATTTCATTTCTAATAGGAATGGTGTATTAAAGAGATAAAATTTAAAGATATGGAAAAGAGGGAATAATTGTAGCAATGTCCTTTAGTAGATGAGAGGTGATTGGATTTCTTATAGAAGTGAAAGAACCAATACTTAGGTAGGGGCATGGACACTTCATCCTTGGTCATAGTTGGGAAGGCACAGTACATGGGTGTCCATGCTGGCAAATGAGTAGATACGATGGAGGAGTGAGTGAAGATCTTTGCTCTTACTTCAACTTATTTCAGTGGAATAGGAACGAGATCGTCATTGAGAATGAGGGTGGAGGAGGAGGTATTGGAGCTTTTGAAGAAGAAAATGAGATATAAAATGGTTATCTAGAAATGGGAGAGTGAATGGACCGAGATTGTATAGTATGCTTGCCTGGCAGCATCAAGAATCCCCTAAAGATTTATGCTCATGAATTTAAAATGAACCAAATCAGACCAGTTATGTGTTTTATTCAAGCCACATTCAACTGTACAGATGCAGGCACAAGGTAATGAAAGTGAGTCAAGGGTAATGTGAAAGGTAATGACTGATCTTGGAATTTAGGAAGGAAAGTGAGGTCATTTTCATGATAAAGTATAGTGAAAGGCAGTAAGATTAATAAACTGAATGTCCAAGTGGGCTTGAAGGACTATTGGGGTTGAGAGGTAGAAGTAGTGAGCAGAAAGATGGAGATGGTGGTCAGAGAGTGAGTTATAGGAAATTAGGATTTTTAGGATTAGGTTTAGGTTATAGGAAATTAGAAAGGGGTACAGTCATTTGTAACAGTACAGGCTGGAATAGGGCTGGGTAAATGACCAACCAATAGATGAAAAGGAAGCCTGGAACTAGGACAAAAATCACACTTCTCCTAGGTCTTTATCCCAATTATCAAGGCCTAAAACAAGCCTCTGCTCTTGGAATAACACCCAGCTCCTCCACAAGTCAGTCATCAAGGTCAAGATGAGTGTGCATAGCAGGGATTAAGAAGAAACCAGTGCAGGAGGACTAAAATCCCTTAAACCCCTACACCCATTCCAAGTGTGAAGAGGGAGCTCCAAACCCTCTGATACACGTAGCTTTGCCAATGTTAAATGCTTTGAATCCACCAACCTGAATCGTACCATGCTATTCATTAGACCATACTACACAGAGCCCCAAACCACCCCTCATCTTCCATACTCTAAACTTCATGTGGTTCTGCAGATCGCCTGTTTTGCCCTCAATATCCCATTCATTATATTACTCTATGTGTAAGATCTGGCTCTCTCCTAAGAATAAAGATGCCCTAGGTGGCTCTTTTTTTCCCATACTTCTTGACCAGTGGGCATAGAAGTAGGGTTGTCTTTCTCTTTGCTTCTTATTGTGGCTTCCAAACAATTTCCCTTCCTTCCACTGTTGAAAAAATAAACAATGATCAAACCTCATGTTATCAGATTATATCAAACATTATCTCTCCCTGATGCTATCATCAAACACCCCTACGTCACTTCCTAAATGCTCCAACACTTTGAGTTCCTGGCTCACTGTCATTTTCATCATTACTATTCCTGCCTTAGCTCATGCAACTTTAATATAAATATGAATGAATTATGTAGCACTTAACTTTCTTAATTCCATGGTCTACTACTCTCCATTTTGTATATTCATCCACCAGTTTTAGCTACTCACTCCCACGAGTATACCTAGATCTGGTCACTACCTCTGTTAGTGAAGTCTGTAAAGGTTCTTAAACAGTATGCTTTACTGCCTTCCCCTTGACATTCATGAAAAGGATGTGGACCTATGAATTTGATCCATGTTCTAATTTAGACTTCTCTACTGACTGTCTGACCTCAAGCAAGCTCAAACTTTGATTTAATTTTTTATTGGTAAAGGGAAAATAATATCGCTTTCTTCACAGGGTGGTTTTAAGGATTAGATGACATTATGTATGGTAACCCATAAAAGTATGACTTTTTTGCTACCTTTTGTACTGAAGAGGGAATATGACACACTGCTCAAGAACATAGATACTGCAGGTTGACTGCCACAGTTCAAAGCCAAATTCTAGTGCTTTAGTCACAAGATCTTGAGAAAATTTCTTCGTTGTTTTATGCCCTTGTATCCATATCTGTAAAATGAGGATAATAACCGTACCTGCATAAGACTGTATGCCAGAAAATGAAAATACTAACTTGAAAAGATACCTGCACCCCTATGCCATTGCAGTGTTATTTACAATAGCCAAGACATGGAAACAACCTAGGTATCAGTCTAGGAAAGAGTGAATAAGATGAATAAAGAAGAAGAAAGAACACACACACAATGGAATATTACTTACCCACAAAAAAGAATGAAATCTTACCATTTGAATAGCATGGATGGACCTTGAGGGATTTATGCTAAAAGAAATAACTCAGACAGAGAAAGACAAATACCGTATGATCTCACTTCTTTGTAGAATCTAAAAATAACACCAAAACTGAGCTCAAAGATGCAGCGAGTGTATTAGTGGATGCTAGAGATAGGCATGGGGGTTAGGTAAATGGATAAAGGGGGTCAAAATGTACAAACTACCCGTTACAAAAAATAAATAAGTCATGGGGATTTAAATTCTAACTTGGTGCCTCCCGATAATACTGTATTGCATATTTGAACGTTGCTAAGAGAAATCTTAAAAGTTTTCATCACAAGAAAAATTTTTGTAACTATGTATGATGAGAGATGTTAACTAGACTCACTGTGGCGATTATTTCACAATAAACACAAATAGCAAATCATTATGTTGCCCACCTGAAACTAATGTAATATTATAGGTCAATTATGCCTCAATTATGAAGAAAAAAAGAGCATATGTTAAGGATTAGCAAACCACAGCCACAGGTCAAATGTCTGCTTTTATAAGTAAAGTTTTATTGGAATGCAATCACACTCATTTAAGTACGGTTTCTGCTTTCCAGTTCCAACTGCAGAGCTGCATAGTTGCAACAGACACCATGTGGAATGCTAATTCTAAAACACTTGACCATATTGCTCTTTATAGACATTTGCAGACCGCCGGTATACCCCATCATTTAAGAGTCTAGTACATGTAAGCTTCTAATTAGCAATAATATATTTATTCTATGTAAAAGTCTATTTCAAGTTTTTCAACAATTATGGAAGATACTGGGTGTGGCAGGGCAAATAGAATAAACCACTTGCATTGTGAAGTTCTGTAGTAAAACTCTATTGCACATAGCCCTGTACAGAAGCTCAGAGTTCCCTGGGGTCAGTGGCAGAATTTTTACATTGGGCATAGGGCTCACTTGGACTTTTACTGGATTTGCATGTCACTGCTGATGTTGTGACCAGCGTACCTCATGCCAAGGACAAAATACACTTCCAAGGCTATCATTTACATAAGATGCCTAACTGAACCCAAGATTTGCACAGCAAGTCGGGGAGGATAAGCCTACTAGTTACACTAAGAAGTTCTCACAGAATACAATCATTCAAAAATAGTTTATTATATGTCTCTAGCAACTTTAGAAGCTGGATAATGCATTAAGAGAATAATAAAGGATGTCTAAATGGTATCTTCTACTTTATTGGATAAAATGCATAGAAATAGATTGTTGTCTTGAGTTGTACAAGGAAATTAAAGCACTTTATAAAAACGGGCTTATGTGCCACACATTGTAACACTTGAAAACAAAACAGAACAAAACCTGAACTCTTAATACTTCGAATTGCTTCAATGCTTCTACTGGATATAACACATGGTATTAACTAGCACCAGCACTTACATGAAATGCATGAAATGCATTCCCTTATTCTGTGTATTAACTCATGACAAAAGGCCCAAAGGTTTTCTCAGTAAAGTTGGGAAACCAGAAGACTGTTAATTGCAGAGATGTGGTAGAGTGGTTACCAGTCAGGTTTAGCTGAACACCTCATGCTTGAATGCCAGCGTTGGCCACTTACTCCCCTACAAAAGGAAATAGGATGATTTCAATGTCTTTATCCTCCCTCTATTAAGGAGTCATGAAGACTCAATGAGATGATGAATTTAAAGCACTTAGCACAGAGTACTATGCTAAATGAAATAAGTCAAAGAAAAAAAGATACCATATGAACTCACTTACATGTAGAATCTAAAAAACAAACAAACAAACAAACAAACACCAGAAACAGACTCATAAATACAGACTGGTAACTCCCAGAGGAGAGGGAATAGGGGGATGGACAAATGGGTAAAGGAGATTAAGAAGTATAACCTTCCAGTATAAAATAAAGAAGTCACGGGGATTAAAAGTATGCGTAGGGAATATAGGTCAATGCAGTTGCAATAACATTGTACGGTGACAGATGGTAGCTATACTTATCATGGTGAGCACTGTGTAATGTATAGAATTGTTGAATCACTGTTGTACTTCTGAAATTAATATAACATTTGTCAACTCTAATGAAAATGGGGGCACTCTGCACAGTACCTGTTGCATAAGTTCTCAAATGTCAGCTGGTCATAGTAGCTGTTGTCATTGCCATTGTATTGTAAAAACTATAAGACACAGAATTACAGGCCTTTGGAGACAAATTTCAGTTATGGATGACTTCATTTCTAGTATGGCTGAGGATTCTAAATCCAGAGTCAATATTGTTTGATAAACCAGAAAATAAAAGGATTAACACCTAATAGACCTTAGCATTCCTGAAAACTAGATTTACATCAAACTTTAGGCGTTTGGTGTTGACTTTCATAAGAGTTTGTGCCTATTTATTTATTTATTTTTAATGTTTATTTTAGAGAGAGTGTGTGAGCAGGGGGAGGGGCAGAGAGAGAGAGGGACACACAAAATCTGAAACAGACTCGAGGCTCTGAGCTATCAACAGAAAGCCTGATGCAGGGCTCGAACTCACAAACTAGGAGATCACAACCAGCACCAAAGTTGGATACTTAACTGACTGAGCCACCCAGGTGCCCCATAAGAGTATGTATCTAAACAAAAATACCACTCTTTCTAAAAGCCTAAGTAAACTTTATTATTTAATGAAATACAGCCTTTTATAGAGATAACTGCATCAATGGATCTTAGACATTCTCTTAAAAAAGCTCCATATAGGAGAACACTATTAGAGGTTAATAATTGAAAGATCTAATTAAAATTCCATATCTGAATATTAAGGAACTGTTTTTGGTTTTTGTTTTAATGGAGATATAATCCACACATAAATTTTACCTTTTGACTATGTACAATTCAGTTGTTTTTAATAGGCTCACAAAGTTGTGCAACCATCAACCACTCTATAATTCTGGAATTTTTTTTTTTATTTGAGAGACAGACAGCAAGCAGGGGAGGGACAGAGAGTGAGGGAGACAGAATCCCAAGCAGGCTCTGCACTGCCAGCACAGAGCCTGATGTGGGGCTTGAACTCACAAACCGTGAAATCATGACCAGAACTGAAGTCAAGAGTCGGATGCTTAACTGACTGAGCCACCCAGGACCCCCTATAATTCTGGAATATTTTTATCATTCTACAGAGGAACTCCATACCTATTAGCAACCACTCTCCAGAATGTACATGTAGACACTGTTTATTTCTTAATGCATGGTAATAGTATTATGATTATTTTAAAGAGTTCTTATATTTTGTGATATATCCTAAGATAAAGATAAAATTACATGATATGTAGGAATTGTGCAAAATAATCCACAAGTGAAGATATAGTTAAGACAAGATTAACCATGTGCTAACAATTTTAATTCAAGATCATTATTTCTATTTTAGTATTTGTTTGAAACTCTCCATAATAAAAAAAAAACAACACTTAAATATAACACATGAAATTTCAGGTAAGAATTTTAACCAAATCTACCTAAGACATACCTTTCTGATATAAGTCTTTGACACTAAAAATAATCAGAATAAGGACTCTCAACTACAAAAGATGAAATAAAAATATTACATTCCCATGTCACATAAACATGAAACATTTTATCTTTAACCAGTTCTTATTCAATCTTTGTGCACCCTTTTATCGGTGTCTTTTGTAAGTCACATGCAGTTTTGTAAGTAGCATAATAATATAGCAAACTGTCAGTAGCATAAAGCCTCCCCATTCAGAGAAGCATTGACTTTTGATTAGAGATATTTAGTCCATTTACATTTAATCACTGATGATTGGATTTAAATATATGATTCTCCTACTTATTTTTTATTTCACCTGTTCTAGGTTCCCCTTTTTCCCCTTTCATACATTTTTTAAAAATCAAATATATTTTTTATTATTCCACTTTTTTTCTCATTTGTTAGTTTTCCCTGTTCATTTAGCAGCAACCTTAGAGATTACAACATTCATCCCTAACTTACTGAGTTTAATGTAAATTAATTCATGTTACTATTTCCCAGATAATACAGAACTTTTGAACACTTTATCTCTATGTCTCTCCCACATTTTATACTAATGTTGACATGTATTTTATTTCTATTTTAAACCCCATAAGCCATTATTATTGTGGTATATGGTCAATATTCCTGTAGATTTACCCACATATTTATCATTTTTGTTTTTAATTTTTGTTCTTTTTTGTTCTTAATTTTTCTTAATTTCTAGGCCTGTAAGTGTATATTCTATATTTCTTAAGTTTTTTAGTTTCTCTTTTAGTATAGGTTTCCTAGTGATGAACTGTCTCATTTTTTATTTGAAATGTCTTTATATTTGACTTCATAATTGAAGAATATCTCTGGTTCTTCAATGGGTATAGTTAATTTTTTAGCACCTTAAAGATGTCATTTTATTGTCTTTTGGATTTATTTAGGTCCCTGGATACTTTCATGATTTTCTCTGTGTCATTGGCTTTTAGTGATTTTACTATGATGTGTCTAAGCATGGTTTTCTTTATATTTATTCTGATTGTTCGAATCTGTGGTTTGACATGTTTAATCTCTTTGGAGAAATTTTCTACCAATATTTTTCAAATGCTTCTTCTGCCCCTTTCTTACTTTCCCTCTCTTTCTATCACAAGTATGTTAGACTTTCCACATGTCTTATGTCTTTTCTCTATTTTCTATCTTTTTTTTTTCCTCACCGTAGCTGAGTGTGGATTTATTTTTTAATATCTTTCAGATGAGCTATGTCTAATCTGGTATTAAATCTATCAGTTGTGTCCTTGATTTCACTTACTGTAACTTTCAATTCTAGTATTTCTATATGATACAGAAATGAATAAATCCAAGTTTTTGATGAAATTTCCCATATTTTAAAGTCTGCACCTGGTACCACCCAATCTCTGGATCACCAGTCTGTTTCTATTGTCTATTTTCTCACTTGGATCTCTGGATAATGTTTTAATTCTCCAGAAAAGAGATTTTTTGTTTTGTTTTGTTTTTTGTTATTTTTTTTTTTTTAAGTCTCTGGCAGGTAACTAAACCTTCCCACCTTCACCCAATAAAGAACTAAGAAAATCAAAGTAGAATTTCATTCTTTGCAAAGCTGATATATTTCTGCTTCATCTTTCCTCCTAGGGTATGGTCCTTCAGGGGTCCCAATAGAAAGTCTCAAGTATTTACTAAAGTACCTTTACCTTCACAGGTCCTGAATTACAGTTTTTATTCTCTGCAACATAAAGAGATTGCTGACAATTCTGCTTGCTTTTTAGTGTCTTTGCAGCTACACTTTGCAAGCTGGCAAACACTCCAAGGAGAAACAGGTACAGCATATTGGATTCATGATATTTTGCCATTTCTCTGAGATCTTGGCCTCTCAACTCCTAGCTGACTTATCAGCCTCAAAATCCAATTTTGTCTCACCATGCCCGTAAGATTGTTAAAAGCTCTACTCAGTTTCTCAACCTCTCTCCTCAAGGCAACTATGAATCAACAGATGCTTTGAGGAATAAAGCATCATAGAATGTCAAAACCCATTCAGTGTATTTCCCTTCTCTCTTGAATCCTGGCACCTCAATTCCTAGCTGACTTGGTAGTTCTCTGATTCTTTCAAGCATATTATTGTTTTTGTATTTTGTTGAGTTTTCTAGTTATTCTAGGCATGAGCAATGGATTGCTACAAACTATTCCTTTCAATCTAGAGACAGATCTTACATGTTTGGATGTAATAAAGTACATATATAAAACAATGGGATAAGGGGACAGGGGAACAAATGAGGAAAGACAGAGAAAGGGGGAGAATCTCTAGAAGGCTCCATGCTCAGCACAGAGTCCAACACGCGGCTCAATCCCATGACCCTGGGATCATAACGTGAGCTAAAATCAAGAGTTGGATGCTAAACCAACTGACTGAGCCACCCAGGTGCCCCGGTCCTTAACTCTTGATCTCAGGAACTCTTTAATTTCTTTTTTTTTTTTAATTTTTAAATATTTATTTATTTTTGGGAGAGAGAGACAGAGAGACAGAACACAAGCAGAGGAGGGGCAGAGAGAGAGAGGGAGACACAGAATCTGAAGTAGGCTCCAGGCTCTGAGCAGTCAGCACAGAGCCCGATGTGGGGCTTGAACTCATGAACTATGAAATCGTGACCTGAGCCAAAATCGGGTGCTTAACCCACTGAGTCACTCAGGTGCTCCTTTACTTTCTTAATTCTTAAAGACTGCAAAGAACATTTGTTTAGGTGGGTTAGATCTATTAACATTGACCATATTAGAAATTAAAACTGTAATTCTAATTTTTTAAAAATATTTTAAGTGTTTATTAATTTTAAATAGCAATAATAAACTCATTGCAGATTAACAAGTAATTTTATGAAAAGAATCTACTTTCCATAACAAAAAAATTGGTAGAAGAGTGGCAATGTTGTTCATTTTTGCAAATCTCTTTAATGTCTATATTAATAGGATAGAGCTGGATTGTCTGTTATCTGATTCTGTATTCTATTACCATATATTGTTTTGGTTGAAATATATGAAGAAAATGTAGCCTCACACACAGGTGAGGTTTAAAAAAAAGTTTTCATTATCAAACAGATTTATTTAAAATATTAATGTCTGCCTTAAAAATACATCTGCACTTGCCAGATACTGTGCATATGAATTTTGCTGTTGTTACTTTTTATACACCCATGGAAATAGAGTTTACAAATGCTTTAAACATTGCCAATTCCTCAGGATCGTAATAATAATTCGACAACAAATACTTACAAAATATTCATGCCTTTTCTTTTTTTATTTGTTAGTGTTTTTTTTTGTTAATTCCCATGATATTATTAACTGCTCTTATGATATCTCTGAATTACATTTTTTGAGATAAATATTAAAGAGTTTATAGATTACCCATTTACACATTTTAAGGCAGAAGATGATTATATCCAGGGACGGACTTGAGGGAGTTATAAATGGAAGAGATAAACTTGGTTTGAGGTGATGGCAAAATAAAATTGTTAAAGGGAAGAGAGACATTTTTTATTTTTAAATTAGAGATATTATTGCCCAAAGGGAGGGACAGACAAATAGGTCACTTATATTGCTTTCATGTCTAAAATATAATTTCATAGGAGAAAAAGAAAAAGGATTATGATTTATAAACAAAAGGGAAAGGATAGGTAATATGAATGGATAAAAGAGAAGATAAATTGGAAATATGGATTAAAAGTGAAGAAAGATTGAGAAATTAAAAACAGACACATGTTTAGGAGGCAATTGTACATGAGACCATCTTTCAATAAATCCTATCATTCCAGCCTGGTGGAGACTATTCTCTTACCCCTTCCTCATGTACTAGTTATTTTCTAAGGCTATTAAGGATGGGATTTGAATCTTTGAGGAGAAGAGGCTGCAAAAACACTGGACTGAGTTGATATTGCCCCTTGTAGGGCTCACAGAGTGCTCTTCAAGACTAACTAACCCAGACTATGGGAAAGGCACTCATAGCCATAGAATGCATGAATGTTCATTCTTTCAATTATCCTGTAAAAATACTAATTATAGGGGCGCCTGGGTGGCTCAGTCCATTAAGCATCCGACTTCAGCTCAGGTCATGATCTCGCGGTCCGTGAGTTCCAGCCCCAGTGTCGGGCTCTGTGCTGACAGCTCAGAACCTGGAGCCTGTTTCGGATTCTGTGTCTCCCTCTCTCTCTGACCCTCCCCCGTTCATGCTGTCTCTGCCTGTCTCAAAAATAATAAACTTTCAAAAAAATTACTAATTATAGAGTAGGAATTAAGGAAATTCTGTCTTCTCTCTTTGAAGTTTTAAAGAGAGAAAAAAAAGAAGGAACAGTGGGGCATCAATTTGACCTTGACTCTGCAGCCCAAAGTTTCACAGTTTCCCAATCATGGGAAATAAACTAGCTCTGGCCACACGGACTTGAGCCAAGCACAAGTCAAGGACACATGCTGGCTAATGGTAGACTGTGCAATTGTTACTCTCTGGGTATTTTCCAAATTCCTTCAGTTACTGCTAAACACTTAGTATAAATTTGCCTCGGTTGTACAGGGTTGGGGGGTGGGAGGTAGGAGGGTCTAAGCCCACAGTTAAGGCAGAAGACAGTAGGCCCTCTCTTGAGCTTGAAAAATGATAGCAGCAGCAGTCACTGGTGGATGAAGGTAGACCCAGTAGAACCATGATACATTGAGGGCCACCAGCATCACAGCCAGCGATGTAGCTGTTTGGGAAAGAGGACAGCATGGCAGAACCTAAAGACTTATTTCTGAGTAGGAGGCCTGGGTGGCTCAGTCCGTTAAGCGTCTGACTCTTGATTTCTGCTCAGCTCATGATCTCACATTTCGTGGGCTGAGCACCATGTCGGGCCCTGCACTAATGATGTGGAGCCCACTTGGGATTCTCTCTTTCTCCTTCTCTCTCTGCCCCTCCCCCACTCGAGCTCGCTCTCTGTCTCTCAAAATAAATAAGTAAACTTAAGAAAATCATTAAAAAAGATGTATTTCTTCATAAATGCGGAAAAAGATGCAGGCTTTTTGAGAATTAATTTTAAGCAGCAAAGCAAGTAGGGGATCATGCTACATAAAAGCTATTAACTTCCTTAGTAGCTCTAGGGTCAGCAGGTTAAAAGACAAACTTGGGCTAAATTTTAATGTTTATGTTTCTTACAAATTGCCTTTTAATTAGTGTTTTGAGACTTTCCTCTGAAATCAGCAAGTGAATCAAGAAAGAGGGGCCTTTTATTTGTTACAGAAACATTGCCTATTGCTTAGTTCACTATTCTACCCCTTCTGCGGGACTTGCCCTAGAGGATGTTTCCCATTAATATCTTGGCTTTGTCCTTTCTCTACTAGTTTTACTAAAGCCAGGATTAGTCTAGCCCAGTATAACACACAGCCCTGTGTGAAATTGTAACTTTATTTCTCCAACTTTGAAAATGGCTAACAGCCCTTATCAGCAAATAAACACCTCCTACTGCAGACAAGTAAAGTGATTGAGAAACCCATAAAAAGCCAAGGAAACAAAGCCCAATGAAGTTAAAACAAATTTCAGTGCTAGGTCTCCATTGACCTCAACGGTAAATACAAAAAGCAAACATGTTTATTGGCCCTCTTTTGATTATAAGTCAGTATTATTGCACTGTTTTCACATCTACTAGTACCTTCTTAGTTGGAATCTTCCAGTAAAACACTCAAAATGGGCATTTTTAGAGAGAGAGAGGCACAACTACTCAGATTCTAACTCGTAAAGTTGTGGGTTTTCTAGGGCTTACTTAGAATTATACCATACATGTGAATAATAGAGTTCTAAAAACCAAACTCCAGCTTTATAAAACACACGTTTAAATTTTGTTGGATAAAGAAAATAGGCATCTCAAAATTGGAACAAAATATTTAGAATGCTCTTTCAAGAAATAACAGTCTAGTTAAATATAACTAATGAAATAGAGCACAAAGACTCATTCTTACAATGTGATCACGTATTAAACTGCATTTCTATACCTGGCAGCAACAAAAAGTTTGAAAAAAATCATTTACCCTGAAAAAGAGAACACTTTTGATCATGATTGCTAATCATCAAATACTGTAAAACCCAGTAGCTAGAAAGTTTATACTTGATCTATGTAATCTCAAAGGTCTGAATTTAGATATTATCAGCAAAACCTATAGAGAGAAATATTTTGTCTAGAGACAAGTGAGGGTCCAAGTGTAGGATGAGCCTGAACTCACCTCCTACCCAGACACACCAAATCTACACTTAGATATAGCACAATTCCCCCTGCAGAAGAACGGAGGATTGATTGAACAGTCTGCACAACAGATGCTAGAGGGGCCACATAGATAAGGGTGGGAGAGACAGAGACATGGTAATGAGAGGAACACCATCTCTCATGCAAGGACGTGAAGTAGGGAGGGATGTCACTGAGCCCATGCACAGAGTCACCCACCCTTGGCACAGTGAAAACAACAGTGGTTTAAGGAGCAACTAGACTATAAGTGAAGGAAATCCATTTATTAGCCCTAGAATGCCTGCCAAATCGGTTGAGAACTGCTGGAACTCTCTCCAGGGTCAGAGGCCCCAGCCAGCACAATATTTTATTTTCCGTCCACCCTGAATAATGTCTGCAAGAGCAGGACCCAGATGTTCTAGCTGGTCAGTTAGGGCCATCCCAGTATGCTCCAGGCCCCTCATCTGCCCCATCTCAACTGTCCCACCAAGGAAGCCCCAGCACAGTGTGCTCCAAGACTCCCCTGCTTGCACCTCACCCAGCCATTCCATCAAGGCAACCCCAGTGCAGTGTGCCTCAAGACTCCCCAGCCTACACCTGCTCCAACTCCAACTGTCCCATCATGGTGGCCCTGGCACAGCCACTGGCCCATACCCACTCCAGATGTCCTGTCACAATGGTCCTAGGACTGAATGCCCCCAAACACCAGAGCTAGGAACCGCTCTAGCTCCAGCCATCCAGTCAAGGTAACTTGCATGTGGAGTGCCTGGGGACCCTACCATCCCACATCTGCACCAGCTAGCTGGTCTGCCAAAGCCTCCAGGTACATCCAATCTACACAGGGAATAGTCCTACACAAGGCTACTTCTTCAAGACCAGAAGACGAAGCTCTCCCACCTAATGCATAGAAACAAACAGAAAGTCAGATAAAATGAGGAGACAGGAAAATATGTTCCAGACAAAAGAACAAGATAAAACCCAAGAGGAAGAGGGACCCAATGAAATGGAGAAAAGTAATTTACCTGATAAAGAGTTAAAATTAATGGCCATCGAGATCTACCAAACTCAGGAGGAGAAGAATGGAAGAACAGAGTGAGAACCTCAACAGAGTTAGAAAATATAATAAAAAAACAATTATAACTAAAGAACCCAATAACAAAAATTAAAAATACACTAGGAGGAATTAATAGCAGAGTAGATGATTCAGGACAGATCAACTTTGAGGAAGACAGAAGAGTGGAAATCAGCCAATCAGAAGAACAAAACAAAACAAAATTTTTTTAAATTAGGATAGTTTAAGGAAAATCTGGGACAACATGAAGTGTGCTGATATTCATATTACAGAGATCCCAGAAGGAGAAGAGAGAGAGAGAGACCAAAAAAAAAAAAAAAAAAAATCTATGAAGAAATAATGGCTGAAAATTCCCTTAACCTGGAGAAGAAAACAGACATACAGGTCCAGGGAATGCAAAATTTCAACTAAGACGAACTCAAAAATATCCACACCTAGACATACTATAAACTAAAATGGCAAAATTTAAAGAGAGAATCTTAAAGGCAGCAAGAGAAAAACAATCATACACAAGGGAAATCCCATAAGACTATCAGGTGATTTTTCTGAAGAAACTTTGCAGACCAGAAGGGAGTGGCAGGATATATTTAAAGTGTTGAAAAGGAAAAACTTACAATGAAGAATACTCTGCCTGGAAAGGTTATCATTTGGAATTGAAGGAGAGAGAAGAGTTTCCAGATAAACAAAATCTAAAGAAATTAATCACCAGTAAACTGGCCTTACAAGAAATGTTAAAGGGTTGGTCTTCTTTAAGCAGGAAAAAAAAAAAAAAAAAAAAGGCCTTAACCAGAAATAAGAAAATATATTAAGGAAAGAATCTCACTGGTAAAGGCAAGTATATAGTAAAGGCAGTGGACCAGGCATTTAAAAAGCTAGTTATAATACAGTAAAATCAACTATAACTACAGTAAGTAGTTAAGGGATACACAAAAAGATGTAAAATGTGATCTCAAAACAAAACGTGGTGGTGGGGGGGGGGGTGGATAGAAATGTAGTGCTTTTAGAATGCATTTGAACTTAAACTGTCACCTTAAAATAGACTGCTAAATATATAGGTCAATATATATAAACCTTACGGTAACTAAAACCCAAAACCCTATATTAGATACACAAAATAATAAAGAGAAAGGAACCCAAACACTAAAGAAAACCACCAAACCACTAGAGATGAAGAGAAGAAGAAAAACAATAAAAGACAACAGAGAAGAATTACAAAAAGAATCAGAAAACAATTAACAAAATGGCAATAAGTACATATCTATCAATAGTTACTTTAAGTATAAATGCACTAAATGTTCTAAGGAAAAGACACAGGGTGGCTGAATGGATAAAAATACAAGATCCTTTTATATGCTGTATACAAAAGACTCACTTGAGATCTAAAGACATACACAGGAGTGCTTGGGTGACTCAATCAGTTAAGTGTCAGACTCTTGATTTTGGCTCAGGTCATGCTCTCAGGTCATGGTTCATGATTCATGATTCATGGTTCATGAGGTTGAGCTCCATGAGGACAGCATGGAGCCTGCTTGAGATTCTCTCTCTCTCCCTCTCTCTCCCCAATCTTTGCTCTTTTTCTCTCTCTCTCTCAAAATAAATAAATAAACAAACATGAAAAGAAAGTTAAACAAAAACACACACTGAAAGTGAAGGGATGGAGAAAGATACCCCAGGCAAATGGAAACAAAAAGAAAACTGAAGTAACAATACTACTTAAGACAAAATAGACTTTAATTTTTTTTTAATTTTTTAAAGTTTAATTTATTTATTTTGAGAGACAGACAAGGAAAGCCGGGGGGGAGGGGGGGTGCAGAGAGAGAGGTAGAGAGAGAGAGTCCCAAGAAGGCTCTGCACTGTCAGCATGGAGCCTAATGCAGGGCTCAAACTAACAACCTGTGAGATCATGACCTGAGCCAAATCAAGAGCCATTGCTTAACCAACTGAGCCACCCAGGCACCCCTAAGACAAAATAGAGTTTAAAGAAGACTGTAACAAAATATAAGAAAGGGCATTACATAATAGTAAAAGGATCAATCCAAGAATAGGAAATAGCATTCATAAATATTTATGGACCCAACACAGGATAATCTAAATATATAAAGCAAATATTAACAGACATAAAGGGAGACATTGACAGCAATATAATAATAGTAGGAGAATTTAATACTACACTATCAATGGATAGATCATTCAGACAGAAAAACAATAATGATACATTGGCCTTAAGGGACATTAGACTGGATGGACTTAATAGACATATACAGGACACTTAATCCCAAAACTGCACAATAACTATCTTTTCAAATGCACATAAAACATCTTCTAGGAGAAATCACATGTTAGTCCACAAAACAAGGTTCAAAAAATTAAAGAAGATAAGAATCCTATCAAGAATCTTTTCTAACCGCAATGATATGAAACTGGAAATCAATTACAAGAAGAAACTAGGATAACAGAAACATATGGAAAATAAACAATATCCTACTAAAAACCAAGGAGTTGATGAATAAATCAAAGAAAAGATAAAAAATACCTGGCAAGAAATGAAAATGCAAACAGAACTTTCCAAAATCTATAGGACACAGCAAAAGCAGTTCTAAGAGGAAAATTCATAGTGACATAAGCTTACTTCAAGAAACAAGATAAATCCCAAATAAACAATCTTACTTTACACATAAAGGAACTAGAAAAAGAAAAAAAAAAACAACAAATTCCAAAGTTAGTGGAAGGAAGGAAATAAAAAATCAGAGTGGAAATAAACAAAATAGAGACTAAAAGAAACAATAGAAAAGATCAATGAATCTAAAGCTAGTTTGCTAAAAATACAAACAAAACCAATAAACTTCTAGCCAGATTCATCAAGAAAAAAAGAGAAAGAGAGGGATCCAAAATAAAATTAGAAATGAAAGAGGAGAAGTTACAACTGATACCCTAGATATATACAAAGGATCATAAGAAACTACTCTGAACAATCATTTGCCAACAAATTGGTAAACCTAGAAAAAATAAATTCCTAGAAATACTCAACCTTCCAAGACTGAATCACAAAGAAATAGAAAATCTGAATAGACCTATCACAAGTAATAAAATTGAAACAGTAATTTAAAAACTCCCCCAAACCAAAATTCAGGACAAGATTGATTGACAGGTGAATTCTACCTGTCACATAACCTTGGCACATAACCTTCCCACATTATACCAAAAAATTGAAGACGAAAGAATGCTTCCAAACTCATTTTATAAGGCCAGACTTACTCTGATGCCAAAACCAGACATACCTCCCCCCCGCCACACACACATACACACATGCATGCACACACAAATTTTTTAAAAAAAGGGAAAATGAGGGAAAAAATAAAATTACAGGCAAATATCCCTCATGAACATAGATGCAAAAATCCAGAAAAAATATTAGGAAATTGAATTTAACAATACATTTAAAGGATTACACATCACAATCAAGTGGAATTTATTCCAAGAATGCAATAATGGTTCAACATCCATAAATCAACCAACATGATACAACACATTTACAGAAGATAAAGAGTATATGATTAACTCACTAGATGCAAAAAAAATGCATTGGACAAAATCCAAAATTTTTTCATGATAAAAACTCAACAACATAGGTATAAAAGGTACATACCTCAACAGAATAAAGGCCATATGTGACAAACCCACAGCTAACATCACACTCAATGGTGAAAAACTGAAGGCTTTTTCTTTAATATCAGAAACAAGACAACAATGCCCACTCTCACCATTTTTATTCAACATAACCCTAACCACAACAATTAGGCAAGAAAAAGAAATAATAGGCATCTAAAATGGAACAGCAGTAAAACCGTCATTATTTACAGACAGGATACTACCTACATAAAATCATAAAGACTCCACCATAAAACTATTAGAATAAACAAATTCAATGGAGTCACAGGGTACAAAATTAGCATACAGATATTGATTGTGTCTCTATACACTATTAATTAGCTATCAGAAAGAAAAATAAGAAAACAGTCCAGTTTACAACTGTATCAAATAAAATTCCTAGGAATAAATTTAACCATGGGGGTGAAAGACCTGTACACTGAAGACTATAAGACATTCATGGGAAAAAAAATGAAGACAACACAAATAAATGGAATGATATACAATGTTTGTGTATTGGAAGAATATCATTAAAATGTCCATGCTACCAATAGCAATCTACAGATTCAATTCAATCTCTACTAAAATTCCAATGGCATTGTTCACAGAACTAGAGCAAAGAGATCCAAAATTTGTATGCAACCACCAAACACCTCAAACAGACAAAGCAATCTTTTTTTTTCTTTTTTTTTTTTTTTTTTTTTTATTTTTAAATTTTTTTTTTTTTTCCAACGTTTATTTATTTTTGGGACAGAGAGAGACAGAGCATGAATGGGGGAGGGGCAGAGAGAGAGGGAGACACAGAATCGGAAACAGGCTCCAGGCTCTGAGCCATCCGCCCAGAGCCCGACGCGGGGCTCGAACTCACAGACCGCGAGATCGTGACCTGGATGAAGTCGGACGCTTAACCAACTGCGCCACCCAGGCGCCCCAAAGCAATCTTGAGAAAGAACAACAAAGCTGGAGATATCATGCTCCCTGATTTCATACTCTACTACAAAGCTATGGTGATCAAAACAGTATGGTACTGGAGCAAAATCAGACCCATAGATCAGTGGAACAGAATAGAAAGCCCAGAAATAAACCCATGCCTAATATGGTCAATTAATTTACTATAAAGAAGTCAAGACTATAGGATGTAGAAAAATGGTCTTTTCAATAAATAGAAAAGGATGAAACAATTATGGGTATGGAATATAAAACTCTAAGTTAATAAAAAAAAATTTCCAGATATTAAGCAAGACCTGAATTTATATATTCAAAAGGCCAATTTTGTATATGGAAAAATAGACAAAGAATGATCAACTAAAGTAAATGAATTCAATTCTCAACATAAAAGACAAATACAATAAAGGAAACAGAAGAAAGCAGAAGGAAAGGAAAAATAAAGTATAAATCTTAAAATGCTGGTTTACAGAAAATATCAACAAAACAGACAAACCATTAACTCTCAATCAAGAAATAAAAAGAAAGACTGGGGGAAAAACAAATATAACAAATATAACAAAGTATAACAAAAAACAAAAGAAATCACAAGGGGGATAGCAAGGCCTGAAATAGAAGAAATTTTTAAAAGATCTTCAAACGTTACTTCACAGAACTTTACAGAAAATAGAAAATTTACATAAAATTGCTAGTTTCCAAGGAAAATATAATTTTCCAAAATTGGACCAGTAAAGTTAAAAGTACTCAGGCAAATTTCTATAGAGGAAATTGAGGAAATTATCAAAGTCCTACCCTTCAAAAACACCAAGGAGTGGATAGTACAAGATGGCAGTGTAGGAGGAACCTGAACTCACCTCTTCCTACAGACATACCAAATCTACAATTTCATGTAGAATAATTCCCACTGAAAGTATAAACTCAAAACTAGCTGAACAGCTCCCTCCACAACAAGGGATAAAACAGCGTATCAAGATGGGAGGAGGACAGAGATATGGTCCTGCCAAAAATTCTATCCCCAATGCATCAACATACAATAGGAAGGAATCACAGAGGCTCAGAGCCTCTTCCCAAGTGAGGAGGAGTTTGTTTGTGCTCCATATGGATTATCCCAACCTTGGGAATATGCAGTAGCAAAATGAGGCCCCCAAAACATATGGCTTTGGAAATCAATAGGGCTCCTGTCCAGAGGACCCAGAGAGCTAGGAGGGATCTGAGATACTTCTTTTGAGGGTTTTGTGTGCTCTCAAAACAAAACAAACAGAAAAATAAAAACCAAAATTCAGATACAGAAAACTGATCAGCGGTTATCAGCGGGGAAAAGGATTGGAGATTAGGCTAAAAAGGTGAAGGGGATAAATATGGCAATGCATGATAACCAGGCATATTTGCTGATCACTTTGTAACGTATGCAAATATTGAGTTATTATGTTGTATACCTGAAACTAGATGTTCTATATGGTTTTTTAAGAATAAAAAAAAAAAGGAAAAAACAAACTCAGATGTTTCACAGAGGAATTTTATCAGAACTTCTACATCTGGATAATCACATTGTCACATAAATTATTCCAGAAGAAAAAAAAAATGAAGACTTCCCCCCTTTTTTGTTTTATAAAGCAAGTAACATTGATACCTAAATCTGATAAATACATCATAAGGGCATGACAAATATCATAATCCAGTTTCACTTACACCCACACACACAAAAAGAGAACAAAGTATTAGCAAAAAGAACCCAACACTGTTTATAAAAAATCTTCCAAGAATGGAAGATTATTATAATATTAGTTAATCCAATAATGTAAATTGCCATCTTAATAGAGCTAAGAAGGAAAATAATATAAATGGATTAGATATTAAATTTCAAAATAAATAATCATTCAAATAGAATAGAATTGATATGTACTTCCTTAACATAATAATGTAGTTCAAAGCATACACCTGCACACACACACACACACACACACACACACACACACACACACCTCCATCATAAACCATTACCTTACCTAATGGGGAAATATTAGAGGCACTCACAGTAAAATCAAGAAGAAGGCAGGAATGCCCAATGTCTTCAATACTATTAATTTGGAGGAATCAGTCAATACAATTGATAAAAGAAAGTAATGAAAAGCATAAGAAATAGGAAAGAAGTATAATTACTTCTTTCACAGATGACACAAGATGATAGTATAAATGGAAAGACCAAAAGGCTAAAAGATAAAATTAACACAAGCAATAAAATAATATAGTAACATAGTAGAATGTAAAATGGTCATTAAAAAATCCACAGCTTTACATTTGTAAGTGATATCCTGTTAGATGAAATGAGGAAAGGGAAGATGTCAGAATAGGATGTGCCAGAAATCCCTATCTATCTTCACTTAGACAACAATTGCACAGGCAGAATCTGTCTGATGTAACTATTCTGGAAGTGTGGAGTCTAGTGAAGGATTACAACCTCCAGAGAAAAGCTTGGAATGTAAATTGTGCCAAAACTCTGGCAATTTTAGCTCTTAGAAACTTATACATAGTTTGCAATATCCAGGGTAGGCAAAAAGGACTTTGTCTTCCTAGTAGTTGGAGTCTGTGCTCTGATTACTTGCTGCTTCTGACCACAAAAGTACAGACCAAGAGGCAGGCACCCATTCATTTTTGCACTTCCTCCATTGTTGCAAGGACCTCTCTCCCTCCAACTGAAATGGACTTCCAGGGGATTTAAAGTGCTGGCACCCCACCCCACCCCCACCCTTTTGGGAGCTTGACTTTAAAGACTAAGACATTCAAAAACAACTACATATATGGGAAGAACTAGAAAGTGACTGCACATCCAGGGGAAAACTCAAAACAATGGAGAAGACCTTAAGTTTACACCTCAGGCTGATCCTTGGCAAAGACACAGCCTACAACAACAACAACAACAACAACAACAAACAAGAAGAAACAACAGTAACACAAAACAGAAAACCCTGGGGAAGGGGGAGACTCTGGTTTCAGAGTTACCATGTTATAAATTCAAAAGTCCAGCTTCAACAAAAAACACCACAAAACATACAAAGAAATGGAAAACTATAGTCCGTTTAAAGGAAAAAATATAGATAGAAAATGTCCTTGAAAAAGACGTGATGGCAGATATACTAAAGGTTTTTTTTAATGCCTGAAATATGCTCAAAGAAGTAAAGAATGATAATGGAGAAAATCAAGAAATTTAACGTGAGAACAAAATGAAAACATCAATAAAGAGACATAAAACCTAAGAAACCAAAAAGAAATCTTGGAGCTGAAAAGTACAATAATTGAAATAAAAAATTCACTAGAGGGGGGCGCCTGGGTGGCGCAGTCGGTTAAGCGTCCGACTTCAGCCAGGTCACGATCTCGCGGTCCGTGAGTTCGAGCCCCGCGTCAGGCTCTGGGCTGATGGCTCAGAGCCTGGAGCCTGTTTCCGATTCTGTGTCTTCCTCTCTCTCTGCCCCTCCCCCGTTCATGCTCTGTCTTTCTCTGTCCCAAAAAATAAATAAACGTTGAAAAAAAAAAATTAAAAAAAAAAAAATTCACTAGAGGGGCGCCTGGGTGGCGCAGTCGGTTAAGCGTCCGACTTCAACCAGGTCATGATCTCACGGTCCGTGAGTTCAAGCCCCGCGTCAGGCTCTGGGCTGATGGCTCAGAGCCTGGAGCCTGTTTCCGATTCTGTGTCTCCCTCTCTCTCTGCCCCTCGCCCGTTCATGCTCTGTCTCTCTCTGTCCCAAAAATAAATAAACGTTGAAAAAAAAAATTCACTAGAAATATCCAAAGGCAGATTTGAACAGGCAGAAGACAGTCAGTCAACCTGAATATAGGATAATTGAAATTCTTGAAACTGAATAACAGAAAAAAAGAATTAAAAGTGAACAGAGTCCATGGAACTTGTAGGACACCATTAAGTGGACCAGTATATGCACTGTGGGAGTTCCAGGAGGAAAGACAGAGAAAGAATGTGGCAGAGAGAATATCTGAAGAAATACTAACTAAAAATTCCCATATTTGATGAAGTGCATAAGCATCAATATTCAAGAAGCTCAATGAACTCCAAGTAAGATGAATTCAAAGATACTCACACTGAGACACATATAACCAAACTGTTGAAACACAAAGAAAGAATCTTAAAAGCAGGAAGAGAAAAGTGATTCATGATATGTAAGGGAGTGTCAATAATATTATCAAATTTCTCATTAGAAATTTGGAGACCAGAGGGCAATAGGCCCATATATTCAAACTGCTAAAAGAAGAAAACTGTCAATCAAGCGTCCTATCTCGCAAAGATAGTTCTTCCAAAGTGAAGGAGAAAATAAGAAATTTCCAGAAGAATAAAGGCTGAGAAATTTCTTACCACTTGACCCACTTTGCAAGATATGCTCAAAGGAGTCCTACAGGGTGAAATGAAAGGACTCTAGAGAGTAACATGTAGCTGTATGAGGAAATATAAGTTTTAATAAAGGCAAATACATGGGTAATGATAATAGGCAGTATTATAACTATTGTTTGTAACTTTTTGTTTTCTGTATGATTTCAGAGACTAAAGCATTTTAAAGAAACAATTAGCCTAAAAGCTAATATTATTATAATAATGGTTTGTAACTCCAAATTTTGTCTTCTACATAATTTAAGAGACTAATGCATTTAAAAGATTAGTTTATGTTTTGGAGCACCCACGTATAAAGAAATAATTTTGTGATATCAAAGAGCAAAAGGGGTAAAGATGGAGATGTAAAGGAGCACAGTCTTTGTATGTTACTGAAGTTAAACTGCTGTAAGTTCAAATTGGAGGGTTATAACTTGAGGACGTTAAATGTAATCTACATCATAATCACAATGAAAATATTTATAGAACATATAGCAAAAAAATGAGAAAGATTTAAACATTTTACAACAGAAAATTAACCACAAAAGGCAGAACTAATGTAGCAATGGAGGCACAGAAAAGCTGCAAACATATAGAAAACAAATAGCAAAATGACAGAAGTAACCCCCTCCTTTTTAAAAAAAAATTTTTTTTAACATTTATTTATTATTGAGAGATAGAGGAGAGGAGAGACAGAGCATGAGCATGGGAGGGGCAGAGAGAGGAGGAGACAAAGAAAGGAGGAGACACAGAATCCCAAGGAGCCTCCAGGCTCTGAGCTGTCAGCAGGGCTTGAACTCACAAACTCACAAACTCCTTATCAATTATTACTTCAAAGGTAGATAGATTAAACTTTCAGAGAAAGAGAAAAAGAGATTGTGTGAATACAAACACAATATCCAACTATATGTTGTCTATAGAAAGGTCACTTTAGTTTTTTAAATGTTTATTTATTTATTTTGAAAGAGAGGGAGAAAGGGAGAGGGCCTGTAATCGGGGAGGGGCAGACAAAGAGGGAGAGAGAGAATCCCAAGCAGACTCCAAGCTGGCAATGCAGAGCCCTACTCAGAGCTACATCTCTCTTACAAACCATGAGACCATGACTCGAGCCGAAATCGAGTCAGATGCTTAACTGACTGAGCCACCCCAGTGCCCTGAGACTCATTTTAGATCTAGAGACACAACTCAGTTGAAAGTGAAAGGATGTAAGAAGACATTTCGTGCAAACAGTAACTAATACTAACTATACTAATATCAGAAAAAAATAGACTGTAATAACAAGGTTACAAGAGACAAAGGATATTACATATTAACAAAGAGTTCAATGCAGCAAGAAGATCTAACAATTATAAATTTTTACACACTTAATGACCAACTGACAAAATATATGATGCAAACACTAACAGAAATAGTTCTAAAATCACAGTTGGAGACTTCAACACCCACTCTCCATATGGTTAGAACAACCAGACAGAAGATAAGGAAATAGAGGACTTAAACAACAGTCAAACCAACTAGCTCCAACAGGAGCTACAGAATAACAGCATACACATATTTCCCAACTGCACAGGAGACATTCTCCAGGATAGATCATATACTAGGCTACACATTAAGTCTCAATAGATTTTAAATGTTAGGTAGGTACCATACAAAGTATCTTCTCCAATCACAGTGGGATGAAGTTAAAAAACAATCACAGAAACAAAACTGAGAAACTTGAAAATTTGTGGAAATTAAATAAGACTCTCTTTAACAACCAAGGGGTCAAAAAAGAAATCAGAGGGGAAATTAGAAAACACTAAGAGAATGAAAATGAAAATACAACATATCAAACTTATGGGACACAATGAAAACACTGTTAAGTGGGAAATTTATAGCTATAAATGCTTACATTAAAAAAAACAAAAAAGATCCAAATCCACAACTTAACACTTTAAGGAATTAGAAAAAGATGAATAAACTAAACCCAAACCTAGCAAAAGTAAGGAAATAATAGACATTGGAGAAAAGATAAAGTAGAAAATAGAGAAAAACACAGAAAGTTAATAAAACAAAAATTTGGTTATTTCAAAAGATATTAAAAATGACTAATATTTACCTAGATAGACTAAAAAAAGGTAATGCTCAAAATACTAAAATCATAAATGAACATGCGGACATTATTGATTCTATAAGAATACAAAGAATGTAAAAGATTACTCTGAACAACTATATGCCAACAAATTGGATAACCTAGATGAAATGGACATAGTTCTAGAAACTTAACACCTACCAAAACTAAATCACTAGGAAATACAAAATCTTAATAGATTTATCACCAGTAAAGAGATTGAATACACAATCAAAAATCTCCTCCTGACAGGAGGAGAGGGTTCAACATGGTGGAGAAATAGGGGGACCCGAAGTTCCCTTGTCCCTCAAACACAGCAGTATTGAGGCCAGAAGACAGAATTCCAGTAATCTGGGCTACAGAGTGACAGACACATCTCCAGGGGCCCATGTGGACAACCTGGCGGACATAGGTGCATGATTGCGAATTGGGAGAGATAAAACGGGCAGAGTAGGCACAGAAGGAAGGGATGGATCCCCTTCTGTAGAGATGCAAAAGGAAGAAAAAGAGAGGCTGGGAAGTATAGGATTGTATTTGGACAAGAGAAAAACCACAGACCGGGGAACAGAAAAAAACAGAGAAAGAACCAATTTCTAACACAATCCAGCATTGTGGGGCTTTCTTTGGACAGGCCTGCCACCCTGTACACACACCTGGTGGGGAGGGGGAACCAGCCTGGGGTCAGTAGCAACCTCAGAGGTGCAGTCAGAGAGAGAAGTCCCCTCCCTTGAGTGCTGTGGGAAGAAGGCATACAGCCACTCTAAGGACAAAAAATCCTGCAGGTGCCTGCCAGCCAGCGGCCCTTTGTCGCCTGGGAAGAGTGGCACTACCCCAGAACCCTGGTGCGTGGAGTGGGATCCTTTAAACATCAGGGTTTGGATCCCAGCCAAGGGCCTGGGAGGTACAGGAGACTGTGAAGCTGGACAAACTGGCCCACTCATGCCCACATGGGACTGTGAGGAAGGCCTGAACAGACTGGTCTGGGACACCCAGTCAGGTAAGGAGAGACTGGGATGTTGCCATTTTCCCCCCCTTCATCAACAAGGTGGGGCTTCAGGGACCAGACAATGTGCCCACAGTGGAGGCAGGACCCACCTACATCCAAAACATGCCCCTATGTGCCTGGTAACTGGGAACCTACTAGAACAAGATGGACGCTGACCTAACCAGAGGGCCCCTCCTCCAGACCAGCGCATGAAGATTAAAGAACATCCTACTTAAGAATGAATGGGTCAACCAGGCAATTAAAGAAGTAATTTTAAAGAATTTATATGGAAGCATATGAAAATGAAAACACAACAGTCCAAACCCTTTGGGATGCAGCAAAGGCAGTCCTAAGAGGAAAATACATGGTAATCCAGGCCTAATTGAAGAAATAAGAAAAATCCTAAATACAAAATCTAACTGCACACCTAAAGGAACTAGAAGCATAATAGTAAAGAAACCCCAAAGCCAACAGAAGAGAAACAATAAAAATTAGAGCAGAAATACACAGTATAGAATACAAAACAACAACAACAACAACAAAAAAAAAAAAAAACAAAAAACAGTAGAACACATCAATGAATCTAACAGCTGGTTTTTTGAAAAAATAAAACAAAACCAATAAACCCCTAGCCAGACTTTTCAAAAAGAGAAAAGAGAGAACCCAAATAGATAAAATCACAAATGACTGAGAAGAGATCACAACCAACACAACAGAAATACAAACAATTATTAGAGAATACTATGAAAAATTATGTGCCAACAAACTGGACAACCTGGAAGAAATGGACAAATTCCTAGACACCCACACACTACCAAAACTCAAACGGGAAGAAATAGAAAATTTGAACAGACCCATAACCAGCAAAGAAATTGAATCACTTATCAAAAATCTCCCAACACATAAGAGTCCTGGGCCAGATGACTTCCCAGGGGAACTCTACCAGACATTTAAAGCAGAGTTAATAAATACCTATCCTTCTCAAGCTGTTCCAAAAAAAACAAAATGGAAGGAAAGCTTCTGGACTCATTCTATGAAGTCAGCATTACCTTGATTCCCAAATCAGACACAGACCCCACTAAAAAGGAGAATTACAGGCCAATATCCCTGATGAATATGGATGTAAAAATTCTCAGCAAGATACTAGCAAATCGAATTCAACAGTATATTAAAAGAATTATTCACCATGATCAAGTGTGATTCATTTTTGGACTACAGGGCTGGTACAATATTATCAAATCAATCAATGTGATACATCACATTAATAGAAGAAAGGAGAAGAACCATATGATCATGTCAATAGATGCAGAAAAAGTATTTGACAAAATACAACATCCTCTCTTAATAAAAACCCTTAAGAAAGTTGGAATAGAAGGAACATACCTACACATCAAAAAAGCCATAATGAAAAGCCCACAGATAATGTCATCCTCAATGGGGAAAACCTGAGAGCTTTCCCCATAAGACCAGGGATGTCCACTCTCACCACTGTTGTTTAACATAGTGTTAGAAGTCCTAGTCTCAGCAATCAGACAACAAAATGAAATGAAAAGCATTCAAATTGGCAAAAAAAAGAGTCAAAATTTAACTTTTTGCAGATGACATGATACTCTACATGGAAAACCTGAAAGACTCCACCAAGAAGCTGCTAGAACTGATACATGAATTCAGCAAAGTCTCAGGATATGAAATCAATGTACAGAAATCAGTTGCATTTCTATACACCAATAATGCAGCAACAGAAAAAGAAATCAAGGAATCGATCCCATTTACAATTGCACCAAGAACCATAAAATACCTAGGAATAAACCTAACCAAAGATGTGAAAGGTCTGCATCTGAAAGCTATAGAAAACTTATGAAAGAAATTGAAGAAGACACAAAGAAATGGGAAACATTCCATGCTCATGGACTGGAAGAACAAATATTGTTAAAATGTCAATAATACCCAAAGCAATCTACACATTAAGTGAAGTACCAATCAAAATTGCACCAGCATTCTTCTCAGAGCTAGAACAAACAATGCTAAAATTTATATGGAACTACAAAAGACCCTGAATAGTAATGTTGAAAAAGAAAACCAAAGTGGAAGGCATCACAATCCCAGACTTTAGCCTCTACTACAAAGCTGTAATCATCAAGACAGTACGGTATTGGCACAAGAACAGACACATAGACCAATGGAATAGAATATAGAACCCAGAATTGGATCCACAAATGTATGAACAACTAATCTTTGACAAAGCAGGAAAGAGTATCCAATGGAAAAAAGACAGTCTCTTTAGCAAATGGTGCTGGGAGAACTGGACAGCAACATGCAGAAGAATGAAACTGGACCATTTTCTTACACCATACACAAAAATAAACTCAAAATGGATGAAAGACCTACATGTGAGACAGGAAACCATCAAAACCTTAGAGGAGAAAGCAGGAAAAAAAATCTTTGATCTCGGCCGCAGCAATTTCTTAGTCAACACATCTCCAAAGGCAAGGGAATTAAAAGCAAAAATGAACTATTGGGACCTCATCAAGATAAAAAGCTTCTACACTGCAAAGGAAACAATCAGCAAAACTAAAAGGCAATCGACAGAATGGGAAAAGATATTTGCAAATGACATATCGGATAAAGGGCTAGTATCCAAAATCTATAAAGAACTCACCAAACTCCACATCCAGAAAACAAATAATCCAGTGAAGAAATGGGCAAAGACATGAATAGACACTTTTCCAAAGAGAAGACAGCCAGATGGCCAACAGACACATGAAAAGATTCTCAACATCAATCATCATCAGGGAAATACAAATCAAAACCACATTGAGATACCACCTCACACCAGTCAGAGTGGCTACAATTAACAACTCAGGAAAGAAAAGATGTTGGTGAGGATGTGGAGAAATGGAAAGCCTCTTGCACTGTTGGTGGGAATGCAAACTGGTGCAGCCACTCTGGAAAACAGTGTGGAGATCCCTCAAAAATTTAAAAATAGAATTACCCTGTGACCCATCAACAGCACTACTAGGAATTTATCCAAAGCATGTGGAATGCTGAATCATAGGGGCACATGTACTCCAATGTTTACTGCAGCACTATCAACAATAACCAAATTATGGAAAGAGCACAAATGTCTATCAACTGACGGATCGATAAAGAAGATGTGGTTTATATGTACAAAGGAATACTACTTGGCAATAAGAATGAAATCTTGACACTTGCAACAACATGGATGGAACTGGAAGGTATTATGCTAATTGAAATAAGTCAGAGAAAAACAGATATATGTTTTCACTCATATATAGAATCTAAGAAACTTAACAGAAGACCATGGGGGAAGGGAAGGGGAAAAAATAGTTTCAAAAAGAGAGGGAGGCAAACCATAAGAGACTCTTAAATACAAAGAACAAACTGCGGGTGGGTGAGGGTGTGGGGGAGAGGGGGAAATGGGTGATGGGCATTGAGGAGGGCACTTGTTGGGATGAGCACTGGGTGTTATATGTGAGTGATGAATCATGGGAATCTACTCCCAAAGTCAAGAGCACACTGTATACACTGTATACATTAATTTGATAATAAATTATTTAAAAAAAGAAATCACCTGACAAGGAAAAGCCCTGGTCCTTATGGTTTCACTGGTGAGTTTTACCAAACATTTTAAAAAGAACTAATTTTCATCTTTCTCAAAATTTTCCAGAAAGTCGAACAGGAATGAAAATTTCCTAATGTTCATACATTCTATGAGGCCAGCATTATTACCCTGATAGTAAACCCAGACAAAGGCACTGCAGGAAAACTACAGACTAATATCCTTTATGAACATTGATGCAAAGCTCAACAAAATACTAGCAAACCAAATTCACCAGCATAGTAAAAGGATTATACACCATGACCAATGGGATTCATTTCCAGAATGCAAGAATGTTTCAATATATGAAAATTAATCAATTTAATATAACACATTAACAAAATTTAAAAAAAAACCCCATGATCATCTCAGCTGATACAAAAAAAATTAGACAAAATTCAATAGCCTTTATGATAAAAACATAGGTTGAAAGAGTAAAAGTTTTTCCTCTATTATTAGGAAAAAGACAAGGATGCCCATTTTTGCCACTTCTATTTAACATTGTACAGCAAGTTCCAGCTAGAACAATTAGGCAAGAAATAGATGTAAAAGGCACCCAAACTGAAACAGAAGTAAAATTGTCTCTGTTCATAGACAATATGACCTTATGTATAGAAAACTCTAAACATTCCCAAAAAAACTATTATAGCTAATAAATGAATTCAGCAAAGTAGCATGATACCAAGTCAACACACAAAATATGTTGCATTTCTATACACAAATAATAATCAAAGAAGAAATTATGAAAACAATTCCAATTATAATTCCATTTTTAAAATATTTGGAAATTAACCAAGGAGGTGATGGACTTATACAATGCAAACTACAAAAAGTTGCTAAGAGCAATTTATGAAGACATAAATAAAAATACATCTATGTTCATGGATTGGAAGACTTAATACTGTTAAGATGCCAAATATGGCCCAAAGCAACCTACACATTCAATGCAATCCCTCTGGAAATCCTAATAATGTTTCTTTCAGAAAAAGAAAATTCCATCCTAAAATTCATTTACAATCTCAATAGACCCTTGGTAGCCAAAACAATTTTGAAAAAGAACAAATCTGGAGGACTTTAAATACTCTCCTATATGGTCAAAAGATTTTTGACAAGGATGCTAAGACCACTTAATGTGGACAGAATAGTCTTTTTAATAAGTGGTTCTAGGAAAACTGTCACAGACTGGCACAAGAATGAAGTTGGACCCTTACCTAATATCATATATAAAAATTGTTCAAAATGGATCAAAGACCTAAATGTGAGACCTATAAACCAAAACTATAAAGCTCTAGAAGAAAACACAGGGTAAAATCTTCATGACATTAGATTCAACAATGATTTCTTAGATATGAAACCATAAGGCACACACAACAAAAACAAAAGACAGACAAATTGAAGTTCATGAGATTTTTAGAATTTTGTGCATCATAAGACAATATCAACAGAGTAAAAAGACAACCCACAGAACAGGAGAAAAAATATTTGCAAATCATTGATCTGATAAGAGATTAATCTTCAGAATATATACAGAACTAAAACTCAACAACAACAAAATCCAATTTAAATATGGGCACAGGAATTGAATAATACATTTCTTCAAAGAAGACATACAAGTGGCTAACACGCACATAAAAAGATGTTTAAGATCAGTAATCATTAGGAAAATGCAAATAAAAACTACAATTAAATTCACTGCACACCCATTAAAATTGCTATCAAAGAAAAACAAAATAGCAAGTGTCAACGAAGATGTGGAGAAATTAGAACCTTTGTGCATTGCTGGTGAGAATATAAAATGGTAAGAGTCTCTATGAAAAACAGTTTGGCAGTCCTTCAAATAATTTAAATAGAACTACCATATGATCCAGCAATTGTACCTCTGGGTATATTCCCCAAGGAACTGAAAACAGGACCTTGAAGAAATACTTACATACCCATGTTCATAACAGGATTATTCACAATAGTAAAAACATGGAAGCAACTCAAGTATCCACTAACGGACAAATGAATAAGCAAAATGTGGTATATGCATACAATGGAATATTATTCAGCCTTAAAAAGGAAGAAAATTCTCACGTATTCTACCATACAGATGAACCTTGAGGACACTATACTAAGTTAAATACACCAGTCACAAAAAGACAAATACTGTATGATTCCAATAATATGAGCTACTTAGAATAGTCAAAATCATAGCGATGGAAGGTAGAAGGGGGGTGGCCAGGGGCTGGAGAGAGGGAGAAATGGGAAGCTATTGTTCAATGAGCGTAGAGTTTCAGTTTTACAAGAGCTATGGAGATGGATGATGGTAATGGTTGCTCAACATCATGAATGTATTTAATACCTCTAAACTATACACTTGAAAATTGGTTAGGATAAAGGCAAATTTTATGGGTGTTTCATCATAGTAAAAATTTTTTTGAACTAGGCAGATAAAATACTTAGAAACTACCTTAAAATAAATGCAGGAAACTTGTAGGAGGAGAATTTTAATACATTTTTGAAAGACACAAAAGTAGACTTGAACAAATGGAAAGATACATCCTATTACAGGATAAGATTAACCAAATTCCTAAACTTTGGATGGCAATTCTCCAACTTAATTTTATAAATGCAAATGTGATCCCAGTTTTAAACCAACAAGTTTGTTTCTGGAGCCACACAGGCTGATTTTTAGCTTTAAAGTTCCTGTGGAAAAAATAATCATGCAAAATAAGAAAAATAATTTTTAACTTGGGAGAAAAATGGGGATTAGCCCTGTCAGATATGAAAACATATTATTAAACTTCCACAATTAGGGGTGCCTGGCTGACTCAGTCAGTTAAGCGTACAACTTTGGCTCAGGTCATGATCTCGTGACCAGTGAGTTCGAGCCCCGCATTGAGCTCTGTGCTGATAGCTCAGAACCTGGAGCCTGTTTTTGGATTCTGTGTGCCTCTCTCTTTCTCTGCCCCTTCCTTGCTCACACTCTGTCTCTGTCTCTCAAAAATGAATAAATGTTAAAAAAAAAAAAAACTCCCATAATTAAAAGAATATGTTTCAACCACCTGAATAAATAGTAAGACAATGGTATAGGAAAAAAAAAATCCAATACACCAGAACAGACCCAAAAAGATATGGACATCTAGCATCTCAAATCACTGGGAAAAGAAAAATAGATGTTTTTAATAAATGGTGTGGGATAGCCATCTGGGAGGGAAATTGTGGGTCCATTTCTCACATATATACCAGGAGACACTTCAGGCAGTTTTTAGGCAGTTTATTTATTTGTTTATTTTTTAATTATTTTTCAGAGAGAGAGTGCGTGTGTGAGCAGGGGAGAGAGGAAGAGAGGCAAAGAGAATCTTAAGCAGGCTCCATGCTCAGCCTGGAGCCCCTCGATCCCACAACCCTGGGGTCATGACCTGAGCCAAAATCAAGAGTCAGAGCTCAACCACTGAGCCACCCAGTCGTCTCTGCCAGGATACACTTCAAGTGTATCAGGGATCTAAACCAAAATAGTGTAACCATACAAACATTAGAAGAAAACCTGGTGAATGTCTTTATAATCTGACTGTGAGGAAAATTCAGATGCAATGAAAAAAAACATTGTTAAACTCAATTCCATAAAAACAACAATTGAATAGCAAAAATCATACTAATAAAAGTAAAAAACAAATGCATGTTAGGAGAAAATATTTGCAATATCTATCACAGTTAGAAGCTTAATTTCCAACTTTCTAAGGAACCCTTGAGGGAGAGATAGAGAAACCTGACTTGATAGAAAAATGGACAGAAGACGTAAGTACACAATTGACAGAAAAATAGGTGTACAAGTGCCCTTCAAATCTATAACATTTATGTCTTTCACTGTGATGAAATAGGTTAACTCATGCAGCATTGCTGATTAGTGTTCTTATGAAAAGTTCTTCACCTGAATTTCATCATGAGTAAAAAATAGAATAAATTCAGAAGACATATAGAAGACAACTGATTTAGTTATAAAAGTTCCAGGGGAGAAAAAAGGTAGAGAAACATTCTAGATTAAAGGGATGAAAGAGAAAGGACAATGGTGGTAGGGAGCTTCTCAAATGACTCCCACTAATCTTCCCTCTTCCTATTCACACCTTTATGTAATCTATTCGGCATGTATGCATAAGCTCAAAATCCTGCATGTGCCTGCGGTCAGGTTTATCAGGGAGGTTGGACTCAGAGGCCTGCTCCTGATGAACAGAGCACAGCAAAAGTGATGGGTTATCACTCACAAAATTAGTCTGCAAGCAGCAATTTCTTACTCGACACATCTCCAAAGGCAAGGGAATTAAAAGCAAAAATGAACCATTGGGACATCAAGATAAGAAGTTTCTGCACTGCAAAGGAAACAATCAACAAAACTAAAAGGCAGTTGACAGAATGGGAAAAGATATTTGCAAATGACATATTGGATAAAGGGCTAGTATCCAAAATCTATAAAGAACTCACCAAACTCCACACCCGAAAAACAATCCAGTGAAGAAATGGGCAAAGACATGAATAGACACTTTTCCAAAGAAGACACCCAGATGGCCAACAGACACATGAAAAGATGCTCAATATCACTCATCATCAAGGAAATGCAAATCAAAACTACAATGAGATATCACCTCACACCGGTCAGAGTGGCTAAAATGAACAAATCAGGAGACTATAGGTGCTGACGAGGATGTGGAGAAATGGGAACCCTCTTGGACTGTTGGTAGGAATGCAAACTGATGCAGCCACTCTGGAAAACAGTCTGGAGGTTCGTCAAAAAATTAAAAATAGAACTACCCTATGACCTAGCAATAGCACTGCTAGGAATTTACCCAAGGGATACAGGAGTGCCAATGCACAGGGGCACTTGTACCCCAATGTTTATAGCAGCACTTTCAACAATAGCCAAATTATGTAAAGAGTCTAAATGTCTGTCAACTACAAATGGATAAAGAAGATGTGGTTTATATATGCAGTGGAATACTACTTGGCAATGACAAAGAATGAAATCTGGCCACTTGCAGCAATGTGGATAGAACTGGAGGGTATTATGCTAAGTGAAATAAGCCAGGCAGAGAAAGACAGATACCATATGTTTTCACTCATATGTGGATCTTGAGAAACGTAACAGAAGACCATGGGGGAGGGGAAGGGGGAAAAGAAAGTTACAGAGAGGAAAGGAGGCAAACCATAAGAGACTTTTAAGGACTGAGAACAAACTAAGGGTAGATGGGGGGTGGGGGAGAGAGGATAGTGGGTGATGGGCATTGAGGAGGGCACTTGTTGGGATGAGCACTGGGTGTTGTCTGGAAACCAACTTGACAATAAATTATATTTAAAGAAAATATTAGTCTGCAAGCAATGGTGACTTCCATCTTGCTGCAGTCTGGCTCCTCTAGCTTCCTGCTCTGAAGAAGCAGAATGCGATGATCATAGTCTGCCCAGATGGAGAGGCCCACGTGGCAAGGAACTTAGGATGGTATAATAGTCTTCTATCAGTAGGTAAGAAACTATTGCAAACTTAGTGACTTTTAAAAAAAGAACACATTTTATGATTTCACAGTTTCTGGGTATCAGAAGTGGAGGCATGGGTTAGGTAGGTCCTCTGCTCAGGGTCTCACAAGACTATCCCCCTGGGGATTAGCTGGGCTGTGTTCCCTTCTGAGGTTCAGGGTCCTCTTCCAAGTTTAGGTGGGTGTTTGCAAAATTCAGTTTCTTGTAGCTGTAAGAAAGAGGTCCCCACTCTTAGCCCGTAGATGACCTCGCAATTCTTTGCCGGGTAGCCCTCTCGAAGGCCCTTGACAACATGCAGCTTACTTCTTCCTAGTCAGAAGAATCTCTGGATCTCATCTACTTAGATAGTCTTATGTACCAAAACCTAATGGAGAGCATGACTATCCCATCACATTTGCCATATTTAATTGGCTAGAGGCAAGTCACAGATTCCACTTGTATTAAACGGGAGAAGTTGTACCAACGTGTGACTCACTAGGGTCCTTTCCTTTTAGAATTCTGCCTACCATAGGCAGCCTCTAGCCAAGGAGCTGAATCCTACCAACAACCACTTGAAAGACTTGAGACTTGAGATAACTAGTGACCCATTCGAAATCTTGACTGTGGCCTGTACAAGACCCTGAAGCAGAAGATTCAGCTAAGCTGAATCCAGATTTCCCAATTTACAGATGGTGAGATAATAAAGTTTGGGCTAAGCCACTAAGTTTTGTGGTAACATGTTACACAGCAATAGATAGTGAGTAAGTAAATATAATCTTGAATTTTATTTGGATCCAGAGGGGGAAACACGGACACAAGATACAAGACATTACTGGGTCAATTAGAGAAATAGGAATATGTAGTACCAAGGTGAAACTTCTTTGAGGTAATGGTACTATTAGTGCTATATAAGAAAATGACAGTTCTTAGGAGACCTGTACTGAAGTATTTAGGGGAAAATGGCATGTTATCTGCCATTCACTTTCAAGTAGTTCAATAAGCAAAAGCACAAACATATCCATAAACAACCATATGGCTGAGTGTGTGTGTGTGTGTGTGTGTGTGTGTGTGAGAGGTGACAAAATGCTAATAAATTATAAATGTGCATGATCTATACAAATTATGTAATTTAAAAATGACATTGTATAAACTAAGATGGTCAACTCTTCTGTAGGTTTTCAATTCTTCAAACTAAAAGGTTACCTTTTTGAGATGAATATTGCTGGAATTCTCAGTATATAAATAGAATTTTTTAAAATGTCTCCATAGTAATGGAGATAGGTGCTGTGACTAATTCCAGAGCCTTGCCATTCAGCCCTCAGCCTGGCATGGGACACTCTGGGAATAAGGTTTCATGAGGAACACAGAAAATAACTAAAATAAATCCATTTGAAGGTCTTATCCCATCCTGAGCATCTACAGTTTTATGCTTCTTGGCTGATCGTAAAATATGATCATGAGTCAATTGTTTTGCCTTTATGTAGGAACCAGCTTCAGCCATTTGAAATTCTATACCTTCCAAGGATAGTTACTAGCAAGCTAATTAAGTGTTTTGAGTTAAAATAAAGCTCTCCTACCTCCAATTTTATTGCCTTAGAGAGTGCATAGGAATCACCTGAGAATCTCGTTAAAATGCAGAATTCTAATTCATTACGTGTGGAGTGGGGCTTAAAAGTTTTCATTTCTAATAAGCTCCCAGGTAATGCCACTGCTGATCCAAGGACCACGTTTTGAGTTGCAAGGCCTCGGAGCAACTTCCCAGCAGACAGTAATTTAAAGCGAAGTTCAACCCTGAGTCAATCATTCCAGTGCTTGTAATTCACCTGTCGATTCACTTTCTCAGGAAAGCAGAAATGTGTGTGTGTGTGTGTGTGTGTGTGTGTGTGTGTGTGTGTGTGTGTACATACATATATATATATATATATATATATATGAGGCTTGCTATAACAAACTTATAATTGCAAAAAAAAAATCTAAATGTCCATCAACAGGAAATGATTACAGTTTATCTATATAAGGCAATGGGTATGTCTTCTTAAAAAGCTGCCTACCCTGTGACTAAGCACTTCTAGTTTTATGAATTTTCATTAGAGGAATTAAATAGGCCTACAAAAAGAGTTATACATGTGTGTTTGTAGCAGATTTCTCATAATTGCCAAAAACTGCTAACGGCATGGGTGTCTATGAATAGAAAACTGGATAAACAGACTATAGTATATTCATACAGTGTAATACTATTCAGTAGTAATAAAGGAACATATACTTGCTATCCTCAACAACATGGATGAATCTCAAAAACATCATATGAATTGAAAGAAGCCTTATACCAAAGAGTACATCCTTTCTGAGGTTGTGATAATTTTCTATTTCCTCATAGGGTTTTGAGTCACACAGGAAGATGTATTCATTGAAACTCAGCAAATGTTACACTTAAGATTCGTTAATTTCATTGTATATAAAATGTATCTCCCAAGAGGAAACATGTAAGCAAACCCTGAACTCTCCTTAAGGATATGAATAGGAAGTATTTAAGGGAACATGCACCAGTATCTGCAACCTACTTTGAATGCATCAAAAACATAAGACGGAAAGAGAAAATGGATAGGGAAATGAGTATGTGATAATGCAAGCAACAGTACAAGGCTAATGTGGGATTTGTGTAGTGGGCGAAATTTCTTAATCTTCATGTTTAAATCTGTTTCATAGTGAACTGTTGGGAAAAGTGAGATAGAGGTATATGTTGACACAGAAAGATGAGCAAGCCATACCGTTATGTGGAGAAAAATAAGTTACACAGATAAATCCAATTGGACATATGTTAGATTTCTGGCTAGATAGACAGGCACTTACTTTCTATATCTCTGAGGAATAGAAAAATATGCTGGTAGTAGAGATACGGAGACTTTCACTTTCTGAAAGTGAAGAAATGGCAATACTGTCAAAAATAAAATGACATAAGCTGAGGAAGTAATGACCCAGAGCAGCCAGAAGTGAGCTCACTGTTGTATGTAATGATACGTGTGTTGGAACACAGAACAAGCGTGTATGTCTGCTCTGGCCTTTACAACTCAAACAGAAAAATTAAACTAACCTCCCTTGATCCTGTCCCTGTGTGCGATCAACTTTTATGATGCTGAGAAGAATCTAATTTTTTAAACTAAAATCAACACTAGGTGCTGGGATATAAATTTTTTTTTTCAACGTTTATTTTATTTTTTGGGACAGAGAGAGACAGAGCATGAACGGGGGAGGGGCAGAGAGAGAGGGAGACACAGAATCGGAAACAGGCTCCAGGCTCTGAGCCATCAGCCCAGAGCCTGACGCGGGGCTCGAACTCACGGAGCGCGAGATCGTGATCTGGCTGAAGTCGGACGCTTAACCGACTGCGCCACCCAGGCGCCCCTAGGTGCTGGGATATAATAAAAAAAAGTTATTTTCTTCCTGATCCTTCTGAGAGCGTGAATGTTCAGATACTCAAATATGTTAGAGAGTCATTTGCAGTGCTGGTTGCAAGGGGCAGCTTTGGGAGGTCCCCTTCTCTGGGGGCGGGGGGGGGGGTGCTTCACACAGGGGTATAATCCCAAGTGTGTACTTCCTCCATTTGACCCCCAACCTCCAGCTGTGGCTAACTGGATTAGGATGAGCACCTATACCCAAGATGGTCTAATCAAACTCTTTCTCGCACGAGTTCAGAATTAGATTAGCACTTACTCATTTTTGTTAGTGCTGGATCTGGAAGGACATGCAAGCCCAGGAACTATGGAGATGCTGTTTTTTACCATGTACAGTTGAGAAACAAAGAAACCTGGCCTGCTGAAAGAGAAAGCATGGGGGTTATGCAGAGAAGAGTAAAGATGAGACTCAGGGAAGCCCCCAGAGACCTAAAGAGCACAGCTACCTGATTTCTACTCACACCCTTGCACTTTTGTGTCGGATACCTTATAAAGCACACTTGCAGGTCATTGCCCTTAAGATCCATGAGACAACCCTGAAGCTCTTCACAAAATTTCTTATTTTCTTAAACCAGTGTGAATAATTTCTCTTGCAGCCAAGAAAGCTACAACAAAGGCAATTATCACAGAAGAATGTGCAAAGTGCAATTCAGGAGGCCAGAGGAGATACCATCCAAGAGCTCTGAGAATTCAGAAAACTTCATCCTGACTGGAAATCACCAGGGACAGGGCTCCATAGACCGTGGTTCTCTAAACCTTGAGACTTCTTGTTTTGTGACTCCCCTCATCCATCATTCCTAGCTGGAGGTCCAGAAGTAGAAAGTGGCATGGAGATGATAAAATCTTTATTAGTCATCACTCCTAAATTAATTTTCAATCTTGGTTTGCCAAAACAGCCTCAGGATAATCTCCTAAACCCTGCTTGCAAGTAAATTTTTACCCCAAATCTTTCCTAGATAGAAGTTTCTATGATTACAGAAATTCTGGGTCATTAAAAAGCAACTTCAACATATTACCTATGAAACCTGATTTTTATTTCTCATGTTTCTGTATTGTACTGATGGAAGGATAACAAGTAGCTGTAGGTTTAGACAAGGGGAGACTTAGGGTCTTGTGATAGGAGGTTCCTCAAGAATTAAGAAAAACATGCCAGCTGCTGCATCCATTGTTTTGGACGTACATTCATGAAAACAATGGGAGCTGGCTGTCACCTGATGACTTTTCAGGTCCTGGTAAGTATCATGCCTTCTCTGCTTTCTAGTCCAACACTCCCTCCATTCTGCAAATAACATCTCTTGTGCAGACACGAACACCCACGAAAGCAAAGTTAACGTTCTTGGGACTCAAGGTCTGGTTCACACTTTCCTGAGACAGAGGAAAGCAAAAAAATAGATAGATTGATGACAGATTGATGATAGATAGAGAGATAGATAGGTAGGTAGGTAGGTAGGTAGGTAGGTAGGTAGGTAGATTCAGTACTTTGGTTTAAAATGAAGAAATTTCAAACCTCCTTCCATTTCAGCAGCTTCTACATTGTACACTGGTAATAAGCAGTTAAGATAAGGAGATGGCAATGAGTTTATTCATTCAGCAAATATTTAAGTGTTTGGGTGTCAGGCCATATTTTATGGGCTAAGCTCGTGGAGCTCATAGGGAGGTCAGAATAAATATATGTCAGGGAGCAATGTGTTCTTTGATGAAGAATAACACAAAGTAAGAGTACATTTTAGGTAGACTTGCCAGAAAAGACCACTATGATAGGGGACATTTGGACAGAAGCCTGAAGAACATGAGGGAGCAGCTATCTCAGAAAAGAGCATCATAGGCAGCAGTAAAGCAGTGCAAAGGCCCTGAGGATTGACAATGCCAACAAAGTAGTCTCCACAAAGAGAAGATAATGTCACAGAGAGAGTGAAGACAGGCCTTGATCTGTAAGAGTAAGGCACACTGTGAATGATGAACTGTTTTGAGTCCTTAACACTTCACTGAGCTTCATAAATCCCTTCACTGTCTATGTGCCCCATTACCTTTTATCAAAGTTCTAAGGTAATTTATTAGCAGACAATAGTTAATAGTTACTTGGAAGTAAAATGATTCTTTTTTCCCATTTTACGCCCTCTGTGTCATCTGCCAGGTCAAATGTTAAATCTGTCACATAAGCACATTACTTACTGATTTCATACAAAACAACCAGAGGGTGGCAAGATAATAATAAAGCAGGCTTGATGTCTTTTATAAGATTTGTACCATCAACAAAATTAAGGTGTAAACTTGGGATCAAGATTAGCCAGCGCATGCAACTTTCAAACTGTGGCTTTTGCAGAAAAAGACAGATCAATGGAACAGAAATGAAAGTCCAAGGTCCACCAATGCCCCTCTCTCTCCTCACATACATAGGGAATTCCTTACAAGATGAAAGGTAGCCTTTATAAGCAATGGGACAATGTGGATTGTTCAATTAATGGTGATGGGACAACTGGTCAGAACATGAGAGAAAAAATATAGATGTCTCACTACTTACACCAAATCAGATCCCAGTGTATCAAAAGGTAAGAAAATAAAATTGTAAAAGTCACAAAAAGAACATTGCAATTCAAAAAATAATAATATTGGAGTGGAGAAAGCTAAAGCAAGGTATGTAAATCAAAAGCCTCAAAACACAAGATTAATAACTATTACTACATTAAAATTTCAAAATCATAAAACAGCAAGAAGACAAATATGGTGGGAAAATGCAACATGATGCAATAGGTAAATGCCTCCATCCATAAAAAGTTCTGACAAATCAATAGTAAAGATACAAATTATCTCTTACTCCCCCCAAAGTACAAAATGTGGATAGACACATGGCAGGAAGAAAAATGTAAATGGCTTTTAAACAAATGTGCAGGGGCGCCTGGGTGGCCCTGTCTGTTAAGCATCTGCCTTCACTCAGGTCATGATCTCACAGTTCAGTTCGTGAGTTGGAGTCCCTCATCAGACTCTCTGCTGGCAGTGCAGAGCCCTCTTCAGATCCTCTGTCCCCCTCTCTCTCTCTGCTCCTCCCCCACTCACATTCTCTCTCTCTCTCTCTCTCTCTCCCTCCCCTCAAAAAAAAAAAGTATTTGTGAATGCACATTCAAAATGAAATTAAATTTAAAACCATTAAATAATTTTGTATCATATATCATATTAAGTACCAAAATGTTTGAAAGCAAAAGTGTTGGTGAGGGTGTAAGAAATAGCCCCTCCTATGTGATTTGGTAGAAGTGGAAACTGGTACGACCCTTTTAGTGGACAATCTGTCTACACCCCTAATGATTTAAAATACATATGCCCTTTAGCCATTATACTTCAAGAAATGTATCCTAATAAATATGTTCCCATATGCATGTAAAAAGAAATATCTGAGGGTGCAGTACAATTTGTAACAGTAAAAATTTGGAAACAATCTAAACATCCACTGACGAGGAATGGGCTAAATAAAGGACAGCACAATCATGTTTTGTAATACTGTGCCACCATTAAAAAGATTGAGGCCGACTTACTTGGGCTGATAAGAAAGGACTTTCAAGATATAATGGTAAGTAATAAAAGCAGGACAAAGGTATTATAGATATTATATGTACATACCCGCACATATAAGAAAAATGTACTAGTAAGGACTCACCCTGGAAAATATCTATCATACCCAGTGTGGCCAGAGTTCATTGGCTTTATTAGCCCATGATCATACTGCTAGTGAATACCAACGCAAGAACTCAAACCCAGATCTGTCAGACTCCAAAGCTCATGCTGTTCATCATGATGCTATACACCATTTGATGATGCTTAAAGGACAAAAGTAGCAAGAAAACAAATGGCAAGATATTTCCTACTTTCTGCTTCCCAAACAACCAGGTGTAAAAATAAACAGACCCATAATGGAGGAAAATAATGGAATTTTACACAAGAAAGGCATATTCATCTTTAAGTCCTTCAAGGGAAAAGGCTGATACGGTAGGAGAATATTTAGCTCTGTCTCCCCTTCCCATGGATAATCCAAAAAGACACCAGAATTCGTCAACATTGAGAACAATTTGTCACTTACATGAGTTTTGGGTACAAAGCCCACTTGGCTAGAATTCTTACCTTCTGGCCATCCAGGAGACCTGGTGTTTTCCTTACTGGCTTCCACCAAATTCCACCCAGTTTAAACATTAAATAAATCCCCAGTTTGTTTGACAGCACTGAGTGTCAAATAAACCTACGTATCTACAGCCAGATATATAAACATCCTTTCAACATGCTGCCTACTCATTGGGAAGCAATGAAAAGTCCCAGATGAGTTCTGAAATCTGCAGTCTTAGAATCTGCAAAACTGCATCCCAGTCCTTGTGTTAATGTTTTCTATGCCAAGACCAATCATAATAGCTGCCTCACTCTCAAGAATTGCCTTTCCTTTGGGAACAAATTCTAATACACAGGGGTAGGCCAGAGCCCAAATGCTGTCCCAATGCCCCATGATCCTATCACCCACATGATGCACAGGGAGCTAGGGAGACCAGAATCCTTAGCTGATCCAATCAAATGCTCTATACCAAGTATCTGAAGTTTAGAACAAAGTCACCAGGAGCCTGTTTCATTACTGAGTCAGTTAAATGGCAGCACCCTGGAGAGCAAGTTCATGATTCCTTGCTGCTGAAGTTTCCAGAGCTCCCCTGGCGTCTGCCTTCTTCAGGCTTCAACCGTATTCCTTCCATTCTCTGAGCAAGGTCAGTGTCCTTTTTCTCAGGTTGCCCAGAGTCAGTCTCCATTGTTTTCAAGAACAACAAAACAATATGAACCATATGCCTCCGCTTGATGCCTGCCCAATATCCATCTCCCATTTCCTTTACTGACATAATCCTGATTTTGTTTGGCATAACAGTACATCCAGTTTAATACTCTATTGCTCATCCTTCATTGCAGCAACAGGTAGTCATGTAACCCCGTGTTTGCCAGTGAAACAAGTGGAAGGCACTGGTGGAGCTTCCTAAGGACTTCCTCAAAAGCGATGGAATGCTAGGGACTTTCATCCTTTGTCCTTTGCACTCTTTCTTTCTTGGCTAGAAAGCAGATGTGATGCCCAGAGATGGACCCACTGTCTTGTAACCCTGTGGTTGGGAGCCACACACTGAAGATGCCAGCACAGAAATAGAGAAGAAGACTGTGTTCCTAAAGACACCCTTGAACAACTGTGCCAGACTCACCTCATGACTACTTCCTTTTTTTTAAGTTTTATTTTTTTAGATAGAGCATGCAGGCTGGGTAGAGGGGCGGGGTGGGGGGGGGAGAGAGAGAAAGAGAGAGAAAGAGAGAGAGAGAGAGAGAGAGAGAATCCCAAACAAGCTCCACATTCAACACAGAGCCCGACATGGGGCTTGATCCCATGACTCTGGGATGATGACCTGAACTGAAATCAAGAGTAAGATGCTCAACCGACTGAGCCACCCAGGCACCTCTCATGACTTTTTATGTGAGAAAAATAAAACCTCATCCATTTAAGCAGTTTGGACAGGTCTCTAAAACAGACAAACACAATCCCAAGGGATACACCACCTGTCCTTTGGTGAAATCTCCTATATGTGTTCAATCCAATGCAAGTAGGATTGGAGAGGATCTACTACAAGGAGAGGATCTACTATTAGGAGAGGATCTACTAGTACCAATTGAGGCAGGAAAGAAAATAATGACAAATAAGGACCGGTCAATCCTCTTGCAGGTAAAACACACAGAAACATGACTCACCCTAATTAAAGGTTAAGTTAAATAAGTGATGAACGCAAGTATACACAACAGCTGTGGAAACACAGAGGGGAAAACAAACAGCAAACAGAGAAGAAGGAAGCAGACATGGTGACTCTTCTAAGCCTTGAAAAAATAAACAGAATCTTGACAGGCAAGGGTGTACAGGCCAGGGATAGAGTGTGAACAAGGGCTTGTAGGTGTGTTTAAAGAATTAAAGAATTCATCAGCTATGATCATCGAAACCCTTACTAACGATGATAGCTGCCAATTACTCAGTGCTCACCCTGTACCAGTTGTTCTACGTGAATTTTCTCACCAAATCCTCATTATAAGCCACAAAAGAAATTCTTATACAAGCCCATTTTACAGATGAAGAAATTGAAGCATCAAAAAGTTAAGTAATGTCTTCAGGATAACAGAGCTAATAAGTCACAGAAAAAAGATACTGGTCTGAATCAGTCTGCCTCTAGAGCCCAGCCTCTAAAGTCTCTTTGCCTGAATGCTAGATAATAAAAATCTTATAGAGGTTATTAAAAAGTCAAGAGTGGCTACTGGCACATAGAACTGAGTGGAATCCAGTAGCTAAGACTACTTAGTCTTCAAGAGCATTGCATTGTCAAGATCCTGGACTAAATAAAAGTAACTGGCTACTTAAAACTGAAAACCATATGCAGGTCCCCAATGTCACTGGTCAAGAAAGCTTAAGGTATATATCACCTATGCCCACAACACTACTGGTCGAGGAGAATAAGGAAAACAGAAGAATACCAAAGAGCAGTGCCAGAAGCCAGGAAGGATAATTTACAATAGAAATACTCCCAGGGATGTGGCGCCCGAGTGGCTCAGTCAGTTAAGCGGCTGCCTTCATCTCAGGTCATGATCTCATGGTTTGTGGGTTCAAGCCCCACATTTGGCTTTCTGCTGTCCATGCAACGCCCACTTCAGATCCTCTGTCCCTCTTTCTCTCTGCCCCTCCTCCACTTTTTCTCTCTCTCTCTCAAAAATAAATTTAAAAATTTATTTAAAAAAAATAAAAAGAAATATTCCCAGGGAGCAGAATGGAAACCTCAAGAAGGAATATCTACCAACAAGCTAATGTGAGGCCAGGGGAATTTGGAATTGCTTCCAACCAGCAATTGCTATTTAACTCCTAGTCTTTTCCAGTATAAATAGGAACAATTATTAAATTTATCCTGATACTCCTTCTTTCATCACTGTATATGGCAGACTTAGATGTAGAGGAATTTTTTTTTTAATTCAGCAAAATAGAATCCAGAATTACAATCTTCAGTTTCCAGCAGTGTTATGGATAGGCTCAAACAGCCCCTCAAAACAGCTAGATTGAACATAAAGCCTATGTTTAATTCCACTGCTGGACTCACAGAAATAAGAGTAATTCACAAAGAGAATGCAACACACATGTGCACTCCACCTTAAAAAAACTGAGCTGGAACTAGAACCATGAGCAGGAAGCACATATGAACAGTATGGTTACAGTAAGGGTGAGGTGTTTTACACAGCATTTCAATTGTAAGACCAGACCTTATGGTAATAGTAATTTGGGGTGGAAGATATTCTGAATTTCATAAAATAAGCTAAGGAGTCTGACATGAACTCAAGGGGTCCCCATAGTGGTAGTGGTCCATTTTGTAGCATTAGGGAAACAATTGCCAAGTCATTTCTGGATGCAATTATCTTTAATTGAAAATCAGCCTCATATGCTCTTTTAACCAAAGATTACCAGACATGCAAGGAAATGAACCACCATTAGGGAGAGTCAGCACAAAAAGAACCAACAGATTTAGACCCTTCTTTCCCCAAGGACTTAAGATATTAGAATCAGTTTGATAATTTAAAATTCCAGTTTATGAAATTATTTAAAAAATAAGAAATGGAAACAGAAGACTACCAAAACCAGGGGCGCCTGGGTGGCGCAGTCGGTTAAGCGTCCGACTTCAGCCAGGTCACGATCTCGCGGTCTGGGAGTTCGAGCCCCGTCAGGCTCTGGGCTGATGGCTCAGAGCCTGGAGCCTGTTTCCGATTCTGTGTCTCCCTCTCTCTCTGCCCCTCCCCCGTTCATGCTCTGTCTCTCTCTGTCCCAAAAATAAATAAACGTTGAAAAAAAAAAAAAAAAAAAAAAAGAAGACTACCAAAACTGGTAATTTTCAAAATGAACCAAATAACTCTTAGAAATAAAAATATATAAAGATATTTATTATGTAAATAGTATATGTTTATTACATATTATTATCAATGGGTGGGACAAATAGAGATTAAACATTCCTAATGAGAAAATGTGTTGGTTGGAAGGTAGATACAAAGAAATTACTCAGAATGCAGCCCAGAAAGACAGAAATGAAAATTCCCAAAATAGAGACTTGCAGGATTAAAAAAAAAAAAAAAAGACCAAAATTCCTAAACAAAGTATTAACAAGTTGATTTTATCACATAATCAACCATGTCTATATGAATACAGGAATTATTTAATATACAGAAAAAATATATACATACCAATATTTATAAAGCCAATCAGCAAAATAAGAATAGAAATTCCTTAATCTGGTAAAAGACACGCATCAAAAACTTCTAATAAATATTACACGTAGTAGTGAAAGGATAAGACACCTGCTTTAAAGTCAGGAGTAAAATTCATCACTGTTACTATTACAAAAAATAAAATCAAAGGTCTGCCCTGTCTGTTGAAATGATCAAAAAGTAAAGACTTCTCACTAGCAACAGGCATACCTAACACTCAGATATTGGTTTCTAACACCATTCTCCATTGAAAGAAACATGGGTTCCTAAGAGACATGACCACCTGCATGATTCCAAAGTTTAGGCCAGTTTCGGACAAGATGAGCCTGGCATTTCCTGTAATATTCCAAAAAGTTAGGAGGTATTCAAAAAGCGACAAGGGCATTTACAAGGACACGGGAGCCAGCTTTAGACACCAAAACAATTTAGGCAGTAATGAATTATAAACCACCGAGAGAAAATATAAGGATTCATGAGTTCATGCCTATAATAAGTAGACAGGTAAATAAAGTAGAATTATTATAGTAAAATGCTAAGGGAAGACTGGTGAATATGGACAGCAAGCTGGAGATAGAAAATTAGCATTTTGCAACTATCCTAATCAAGATTGGATCAGGCAGGAAGTATCAATAAATGTTAAATCCGTAGGGAAATTCTGATAAGGAACAAGATATTTACATGGTCATTATTATTAGTTGCAAAGGAAAAACATACCTAATGGTAGAGTGGAGAAATCAGACAGCATCTTAATTGGGTGATCAAAATTAACATTACCAAAGAAGGACAGATGAGTATCAGGTGCTGCCAGATTTCATACCCTCAGAAATATATACCACTTATGCAGTGTTCTGGCCAAGAATGTACACCCCAAATGCAATCACAGGGAACCATCAGGCAAACCCAAACTGGGAAACATTCTCTTAAGAATGTGTCGAGTGGGTAGAGGGTCGAGGGGAAGAGGGGTCAGGTGTCAGGGAGAAGAACTGAAATGCAATGTGGTATCCTGCATTGGATTTTGAAACAGAAAAAAGACATCAGTGGAAAAACTAGTGTGTCTGATTAAAGTCTGTAGTTAATAGTATCATATCAATGTTAATTTTTCAGTTTTAACAAATGTACCATAGTTATAGAAGATACTAACACTAGGGGAAGTTTGGTCAAGTATATATGGGAACTCTGTACTAACTTCACAACTGCTCTGTAAATGTAATATGATTTCAAAATAAAAAGTTTTAAGAAAAAACGGCGACAAAAAACATTTTCAAAATTGCTTATGTTTTAGAAGGCAAAGGAAAGCTATGGAAATGTTTAAAAAAATGTTTAAAGTTAAGGAGACAGGACACCTAAATGTAATATCTGACCCTAGACCACATTCTGTATTGGTAGATAAAATTGCTATAAAAGATATTGAGTCAACTGACAAAATTGGAATATGAATTTTAGAGTATGGTATCAATATTAAATTCACTGATGTTGAGAATTATATTGTGGTTGTATAAGAGAATATAGTCTTAAGAAATATCACTGAAGTATTTAGGGGAAATGAGGAGAAGTACCCAAATAATAAAGCAAAGAGTAAGAGATTAACAATAGATAAACCTGGGTAAGAGGCACTGAAATGCAATTCTCATACTAACTAGCCAGAATTAACAAGATTGCGCTCAGTTCAGATGCCATCCATAAGCTCTAGGGTCCCAGACCTCCTGAGCCAAGATGAGGTCAAGGAGCCTTTTTATATTTTCCTCTAGGAGTCTTATGGTTTCAGTCTTCTGTTTATGTTTTTAATCTGTTTTAATTTAATTTTTGTGAGTGCTGTAACACAGGGGTTCAATTTTATTTTCTCTCATGTGAATATCGAGTTTCCCCAACACTATTTATTGAAGACACTACCCTTTCCCCATTGTAAATTCTTGCCTCCTTTGTGGAAAATTAGTTGACCATATATATGTGTGAGTTTATTTCTGGGCTGTCAATTCTGCCCCATTGGTTTATTTGTTTTTATGCCAACACCATACTGTTTGGTCACTTATAGCTTTGTGGTACGGTTTGAAATCAGGAAGCATGATGCCTCCAGCTTTGTTGTTTCTCATAAGGTTTCTTTGTTCTTTCATAAGGCTGCTTTGGCTTTTGGGGGTCTTTCGTGGTTTCATAAGAATTTTAGGATTGTTTTTCTAATTCTGTAAAAGTGCCATTGGAAATTTAACAGGAACTACATTGACTCTATAGCTCATAGATCATAGGAGTATTTTAATGATATTAACTCTTCTGATCCATGAACATGGGTATCTTTCCATTTATCTGTATCATCCATTTCTTTCACTGATGTCTTAGTCTGCAGACCTTTCACTTCCTTGGTTAAATTTATTCCTAAATGTGTTATTGTTTTTGATGCTACTGTAAATAGGGTTATTAAGTTTCTTTTTCAGATAGTTCACTGTTAGCATATAAAAATGCATCCGCTTTTTATATCCTGGAACTTCACTGAATGTACTTTTAGTTCTAACAGGGTTTTGATGGAGTCTCTAGGATTTTTCCATATACCAGATCATGTCATCACCATGTCATCTTGCTCTGGCTAGGACTTCCAATATTATATTCAATAGGAGCAGTAAGAAGCATCCTCACCTTGTTCCTGACCCTAGAGGAAGTGCTTTCAAGCTTTCATCATTGAGCATGATGCTAGCCGTGGCTTTTTCGTATGTAACCTTTATTAGATTGATGTATATTCCTTCTATACTCAATTTGTTATGAGTTTTTATCAGGAAACAATGTTGAATTTAGTCAAATGCTTTTTTGCATCTATTGAGACAATCCTAGGATTTTTATATTTCATTCTATTAATGGAGTATATCACATTTATTGATTGGCATATTTTGAACTATCCTTGCATCCCAGAAACAAATCACGTTTCATCATGGTGTATTATCCTTTTAATCGGCTGTTGAACTAGGTTTGCTAGTATTAAGATTTTTTTGTATCTATATTCATCAGGGATATTGAGCTGTACTTTTATTTTTTTTTTATTTTTATTTTTGGTAGTGTCCTTATCTGGCATTGGTATCAGGAAAATGCTGGCCTCCTAAAATGAATTTGGGAGTTCTCTCTTTGATTTTTTGGAAGAGTTTGAAATGAATTGGCATTAACTCTTCTTTAAATGTTTGGTAGAATTCACCCATGAAGTCATGTGGCCCCGGGCTTCTTTGTGTTGGGAGATTTTTGATTTCTCATTCAGTCTCCTTACTAGTAATTGGTCTATCAAGATTCTCTGTGTTTTTATGCCTCAGTCTTGGTAGGTTATATTTTTCTAGGAATGTATCCATTTCTTATTGGTGGCCCAATCTGTTGTCACATAATTATTCATAGTGGTCTATTATGATTCTTTGTATTATCTGCTGTAATCTCTATTTCATTTATAATTTTTTTCTTGATAAGCCTAGGTAAAGGTTTATTGATTTTATCTTTAAAAACAAAAAAAACCCTTGTAGTTTTGTTGATCTTTTTTAAAAATTTCTTTAATGTTTATTTTTGAAAGAGACAGAGCACAAACAGGGTAGAGGAAGAGAGAGAGGAAGACACAGAATGTGAAGCAGGCTGCCGGCGCCGAGCTGTCAGCAAAGAGCCTGACGTGGGGCTCAAACCCACAAACCATGAGATCATGACCTGAGCTGAAGTCGGATGCTTAACTGAATGAGCCACCCAGGCTCCCCTTGTTGATCTTGTCTATTGTGTTTCCATTCTCTATTGCTGCTCTGATCTTTGTTATCTCCTTTCTGCTAACTTTGGTCTCAGTTGATACTTTGTGATGTGTGAAGTTAGGTTGCTTATTTTCATTCTTTTTTTTTTTTTTTTAATTTAGGCTTCTATCTCTATAAATTTCTTTCTTAGCAGTGCTTTTCACGCATCTCACAAATTTTGGTATGTTGCGTTACCATCTTTGTTTCAAGAGATCTTTTTATTTTCCTTTTGATTTTATCTTTGACCCATTAGTTTTTTAGGAGTGTGTTGTGTACTTCCCACATATTTGTGAATTTTCCAGGTTTTCTATTATTGATTTTTAGTTTCATACCGTTGTGGTGGCAAAAGATACTTGGTATGGTTTCAATCTTTTTAAATTTGCTAAGACTTGTTTGTGACCTAAAATATGATGTCTCCTGGAGAATATTCTGCGTGTGCTTGAGAAGAATGTGTATTCTGCTGTTAGATGGAATGTTCTGTAGGTCTCTCAGATACATTTGGTCTAAAGTATGCTTCAAGTCCATGGTTTCCTGATTTTCTGTCGGATCTACCCATTGTCGAAAATAGGGTATGGAAGTCCCCTATTATTATGTTGCCACCTCTCCCTTCATATCAATTAGTATTTAATATATTTAAGTGCTCTGATTTGGGTGCATATATATTTACAACTGTTATATTCTCTTGATAATTAAATTGGGCCTTTCTTTTTTTAAATCCATTCAGCCACTCTATGCCTTCTGATTGGAGGATTTAATCCACTAATCTCTTAATTATTGATAGGTAAGGGACTCGATACTGTCATCTTATTTTCTAGCTGTTGTATTCCCTTTGTTCCTTTCTTCTTTTCATGCTGTCTTCCTTTGTGAGTTGATTTTCCATAGTATATTTTGATTCTCTTCTCTTTATCTTGGATGTATTTCTTATAGGTTCATGTTGTGTGATTACCCTGAGCTTACTTAAAATACCTCATAGCTATAACAATCTACTCTAAGTTGAAACTTGGCCACATACAAAAACTGTATTCTTTAACTCTTCTTCCATTTTTTAATGTCGTAATTTCTATCTTTATATTGTGTATCCAGTAACAAGTCATATCTATAGCTGTTTTTAATACATTTATCCTTTAACCTTTATACTAGAGTCACATAGTTAACACCACAATATTACAGTATTGGAGTATTCTGATTCTGACTAAATGCTCATCTTTACCAGGGTGTTGCATATTTTCATATGTTTTCATATTCCTTATTAGCATATTTTTGTTTCAGCTTGAAAACTCCTTTCACTATTTCTTGCAAGACAAGTCTAGAGGTGATGGCTCCCTCAGTTTTTGAAGGACAACTTTGCCAGGTAAAGCATCTTGATTGGCAGTTTTTTTTTTTTTTCTTTTAGCACTTTGAATGTATCATCACCCTCTCTCCAGGCCTTAAAGTTTTCACTAGGAATCCCCTAATAGTCTTATCAGCCAATTTCTCTATTATACAACTATATGTAAGCATACTTGTACTTTTTTAATTTTGGAACTTTTCTATAAATTTTCCAAAGAAAATGTTTCTATACTACATATGTATACCATATATACACACTATACTATATATAATATATAGTGTGTATATATATTTATGTTGTATGTATATTATAAAGATGGTCTAGGAAGAATAAAATTCACAGGAAATGTGTTGTTTATATATACATTTTCTGAAAACTCAAGCTATAAAACATTAAAGACTTCTATTTAATTTATATATACACATATACGCATACATTTATGTATATATAAATACTATAAACCTGATATATTTTATTATCAAGATACTATAAACATGTTATATTATCACGGTATCAGTTCTCCTCCAAATTGTCCAGACATGGCTGTTGTTAATGTTCTAGTTGTTATTGTTGCTTTTTAAAAGTGTGTGTGTTTGTGTGTCTGTTTGTGTGTGTGTGTGCATGCACATGTGCATGTATAAATGGAAAAGCTGAATCTTAAATTTATATGAAGAAGCAATGAACCAAGTATAACCAAAAAGAATAAAAAGACTATCCCTACCAGGTATCAGGACTTACAGTTAAGCCATATTAATTAACACAATGTATAATTTAGTGCAGGGATAGATAGAGAAAATGTTAGTAATTATTGTAACAAATAGATGCTTTTGGTTGCAATTAATGTGACTCAAATGGTTTAACTGATTTAACAGAAAATTCAAAAGCAGAATTACTTTTAGGGTTGATTAACTTTGTAGTTTGACAGCATCATTGAAAAAACAGGTTTGTTCTCTATTTGTTTTGCCATTCTGAGTGTGGTGGCTTTGCCCCTCAGGCTGATCCCCTTTACAGCCAACAAGATGGCTGCCACATCTCCAGGTATCACATCAAGATACAGTCATGACAGAAGCAGAAAGGGTAAATATCTTCTAAGTTAGGAAACCTTTCTAGAAATCCCCAAACAAGTTTACCCTCATGCTTTCATGGCCACTGTTGCAGTATTCACTCAATTCTCAAACCAAATATACTCATCCCTAAATTAAACACTGGCAAGGGGATTGAGATCAGCATGACTGCCTCAGACACGTAATTTTATGTAGAATGCATGTTGAGATGTCAACCATCAAAACAATAATGTTAATTCTGGTTGATGAGAAAGACTTTTGATGTTATTCTTTAGACTTATTCCCTCAAAACAAAAAAAAGCTAAATTAACCCATCACTAAATGGAACTCAGATGTCCTACTTAAAAATCATCGTATTCAATCGTCTCTTTAAATAGATACAGACTGTTGAAAAACATTTGTTGAGTTTCTACCGAATACCAGACACTGCTCTAAGTACACCATCAAATTCAATCCTCACAACCCCCTTTGAGCCTCAGTAATTCTCATTCTATGAATGAAGCAACTAAGCCCAGGGAAGAAAAAGGACTTTTGTGGAGTCTCCTGTTGACTAAGTGGTAGACCTAAAACTAGACACTGACCTTTGAACAAGTGCCCTGTTCTTCAACCTAGAACTTGTTCTTTACCCATATCGTATGGGGAGAAATTACAACTTGAGATAAAGATTTGTGTACCGAGAAGAGTTGTCAAAAAATCTCCTGAGAATAAGGTTTTCTTCTCCAAAACTCTAAGATGAATAAGAATTCTTAGGACCTACTCTCAACCATCAGACATTGTGTTAGAGCAGGGTGGTGGATCGCTTCATAGGAAATAGCTCAATCTGTCAAATGAGCCTGAAAGAATTTAAGAAACGCAGAAAGTCTGTGTGTGAGAAAAACACTCCTGTGTGTCTCCCTTACTCTCCCACTACCCTCCACACTCACAATAGTTCGAACACCAGATAGATGGATTTTCCACACATCAAACAATTCTCCGTGACACCAGCTGAGTGTCCTGTCACACAATTCTAATACTAACTGAAGTTAACACACACTCCAAGGTCAAGGGATCTGTCCCCAGAGACTGTCTCTCACTTCAGATGCCAATCTCAAATAATATGTCCCAGGTTACCCACAGCTTTGGTCTGACGTGGCTACAAATCAGAGGTTCCCGTGACCACTCCCCCACCTTGGATTCCATTATTTGTTAGAACATCTCACAGAACTCAGGGAAAACTTACCTGCACTTCCTGGTCTATTATATAATTAAGGATATGATAAAGATTACAGATGAACAGTGACATGAAGAAATTGATATGGCAAGGTCCAGAAGGGTCCTGAGCACCGGAGCTTCTGTCCCTGTGGGGTTGAGGTATGCCACCCTCCAGCATGTAGATGTGTTTACCAACCCAGAAGCTCCCTGAACCTGTACTATTGGGATTTTTATGAAAGATTTCTCATGGAGGCACAATCAATTATCAACTCCATTTCAAACCCCTCTTTCTTCCCTGGAGAATGGCAGTTAGGGCTGAAAATTCCAAGCTTCTAATTCTGGCTTGATCCTTCCAGTAACCAGCCCCCTTTTGGGAGCACAGTCACCTCCTTAGAACAAAAGACTCTGCTACCAACCAGGAAGTTCCAAGGAATTAGGAGCCCTATGTCAGGAACCTGGATCAAAGACCAAATATTAGAACAAATGACACTCCTGGTCCTCTTCTCACTTACAAAATTCTAAGTGTTTTAGCAGGTCTGCATCAGGAACTGGGGTCAAAGACTAAATGTTAGCACAAAACATTCTCATGGCCCCTATTTATAAGGGTTTGGGGAGCTCTGCGTTAGGAACTGGCGGGAGAGACCTCTATACATATAGTCATTATTACTGTTATCTTATAGTTCGGCGTTCCCATCGTGCCTGTTCATGCAAATCAACTTTCAGAAACATCGGGACACTTTGGCTTCCTTAAAGGAAGGGATGTCAACAATCCCAGGGGATTACGGATGTCAACAATCCAAGGTGACAGGGTCAGGTGACGAAGGGCAGAGCAGCAGTGTGGCAGGGAAAAGCTTTGAGAAGAAAAAAAGATCAACCTGGCGGGTCAGGTGGAAACTGAACAGCCCTGTGCCACAGAGAGTCGCCAGGCAGTGGTGCAGGTGTGATGGATAGGCCCCTCTGAGGCTGCCTGTGATTGAAGCCAGATTGTCAAAAACAGACAGTAAACCAGGAGAGGAAAGCAAGAAGTTAGATGGTGCTGTCAACTTGCCAGGGGATAGGAGGCAAAGAGTATGGACTTGCATGAAGAGCGAGCAGGAGACAAAGGGGCCGAGGTGGTGGATGGGATGTTTTAAACTCCAAGGACACCTGTGAGAAAATCTGCACCATCTGATGTCCTAACAACGATGAGTTTGCAAAAAAGGTAATCTCATCACCTCTCAGGAAAGGAGGTTCTCTGCCGATCTGCAACCCAAGTGGAACCAGCTGAGGGCCTCCACCATCCAACATACCCAGGAGACTCCGAAGTAACACTGTGGAAGACAAGAGGGTCCCAGAGCAGCCTCATTAGGACCTGAACAACAGTGGGCCAGCCAGAATTGTTGGCCAGTCCACCCCCATTCCACCCAGGAAGGAAAGGATGATTCAGAGCCATGAGGAAGGCTTGGCTCTGTTCTGGAGCCACAGCTATTGATTCCTGAGAATCGTGGGGCAGCAGCTTCATTAATTTCATCTTAAATTTTATCGTGCAAGGACAAGCCTGTTAGTCTGCAGCAGACCAAGAAATCCAAAAATCCCCAGGGGAAAACCAGCAAGTCTGGGGTGCTCACAATGTGCTCTACAAAGTCCTAGGCATTCTGTGAAAATACCTCAGGAGAAGTAGTGGGCAGTGGGGAGAAACAGCAGGCAGGGCTCCACACAAAACAGCTTCCCTTCCATGGGTGTCAAGTCACAGTTACCATTTATCAAGGCTTTCCATATGCCAGGCACTGTGCTGAGCATTTCGTATGTGCTCTCTCCTAATATACAGGAGAGGAAACGGAAAGCACAGAGAGGTTAAGTAACTGACACAGAGTCACCCAGCTAGCAATTGGCTGCGGTGGGATTTGAACCGAGCTCATCACCACTGTGTTATACGGAGGTCCTCTGTAAGACTTCCTGGGATGGAAGGGTTTTCTTCCCCCCCCACAGAGGACCATCTATTTCCCAGGCAGCCTCCTTAAGACGGACAGCCTGAGGTTTATCAAAAATCTTGGATGGCAGCTCTGAAGATGCAAGAATCACAGCTGCTCTGTAGTTTACTCGGCCATCTGTGAAAATGAGGATGTTAAATATTGACCTCTTGGGGATCAGGCAGGCTTTGTGCGTTTTAAGGATTTAACGTCTGAAAAGCACCTCCTGCGGTGAAATCAGGCACCTTACAGCAACCCACCTCTTCCACAACATCAGGCTTTTCCTCTTTCTCACACCCAGAGCTGAGGAAGGAGCCGAAGCAGATCCCAGGGCTTTAACCAGACAGTTGCCTCGAAGATGAGCGTCGAGGGAAAGGAGGCAGGAGGGAAACGGACAGACAGGGGGCTAGGGGTGGAGATGTTGGAGAAAACTCCGTAAACACGGGAGATGGACAAATAGATGTTGTCTTTTATGCTAAAAAAGGAAACAGTTTGTCTTCTCAAGCGTGGGTGTGTTTTTATGAGACCTTTCAAAGATGGCCCGGCTTTTTCCAGCTTGCCTGTAAGAAGACTCAGTTAAGTTTTTTTCTTGATATCGATCTATTTCCTTAGCATAGGATTTTGGCAAGCAGCTTCGTGGACAATAAAATAAAAAACTATCCAAAAGTAGGGAACTGTGCCTTGTGATGATCTGGCTTCGTATTCTTTTTGGAGAAGTGGGCAGAAGGTAATATTGTTATGCTAAAGATAGAAGAGAGTTCTCCCTGGCCCAGGGAACATGTGCTAAAAAAGATGCCATCCTCGCTCGCCCAGGATTTTCTCAGAAACCATTCCCACTGCAGGAAACAGTCTGAGAAAAATATAAGTTGCTTTTTAAAAATTTGCATTTAATTTTAAAGTGTTTAAAATTTTTAAATTAACTTAAAATGTTGATAACACAGAATGAATCTGAAATAAACATGGAAATATTAGCATCTGGGGGTAGGCACATGGCTCTTTTTCTGTGCCTTTGAAATATATCATACTCTTGAAAATAAACCCAAGTTGCTGAGAAAGGAGACCAGCTGGCAGGAGAATTAGAAGCTCTGGGCAGTCTGGTTTTTGTGATATAAACAGCTCATAATTTGAATCTGAAGTCGAGTGAGATTGAGGTAAGGAACAAAATCCTGAACAATCAGAAGACTACAGATTAAATCATCCACAGACATTTATAGAACTCTACTGTATACCTGGGACTTTTCCAGGACTTGAGGACAAAATGTTGAACAGAATAGATATGGTCGCTAACTCTGAGCTTGCCGTCTAGTAGAAGACCAGACAAGTAAGCAAATGAGTGAAGAATTACACACTGTGATAGGTGTTCTGAAAAAAAAGCAAGTAGTGTTGAGATAGACAGTGGTGAGGGGCTTTGCCCAATTTAGACAAGGTGATTACAGATGGCCTCTATGAACAAGTTCTATCTAGCTAAGAACCAAAGAAAAAAGAACGAGAGAAGAATAATCCATAGTGAAGTTCCTGGATATACACATGCCCTGAAGCAGGATTGTGTCGTTTAAATCCCAGGGACAGAAGATGACCAAAGTGGCTGGTGCACATCCTTGAGGAGGGAGAGGGGCAGAGATAGTCAGGGGCCAGACCAGCATAGCTTTCGGCGCTTGGAAAACGTTGGCCTTTTATCCGAAACAAATATGACAGCCGCCGCACATCTTAGTTACAAAAGGAGTGATGGGTTCTGAATATACCTTGAAAAAGAGGACTCTGGCTGCTCTTGTGAAGAATTGGCTTGGAGATTGGGAAGAGTGGAAGTAGAGAAGGGAGAACAATTATCTAATTGCAGCCTGTAAGCCAATTCTGGTGCACTGCATTGCCTTTTTTGTAAATACAATTTTATTGCACTCATTTGTTTACATATAGCCTATGGCTGCTCTCACACTACAACAGCAGAGTTCAGTGGCTGAGACAGAGACTGTATGGCCCACAAACCCAAAAATATTTACTATCTGGCCCTTTACAGGAAAAATGTGCTGACCCCTGAGTTTGAAGGTTGTGGCACTCACCTCTGTACGAGGTAGCCAATGATGGTAGCCAATCAGCTTTAACCCAACAAGAATTACTGAACATCTCCTGTGTGCTCAGGAGAAACATAGGAAACATAAATACTGTGTAAGACCAGGTGTCCTCTTTGATAACTGTCCATCCCATTAGATCTGTCCCCTAATTTACCCTTATATAATCCTACTTTTTCAATCCCTTCACCTTCCCTTCTGAACCTTCCAATTTGGCTCAAGTCCTGCCCTCTCCATAAAGCTTTCCCCAGCTTATACCTTACTCTGTATTTTTGAACTCCAGCCGTATCTCCTATGTTACATACGCAGCCCTTGATTATACTGTGTATACTTAAGGCTTTGGATGACAAGAACATTTTCCCCATGGTTATGAAAACATGAACTATCCCCAACTTGTCCCCTAACCTCTGAGGTACCACTCAAGCCTCTCAGCCAGTGAGAGAAGAACCCTAGTTGCAAGGTGACAGCTGTTGGTTCAGGGATAGAACATGACCCTAACATAAACTTTCCTCCAGGGACATCTGCTGGAACCAGTGAAAAAGGTCATCTCTTGTCTTTTTGCTGTGACGGTACTAAAAGATTCTAAGTCTAGGATTACCAACATCCCTACCAAATGTACACAGTTACATACAAACAAATAGCCCACCTTTGGTAGGGGAGAGGCAGTGATGAGAGAAACCGACAAGGTGGGGAGTGATGATGGATTTCCCTGAGCCCTGCATCTCCTAACACCTTTCATTCTTACTCATTACAAGTCAATACATCCTTATTATTTAAGCTGATTGAGTTTCTGCCACTTACAACAGAAATCCTGACCATTATAATAGCTTTCATCAACTCTGCCAAAAGAAGACCAAGTCAAGGCCGTTTGGTATCGCCTGGTCCCAGGGAAAAGCAAATTGCTAGTACACTAAATGCTGGCTGGTTGGTGGGCACACAGGTCCTTTACACTTTGATCTTTGCTGTTAAAATCTCGCCTATAATCAGACTTTGCTAAGAAGGAAGGAGTAGGGAACGTCTAGTGAAAAACCAGGGTACTCAGCCTACCATTACCTCTGGGGCTGGTTTGGCCATGAACTTGCTGTGTGATCTCAGGTAAGTCCTTGATACCCTCAAGTTAAAATGAGGAAATTGGACTTTCTGCAAAACCACTCCTGTGCTGATTCCTGAGCTTTTATCTGCCCAATTCCTCCAGGAAAATGAGCATTTCTCTCCCATCATTTTGGGACCAAGGTGACTGTTTTCACATAGGATTATTTGATTTTGTTCCAGAAAATTTGATCTGAGCCACGCATAGAAGCAGGAGTCTGTATTCACTTTGGACTTCTCATTCCACCCAGCTTGGGCAGCATCCACACACAAGGCAGTGACAGGCTAAGGAAAATGGGAACACCTTGTGTTTTACTGTGGTTACCTCATGTATCTCATGAAATACCTCAAGTGCTTCTTGAAAAATGTAACAAAAAATATGAAAAGAAGATTTACAAATGTCCTAGAGGGCAGCATGATCTAGGAGGAATTCTTTTAAAATGTTTTTATTTGTTTTTTGAGAGAGAGAGAGAGAGAGAGAGAGAGCGCGCACAAGCAGGGGAGGGGCAGAGAGAGAGAGGGAGACACAGAATCAGAACCAGGCTCCAGGCTCTGAGCTGTAAGCACAGAGTCCAACTTGGGTTCACACTCGTGAACCATGAGATCATGACCTGAGGTGAAGTCAGATGCTTAACCAACTGAGCCACCCAGGTGCCCATAGGAAGAATTCTAAAACTGGCTGGAAATGTTATTTTCTTTTTTCCTATAAAGGCACCTTATTTAAAACAAAAGAAAAGAAAAGAAAAAACAAATCAAGAAGGTCTCTGGCAATGCTTTGTTTCTGCCCTTAGCTGCATTTTCTCATGAACTCTGTTAGTCATGGACTAGCCTGGTTATAATACAGGTCAAGATCATCACAGTGTTTCTCAGCTGGAGCGCCATTAACATTTTAAATGAGATTTTTCTTTGTGCTTCAAGGTCCCCTGCATTTCAAGACATTTACCATCCCAGCAAAATGCCAGAAGTCCGATCCCCTATCATTGTGATGCACAGTCCACAAAGACCCCTTTTCATTTCCAGGAACCCGAGGAGGCAGGGATTACCTCCTAGCAAGCTTTCATCTTACAAAGGAGTTAACTGAGCCCAGAGATGTGATGTGATTTCCCAAGATCACACATGTGAGAAAGGACTAAGGGATGAATTTAAAGCCACATATTTTGACATCCAATCCTAGTAATCTTTATCCTATCTTAACCCATCTCTGATAGTTGTGGGTTCTACTTCTACAGCTGATACTATTATAAAACTCACAACCAAGCTATTAATATCAATACCAACCATTACCTTCCAATTGTGCTTTGATTGCATTTGGTATACTCTTATACTATAGTTCAGCAAGTTTTTTCATATTCATGAGAGTCTTCGTTACCATAAGTAGCTCATAATACTTGCACTTGTTAGCAGATAAAAAAGTAGCCTATCAGAACCCAAAAGCAGCCTTCTAATTCTTGCCCATTGGTCCTCAAGGAGCAGAGAGAGGAACCGTGGGCATGCACCCAGAAGGCAGTGATCAAAAGATAGTCAGCAACTGAGGAAGCTACTCTGTCCATAAAATCCTAGCATTTCTGACATTTGGAGCACTGTTTGGTCAATGCTTATGTTTTCTCATGAGTTGCTCCTACTGAGTGATTCCACAATTGCCCTAGGATACTCAGAGAGGGGTGGGTCTAGGTTTCTAGCAGTAATAAGGTATTAGGGCTAAATACACTCATCTCCTGTCCATTACAACTCCCCAAATCCCATCCCATTACTAAGTTCTAGAGGAGGAGATAAATAGATAGGAAAAGAAAGATGTTACATTATTATGGTTACTGGTATTTGCATTGCAATGTCCTGCTACAATAGGGTCACTGGCAACAAGGACGGAAAAGCCTGCCTGCATGTCATCTGTCTCAGATGCCTCCTCACGCTCATGCACAGCAGATCCATCAATACTGCAGGAAGGTGAAAGAGGACAGAGCCTCAGGACTCTATGTTCTCGTGGTATTTTCAGTGCAATTCATGAGTCTCTTTTAATGCATTTGCCTCCTCAAGATGTGCTTCAGACAAGCCCACATGATCAATGATCGAGTGATGCCCAGTCACTTTTTCATAGTTTGGTAAACCAACAGGTCTGGAGTTGCATTTTAATAGCACCTCTCTCTTATAATCCAGGCTTTTTTTTCTGCCCAAGAAATTTGAAGACAGAAAATAGATTCAAAAGTTTAACACAAAAACAAAGCTACGGTCCTAGGTTTGTAAATTTTTTAGTCAAAAGTATTTAGAGAAGTAAATATAATGTCATCGGAATACCAATTTAAAGCTAACAACGATCAGGGGAAAGTGATAATAAATGCACAAATCTCAAAGAAAGATGTGGTAGTGGCAAAGAGTTTTTCTTTTTGAGTCTTCAGCAATGTTATTAGAAACTCATTAGGAGTCAATTACCATTTAATTTCTCTACAACATCCAATTACGGTGTTGTTGTCCAAATGTTCCTGCATATCACATTGGCCATTTAAAATTAAAATTTTGGGGGTGCCTAGGTAGCTCAGTCAGTTAAGTGTCTGACTTCTGCCCAGGTCATGATCTCACAGTTCATGAGTTTGAGCCCCACGTTGGGTTCTATGCTGACAGCTCAGAGCTTGGAGCTCCCTTCAGATTCTGTGTCTCCCTCTCTCTCTCTCTCTACCCCTCTCTTGCTCATGCTCACTCGCACTCTCTCTCTCAAAAATAAATAAATATTTTTTAAAAATTAAATACCTTTAAAAAAAACAACTTAATTTTGCCAATCCCCCTCCCCTGCCACCAAAAGAGGGTCAATTTTGAAATAGAAGTTCCAAAATCCCTTTTTTGACAACTATGGTCCGGGGAAACCAGAGAAGCTAGGTGAGTCCTATAAAAATGCTGGCAGCTAAGAACAAGGATGCCCTCTTAATCTCCCCTCCCTTTGTAAAGCTGAGAGCTATCCAAAGTGTTTATCCAAATCTATTCTTCAACAAATACCTGTTGCAAACAAGTAAAATGTATCCAGAAATACTGTCAGCAAGGCAAGTGGGGTGGAGGTAGGGGGTGGGGCAAACACTATATTTGTGACAGAAAAAAAAAAACACCCTAAAAAATGCAATTATCTGGCATGCCTTAAAGCTAGTCATAACTATTTTAAATTACTTTGTATGTAAATATCAGTTATCCCAATGGGAAAATACAAAACCCAAGAGGAAATGCCTAGAAATGATGGAGTTATAAATCTGGTATTATATTTAGTAAAGTTATACAGTACAGAAATGCCTAACTCCTTTTCCACACCCCCAGCTCACCTTCAATTCTTTCCTGTGAAGCATATTTGCAAAGTAGATCTTTCTGAAAGTGGGGGTGGGTGGACGGGGAATAGCTTGGAAGCAAATCAAAATAACAGCATCAGACAAAAACCACTAAGACCGATCTTCAAATCAATTATTTGCCCTCTGGGGATGAGGAGCTCTCAGGACAAGGTATTTGTAAATATTCTACTGGAAATACATATTGGAGAGAGAGAGAGAGAAATCACGCACAAGTGGGAAAGGGGCAGATAGAGAGAAAAAGAATCCCAAATAGGCTCCATGCTCAGCACAGAGCAGGACTCAGGACTCGAACTCATGAACAATGAGATCATGACTTGAGCTGAAATCAAGAGTCCAGATGCTTAACCGACTGAGCCACCCAGGTGCCCCGTTTATTGGTATATATTTGGTTTGCTTAAACATAGCATTGTATCTCAGTCTTTGCTGTCATTTCATTCTTCTCCCAAGACCTCACCTTCATCCTCAAGAGCTCCCAACCAGGAAATATTCAGGGAGAAGGTTGTTGTCTTGCAATAAACTGCAGATGGTAAAGAAGCAATAGATCTTATTTTGAAAATCTTGACTACAATATAGACAGGAGAATTTTCAAAGTAGAAGTGAATAAACTTTGATTATTTTGGCTCCAATATTCTTTGGCCAATAAAGGAGAATCTCAAGTCCTCTGATCCTAAATAGTCAAAATCCTCAAGCAATAGAAAAAATACACACACACACACACACACACACACACACACACACACACACAAGTGGAATGATTGTTTAAAAAAATCTTAAGGGCAGAGACATTTTGGAAGAGAGGTCATCAGAAATGCTGCAGATGAAAACGACAAGAAGCTAACAGAGATTCTCTCCTTAACCAAACATTAGCCTTCTCAAAACAAGTTTTGATGAGGCTTCCTTGTTGGGCCTTGTTTTTGAATGCAAGAATCCCCTACTGTCAGAAGGGAATTGATAATCTGGCCAAATTCCTCATCCCTCCCCATCCCCAGGATACCCCATCACTCTGGCCCACCTTCAGCAAGACTCCTGGGATGTTGGCTCCACTAGAAACTCCCCATTAGCAATTTCCCATCCACTGACCCCCAGCCTGCTCCTTGGTTCTAAATCCCTTCTTGTTCATGTTATATTTGGAATTGAGCCCAGTTCTGTATTGAGGTCTCTATTCCCCTATTGCAATACTTCCTGAGTAAATCGGTTTTTACCACTTTCACCGCTGTTCAGCTCTGGTTCACCTTGACAAAAATCACAGAAGCACAACAAATAATAAAAAGTGTCCATGGGAGGGCATTTCTGGGGGTGGATTGCATGTTTGTGAGCACCTCCTGTCTTTTGTGGGGTTTTGGTTTTGCAACAATTGACCTTTAGTGTTCAAGCATGAATGCAGTTGTGTCTTTTCTTTTTGTTTTAAAGTATTAGCTCAGAAATTCTCTCCTTCTAACTCTTCCACAAACGTGGGTGCTGGCTGTACACACTCAGGGATTCCTGTGCCTTGTAGGCACCAAGTCATAAAAGTCACTCTTTTAATCAGAAAGGGAGCCAAACTGGGGAAAAAAAGTTACCATCCTGAGTAACTGATCTAAAAAGAAACTTTCAAGGTGGTCAGGTCACTTTGAACTTAATTGGCTCAACTTTTTTTCTTCAGCCTATAGTCTTCAGTGACTAGTGAATTTCAGAATGTTACCCTAATTACACTTTCTCTTCTTCATCTTAGCAATTACTAAGAGTAGAAACAAACATTTGGAAATAGTTTTAACAAAATCCAGGAGAGTTATTTGTGATTTCAGGGTAGGTCAAGGAAAAAAATTTTTAATGATACAGGAAATGCGGTTACCCCAGAAAATGCCAACCCCCATGCTTTCCGTTCTGTTTTCTTAGTGATGTGGAGCTTGTGTTTGAAATTGTCTTAAAGGGCAAAAAATAGTGACGTAAACTAGAAAGGCAGTGATGAGGATCTGGATTCCAGCCTCTATTTTGGCAAAACAGAGGGCACTCATGGGAAATGGCAGGAGCTACATGTGGAAAGGGAGGTGGGGGGCAAGGGGGAGGGGATGTACAGCCCACAGAACCCACTAAATGCCCAGCCAAGGAATGACAATGGAATCCTCTGGGCACAGTGACCTGAAGATTTTGAAGAAAGGGAAGGCCTTGATTGGAGTTGTGATTTACAAAACTCCCTGGAAGCACTAGTCCTTGATGAACTGACAGCAGAAGAACACCATAGGCAGAGAAACCAGTTAGGAGGCTATTGTGACCGTGCAGACAGAGGATAATGAGGGCCTAAACTGGACAAGGCAGTAGGGATGGGAGATGATGGATACCAGGAAGCCCTGGAAAGAGAAGCAAGACAACAACATGCTCGGTTTGGAACATGCTGGCTTCCATGAATGGCCTTTGGAACAGAGCTGTTTGGAACAGCGGGACACAAGGGCACAAATGGGCAGCAAGAACCAGAGAATCAGAACCAGCTAATATTCATTGAGTTCCTGCCAGGTGCCAGACCCCTTGACCTATATATGAGGTATTGAAACCGCAAATTCGTCTATACAGGTAAACATATCCAGCATACTGCAAAAACAAACCTAAAAGCACAAATGGAGCTTAGGAGCAGCTCTGCTCAGTCAGCTAGGACTGCAAATGGCTTCACATATGCCTCCCCAACTTGGTAAATTCTTTCTCCTGCGTACTCAGGTTCCTTAGCCACAGGGTCTGGCCAGTTTCTGGGTTAATCCAGTAGCCCATGGCGTCTCTCCTGAGGTTGGAGTATTGTTAGCTCCTAAATGCTGCCGCTGGAACAAGGCACCGGCTCACCCTGACCCCAAGAGACGTTTGTATTCTGCCGCTTCCTTTCCGCGCATCTCAGAGAACTTGAACAAGAGTAAATTGTTCCTCTGCCTTGGTAATAGCCTTCTTAAATTATCCCCCATTGTCATGGCCCCCAATCTGGGAGAAAAGTCCTCCTCTCAGGAAAAAGACTAAAGTAGACCTTAACATTCAGGCCTGTTTCACTCACTCTTCTGGCTTCAGGAAAGCAGGAAATTTCTTCCCTCTGTTCCACTCCCTACATAGTAAAACTGCAAGTTAACAATAGTGGGAAACATCCTACGTGCCTGTTAATATGTGACTGGTCAATAACTTATGGATCCTTCATGCAGCTAAGCACCATTTGACACTTAAAAATTCAAAACTTGGGGCACCTAGGTGCGGCAGGGTGTAGCCTTTAATGCAATTTCTACTTCTTTGTCACCTATATATAGTGACACAGAGTCTGATTGGACACAGTCCAAGTTACAGGGTCATGTCAGAGCTAGGTATTGGTGTATAGGAGTTGATGGGGCCACCCTGCCTTCCTTTGTTCTGAGGAGGCCTCCACCACATTCCTTAGGGAGGGGCTCTCCCTCTACCATGCGGGTCCAACACTGTTTTTAAGTTACAAGCAATCAATCTCAGAATATAGTACCCATAGGTTTGTCCTAGGAGTGGGTGAGTCAGGAGAAAACGAATTTACAATGAAAGGACTCTATTTGCCACTTGACTTCTATCCTATGGAAATTGGTAAAAACAAGTTTTCTGTTAATGTCTTGTTACCAGGATACCATTTTTCCAATTACTCACAAAGAGCAGAGATGATTAACCCTGTGATTTTCTTCCAGCAGGACTGTTCAAAATTGTACTTCCTGCCATCCACGGAGGTTAAATAATGAATTATGAATGGCACAATGATAATGAAATTCTCAGAATGAACTTTTGTAAGCTTCAAACAGGTTTTCTTGGTAGGGTGGAAGGGGGCAAAGAGAGGAAAGGGTACTATTAATAGTGCGAAGTTCTGATGTACTCAATTTGATTTTATAAAGCAGTGAGAAAGTCCCCAGAGCCTCTTGAGAATTTACCCTAATTCCATTCAACAAACATCAAGCCACCGTTCTGGGAGATTTCAGAATCAAATGCTGTAGGAACCAATTGCAATGGTGCCTGCTGCCGTATTACCTTTGGAAGAGCCTCTGGAATTTCCACCAAAACAGGATTCGTTACCAAACTCTGGCCTCAGCAGCTTTCCCTACACACAATGGGAATCAGTCTGGAAACACCTACCCTGCGCCATTTTCCCTTATATTGAGTTCACAGGAGATCTGTGAGGCCCTCAGGTGAGCCCGCCAGGTGCAGATCATTGAGAGGCAAAAGGGGGTGCAGCCAGTCCTACGAGTGTCTGAAGGCTGAGGCTGGGCTCTGCTTGCAGCCCCACCATGTCAGCAAGCCAAGGAAAAGCCATAGCAACCCTTGAGAGCTTGTTAAAAAATGCTGAATCATGGGCCCTACCCCAGAGCTTCAGAATCTGCAATTTAACCAGATCCCCAGGTTATTCATATGCACAATTGAGTAGCACTAGTGTTAAGTAGGTAATGAGAAATACTGGCTGCATTGAATACAAAGCAGCAGAGGAAAAAAAAAATCCCTCCCTTTTCAGCCTAGACTTGCAAAATATTCAAAACTTATTATTTTCTCAAATTTTGGCATGACACTGATGACCTTGGGAAGATACTCCTGCAGGGAAGCATGGCCTCCCTAATTTACTCTGTGCCAAGGAGTAGAAGGTATAATAAGACTTCAGTGAAGGTTCTGTTCTAGGTTGAATTGCTAATTTTGTTTTGATCTCATGCAAGTTCACTGCCCTTTCTGCCTCGCCTTTTCACCACCTGGGACATGAAGACTTTAGAAGCAGACCATCTTCTCAGCCCCCTCCTGGGCAGTGACAGTCTATAGTTCTATCCATGACAAGAAGTGTCTGCTGTGAAGTCTTCAGATCACAGAAAGAAAGAAATGTCCTCCAATTTCTCCCCTTCATTGACCCCTAGATTAGACAAGGCCCTCTTGCCAGAGCCTGTTGTGATCTTTCAGGCTTTCTTGGTTGTGCTTAGCAGCCTATCAGTCTGCCAGAACTCAGATTTACCTTGAGGCCAGCCTGGTCTGCATTTCCAAGACTCTTTTCTAGGGGGTTCCTCTTAGTCACTCAAAGACACAGATATGTAGAAGTCTAAGCTTCTCTCAGGACAAGGATAACGTATATACAGGGAGAGAGAGAGAGAGAGACAGAGTTTATGAAGATGAATAGTTTAGCTTCTTTGGTATTTGCTATGTAGGGATAACTAAGATCAATTTAGTACAACCCACATAAGCACAACTGATTACCCTTACACAGAATCCCAGGGTAAAAGGTCTCCTTAAAGATCAAGCACCCCTCAGGCTCTGTGCTGACAGCTCAGAGCCTGGAGCCTGCTTCAGATTCTGTGTCTCCCTCTCTCTCTGGCCCTCCCCCCCATTCATTCTCTGTCTCTCTCTGTCTCAAAAATAAATAAATGTTAAAAAAAAAAAAAATTAAAAAAAAAAGGGGCACCTGGGTGGCTCAGTCGGTTGAGCGTCCGACTTCGCTCAGGTCACGATCTCACGGTCTGTGAGTTCGAGCCCCGCATCAGGCTCTGTGCTGACAGCTCAGAGCCTGGAGCCTGCTTCAGATTCTGTGTCTCCCTCTCTCTCTGGCCCTCCCCCCGTTCATGCTCTGTCTCTCTCTGTCTCAAAAATAAATAAATGTTAAAAAAAAAAAATTTAAAAAAAGATCAAGCACCCCAAATTATATTTAAATATCCCCTTTACAACACAATGACAAACACATCTTTCAGTCTCTGTTTTAATATCCCTATTTTAAGGAAAACTAATGACCTCTAAGGCAGCCCATACCATTCCACCTGCTTTCTTCTAGAAGTTTCCCTCAGCTTATGCGTCATAGATCTGACATCTTGTCACTCTGCCTACTCGGACTATTTTTCCTCATAATGCTCCATAACCCCTCTTCTTCAGGGTAGCCTTCCAGCTACTGTTCTCTAATTAAGAATTCCCAGTTCCTCCCAAGACATTGCTCCAAATCTCTTTAGTAGGTTCATGTAGCTTTTCAAGAGCAGCAGCTGGACTTGAAATCTGTATTTTGGGCGTGGAAGAGCAAGACTCATTGTGGCTGTGTTGCTGGTTCTCTTTTTCAAGAAGGAAGTGAAAAGGCACATGCCGTGGCAGGATGATTTATTGAGATAGGGTTTATGTTTTGTTCTTCCTATTTGTCTCACCAGGCTACCCAGACCAGGTAGTGGGACCTTTGTGCTCCTGTACTTCTGGGGAGGTTTGTATTACAAAGTTCAGAACAGCAGTTGCTCTCAGAACACTCTTGGCTTTTGTTTTCCAGGATCTTTTTTTTTTTTTAAGTTTATGTATTGTGAGAGAGACAGAGTGAGTGAGCCAGGGAGGGACCTAGAGAGAGGGAAACAGAGGATCTGAAGCGGGTTCCATGCTGACAGCAGACATGCAGGGCTCGAACTCATGAACTGCAAGATCATGATCTGAGCCCAAGTGGGATGCTTAACTGACTGAACCACTCAGGTGCCCCTGTTTTCAGGATCTTATACTCCTGGACAAACTCGGAGAACAGAGAGAGGGGAGTGCCCTTGAAGCAGGAAGGTTGAAGCAAAAGATAAAAAAGAGGGGATGCTCCAAGAATGAAAGGGGATGGAGATAAACCATAAAGTAGCGAAGTCCTTTGCCATGTGGTGCTGAAAAGATGTGGCATCCCATGCAGATAGTGATATTAAATTTTCAGTAGCCATGCGATATATTGCTTAGGATATGGTTTATAAGCTTAAGCTCCAGGGTCAGAACATCTGGGTTAACACTCTGACTCTGTCTAACTCTGGGCGAGCTTGTGACCTGCCAACATTTCAATTTCTTTATCTATAAAATGGAGATGATAATAGCAGCTAGTTTGTAAGGTTTTGTGAAAATTAAATAATATAATCCATGTAATGCTCCTAGCAATGTGCGTGGTGCGTTCTAAGTCCTAATTAACTATAATACATTGACGAAGTTGAGGTGAAAACATTTGACAAAATTCAACACATCATAAAAACGTAAGTCATCATCATTAAGAACTTGGTGTTTCAGTTGGCTTGGAAAGAAATTTCCCCATTTCTTAAAATAAATTAAACATCTGGATCTAAACACATAGAATTATAACAACAAAAGGAGAGAAAACATTTACATCCACAGATGGGGAGTATTAGTTATTTGGGCCTAAAAATAACCCAACACTGTCATATAACTCAGATCCTGTTCCATAAATAATCCTGGGAAGATTAAGTGATGGAGCATTAAAGTACAGTGCTCAAAACTTCTTTTCTGCATATACATCTGAATACGAACATCTTTAAAATTAAATAGTTTTCCTTCATCTGCCAGGCAGATGATACAAAGGTCTAATCAATAATTCATCCTGGCAAAGAAACTCATTACTCAGCCAAAGTTATGACGAAAATCCTGTCAGGAAGTCTTGTTTTGGCTAAATAAGACAACTTAATTTAGTGCAAAGTGAATAATCCAACTCTAAATCATTCATTCTGGGATTCAACATTATGGATTAGTCCATTAAATATGCATCCCAGGCCTGGACATGTATTAACTTCTGTATTGCTTGGCCCTGAGGGATGGCCAACACAGTGTTTTTGGATTCTCTTTGAACTTACCAGGTCTCCTGGGCAGAACAAACTCCAAGTAAAGGAGACTTTTGGAGAAACCAAGAACTTCAAGTTGGAAGTCCTCAAAGCCAACTTTCCAGATATTCTGGTGTCCCCTCCAAAACTACTCCAAAGGCTGGTCATCCTCTTCTGCATAAACACTACTGTTAATGAGGAGTTTACTACCCATTTGAGTTAAAACTCTTAACATTTCAAGAGCAGAAAGCCCAAATCAAGCTAGCTTAAGCAAAATGGCAATTTATTTCCTCTCATCACACAGCATGAACAGTCTTTTAAGTTCATGCTAAACTTTAAGCTTTTACTTTTAGCTTTATACTTTTAGTCTTGGCATGATCAGGACTCAACCAATATCACCAGGGTTTTTTTTTTTTATTCCCCTGTCTGGGTTCCACTTCCTCTTGAATAGTCTCCCTTTGTGGTGGCACAACAGTGGCCACCTATTCTCTCATAGCAGGAAAAGATCAACATCCTGCATAACGGAAACAAAAGTCTTAGAATCGGGTCTTTTTGGCTCCAGTTGGCATCACTTGGGCCTTGTGTACATCCCTGACCGATTTGTTATTGTGGGGAGTAGGGTGATGTAGTGCTCTGATTCTCCAGGCTCAGTTTACATGCCATGGTTGGATAGGGGATGATTCAGGTGCAAGGGAACTACAAATAATTAAAGGGCAGAAGACAAGTATCAAAGAAATCAGTCCAAAATGAAAGGCAGAACAAATGAATGCTAGGTAACCAAAATCCTACTCACCGCAATATTCTAAATTATTCTGGCAAAGTGTTCCTTTGCTTAGAAACTGATTTTTAGAATTTAAAATTCCCAGTCCTAAAATTGCCTTCTGAAGTAACATAGAACAAGACTACTTCCTCTTTCCAGTGGCAGTTCCTCAACCATTTGTTCACGGACATCAAATCTCCCTTGGTCTGTTCTCCTCCAGGTTAAATGCACATACCAGGAAGTATACTTTTGGGATTGGAAACAATTCAATGCAGGCTATTAAGTAGACACTAATCTTATTGACACTTACAAGACACTAATTGTATCATGGAACTAAATATTTTTTTTGTTGTATCCATCTTTGTTTCAAAGAAAATGGTTTTATTAATAATTTGATAATGATTAGCATTGGCAAGGCTATTGGGAAAACAGACATTTTCAAGAACAATTGGTACTGACCATGTTGATTAGGTAATTTAGACTAACCATTGAAGACACAGAAGCCTCAACAAAATATTTTTCAGTGTTCTTTAATATGTCAAAAAGCTAACAAAATAATGACAAATCACTAGGATTCAACCCAAAGAAAATGCTAAATCAGAAAGGTAAGTCTAGAACTCAAAGTTGCCTTTGTTTTGAAAGTGTTTTCTAATCTGGAAGGAATATCTGCAAAGTTGAATGGTGGTTTTGGCTACCTCATGAAGTTAGATGAAAAGTGTCAAGGTTTAGGGGCATCTGGGTGGCTCAGTTGGTTAAGTAACTGACTCTTGATTTCAGCTCAGGTCATGACCTCCCAGTTTCATGAGTTCAAGCCCCACATCAGGCTCTGTGCTGGCAGCACAAAGCCTGCTTGTGATCCTCTCCTTCCCTCTCTCTATGCACCTCCCCCATTTACACTGTCTCTGTGTCTCTCAAAATAAATAAATAAACTTAAAAAAATCTTTTTTAAAGTGTCAAAGTTTGGAACTCACAAAGTTAGGGACTTTGATGAACCACTACTTAGCATTAGCTAGGTCAAAAAGGGCTGTCCCCTCAGGTTAAAGGTGAACCAGTAGTAACTCTGGTCTCTCATGAACTTGCAACCTGGCTTCAAGTCATCTAAGTAAACCATGGAACAGTGAGCAGTAAACTAGAGTTTTGGTGGTCCGAGACTGATGACACACAAAAGCACCTGGCAGAAGCAAATGCAAGTTCTTTCTGGAGTAAATCACATTATGCTGGGACTCAAATTATTCCTGCAAATAATTTTCAAATGCAATAACCTTTATACAATCAAGGTAGCCAGGCACACAAGAAATTAAGACACCATGAGCAAGAACATGCAGAGACAAAGGACAACAGAAACACAGCCCAAAAGACCCAAAAGAGTGGAATTTTCAGACAAGCATGCTTCGTATTTTCAAAGAAATAAAGTTAAGCTTGAGTTTCAGGTCCATTCAATGGAGAAAAGGAGCATCTCTTCAATAAATGGTGCCAGCAAAACTGGATTTTCACATTCAAAAAGAATAAAGTTGGACTCCCTACCTCACATCATAAACAAGTCAAAATGAACCAATGACTTGGGGTGCCTGGGTGGCTCAGTCGGTTAAGCATCCGACACTTGATTTCAGTTCAGGTAATGGTATCGTGGTTCCTGAGATCGAGCCCCACATCAAGATCTGTGCTGACAGTGTGGAGCCTGCTTGGGATGCTCTCTCTCCCTCTCTCTTTGCCCTTCCTTCACCCTGCTCATGCTCTCTCTCTCTCTTTTCCTCTGTCTCAAAATGAATAAATAAACATGAAAAAAATGAATCAATGACCTATAAGACTAAACCAAAACACTCTTAGAAAAAAACATAGAGGTGGGGCGCCTGGGTGGCTCAGTCGGTTAAGCATCTGACTTCAGCTCAGGTCATGATCTCACTGTGTTTGTGAGTTGGAGCCCTGCGTCGGGCTCTGTGCTAACAGCTCAGAGCCTGGAGCCTCCTTCAGATTCTGTGTCTCCTCCTCTCTCTGCCCCTCCCATGCTCATGCTCTGTCTCTCTCTGTCTCTCAATAATAAAAAAATAAACGTTAAAAAAAAAGAAAAAGAAAACATAGAGGTATATTTTCACGACTTTGTATTTAGAAATAGATTCTTAGATAGGACACTAAGGTAATAAGCAACAAAAGGAAAAATACATAAAATGGACTTAGTTAAAATTAAAAACTTTTGTGCAAAGAACATTATCAAGAAATCAAAAGACAACCTATAGAATGGGAGATATTTTCCTATCATATACCTGATAAGAAATCGATATCCAGAATATATAAAGAACTCCCACAACTCACAACAAAAAGACAAACAACCCAATTTAAAAATGAGCAAAGGGCTTGAATAGACATATGTTCACAGAATATATACAAATGACCAAATAAGCACATGAAAAGATGTTCTACGCTATTAGTCATTAGTGAAGTATAAATCAAAACCAGGAGATTCCACTTCATACCTACTAGGATGGCTATAAGGTTTTTTAAACAGGTGAATAACAAGTGTTGGTGAGGATACAGAAAAATTGTAACCCTCATACACTGCTAGTGGGAATTTTAAAAGGTAGCCACTGTGGAAAACAGCGTGGTGGCTCTTCAAAAAACTAAATATGTAGCATTACCATATGACCCAGTAATTCCACTCTTGGGCATATATGCCACAAAATTCAAAAGCAGAGACTTGAACAAATACTTGTATGCCAATGTTTGCTGCAGCATTATTCACAACAACCAAAACATGGAAACAACCCAGTTGTCCATCAACGGATAAATGGATAAACAAAATGTGGTATATGCATATAATGGGGATGTTATTCATCCTTAAAAAAGGAATGGGGTTCTGATACATGCTACGATGCAGACAAACCTTGGAAACATTATGCCATGTGAAATAAGCCATACATAAATGGACAAATAGGATTTAATTCCACTTACATGAAATATCTAGAAGAGGCAAATTCATAGAGACAGAAAGTAGAATGGTAGTTACCAGGGGCTGAGGGAAGGGCGAATAGAGAGTTATTGCTTAATAATTACGGAGGTTTTGTTTGGGATGATGAAAAAATTTTGGAAATAGATCATGGTGATGGTTATACAACATTATAAATGTAATTAATACCACTGAGTCATACACTGAAAGTGGTTAAAATGGTGAATTTCATGTTTTTTTCTTATATATCCATAGTTTTAAAAATTATCTATTTATCTATCTAATATAGCCACAATTCAGAAAGGAGAAGAAATCCAGATAGAAACCAGAGCATTTTTTTTTTTCAGAGCATACTTCTTATATTCTTCATCATTTCGCAGGGGTGGAAAACCCCCACATGAACCAAGATATAGGAGATGGATTTAAAATTGAAATAAAAAATAGCCCAGCATATATTTTAAGGGCAATAAAAATTCAGTACATGGTCCACTCTCCACATTCCCAGTGTTTTAAAATCATGATTCAAATTCAAAATGGTGCCCTTGCCATCTTCCTAGATTCTTCATCACATTGGAAGTCCAAAGGGGTGTCTGGTACCAAAGGCATGAATGAAAGGCAAGGGAGGATGGCGAATGATAACCGTAACTGGCGCACAGAAGCTGTAGGAGTGAGTGATGGCATCACTTGGGAACAATTTAGCATGTAATGCAGGATTCAGCCAGAGCCAGACCTTGGGCAGGTGGGGGAAGCTGAGGCCAAGAACCAGAGGGTAAGAATGCCCTGGGGTTGACCACGGTGAACCAAGAAAGAACAAAACCAGAGCAAAACTGGAGCTGAGACCAGGATCCAAAGACAAAGGTAAAGCAGGATCAGAATCGAGGAAAGTGGCAGGACAGAGTGATTAGCAATCAGGCTAGCTGCCATGAGCACTGTTTGAATGTGAGCCTCTGAACCACACTCTCAGAGGGTCCACTGCTCCCTGCTTCAGAACTGCTTCAGAACTCTACCACAGTCATAAAAAATTCAGGTAGTAGGGCCCAATTCCAAGTCACTGAATCTGCATCTCTGGGGGTTGAACCCAGGTATATGCATTTTAACATGTTCTCAGATGGGTCTTAGGGTGTCTAAAGTATGAGAACCCCAGATCAGGGGACATATGTGCAGCTTCTGCGATAGACCAGAAGCCCACAGGTTTGACATGCCTGTTCTCCAAGTGCGCTGTAGGTACCTTCCTGGGGGACTCTGCAGGTCCTGCCAGCAACTCTCAACTAACATAGACAGGTAACTCTAAACTTGCCGGGGCTGCAGAGTGCACTAACAACAGTGCCTGCTAGTCTTAGAGCACCTACGCTGTGCCAAGCACTGTGCCAACTGCTTTACTGGCATTGCTACATTGAATGCTTACTTATGAGGGTCCTGTTACTATTCCATGTTTATAAATGATAAAGCTGAGACTAAGAGAAGCCAAAACAACTTGTCCTGGGCCACCCAGGTGGGCAAGAACAGCTTCAGGTTCTAGGCCAGTTTGACCCAGAGAGCTGGGTTCTTTCCATACACCAGCATGTTACAAAATTTTCAACAATAGTTTAAATTAAAAAAAAAAAAAGCAGGGGGCTGGTCGTGGAGGTTGTAGCATTAATTGATGGTGAGACTTTGGTTAATTAAAAAACTTTTCTCAGCACAACATACCAAAGGCATGGTAGTAAAGTAAGAAAGATTCTGCTGTCTTTTCTAATCATCTTGATCCCCGAGCCAGAAGGTTTTGTCAGGTAATGTAATCTCGTTCTGGCCTTTTTTTTCATCTAAGTGAAGAAGGGTCTGAGATTAAGTTTGGGAGGAGATTGAAAACCAAAGCTCGGAGGAACAGATTAAAATGATTCTAGGCATCCTGAAGCAGGAGGAAAAAATGATAGGACTTTGTTGATGGAGCTGCTGAAGGGAGATAAGACGCGTCTCAGAGGGACCAGGGAAGAGAAGGAAAGAAGCTGAGGAGGGAACAGAGATAAACAAGGTAGAGAGAGGAGATAAGAGGCATCATGAGGACTGAGGGCCAGGCAGAGAAGAGGAAGGCAGGACCAGAGGCTCTGCAGGAGAGTAGGACCCAGGCCCTTTGCTTTCTCTTTTATCCAGGTATGTTTTTAAAGGGGGAGGGAGCCAGATTCATAGAATATTTTAAGTGCCAGATTCTGATTAGTCAATCTTTGAGCCTGAACAGATAGCCCCATTGAAAGTAAAGCTAAACTTGAGTCCCTTCAAGAATGGGAGTCTCTTTGAGCTTCATGCCCTCCACACTGTTCCATCCATTTCCAGGTTGGTCTAGTCAGACAAACTTAGAGAGGGAAGACATTGAACCTCACTAAGGTGATCAGGGGAAACCCTAAGACCCCCAGTCCAACCCCATCCACCTTATACAGGATTACCATCATGAAGAGATCACTAAGGCACTTTATATACCTGGAAGGGCCAGAGCCCAGGGGTTGAGGACATGAGCTCTGAAGCTGCTTCAGAGTTTGAATCCAAGCTCAACTGCAGATTAGCTACTTTATGAATCTGAACTTCCATTTCCTCACCTGTCCAACAGGATGAAACTGGCAACCCCCCTCATAGAGAGATTAAATAATGCATGTAAAGTGCTTAGGGTAGTGCCTGACATACAGAAAGTGCTCAAATAATATTAGTGATGACTGCCAGCCCTGTTATTAGGTTCAAGCACAAAGCTAGGTGCACACATGAAAATACTTATCCATTGGATTGAGGAGGAATCAGGACATTTGATTCCCACTATCGTGGGAATGCAGGCAGTGACTTTGTCTCTCTGTTCTTGCATTTTTCTCCCCTATCAAATGGAGATATCCTCCTCTTCTGACACACAGTACCATAGGTTTGGAGATGCTTAGAAACAAAAATGGGAAACGGCACAGAAATACACAAGAGGTTATTTCCCTTACTGCACCATTGCTCTTATACCAAACTACCTACTCCCTGCCATGTTTATGAAGCTTCACTGCAGCTAAGAATTTTTGCTATAATTTTCTTTCACCTACTAGGGCTGAAATGTTTCTGCCTCATTCCTCTATTGACTTCCGATACTCACATGAAAGGCACAGTTCCCCAGCTTCAAGAAGGTGTGTCTGCAGAATTTCTAAACTTTTATCCTTTTTAAACTCTTCAATCTTTTTGCCTCTTGGATACATTAAAGACGATCCAAATATTTGGAATCATGAAATGCGTAGCACAGATGAAATGGTTCTGGAGACTGTAAGCTATCTGGGAAGAGGGACTAGGTCTGTCCGATTCATTACTATACCCCAGCACCCAAAATGGCTCTTTGGCACATAGGAGACACATTAGAGCAATGACAGCCATCTTGCAACCATGAAGAATGAGCCAAAAGAAGTCACAGAGACTCTACTATCTCAACATAAATCTGGATTTCTAGGTATGTGAAATAATTCAAAGTCTTTAAGTCACTACTTTTAAGTATTCTCTTACTTGCAGCTGAATACATTCTTACTAAGATAATGAGTAACTGTGCCCTGAGGAGGGTCTCCCATTATTTTTAGGTACAAGAGGGCAGATAGTTCCCTTTTTACCAAGTTCCTTACTCTGCAACAAAGGTTTCCATTTAACCAATCTCCCATGTTTCTTTTATAATCTTAGCATCATCTCCTCATTATCCCCCTGATGTCTCTGAAAGATTAATAGCACCACCTTGACCCCTAGACATTCTTTCTCCGTTTATCTTTTCTGTTTTCTCATTATCACTTTCCACAGACCAAATATTATATCTTGATTTTTAATTACTTTAATGGGCCTCATCCATAGTAATTGGGACATTTAGGTCATTATCTTGTCTCCTCAGATCTTCTTGGACAATTTTATTGATCATTTCTTTGAGCAAAATCATGTGGGGGTACTAGACCCACATAAACTTGTAACTTAGGCCAAAAGCTGTCCTGATTAATTAGCAACATTACCTTCTGGCGCAAAGCTGCCCTGTCTTTAGAATCGTGGCTCATAGTCATTGCTGAGTATTAGCATTATCCGAGGTGGCATAAAAACTCTTGATAGTCTCTCCCCCCTCCCCATGCCCATTAAAATCAGGATTTCAGAGGGGAGTTGAACATCAGTAGTTTTTAATACTGAAATCCCCATATGATTTCAATGTGCTGTCCACTTTGAAAATCAATGCTTTAGGCCAGTACTTCTCAACCTAATGTTCATATGAATAACATGGAGACCTTGTTAAAATGCAGATTCTGGTTCTCTGGCTCCAGGTCGGGGAATGACATTCCGCATTTCTAACAAGCTCCCATGTGATGACAACAGCATGGTCTGAGCCCCACATTCTGAATAACAAAGGTCTAGAATCTAGAGTTAGTAGTCCATTTTAAGAGGGGATCTAAACAAATTAAACTCCACTTGAGTCCCACTGAGGTGAAAACATCATCGCTGCAAGAAAGCCAAGAGCAGGTGATTGAAAGAACTCCAAGGGTGGTTGTTTTCAGCTCTAGTTTAGTTATGGACTCAGGTGGACCAATCATCCCAGTTTGTCCAGGACTGAGGGGGTTCCCAGCATGCAGGACAAGGACAAGTCGCCCTAGTTATGGTAGTGTTCTTCAAAGAGCAACAGAACAGCCAAGTTTTACACTTCTACATTTTGATTCCTCTTTCTGGGAGTGTCAGTCACCCTAGGGTCAAGGGTTTGCTGGGAAAGATGGGTCAAGGGAAAGAAATGCATGCACCAAGAATGTGATGTTACTTCAGAAGGGTAAATAATCAGGCAGATCCAGGTGGACCTAGAAAACTCCAACGACAGGTTTGTGACATGGCCACAGAGGTAAGTCCAGGTGAGATGGTTTAGGTCTGTGCTCTAGCACTGGTTTACTGTGTAGCCTGGGGTAACTAAGGCCCCCTGTCAGGGCCTCGGTTTCATCAGCTAAAACATGGGAGTTGAATTGTTGGATACGTGGGTGTCTTTCCTGCACCCACCCTCCACTCCACGTGCAGCACCCCATAAAGCATACAACTGCAGCACCTTTCCAGCTCAGTTGGAAAGTAAACCCACCTTCCATTTTGTGAGCAGCCACCTCCAGCACATTCCAAGACCCTCATAAAAACATCAGCATTAATCATACTCCATCTAGTACATTTCTCTTCGGTGTCCTTTGATGTTCAGAGAGCCGAGAACTCACAGAGCCTTTTTTTTTTTTTTAACGACTATAACATGTTTACAAATCCAATGAAATTCTATTTTGAGACCCAGGCTTTTGGTTACAAGTGGCTTCCTCCTTCTGATCCTGCCTCCACCCAGGGAACTCACTTCTCAACTTTTTGTTTTCTTTAGAGAGACAAAGAGTCTCCCCAGCCACCCATTGCTGGATTCCTGTTAACCTTTCATTAAGCCTGCTGACAGCTTGGCTCCAACTCTTCATGAGTTAGTTCAACACATTCCCATTTAAATGTGTCCCACCTGGCTTCATTAAGGTTCCTGCCAGGTTCTCCACTTGCAGCTTCCTCTGCAAATGCAAATAAGATTCTGAGTAAATAATATGGGGACCAGGGAAGATTGAGCTATAAAGGATTGGGGATTGGAGAACCATCAAAACACCCAGGTCGCCATGGATTTGAGCAAACTAAAATCCATCTGGGACCAACACAGGCCAATATCGCAATTCTGTATGCACAAAGTGTTAAATTAAGGCCCTCGCTGTGAAGCACAGGGTAGTGGTTAAGAGTGTAGAGTCCTTCCAGCCTGGTTCAAAGCCCTGCTCTGTCATAGGGATGTTGGTCCATGTGACCTTGGACAAGTTTCTTCACCTCTCCCTGCTTCTGTTTTCTCAGCTCCAAAAGCAGGAGTAATTTACCTGTTTCACTGGGCTGCTGTGAGAACCCAATGAGAAATTGCCTTGAAACACTTGGTAGAGTACCTAGACCATAGCGAATGCTTTTTAAGGACTGGATGTTATCTCATTTAGCCTAGAAAGACCAAGGTCCAGGTTGCAGAATTAGGTTGTTCTAAATCCTCAAGGTTTGATTGTGGACCCACTATGTAAACATCAGCTGTAAGAACGATGTCTCCATCAAAGCCCTTCCTTGTGCAAATGGAAAATCAACACTGATTCCATTCTGTTGCATTTCCCATATGTGTTTTGTCTCATTTAGATTTTTAAGCTCTGTAAGGGAAGTGATTTCTCTCTCCTGGGCCCAGATACTAGGAAGTTATTTGTAGGTGGCTACCAATTCATTCTGATTGCACAGAGAGGGAGAGAGAGGAAAAACTAGACCAACGATCTCTTCTGATCAGGAAGTCTCAGCATAAGAATTGTATATTTATTAAGTCATCATTTGGCAAAACCCTACCCTACCCCCTGGACTTTGGAGTCTCAGACCAGTTGCCTTCTTCTAGCCGATGGCCACGTGTTGCTTGGCCAGGTCATTATTCTAAGTTGGAGTGTTAATGCCTTCAAGTGGACACAGACACATTCCACTTTGTAACGGCCCAGCACTTCCCCTTGCCTCACTCATCTATGTCGGCTCCCTAGCCTCTGAAGTCCCGGCCACCCAGCCACCCAGCCTCAGGCAGAGCCCACATGCTTTCTCTATGCCAAAAGTAGAAGTCAGGAGACAGGAATCTACGATCTGTATTTAGAAAAGGATATCTCTGCCACAGCATGGAGAACCAATCGAGAAGGGAAGGGGCATAGATTGGGAGGCGGCTTGGAAGCTACTGTACGAGTCCAGGGAAATTCCAGCTTAAATGAGGTCTCTGATAACCACCTCCACCTGGACCTTTGCCTCCTGTTGCAGGAAACTCCTGACTCTGTGCAACCACACACGTACCACTGCAGAGCACTCCTTAAGGGAGAATCTTCTCTTTAAAAAAACAAAACAGAACAGGGGGTGAGCCGAAATTATGGTGTGGTTCCACATTACTTCCTGAATTATTGATGAGACCTAGGGCTGCTCATACCATACCTGGAGTGAGGCACTGAACTCCGTAAGCTGGGCATAAAGAGAGAGATACAAATGCATACAAGGCAAAGGCAACTAGAGTAGAGAAGGGACCAGAAATCATGTCCCAGGAGCAAGGTACTTTGGAGAGACATGAAGCTCTCCTTCCAATATCTGGAGTGCTGCCAGAGAGGAGAGAGATTATACATGTTCTGGGTAAACACAGTAAATTCAACTAGGACCGCCAGGCAGGTGCTTTCTGGAGACAGCTTTGTTTTAAATATTTCTGTCTCAGAACTGCCCTGAGATTGAATGATCTCCTTTAGGTGTGGTAGTGAGCTCACCATCACTGAAATTATTCAAGCGTAGTCTGGAAGATCCCTTAGCCTGATGCTACAGAGGAGATTAAAGCACCTGGCAGGGAAGTTTTGGTCTCTAAAATACCTTGCACTTGTGAAATTAATGCAAGACTGAATGGATGACACCAATGGAATAGATGGGGCTTTAAAAATAAAACATTCTAGGACTTATTTTGACAATTCCCACATGATGCCCCCATCCTCAATCCTAAGAAAAGGTGGCCCGTTAGAGTGTGAAAAGACCATCTTCAACTTCCCCTCCATGCTGCATATCTTCAGAGGTGTTTTTACACTCTCCAACATTGTCAAGCCTGTAAAGAGAAAAGAGAGGCTGAAAATGGGAAACACCAGGACCAGGAATAAACGGATGCTGCTAAATCACAAGGCCACTAACCATGGCTGTTAGAGTTAAAAGAGCTCAAACTCCATCCATCCGGTCCAAGCCTCTCCATTCACATATGGGAAAACTGAGGCTTCAGGAGATAAAGGGCTTTTGCAAATCTATTCTAATAAGGGAATTAAAAGTTTCTATATTGGAAAAATATAAAATTGTGACCTAAATGTGTTTATGACCTTGGAAAGTCACCTTGCGAAGCCCCACTTGTTAATATTTGTTAATTGATATTTTGGTATTGACGTAATTGTTAATGAAAGCACAGTCTTCATCAGGTGACACCAAATCTTTTCATTTCTTTCCCAAAAAGCTATAAAACAGGACAGATATTCAAAATCTCTTTCCAGAGACTCTTCAGACTATTAAAAAAAAAAAAAAAAAAAACTGTTACAATGATCTAATTGGGCAGAGGCACCAAATCCCAGGAATGATATTCTACATGTTTTCATTTTCCCCACTGCCAGCTCTCTTCTCTGGAAACTCCTGTTTAACAACGTCCTTTTAAAATGAATTGCCCAGAGTTGAACAAAAAATTCTGAACACAGAAGATAGTGACATATCACCTTCTGTCTTTTGCATGCCATGCTTCTATTAATGCAACCTGCCTTTGTATTTTTATTTCGGACAAACATAACACAGTGTTAACCAGGACAGAGGTTAATGTGAGCTAAATCCCACATCTTTTTCACCTCTAATGCCACATTTCTCCAACCCTGTATTTCATCAGAACACAAGAACAAGTCATTAAACCACTGAGTAGTATCTAATCATTTGTAACAGCTTGTACAATCATTACAACAATCAGTCATGCAAGATGAATTACCTTGTGTGTTTCTGGAAACAATTGGTTTTCATGACTTTCCCTGAAAAGACAAGGCCATGGTATAAGCAGAGTAGCTGTGTTAGGACATGTGAAATGCTGGGTTAAGCCAGGAGCTGCCTTCCCAAGAGCAGAGGTGGACCAAAGGTGAGAATTTAGGGACTGGTTTAGGCAGGGAAATGCATTCCTTTTCCCAGATCTAGTGACTGCCTCTATGGGTCCTGAGGCAGTGCCCATCACTTACACAGTTGTTCCCATGTGTGGGCAATAGTGTTAAGCCGCTTCATTTTTAAGTCATTGCCCACTCATAATTCAAGCACTCACTCAAGTTTTAAAACACTTCCTTATGAGACATACTCAGAATTTCCAAAACTGTATGAGGACCAATGGCCTCTGCCTTTAAAAGGGCTTTGCATGAAGGCTAAAGACAGGCTTCCACTGAGTTTCAAATTCCCTTTGGCGGTGTTCACTAGGGACAGGTGCTGAAATGTGCAAGTTTCACTACTGCTGCTCAAAGCAGTTGAGATGGTTACCAGTCTTATCTCCTTATCTACCACCTCGAAACAGTTTCTGTTGATGACTACAGAACAGTTTTCCCCCATTTTACAACAGGACCAGATGCCACATACCTGTACTTTGCATGACAACTTAAAACCCTGTTTCATGACTCCTTTTTGCTGTGTTTCAAAACTATTGTTTTGAAAGTGAGGAGTGGTGGTGGGAAGGAGAGGTGCAAGGTCACAGACCGGCTGGAGAATCTAATAACAATTATGGACGCTGCCCCTTGAAAAATGCAGATATCAACATGCAAGTACCTTTACACATGATTTCAAGGGATTCACTTTCCCCCGAGGTCTCTCTGTGGAACCCAGGTAAGGAAAGCTTGCTTTAAGGAGATAATAAGGCCAAGATCCTTCATGGCTTTCTTCCTGGGGCAGTCCTAGTCAGAGGAGGAGGCCAGGCCACAACTTCCTCCACCCCAGACAATGATAATAATGGCACTTTCCACTTAAGGCAGTAATGAGGGAGAAAAGAGGCACATCAAGAGCATAGCATCAGAACTGTCACAGGTTATGCATCCAGTAAATGAAAGTACTCTTTTTTTTTCTTTTCCAAAATATAAACTCCATTAGGAAGATGATACATGAAGGCTTTAGCATCTTAGGGAGAATGAGTTTCCCTTGACCAGGATAGGGACCGGATGGAAAGAGGACTCTGGGGGATGGAGACAGGGGCAGAAAGCAGAATCTGTTCACTCCCAGGCCCTCCTGGAGCCTCCACAGCTCTGAGGGCTCCATCCCACCTGGGCCTGCCCTCCTTACCTCGAAGGAAAAACGCCACAAGCAACACCAACAGCACAAATCCCACGGAGGGAGCAATGATCATTAGCAGGTCAGGGTTGATGACCATTTTTACCTGGTGAGACACAGGGAAGGTGATGGGGCCACTCGTTTCTGAACTTCATACTCACACAGCTTCCGGTCCCAATCATATCTTCCCTCCACCAGCAGCTTCACTGCTTCTCACCCCATTTTGCCCGACATGTCTCAAGATCAAGACAAGGCAGCCTTACAAATCAGAAGTTTTTAAAAATAATCTCCGAAAATCTGGAACATTTTCCCAGACCCCCAAATCTTCCTGTCTCCGACATCAGGCATATGAGCTGTGGGGCTCAGGGGTCTGAAGATAGGAAAGAGCTGTGCTGTGAGCCCTGTGTTCTCCATGGTCAAGTCTCTTCATTGGCTACCACCTAAATCCTTTGAGTTCTGCCCAGTTCTGTGCAACTCAGGACCTCAGCTGACTTAGACCTCCAGAGGCAACAAGATAGAAGAGGAAAATGGAACTCAATTTCAACTTTTTGACAGCAGTGGTTCTCAAAGTGTAGCCAGGGGACCCATGAGATCAAAACGATTTTCATGAGACATTATTTGCCCTTTTCACTGTCATTCTTTCACAAGATGGAAGGTAGGGTTTCCCAGAGGTTACGTGACAAGTAATGGACTACTGTCACCATTCCGATGATAGAATATGCAAGCAGATAAGAGTATCTTTCTGTCTCCTAGCAAGCCAGACATTAATGAGATTTGCAGAAATGTCAAACAATGCCACTAATGCCACTTCTCTTGCTAATATTTTTTCGTTCGGGGAAAATAGAGTTATTTTTCATAAAATGTTATTTAGGTCAACAAGTAATAGATTTGCTTTCTTTGCTTTTAAATGAATCAACATCACTTTAAATTTGTTTTAATTTTTATGAGTGTACAGGACTTCTGACACCAAATCATCTGAGGAGTTTTGCTCTGCAGGCAGCACCTAGTTCTGGTAGGGGCTCAATGCCACCTCTGCTGCCCAGGTCATGCTCCATTTCCTCACCTTCCTGTCCCTTTCTCCAACACAGCAGCAAGGAGGGACAACAATCTCTCTCTGCAGAGGGAGAAGGGAAGGAAGAAAGAAGGGATGGGGACCCTTTTCCCTTTTCCCTTATAAGTGTCTATACTGCTGACAGTTTTTACTTGATGCAGCTTGAACCACTTTTGTGATGATAAAAATTAATGAAAGGCACGGTCAGCAAATAAGAAATATGCCGGTGGCAAGGGTGGATTCTGCAGGACGTCACTAACCCTGGGCCATGCAGAAGGAACACATATTGATCTTTCCATGTTTTTGTATGGTTTTTTTTCTTATTGGTTTCCAAAGCATCTGCACATATAGAAGTAACAATATGAATGTTAGTTCTGCCAAGAGCACGAGTCTACAGATTCCTCAGCTAACTCACAACCGTTGCTGCTTAGATAGATCTGTCCTCCCCAGTTCATTTCTGCAAACCTCTATTGTGGATTTTAAAAATGGAAGTCACATGCTTCAAATACTTCACAAAAATTTTTACCTCTTCTGATTGAGCTTCATTCTGCACAACCATTGCTGTCTCAGATTCTGGGGAGGAAAAGTGGGGGGAAATGTTTATATTTTCTGTGGAGGAATAAAATACCACATCCTGAAATAGGCATTTCAAACCTCATCTGGAATCTTAGTTGATGTGTTTAATCTTTCAATCCCATCTTTTCTTTTTGTATAATTTATTTACAACACATTTGTTTTGAGATGGTTTTATCTGATACTCAGCTGCTATCCAACATTATGCCACAGGAACATCTCCATTTTATAGATGGGTAGAGTGGGGCATTAGGTCAGCAGGCAATTGGGTCTGCATTTTCTGTAGGTCTCAGCAACACATTCAGGATTTTTATCCAGCCAAAAAATGTGCCAATCCATTAGTTAACAAATATCTATTATGCATTTATTATAGGCCATGTACTGTGCTAGCCTGACCATCAACCTGGCTGATGAAATTTACAACTTAAGGCAGAAAACCAAATTTTTTTGAACAATTTTTTTTCTAATTTTTTGTTTTATTGTTGAGAGAGACAGAGCTTGAGGTGGGGTGGGGGGAGAAAGAGAGGCAGATGCAGAATCTGAAGCAGGCTCCAAGCTCTGAGCTGTCAGCACTGAGTCTGATGCGGGGCTCGAACTCACAAACTGTGAGATCATGCCCTGAGCCGAATTTAAATGCTTAGCTGACTGAGCCACCCAGGTGCCCTCAGGAAATCAAATTGAAACAACAACAAAAAAAAAAAAAAAAAAAAAAAAAGTGAGTGGTTGAAAAAATAATGTCCTAATTGTGCAAAATTCTGGGAATAAATAATGCAAGATGTAGGGGCATATCACAAGGATGGCTGACCTGTTCTGGAGGACCAAGGGTAAGTGTTCTCTAGAAGGTGAAGGTCTCATGAGACATGGATGTTTTTATGTATAAACAATAATTGAGTTCATCAAGGAAAACATACTGAGAATCTACCAAACGCTAAGTACTATTCCAGGCACTAAGAATGCTAAGATGAACACGGCATGGCCCCACCATCATGAAATTTATAGTACATTACAGAAGGAAGACCAGTGGCCCCACGGGCCGAGGTAATGATGGACCATGGAAGGTTGCTGATGAGGGCAGGCACAGGGAGAGGCATGTAGCCTACCATCATAGTTCAGTGAGAACTTCTAGAATTAAGCTCCATGAGGACAGTGTCCCTCTGCCTGCTCAACAACGGGACCCCAACACTGCCTGGCACACACTCGTTGCTCAGTGTTTGTTGAATGAGTAACACCTGAACTGAGTTAAGGTTGGGTAAGAATTAGCAATGAAAGATAGTAAGGGCCTTTTAGGTAGAGCAGCATCAGAAAAGCCATGAAGCATGGAACAGTGTGGTTCCAAGTGGGATGGCAAGAGGCTGTGAAGGTAGAAAATGAGGAATGTGGAGTGGCAGAGGATTACACAGAGATGGGCAGGAACCAGTCATGCTGGTAAGTCTCCATTTAATGCTGTAGGCAGTGGGCAACTATGGAAACATCTTAAGCTTGTTATGGTCTAGTTAAGAGGATAAGGAGATAACCAGATGAGATAATCAGTTATCATCTGGTCCCAGGTCCAAAATTCAGAGCCAGTAGAAACAAAGGGAGAAAGACAGATTCCAGAAATGCTTAGCAGGGAGATCAAGAGGAAGTGGACGTTGAACGTGAGGGTGAGAAAGAAACAAGTCTTAGATAATTTGCAGATTCCTTCTTGAGACTCTGGGCCATTGCCCAGCTGTCTGCTAAGACTGGGCACAGAAGAAGCAGAGCAGAAGTGTCCATCTCAGTGAAAAGGATGAGGAGTTCAAATTTATAGTCGGTGAGGAAGGCACCTGAGGGACACACACACACAACACTGGCCTAACGTGCAGTTGGCAGATTTAAATCTGAATCAAACTCAGGAAAAGTTGGAGTTGCAGATACTGATTTGGGAGTCATCGGTCTCCAAGGAGAGTTAAAATCCTCAGAGCATATAAGAAATCCAAGGGCTGTGTGTCCAGAGAGAGAAGAGCAGGAATCCTAAGAAACCCCAGCACTTAAAAGGTGGGCAGAGAAGGTGAGGGAGAAGGAAGCAGAAGAAACAAATGGCAGAGAGTAGAAAGTGAGAACTGTGTCAAGGAATCCAGGCCAGGAGAAAATGCCAAGGAAGAATGCAAAATCACATGTGCAACAAAACCTGCTGATAGAAACAGAACATAAAGCCACACATAGACGAGGCCTGAATATAATACAAATCTAGGCCGATAATTACTGAAATTGATCATTGTTTCTCCCAGCCTTCCTTGCACTCAAGGCATAAGAAAAAACATGATGGGTTTTCTAAGGCTCATAATTTGGTACAAGAGTTTATTTCTTCGACAGGGAAAGTGACCTGTTGAATGCCTAGGAGCATAAACTCTGAGGAGAAAATTCAGCATGTTTTCATATCCTACAACTCAGTTATTGTTGTTTTTCTCTCTGCTATTATCCCCTAGAGCTGGAAATTGCAGGTAAGAATTCAAATCTCCTACCCCTGTTTTGTCAAAATCCTATAGTATTACAATCATTTGTGGCAGATAAGCTGGAAATTGAAACCATCAAAGAGAAAAGCCATCCCAGGTCAGTTTTGTCACAGCTAATCTGTATTTTAAATTGGAATTGTCTAATGGGAGAGACGTTTTGTAAACACAAACACTGCTGAGTGATACCAAACAATACTCCTCCTTCTCCTCCTCCTCCTTCCCCTCCTCCTCATCTTCCTTCTCTTCTTCAGAAATTGCCAAAAGGCCCAATGGAGGCACTCCAAACCCAGTGTTAGATAGAGTTAGACACCGAATAAATGGCTGGCGACATTTGTTTCCCATGAAACGCAGTGATGCTAACAGCTACGGGATGGGGTAGGCAAGTGAAGACTACTTACTTCTGTGTTTTCTGTGCTACCTTGGTCCTTCCACTCTCAAGACCCTGACCTCTTACACAAGCACATTCAGGCAAAGGCAGGAGCCCCCCCGAACTTGCAAGAAAAGCAATTCTGTGAGAGGGGAACTGTGGTAGATTAAGTATGGTCTTCCTCAAAATTATGTGTACTCAGAACCTCAGACTGTGACCTTTTAGAAATAGGGCATCTTTGCAGATGTAATTAGTTTAAAGATATTGAGATGAAACCATCCTAGATTTAGGATAGGTCTTAAATCCAATGGCAGGCGTCCTTGTAAGGAGTGAAGAAGACACAGAGAGACACACAGGGAAGGCCACATAAAGATGGGCAGAGATTGAAGGCATGTGGCTTCAAGCCAAGGAATCTCCGAGGCGCCAGAAGCTGGAAGAGACGAGAAGGGATTTTCCCTTAGAGCCTTCAGAGAGAACATGGCCCTGCTGACACCTCCATTTTAGGACTTCTGACCTCCTGCACAATAAGACGATAAATTTGTGTTGGTCTATGCCACTACACTTCTGGTAAATTTTTACAGCATCCTTGGGAATTTAATACAGAGACACAGTGATCACTAAGGTCTTCCACAGGAACAGCGGCTCTGGGGACGGGCACAAGGGATGACAGGAAGACTGACCCTCATTTAAAATGTTTTTGTACGCTTTGTACTTTCACCATATATGTATGGTTATCTACCTAAAAGAAATTCATCGCCAGGTAATAACAACGATAAAAGAATCTTCAACTTAACCACACTTTTCCCAGGTCTATGGACTCACCGATACTTCTGATTAATATTAGACTTCCCTACAGGGTGAGAATGCATTTATATTAAAAAAAAAAAACGAAAATATGGACAGTCTTGGCAGAGTTGTCATTGTAAATCAGTAAATTGGCTTATGGGTACTCTGGCAAAGTGGAATTCCTGTGGGATTCCACCCCAGACCTTGGAGCACTGTAAGAACACACCTGGGTCTCCCCAACGCTGCACTGCCATCTCTGAATATGTGTCTACCCCAGGTTTCCTGGCTGTGTGACCTTGGGCATGATATTTGCTCTCTCTGAGCCACAGTTTAGTCATCCCAAAATGCTGATATTGCCCCAACCAATCTCCTATGTCCTTTTCAACCTTTAAATTTCTGGATGCCTTTGTAAAAAAGAATTTGAATGACCTGAGAAAATGATTATTTTTCATGGTAATTTTTTAAAAAGGATGTAAAGCTATGCTTAGTATAGAAAATCAGTATGTAAATACTTAAGAACATACAACAAACACATGCATACTTCTTGCTTCACAAGGAAAACTGAAAAGAAATACTGAAAGACTAGATACATCTGACATCGAGTGGAAATATGATAGGCAATTAAAAATTTTTTAATTAGTACTTTTTTATAATTTCTAGATTTTCTCAAATGAGAAAATTTTAACTGTAAAATATATATGTGTTAATTACTGAAAACTCTCCAAGATGCCTGAGTCAAGAGCAAACTCTCAAGGTTTCGCTGAAGCACTGCCACAGTGACCTTCTAAGTGACACTTTGAAGATCACTGTTAGAAACACATCAACTCACAGCTGAAAAAGAACTCGGTGATGCTATTAGTAAAAGACAGCCCCCTAGATATGAGTACTGGTGTACAAAGATGTTCAGGATATATATATATATATATATAACATATTATATATCATATATGTGTATATTACATATTATATATCATGTGTGTATATTACATATTATATATGTATGGAATATGTATGTGTGTAATACGCATGTATGTATATTACATGTTATATATGTATATTACATATATGTGTGTTTGTAATATGTGTGTAATATACATATATATGTAATACATATAAGTCTCTAGAGCGAGAATATAGACTTATATATAGGCAGAGAGACTTTTCTGTATATCAAAAATGGTTTGTTTGTTTGCTTTTAGATAATGAATGCATGTAAAAACTGGTGAAATACAAGTAGAGTTTGTAGACTTGTTAATTGCATCATGCCAATGTCCATTTCCTACTTTGACCACGTGCTACAGTTATGTAAGATGTTTGTGGCAGGGGAGGGGGAAACTGGAGAAACATATAGCTTTCTCTGTACTATTTTTGCAAGTTTGTATTGAGTCTAAAACTGTTTCAAAATAAAAAGCTTTTAAAAAGTGGTTTAAATATCAGCATTTCATATGGTTCAAACTAATACATGCATAGTGGCTTTGTAATAAAGATTTATTGAAAAAAATGTTGAATACATTTTAAAGTACGTTTAAAAATGATTTTGTAAAAATTTTTGTGTGAAAAAAAATGATAGACGTTACTCTGTCGTGAGAAAAGAAAATGATCTGAAAAGATATAGCCCAAACTGTTATGGTAATTATTTCTTCATCTTGGTCATTTGGGGTGAGGGCTTGGGAAGAATGTTTAGAATACAAGGACATTTCACTTTACAGTGTTTTTCTGTTTTCTTTTACAAGAGCATGTATTTATTTTATAACATAAAAATATAAAGTGTAAATGTTAAAACCACAACATAAAAACATTGCCTTTACTTTTATCATCTAGTAGGATAAGAAGCAGTATTCAGTGCATATGCTGGAAGAGCTCTGTTGAAGGAGACTCACATCTGCCCTTTCTAAAGAATGTGTCCTGTATCTGGATGATATAGATTAAGGGTTGCCAAACTATAGCCCAAGGGTTGAATCCAACCTGCTGCCTGTTTTTGTACAGCCTGAGAGCTAGGAATCATTTTAATATTTTTTTATTGGGGAAAAATCAAAAGAAGAATAACTCAACACACATGCAAACTACAGGCAATTCATATTGAATGCCCATCAGTAAAGTTTTATTGAAGTGCCCATTTGTTCATGTGTTATCTGGGGCTGCTTTTGTACTACAAGGGCAGAGCAGAGTAGTTGAGACCACCAGCATGGCTGGTAGGACCGAAAATATGTACAGTCTGGCCCTTTACAGAAGAGTTTGCTGACTTCTGGTATAGTTAGTCCCCGGATGCAAAAACAACACCCATGGAGTCAGGGAATTAAACGTGTTATATCAGAGCACAATTTTAATGCTAAAACCTTCAGACCTTCAGACCCTAGAGTGATGAGACTTCCCCTCAAGAGGGTTATGCCTAAGGTAGTGGATTCGAACTTACTCACTGAAATAAAACTACATGCTATGTGCAGATCTGGAATGGCATTGAATTTTGAGTTAAGAAAATCTTTTAAAATCCATTTTGAACATCACCCCATTTGCCATCCCACTGGTGGAAGTTTGCTTCAAAATTACTTGGAACTCCCTGTAAAAGTCAACTTATTGAGCACTACAGTATGCCTGGCAGAGCGATAAGCACTTCATATAAATTATCTCACTTCATGCTTATACCATCCATTCTACAGACATAAACTGAGGCTGAATAAGTTTAAATCACTTTTTCAAGGTAGCACAGATAATAAAAGGAAATTTGAACTCAACTCTGAATGACTCAAAAAATCATGATTATAACCACTCCGAGAGGAAAGAAAAAGAGCATATTAGCATCCTATTTGAAAATACAAACTCTAGCCAGTGGGCTACGTTCCAGAAATCAACTGGAAATAAAAGCACTCTATATTCTCAGTGGGTCTGTTTAAAAACTGATAACTAAGTATTTTGACTCATTAAATTCATAGACACAGGACTCATCTGTATGTACTTTTAAAGCAAATTTAGTTCTGATATAAGTCAACTCAATGATACAATCTTAACACAATCCTAGGACTTTAAAAGCGACAACTTCAAGCCTTCAGGTGTTCTTCCATAGGTAGCATCTGGCTTATGCTGCCCCCTTCTGGACCACTGGTGATATAGCCTTAAAAATTCAAAGGCAAGATAAAAAAGATCCTTCTGAGAGTATTTTAGATTTGAAAAGAATTCAAAATTATCTCCTCTGATCCCCCCCCTTTTTAGGGAAAAACTAAAATCTAGAGACAGTTTCACTCATTCAGGTTTCACAGTAATGAGTAACGAAGGAAGTGACTAGAACCCATATTTTTTGTACTTGCCTGGCAGCACTAATGCAGATCTGGAATTTCAAAACGGCTTTTGAAAACAGAAACACAACTTTCTTCAATTCACATACTTGCTTTAAAATTTTGGAGACCTCTGAATGTTTTTAGTATGTGCAATGATCAAAAGAGCACCATACGCTGAAATAAATCAATCAATCATTCCATATGTGAGTCAGGTGTTCCTTAGCACCAAGGGCAAAATTGGGTAAGGACCTTTTCTTTTTTTTTTTTTTTTTTTTTTTTTTTTTAATTTTGAAAGGGAACAGACAGCAAATTGGGTTGGCACCCAATGTGGTTCATAAAGAAGAAGGAATGGTAAGATGACGTCACATTTCATGCAGATGAGTTAACAGAAGGAAACTCTAGAACACCATTATTTAAGAGTCACTGAGTTCCGGGGCACCTGGGTGGCTCAGTTGGTTGAACATCTGACTTCAGCTCAGGTCATGACCTCACAATTTTTGAGTTCCAGCCCCACATTGGGCTCATTGCTGTCAGCATGGAGCCAGCTTCAGATCCTCTACTCCCCCCACCCTCTCTCTCTCTGCCCCTCCCCTGTTCACTCTCTCTCTCTCAAAAAAGTATATATATATTATATATATGATATAAATTTTATATCACATATATATCTATATATTTTTATATATTAATATCACATATTTATATATTTATATATGTGATATGAATTTTATATCATATATATATATATTTTTAGGTCACTGAGTTCCAAACTTTGCGTCAAACTTCCACTGCCTCCAAGGATGCCCCACCAACAAAAATGTCGTCATCATTATGAGAGCCCAGAGTTGTCACCTCAAGTCACTACTCTCACGTGCCAATATGAAGTGAAGCAGAGCTAAGACCTCATCCTTAATCCACCATCCCCACCCCCCAACCCTGGACTCCTCTCTGCAGGGCAATGCTCTTCCTACACCAGCTGATTGATTTTGGTTGAGGGAGGTGGCAAAGTCCTCACTTTACCAAGGAACCTCAGAAATGCTAACAACAACAATAATAATAAGTGGATACCATATACCAAGCACTTAACTATACTACATGCCAGACACAATGCAAAGTACTTCCATGTCAAAGCACTTCCATGTTTGAGCTCAGAAAATGCTCTGCAGTCAGGCACCTGGTGGCTCAGTCGGTTAAGCACCCAACTCTTGATTTCAGCTCAGGTCATGATCTCACGGCTTGTGAGTTCGAGCCCTGCACTGGACTCTGCACTGACTGTGTGGAGCCTGCTTCAGAGTCTCTGTCTCCCTTTCTCTTTCTCTCTCAAAAATAAGTAAACCTTGAAAAAAAATTTTTTTAAAGAAAATGCTTTGCAATAGACACCGTTGGTTTTCTCACTGCCCAGTGAGAATCCTGTGGCCTAGAGATGTCAGGTGACTTGCCCAAGTCACGTAGCTAGGAAAGGAAAGAGTAAATCTCAGAGCCAGGATTATCTACCTGCAGAGGCCAAGCTCTTATCCTCTGAGCTCTACAGTCTTTGGAAAATATGGCAAATGCTCACATACAGTTGCCATAGAAAGTTCAGTGGTGGAGAGTGAATGATCTTGCTATTTTGCGGCAAAATAGGAAGAAATCCATTTGGAATGGAACCCTAACCTTTTTGCTGCTTTGATGGGTGCAGTTTTTGGAAAGGAGATCTTTCTAACTATTACTTTAATATTTTAATATTAATAATATAATTTTTACAATTTATTATAATAATATTAATATATAAATAACTATATATTTCTAACTATTGTGATTGATGATGATGATAATGAGCACAATGTAAGCAGCTGAAAGTGCACAAAACACTTTCACATTATCACTCTTGAACTTCAAAATAAACCTACTGAGGGAAGTAAACTTCAGCAGAGTGCTTGAAAGAGGAGGCAACTGAAACTTAGGGAGGTCCCATCTCTTGCCCAGGACTGCACAGCTAGTAATGGTCACTAGTCAAGCAGTGGCAGTATCAGAGCCAGTGAGATTTATCTGAGGCATGATTCTTATTGATTGAAAACTCTTCACAATGTTAGAGCAATGTTATCTGATTCCACCTTCCATGTCTGCCCCCCTCTGCTGGGCTGCTGAGCACCCCAGAGTTCAACAGGCGGCCATGCCAAAGGGCGTTGGTGGCTTCAGTCAATGACTTGTTCACAGTAGGAGAACCGATACCTTGCCTCATCACAGAACCTGCTGAGGTATGTCATTACCCTTCCCCCTGTGACACCAAAGATCTCTCCAGGGCCTAGATCAGTGTCAGAAGAACATTTTGGTGTGCAGAGTGGTCACCCAGCTCACTGGGTTATCTCTCAGTGAGGCCCCATCTTAGGACTGGCTCCATTTCAGTGGCTGAAATAGACACCTTACTTCTTTTTCCCTTTGTTTGCTTTACCACAAACATACTTCTCTTAAAGCTTGGCAACTCCCTTTGTTTTTATTTGGTTGACCTTTCTGAAGGTGAGCTGTTAGATGCTAGAATTACACAGATTCAATCCCAGCTTTATTAATGAAAAAATATCATTTGTACGGTTGGTAGAATATAATGCTATTGTGAGAAGAATCATGAAAATCCATTTTTTGTCCTTTGCCTTTATCCCCAGACTGCCAGCCTACAACTGATTCGAGCCTGTGAACAGCGTGGGCATGAGAGATAAAACAAATCGGCTAATGCCTCACGAAAGATGTTGACTTTGAAATCAACTGCATCCAATTTCTTTCCTCCTAACAACGGCATTTTTGAGTGAAAATGAGCTTTGCTTCATTCCCCTGCCTTCCTCCGTTCCTTCTGCTGAACTTGTACTGAAAACAGCAATTCCCCCTACAACTTCTTTATGTCCTTGATCAACTGAGGACCCAGAAAAAAATGTTAAGTTCTAACATGGCTCAGCTTTGTCTTTAATAAAATAGTGCAACGTAGGGGAAAGAGCTCTGATTTGAGAGCCAGAAGAGAGTCCTATCTGGGGCCTCGTTCCCACTTCTCTTTGAACTTTTTTATGCCTGTGTGCCTCAGTTTCTTTCTATGTAGAACGAAGAGTGCACACTACACCAGCAACTCCTAAATGTCTTCTTGGGGCCAGGGATGGGATGGCTTCAAAAGAATCTCCTGAGGAAGTTTGCTAAGCATACAATTTCTTAGACCCACCCCCAGGGTAGGTTCTAATTCTTCAAGCCTTGGGTAGAGTAAAACAATCTATATTTTTACTAAGCACGCTGTGTTTTCAACCCATGGCCAGGTCTGGTATATACATGAACTGGATGACCTTGAAGTTAAAGGTCTTGGTTCCATCCCCTGGGAGGTCAACATGAGATCAGATTGCTCCACACTTTCATTTATTCTATCCTCACTCCCTTTTCTCTTACCTCCATTTCTAGACCAAACCCTACCTCTCTCATTTTTGACTGATCCCCTTCTGCTACACCAGGACCAACCTTGCTCCATTCACTATCTCCTTCTCTAAATATCCATCCTCAAACTTCTTGGAAGAACACCGAATATTCACTCTCTAACAATTGCTTGTCTTGGACTTCAGAGCATCCACCCAGAGAGCTAACACTGTTCACCTAATGGTTCACAGCCACCTAAGGGCTTCATCCTTCTCGACCAGCATTCTGAATTTCCCAGTATTTGACTATACCCTCCATAACTTTTGTCAGCTCAGCCCTCTCTGCACTCATGATCTGCTGGATCCCTTCCTACTTTTTCTGTCTTCATCCCTGCCTCCTCTTCCAATGTAGTTGTCCCTTTATGGGGTTGTACCTTTTCATTTCTCCCTCCATCTCACACAATATCTTTAGGTGATTTCACAGGAGCTTTCCATTATCCCTCTCCTAATGAGAAAATATAATAAAGTGCTTAAGAGCTGAGTTTCAAGAGCCAAGAGACCCAGGGTTCAAACTCTGGCAAATTTAACTTCTCCAAACCTCAGTTTCTTTTCCTTTATAATGGAAGTAATGATAGCATCTTTCTCACAGATGCAGACAATGCCTCACAATGAGACACTGTGCCCAAGCCTGGTATATAAAAAGCATTTGGTAAGTGTCATTTATTATCAGTGATTCCCCAAATCGTATCTAGAGCCCTGAACTGTCCCTTATGAGATAATATGTATTAAATTATTGGTGTATTTTTAAGTCCCTGTTCAGCAATTGTAACCTGAATCATGGTAATTATTATTTGATCAGAGGTAGGTGCCAATCATCAAAGACACCCATTCTCACCCAGGCATCCGTAAGTCAACCCAGCCCCATATTCCCAACTGCCCATTAGACATTCCTCAGGGGCCCTTCAAACTCCAGCTCTCCCAAACAAATTCACCCTTTTTCCTGGGGTTCCTTACTAGTTAACCTGTCACATCAATCTAACCTCCCAAGTACAGAGAATGAGTCATCCTTCATTCTTACTCTGATCACTGTCCTCCCAATCCTAACTCCTAAGTGGCTTTGACTCTGTCCCCTCTCTGTAGTTACTGCTGCCATTATTCTACTCTAGACATTCATCTCTGGTATGAATTAGTACAAAAGGCTCCTGGGTAGCCTCTCTGCCCCCAGGCTTGCTCCTTCTCATACATCTCCCACACTCTTACCAGAGCAATGTTTCCTAAAACAGAACTGGAAATATCATTCCCTACCCAGAAAACATGAATGGTTTCTCATGACCCTGGAATAAAATCTAAATTCTTCAGCCTATCAATCAAGTCCCTTAAGAACCTAGACCATTCCCAGCTTCTTGTCTCTATTAGATTAAACTAGACTATTAGACAAGCTCCAAAGATTTCATACTCTTATCAAGTTCCCTTCTTTTTGTTCATGCTCTTCTTCCTGCCTGTTCACCCTTCCCTGCACAATGAAATGTTCTCATCCTTGAAGAACCAATTCGAAGATTATTAAGTTAAATTATGCTGGCCATCCTTTCCAGGATAGAATCCATCTTCCCTTCTTTGGGCCCCCAGGAAAACTTTCCATACTTCTATCCCAAAACTAAACCCACTGGATGATTGTTTGCTATACATAGCCTGTCTATCTTACTAAAGAGTGACCCCTTTTAGGACAGATGTCATGACTTATTTATTCCCATGCCATGTATAGAAAATTAATTCAATAAGCCATGTTTAAGTAATGACGGATTTGAAACGCCTTTACCAAAAAATCATATTACCTATTTCCAAGTACCCAAAACAAATTCCAAGATAAAGAGAAAAGTCTCATCTCCAACCACTTTGTCCTCTGAGAATCCTTTGGCTCCTTGGAAAGGCCAGCTTGCTCTGGACCATGAAGCTTTGGATGACTTTGTCAAACAGAAAGACACGGTAATAGAGCAGCTGTTTCTAAAAGCATTCCCTCCCATTTTCTGGGCCCCAGTTTCTAATCTTCTCAGTTTCCCAGATTTCCATAGACAATACTCCTCCCTGGGAGTTAATGAACACAAGTTTAAACCCCCTGAAACCTGGGTGTGAGTCTCAGATCTCTCTCTGTCTAGCTGTGCGATCTCGGGCAAGTCACTTCACATCTCTGAGCTCCATTTCTAGGCAGCCTTAGAGTGGAAGCAAGGATTTGCCACCCTAGGTAGGCCTTTTCACATGATGTCTACAGCAAATGCCTTAAAAGTAGAGGGAGCACTGAAGCAGGAGATAACCTACTTGGAGTTGTCCTATGAAATGAATCACATGAATCTGGAAGTTCTTGCTTGGCACACTCAACCACAGCTCTTTTTCAGGCATGACTTGAATTCCACGCCTACATTGTAGAGTGGAGCCTCTACAGACTGAGCAGTATGAGAAGGACAAAACAATTCAGAGGCAGCAGGAGATGAAATGTGTCCATAAGCAGGAATAAAACCAATGATTAAGAATTCTGTAGAGCCATCTAAAAGGGAGTCGGTGAAGAGCTTTCAGAATCTCAGATTTACTCCAGTAACAAGTAGAGAATTACTACCGTGAGATTTTAAAAGCTCTTGTAACTTTCCCAGGTTTGTAATTTTGTCACTCATTGGCTGTTTCCCTGGTGCAATTAACAGATTTTAAAAAATCATGAAACCATAAGTGTCTGTGTGCTTATAAGGAACAGCAAGTCAGTTGGGAGCTGGTGAAAGTGGCCTCTTGTTACCCTGCCAGAGAGACCTAAAAATGCAGGTGTGTGAGTAGGAATAATAGATGTGTGAAGAAGAAAGGAAATGGGGATAGGGCATAAGGACTATCGTTTACTAGCCAGTAATTAGGTACCAGGTATTTTTCTTATGCGTTTCCTCACTTAACAGTCCTATGAAATAAGTACTAATATCATCATCACTGTACGTTTTGGGGAAACTGAGATTTAGAGAAGAACAGAACAAATAACTCACCTGAGGATCTAAAAGAAAACAGAAACACAAAAATGGCAGAGCTGGGATATAAGCCTGAGCCTTCAGACTCCCCAGTGAGCTTTTTCAACCCCCACCCAGAGCTACCCTGGAGGCTGTGAGGATAAAAGACTAGAAAGAAAGGATCTGAGATGTTACTGAGGCAGTAAAAGAACAGAAGGCATAATCAATGGCAGACTTAATCCCAGGCCATCAGATTATGACTTCAGTGTCCCTCCCCAGTAGAGGGAACAAATTGGAACAAATTTGAGGGAGGGAACAAATTTGTCTTGAGGGAACAAATTGGAACCATTTCACAAATTCCTGCTGCCACGCAAGAAATGAAATGAACCCTCAGGCTGGATGGAATGCTTTGAGTTCCTAGGTACCTGGAGGGGTCAGAGTTTGCATTCTTCAAACAGACTCTTTAGCTCCGGGGTGGGGGGAGGGGAGAAACCTATGCAAGTTTTTATTGTTGTTTGTTTGTTTGTGTTTGAATGATGGTTCCAAACCACTTGGAGCTTTGCAGAATTCTTGGAGAATCTAAAGATACGTCCTAGACTTTTCCCTCAGAAAAATGCATGTGCACATATGCACACATAATTATATATGTAATTTCAGGGGGTTCATACCACCCCCAGCCCGTCCACAGACAACTCCACCCAGGAGACCACAGACATTTAAAATTTTAAATCTCCGAGGCCTGGTGTGAGTCCCAGCTCTCCCTCTGCCCAGCTCTATGATCTTGGGTAAGTCACTCCACGTCTCTGAACTCCATTCTAGGGAGCCATGGAGTGGGGGCGAAGAACTATCACTCTGGGTAATGCTGACTTTAGGGAATAATAATTTTGACCAGATCTTCTTGAAGAATTGAAACCAGCTCTCATCCACGGAAGGCTTGCCCTCCAAAATTACATGAAGAAAGGAGGAAGGAATCAGGGATATTTGGCCAGGGAAAGAAACCCCACAGAGTCACGTGAGCTCTCTGAAAGGAGTTGAAAGCACTTTCAAGTGAATGAAGAAGTAGCACTTATCCTGACTTATTCTGTAAATGGCTCCAGACTGGGGAGTGAGGGGTGGGGAGAAGCAGCACAGTATGATGTCAGAATGGCAGCAGAGTTGAACAGACATGGGTTAAACCCGTGTCATCATTTACCAGATAAGTTATATAACCTTCATGAACTCTAAAATGGGGGTGATAATGGTATCTATCTCATAGGATTTTGTGAGAAGCCAGATGAAAGAATGCGCTTAACGTGAGCAGTATTGAAACAAAGAGAGACTTCAGTAGATGTCAGCTACTCTAATAAACTCTCTGACCCTCCATTTCTTTATCTCTAAAATAGGTATAATATCTGTACCTGATCAGAAGGTCACTATGAGATTTAAATAAGAAAATACACATTAAATACACTTAGTACAGCACCTAACACATAATTAAGTCTTCGGCAATAGAAAGTGCAATTATTGTTACAAATGTTTCATTACAACCGGTGGGATGAGAGGACAGTAAACGGAAAGAACACCACCATTTACTTCAAACAGGAAGGCAAGACAAAATAAAATAATATCTAAGAGCTTGGACTCAGAGCTAGACTTCCTGCATCAGGAACCTGAGAGCAGTGTGGCCTTGGAAAAGTTGCACAAAATAGGGGTATGAGCATCTGCTAAAAAGGAATTGAATGAAGTGGCCCATGAGAACAGCTTTGCACTGCACCACATATAATATGCGTTCAATAAGTCCTGGTTTCTTCCATAATGAGTAAAGGTTAAACAGAGATAGACCTTCTTACAGCAAGCTCCTTCTCAGCAATGCAGCCTCTAGATGTTGCTGCAAGCATTCTCTCTCCTCCAGGATTTATCAAGGAGGAGTAAAATAACAATTATCTGGGATATTACAGAAGAGGGTGAAACATCAAGATGACCTCTTGTTTCCTTGCAGTTGAATGCAAAATAGCCTGAGATTTAAATGGAATGAATGATAACATTTTGAGAACTCCTTGCCCACTCTCCATCATTTTTCTCATTTCTACCTTCTCTTCTGCCAGGAAACAGCCCCCGCTTTTACCCCACGCCACAGACAAAGAAGGTTTGGATCTTTGGCATCTAGCTTCACCTAAGTTAACAACAACTAGTCCAAATTTCCCATCTTCCCGCTGAATGAGGTAGCGCCAAAAAAAAAAAAAAAAAAAAAAAAAAAAAAGCCAAAACTTTTCAACATTAGGTCACCCTTGCATTTCACCTTGATTTATAGTCTTCCTTCAAAATGTATCCTCTTTCCACTTACTCTTGCCCATCCTCTCCAATTCTATCTGCTGAGCCTTTGTGAGTGATGTTACACTGCCTCCTTCACAGAGTTACAGGACCATTGTTTGGCTAATAAACATATGGAAAGACACTCAAACGCCTTGTTAATCAACAAAAAATGAGACAACAAAAAATGAACAACAAAAAAATGGGACAGAATTTTCTTCTCAGGAGATTGAAAAAAAATTAAATAAATGGTCATATCAAGTATAGGGGAGATGTAGGAAAGCAGACACTGTGGGTGGGAAAATAAATTGGCAAAGCCTTTCCAGAAGACAATTTTGTAATGGTTAGTAAATTTAAAGTGTACATTTCTTTCAGCCTAGGATTTCTCCTTCTTAATCACCACCCTAGACCCTTAGACATAGACACTTAAGGAGGCTCTCACATACAAGGATGCCCCTGCAAACTACTTATGGTAATGAAATATTAGAACACCTCAATGTCCCTTCGTGGGCATTGGATATTATAAGTATCCACAGTATAAAATTCTATACAGCAATTTAACATAATGATATATATCTACATGGACTGGAAAGGAAAGTAGTCCAGTATATAATGTTAGGTAAATAAACAAAATACAGAAGGCTACATACAGTATAATAGAATTTTTTTTTAATTCACACAACAGAACAAAACTGCATATTTCTATACACACACATAAGCAAATAGAAAAAGATCTGGGAATGGTCCTCTTTAACTAATAGCAGTGATTATATCACAGGAAGGGCTGGGATTAAACACAGGGAGTCAAAGAGATTTTTTTCCTACTTTTTATGTATCCCTAACAAAAATACATTAGTGTAACATTTGTGTAATTTACAATAAATTACTAATTTTTTTTAAATGAATGGATGATTTTCTGGCAATTCTAGCTTCAAGACAGAAACAACTAAGGAAGAAGGGGAATCCCAACACAGGGGTTTCAGAAAAGAGGCAGAAGAGGGAAGAAGCAAACATGGCTGCTATTAGCTGGTTTCACTTTCCCAGCTTGTGGGAAGATGTAGGATGTGACCACAGTGGAACCAAAATAGCCAAATCCCAAGACAAACAGGCAGATGGCAGATGACAGATTGTTCCCACAGTCAAAGACAAAATCACCCTCACGAGCACAGCCCCTTACCTCTTGGCTGAGGAAAAGTCACTGACTCACTCATTTCCCACATTGATGTCTGGGACGTTGACTGGAGACCCCAACCTTCAGATTCTGAAAAAAACAAAACAAAACAAAACAAAACAAAAACAAAACAAAAACAAAACAAAACAAAAACAAAGGAAAAGAGAAAACAAACTTAGGTAAAAACTTGTCTTTTTTATTTTTGGTGCCCCACTGTCCCCTAAACTAACTTTTGTCATAAAAAAAATAAAAGTAGAATGGGGCGCCTGAGTGGCTCAGTTGGTTGAGCATCTGACAGCTCAGAGCTTGGAGCCTGCTTCAGATTCTGTGTCTCCCTCTCTCTCTGCCCCTCCACCACTCATGCTCTGTCTCTCTCTCTGTCAAAAATAAATAAACGTTAAAAAAATATCTTTTTTAAATAAAAAATAATAATAAAAGAAGAAGAAGAAGAAGAAGAGCTAATGTTTACAGAGCATTCAGTTCATGCTGTTCTAAGTGATCTACAAGTATCCTCTCATTTAATCTTCAGAAAGAGACACAGGATAGGTGTTATTATTATTCCCATTTTATCAATGAGGAAGCCAAGACCCAAAGAGGTTAAATAACTTTCCCAGAGTCATACAACAGTTAAGAAGTGGGTCTTGTACCCAGGCAGTGTAACACCAGAGCACACACCCTGTGCCATACTGCCTCCCTATATTGTACTAACACAAGAACAGATTCATTTATTTACCCCATAGATATCTGTTTTCTTCTACTTGACTATAAGCCCCATTAAGTAAAATTTGCCATTTGAGCACTTACTAACATGCCAGGCACTCACCTAAGGCCAAAAATCCATGAAGTTATTCAACTCTCCAACTCACCTGGGAAATCAGCCAAGGCCAGAAACCCCTGGCAAAAAGGAATAAAACAGAGAGCCCAGCCTGGGCACTTCTCTCTAGCAACCCCCATGGATGTAAATCGTGCCTTATTTTAGGGTATTCTCTGCCCTTGGACCCCTATTAAATACCTAAAGAACTCTTGATTGATGAAAGATCACATGAATGAATTTCTCTCTCTACTACAGAAAGCCAATGATCAAGTGAGGACGTCCCTCAAGGAAGTCAACAAAGATCATTGTACTGGGAATTAGGATGAGACGGCTAAGCACTGCCTCACCTGGAATGGAAAGGCAAATATTCCAGAAATGTGCTACCATGAGGAGTTGCTTAAACAAATCAAGGTCAGTCTCTCTCCCCACCCCTCTTTCTCTCTCAAAGCCACAAGAATGAATGAACCACAAATGTGGTCCAATTTGTCCTAGATAGGGTTCATGGCACACAGGACCCAAAATTCATCTTCAGTTATCTCATTCAATAGCATTTTACTCTCCTCAACCTAAGAAATGAGGAAAAGAAAGAGAAAGAAAGTGTCTTCATACCTCTGGATGTAAGCAAGGCAATGTTTCCAGAGGTCACCTCGGTGCTTCTCTCAGAGTCACTGGAGAGAAAGAAACTTTCTGATTCTGGAATATAAAAAAAGTTTGATAAAAGAGAGCTGCAAAAATAAGTGTTTGTGCCGAGTGGTGGGATCCAGGGCTATTTTTATACTTGTCTTTGCGCCTTTTTATATATTTCAGGTTTTCTTCAAGGATTGCAAGTAATTTTTTAGGATCAAGAAAACTATAAATGTCATAGTTTAAGGTGATTATTTTAAACACCAAAAACAATTAAAAATACATACAAAAATTGGCTGGTTTATGGTTCATGAACTTTAGGTGACAACCCAGAGTATAACAGAATTAGCTGATTCAATATTATAAAGCTATTTAAATTATCCAGGCCTTACTGAGGCAGCTGAGACAGCTAAGAAAGCCTTCACACTATCTCTTAATGAGTTTCCAACAGCATTACCTTGGTATCAGAGGTTGAAACATGGTGGGCACTTTGATAAGCCCTATAAGTAATGAAGCTAGTAAGTCAGTGAGGGTCCAAGATGGAGGATCAAAAACGACTTGGGGGGGGAGGGGCAGGAAGGAAAGAAAAAGAAAAGAATGGAAGGGAGGGAGGAAGGGATTGAGAGAAGAAGGGAAGGAAAGAGGAAGGAAGAAACAAAGGTAGAACTAGTTCATCATCAAGGGATATTTTAAGGCATCTGGAGGCCTTTCCTCAACCAATCTCTAATGCCAAGGCAGAGACTTAACCCCTAGAAGAATAAAACTGGGGTCTGACCTCAGGTGACATATCCTAGCTGTTGCATAAATATCTCTAAGATTCCTGGAAGGTCAACTGGAGAACCAAAAAATCTGACTTTCAAAAAACAGAAAAAATAGGGGGCAAAAAAGGAAACCATAAAACAAAGAAAAGGAACAGATTGATGAAACCACATCCTCACTCACACACACGCACATACATACAGTTATAAACTGAACTATATTCCCCAAAATTCATATGTTGAAATTCTAACCCCCAATATAGGAAATTGTGCCCTTATTTGGAGAAAGAAATAATTAAGTAAAATGAAGTTATATGGATGGACCCTGATTCAATATGACTGGTGTCCTTATGAGAAGATAAGATTAGGACAGAGACACAGAGGGAAGACCATGTGAAGACACAGAAAGAAGGTAGCCATTTATAAGCCAAGAAATCAGTCGTACTGACACCTTTGTCTCATACTTCTAGCCTCCAGAATTATGAGAAAATAAATTTCTGTTGTTTAAGCCCCCTGCTCTGTGGCATTTGTTATGACAACCCTAGCAAACCAGAATGCACACACACAAGGGCAAGTCTCTGAACTGCCCCATTCAGTAAAAGAACCCTGTTGCAAGGGACCCAAGATACATCTGACCAGCAGAAGGGAAAGAATGGCCAAATGTACCATGTACCTGTAGTGAAGGTGGGTGCTCCCATTGAAGGCTCAGTGGTCTCAAGAACTGGGGTTGCTTCAGGAAGAAAGGTTGATATTGTTGGGGGGCATGTGGTTGCCACAGCTGTGAGGGTAGTCTGAAGTGGTGTTCTGGTTGTGAGTTCAGGTGTAGTCACAGCTGTTGTTGGAAGCACAGCTATGGTTGTCGTCATGGCAGTAGTGGTTGTTGGGCGCTTGGTTGTTGGAGCTGTAACCGATATAAGATACATTGTACAAATATATGTGGGATCTGTCCATTTCTCTGTTTCTGCTGCCCTCACCTGGTCCACTGGCCTGGACCACTGGAATGCCCATGAAAGTTGGGTTTCTTGCCCCTACTCTTGACCTTTCCGATATGTTTTTTACACATTGGCTAGAACAATCTTTTAAAATGACAAATAATTATGTTGGTCCCTGCTTAAAAGATTTTACTGGGTCCTCCTTGCCCTTGAGATAAAGGACCCAACCCCAAAGTTGGCCCACAAAAATTCCACTTGATCTGGCTCTTTCTTTACAATCTCAGGTCTCCACTTTACTCTTCTCACTTGTCTCCAGCCCACTGGCTTTTCTTCACCTCTCTAAACAGTGACCTCACACTGGAGGGACTTTGTACCTGTTGCTTCCGAGACTCTCTCTTCATTAGGCTGACTCCTACTGAACCCTCATGTCTCAGCTAAAAGGACACTGTTGTAAGGAGGTCACACATATTCTGCAATCAATTAGGCTTCTGGGTTTTGCACTCTATACTTTACCTTCACTTTTATTTTATGATTATCGTTTAACACCTGCTTCTCCCACCAGACTGTAAGCTCCATAAGGGAAAATCTGCTATTTATTTTGTTCTCTGCTACAAATCTAATACCTACCACAATGTTGGGCACATGGTAGATATTCCAAAAAGATTCCATAAGTGAGCAAATGAACAATTGCATCAAAAGTGAGCCCAAACATGAAATTTTAGTCAAGCAAGATGAAGAAGCTCAAGTTCTGTTGTACAACTCATACCTAAAGTTAACAATAATAAGTTGTATACTTGAAAATTTGTTAAGTGAGCAGAACTCACCATAGGTGCTCTTTCCACAATGAAATAAAATTAAAATCTGTAATAAAAATGAATCCAAGGTATTCAACATGGGATGAGAATGTAGTCTCTTTCATATATTAATGACAAGTTCATGCCGACACCACTCACCCCCTAACATTTGAGTTTGGGTTCATCAGCCACAGTTATTCTACATATGCTACCATCTCTTAAATATGTCAAATTTTGATTAACTCTAATAGATTTCAGTGAGCTTAGAAATGACCCATAGATACTGAGTTCAACAAGTATTTTATAAAATAATAGCTGGTTATATCAGGCTTGAAAGTAGAAGACTTGGATTAGCCTCATTTAACTTTAATAAAACTTCAGTAAATCAGAAAAATACCTTTTCTATCACAAAGTCACTTTTAAAGAAAAATATACTAAAGTATATGAAAGTTCTGAAATAAGAAGCATCCACATAAGTCATTCCCAAATTTTAGAGTGCATTGGTGTCACCTGAGAATTCTGTTAAACTTGTGGCTATAAGCATATGATCCTGCCTTCCAAGATGCCTACCCAGTCAGGAACAAAGCACAAGAATCCCCCATCTTTTTTTTTTTTAAGTTTATTTATTTATTTTGAGAGAGACGGAGAGAGTGTGAGTGGGGGAGGGGCAGAGAGAGAGAGAGAATCCCAAGCAGGCTCCATCCTGGCAGTGCAGAGCTGATGTAGGGTTTGAACTCACAAAACCATGAGATCATGACCTGAGCCAAAACCAAGAGTTGGACTTTCAGCTGACTGAGCCACTGAGGTGCCCCGATAACCCTCCATCTTTGATGCAGTTTGAACATAGAGCTTACTCTGAGAGACACCATTCCCAACAAGCAGGAAAGGTGATTACTGTTAGCATAATTCAACCAGAGGCTGCCTTCTATGCAGCTCAAATCTTTAAGAATCCCACCATATTCCAGTTTCATCAAAAGCAACTGACAGTAACAGACGGAAAGGCCACCTGAAAACTGCTGTGATTGTCTCCAAGTCTCATGCCCTTTCCCCTTTGCTGGAAGTTGCAAACTTTGGCTTATGGGCTGAAGCTGACCCATGGACACATTTTATTTAATTTATATGGTATTTTTTAAAAAATCTTTGCCAACATATAAAAATCAATGTCATACACGTAAAAATTGCGGAATCTGAAAACACTGTGCACAAAGCAACAATCTCGTAATAAGAAGCAGATGTCTTTTGCAGACTGACCCTCCAATTCACTGGTTCCCTTCCCATGCACCCCCCACCCATTCATTGCTGTGGTCTTCTTGGCCCCCATGGGTATTTGCTCCATACTGTGCCTCCTCTAGTCATAGCAACACATCTTAAAATTAATCTGCCCCCTCGTGCTTAAGCACCTACAGCCTCCCCAACACCACCCAGTACATCCATTCCCCATTAACTGTTGAATCTATCCTTCCACAGACACAAGCCCCTTCATGTACACACCTCTCCTCAGCTGCAGGCGAATGTTCTTTTTCACGTCATTGAACCAGCCAGGGACCTCTATGCGGCAGCAGTATACACTGTTGTCACCTTCGTTGGTGTTCAAGATGGTCAAGGAGACATCGCCTTGTCGGATATTGCCCTGAAGTTCATATTTTGATGACTTCCTGGACAACACCGTCATCCCATCAGTGTGGAGAAGCTCATTGTTGCACTTGGATTTGGGACACGGGCCCTTGCCCCAGCACATGCTGTTGCTGTTTTCAGACCAGGATGAGTACTTACAGGGCAAGGTCACCGACTGACCCAAAAACCCTCTCACAGTGTCTGGTGCAGCTAGAACTGTGAGGAAAGATGAGAAAAATTAAGGCTGTGCAGTACTAAAATCTCTCAAATATACTGCATGATGTTTGTGCAGCTAAAATGCTTCCAGGAAGATGAGAAGAGTCATTATGTATATTTTTTAGCCTAAATTCTGATGTGCCCTTAGCCACTGCTGAGTCCCTAACTCCACACCCTTTTGTCTCCCAGTTACAGATAGCTGACCCACCTCATGGTCTGAACTCATCTCCATAACAAGCCCTTTTTGCTGATTTAAAAACTCTGTTCTTGAGTACCATTCCAATAAGCCAAAAACTTTTCCAATGAAAAATCCAACTCTTTAATCTAATTCCACTAACTCATGTAAACACATCCAGAACTAGCACTCTACCCAGTGTATCCTCAATAAACAGGCCATGTACTGCTGACCTGACTGCTTGGGACTCCCTCCATTTTCAAACCCAGAGAATGCTGTGGCAGTAAGATAGGCTGTTGAACTACGTTCCATTGTCCTTCTCTCCTTTCAGTACTGGATCTAGAAATTGATTGCTCTGGACCATTTATTTGTTGCTAGAGAACATGAAGTTAGGTGGAGTTTGAACACTTTTTTAATGTTAAAACTGGAAAGAACCACAAGAATTAGAAAGAATGGCACCTATGCATAGAAAAATGCCAAGGGTTAGTTTTACTATATTAGTTGTGTGAGATGGAAGTTATCGCTATTTCTGAAATGAAGCAGTCCTATTTCCCAGCTTTGCCTGCTCATCAGCATGACCTGGGGAAGGTGTTGAAAATGCAAATTTTATTGCCCAACCCTGAATCAGAATGTTTGAAGCCAAGGCCCATGGAAATTCTCCAGGTCATTCTGATATCACTTGCTAGTCACCCAGGATTTGAGGACCAGTGGACAAGCTCTTCTAAGATTACTTCCATAGCTAAGAATCTGCGAAACATTTTCACTGCTGCAAATGTTAAGCCCACTGGGTTAATTGAGCATCAACAATTGTTCTAACGATTGCTGGTTCTAACCCTCCACTCCCAAAAAATGCTACTGAAAACAGGCTGAAGCTCCAGATCATCAGGACTCCACCTGCTTTCTCTAGGGTACGTAGGTCCTGCTTTGTTTTCTCCAAGGTACCTTCCTGTGAGATTCTACATTCACTGACTTTGTTGGCCCATTGGGCTAAGTTGTATAGCACATGGCCAAGAGTACCAGGTTCCTCTCTGACCCAGGTATCAGGAATGTCCCCATAACCCTCTCTAAAATAAGGTAAGCACAAACCAAATTCAGACACGCCCTGAAATTTCCGACCCTGAAATCACAGTTTATTCATTTCATTGTAGTAGGAATGTTTCAGTGACCATAAATGCTCTAGAAGTCCATTTAGCCTACCATGAAACAAGGAAAAATAAATACATAAGAAATTCACTGTCATCACCTTCAGCTCTATTACCAACAGAACATATGCACCTAAAACTAGCAACTTTCTCAATATGAGCTTATTCCTATGAATGTTTGGAAAATTAATTAAAAATATATGCAGGAATTATTTCTGCTGGAGATTAAACAGTTTGTTTTTCCAGTATCATACTATAGAAAGAGGCATCCTACTACTCAGTAAGAAAACACCCAATATAAACATTGACAGAAGACATAACAGGCATAGATAAAGAAATACAAGAAGCCAGTAAATTTCATCTGTAAGACTGGCAAAAATTTAGAATGCCAATAATATCAAAGTTGGCCAGACAGGGACTCAGGAAATGACATAGACTATTGGAGTACACTGGAATGAAATGGGAGTTTAATTGGTATAGCCACACTGTGAGGCAATTTGGCAGTTTCCATTAATATTGAGCATGCGTGTATCCTAGCTAAGCCTTAGCAATTCCGTGCTTTGTTATCTACCCTACAAAAAGACATGTGCACAGGGAAATCTGTTTGCAAAAGTTTGCTGCAGCTTTCATATATATGTGAATGAAGTGAACAATGTATGTGGGGAACAGCAAAACTATGGCATATGCATTCCCTGTAAACATAATGAATCATTCATTCCATGCAATCATTCCAAGGTTATTAGAAGTAAATCTTTATCAGTTGACATGAAAACTCCAAGCCTTATTAATGTATGAAAAGGACAAATTCAAAACAACACATAAAATACAAAACCATCTTATAAAACAAATAAAACAGTTTGCATTTTTCTTTTTTTTTTTTTTTGTCTGTGGGCACAGACATATGAAGGTATATGCATAGAAAAGTGTCTGGTGGGATATACACCCAACTCACTGTTCCAGTCGCCTTTGCCATCAGAGGAAAGGAACTGGAGAAGGAGAGAGTAGTCAAAGGGATTTTAGCTTTATGATGCTGTTATTTTTTTCACCTGGGGTGTTTCTGTATTACTGACTGGATTAAAAATTAATATTTAAAAAAAGGAAGCAGGCAATTTGGTGTGGCAGAAAAACACCCATTAGGCTACAGCGTAAACTTCATTCTGCTAGTTACTGCTTTTGTGTTCTTGGGGGAAAGCCACAATAATCCTGACCTCATTATCATTGAAAGCAAGGGGGATATATAATACTTGCTTCAGAAGTATTTTGGAGGTTTATATGCAATGAAGTATCAAATGCCACATGAAATTAATAAAGTATTAGTACAAGTAACCAAGCATTTCAGAATTTAGAAATAGGACAAGAAGCTCTTCCCTGCTGGTACAAAAGTATCTTGGAGCAGAAGAATCACTGATAATCAAATTCCCTTTTTGGGAATTACCTAGGACGGTAGGTACAACCTAGGTTCTGTTGCCAGCTTTGTTCCTCCTCCAGGTGGTGACCTCAGGAAAGGCCCCTTCCCCAGTCAGGGTCTCATTTTCACTATTTACTGAGGAAAGGGTTTCATTCTGCATCTTTTAAGAGCATATCCAGTCCTGATTGATCCTTGCTGATTCTGAGCAATCACTCTCTTCTAAATTGGTCACTTTAGAAAAAGTACAAATGAAAAATGAACAAAAGACAGTTCTCTAGGTGCTGCTTCCTTCACATAGGATTGGAGAAGCCTACCCCATCAGTGTCCAGCCAGGAGCGGGAACATAGACTCCAGCAACCTTCAACACAACGTAAACCTCCACACCTCAACTACTCAGGACAAGATAAAGACCACTGAAAACACTGATAAAGAAAGTGACAGGGATTGCCTTCATTCCATTAATTCCTACAGAGTATCTAGGAAGAGAGGCAGTTAAATGATCAATTACTACAGGGTGACAAGTTCTCTGATGGATGACTTCATGGAAGATAGGAATTCATAGCAGAAACACCTCAGCCCGTCCAGAGGCTCAGAGTGCTCAGGAAAAGCCTGACTTGGGTGGAGACCTGATAATGCATGTAGTTACCGAGAAAAGAAAGGCAGGATGAAAAACAGCATGGCAAAGGTTTGAAGGGTAGAGAGAACACATTTGTTTTCCTTGGAATGGAAGTGCTTTTGAGGGCAGCACACTTGAGAGATCATTTGCAAATAGCTACTAACTTTGAAAACTGCTAGGGATATTAGATACTGTCTAGTTCTAGAATCATGGATTGTTCAAACTGGTCTTATCTGGCTCCCTCATTTCATACATAGAAGAGCCAGAGCAATTTAGACATGTTTCCATTGTTAATGACTAGTGACTGAGACCACTGCAGCTCAGTGAGGAGCATTTTGCCCAAGGCTGCCAGGACACAGAAGTCTAAACTGGCCCAGAATGAGTGTGTACACTTGCATCACCCAAAACTTGGACACAACAAACCTCACCTTCTGGTGAGGGATGAAGCGTCATACCCAGCAAAAGAAGACAAACAAAAAGCAAACCAAAACCACTGAAAATAAAGAGGAAAATACAAATTATAATAAGAGCTCTGCAGAAGAATTCCCCTGGCTCCAACTATGCTAATAACACCTGCAGAGGAAATTTCTTTTCCCCATTTCATCTGACCCTTTATTTTGTGTTTCTTCTTAAGTTGTCATTTCTGATTTGAATACAAATTAGCCCACTGTAAAACTCTAAAACCAGTCTCAGGATAAAACCCTATGTAACTAGAAAGGCAGAGACCCTCCAAAGAAAAAAATCTGGAAGGAATCAAGAATGAAGCAGGCTTCTGCTCTACTGAGGCCTGATCGGCTGTGAAAATCTATCACAGGATGCCAAGCTCTCCAGGGACTCCTGCATGGAAGGATTCAGAACACTTACTCAGAGAAAGCCGCCCAAGTTCAATCAGCAGCCAGAGAATAAGAGGCCCTTTGGACATTTTGACTGTTGGCAGGCCCCAGGAGTCAGTCTGTCTGTCCAAAGTCCATTTCTTATACTCTGGTTAGTGCTGACAGGGCAGGACCTTTTAGTTTCATTTCTCTTTCTGCCTCATAACCTTCCCTTTCCTCCCTCCTGAATAGTCTCCCTCAAGAGATGTATGATAAAATGTGCTGAGCTCTTTCTCCTGACCACCAGTGTATGTGGAAATGTGTGGACTGATAGTGAGGTTGCACCTGTATTCCTTTGTCCATACATATCAAAGGATTTCCTACCCTGCGTGTTAGCATCCATGCATGTGCTTGTGTGTATGTGCATGTGTAAGCTGTGAATGAGCTACAGTCCTTCCCACTCCTGTGCAGCTTGTAGTAAAATGCAATGAACTCACTTCATTGGCTGCTATTTAAACATGGACTCCTCATAGGGGCCAAAGAAAAGTTAGACTGGAAATGGGCTCTGCTCCCTTTACCTGGTTCACCTGGTTCTCCATCACCTGGAACTTTGGCCCCTTTACTCTGATAACTGACAAACAAAAGCAATCAACCATCACATAAGACAAAATCACCATACGAATTTACTAGACAAGGAAAGAAGAATTCAATAGAGGAAGCACAGGACATGCTCAGGTAACAAACAAGCCCAAGGTCAAGACCCAGTTCTACCAGTTTTTAGTGAAGTCTTCATCACCTAATGATGAAGCATAAAAGATAGCTCATGAACCAGACTATAAGGCTTGGGTGAGATGATAGACCTCTGGACTCTATAGCTTTAGTGATCTATCCAAGACCACAGAACCAGTTAGAGGAGGAATCAAATCAAACAGATATGTTTTCTAACATAGATTTAGGTCATCATCATTGGTTACTGAATGTTTAGTTATATTCCAGGCACTCTACTACATGATACAGATGTATTATTTAATTCTCACAACACTAAGAAATAGGTATTTTTTCCCATTTAACAGACGAGGGAATGGAGGCTTAAGGGGGCTACATAAATGACATTGACAGTCAAGAAGGTGAAAACATGACTCAAGCCCAAGTGTCCCTGATCCCAAAATCCATGCTCTTGATCATGACACCCTCCTTCAACCTGTGGTCCTTAGGGAACCACAGCTATGAGACACACCATACCAGTGGCGGCCAAATTATACCCAGCTCCAGAGAGGGAATTTGAGGATGCACAAATGCTCTAGATTTAAGAAAAAAATCCTCATTTGATTGTAACCAGCCAAATGAGTCTCAGACCTTCAACATTGCTCATAGTAAAAGTATTGGTGAAAATACAATACTGGATGAGTCTCTGCACTCAGAGAATCTAGTAAAACAGGGGGAAGGGATGAAAATAGAAGGATTCAGAGAAAATGTTCCCACTGACTACCCACTGAACTGTGGGATCCTCTTCCTAGGAAGCTGGGAGAGTTAGTCTCTGGACAAATAGGATAGCCCTAATAAACCACTTACAGATATTGATATTTAGGTGCTCCCCGTTAATACCAACACAATTCCCCTTCAATAAAGCTACCAGTTCATGAGCCTCAGTCATGTATGCAGCATTCCTAATTAGTTTTTAGTATGTCTTTTAAATATGAATAGGCAACTAAGGATCAGAGACATTTGGGGAAATATTCAATATGAAAAAGATACAAAGACAACACCCAAGATGACTTTGTACTCACATGTCTAGGAAATTGATGGGATGACTAGAAGACCTAGTGGCTGGACAGGTACCCCTGTGCCTCCACATGGCCTTTCCACAGGCATCTTGGGCTTCCTTCAGTATAGCAGTCTCAAAGTAAATGAGTTTCTTACACAGTATATGGTTTTCTCAAAAGTGAGCATTCCTCAGGGCTCCTGGGTGGCTCAGTCGGTTGAGTGTTTGACTTCAGCTCAGGTCATGATCTCACAGTCCGTGAGTTCGAGCCCCATGTCAGGCTCTGTGCTGACAGCTCAGAGCCTGGAGCCTGCTTCGGATTCTGTGTCTCCCTCTCTCTGACCCTCCCCCATTCATGCTCTGTCTCTCTCTGTCTCAAAAATAAATAAAAACATTTAAAAAAAAAAAGTGAGCATTCTGACAGACTCAGGAAGAACGGGCAAAGGTTATGACCTAAACTGACATGTGATTCAGTATTATTTCCACTGCATTCTATTGGTCAAGAAGAAGGCCATCCCAGGGGTGCCTGGGTGGCTTGGTTGGTTAAGCATCCAACTCTTGATTTCAGCTCAGGTCATGATATGAGATTGAGCCCTGCGTAGGGCCCTGTGCTGAAACTGCAGAATCTGCTTGGGATTCTCTCTCTCTATCCCTACACCTCCCCTGCTCCTCCACTCACATGCACTCTCTATCAAATAAATAAACATTTAAAAAAATAGAAGGCCATCCTGGATTCAAGTAGAAGGAACAATACAAGGGTGTGAATAGCAGGAAGTTCATTGGAGGTGAAGGGGAAGCATCTTTGCAGACTTGTTACCACAACAAGCAAACCAGGCTGGAGCAAAAGGACAGAGGAGTAAGGCTGGCGGTGGTAGTGGTGAGTGTAACTGATAGATTATCTCATGCATTTAGGTATTTTGAAAATAGATCAAGTCGGTCTTTGATAGAAAGGGCTTGAATCATTTAAGATGAATTTTGATAAACACTTGGGAAATTAAGAAAAGGAAAACAGTAGACAATTATTACAATCAGGAAACACTAAATATTGTACATGAAAGAATATGAAATTACAGTACATTTGCTCAATTGGAAAGATAGTTGTACAGTCATGATAATGTAAACTCTAGCTACTAGTTTAACATAAAATTGTGATAGAAGTATATTGGGAAGATGGGCAGAAAGGAAGGGGAATGGGAGTACTCACCCTTCAGGAGGTCAATAGACGGTATCAAAATGGTCAATCAAACAGTAACAGTAAAAGCACATTATTAGTAATATGGAAGGAAAAAAAACAGAAGAAAAAACTCAAAAGAGTTTACATTTTATGGGAAGGAATAGGAAAGGTATTGGCTGTTTTTTTTAGTTATAAGCCTTTTATAATAATTTTACTTTAAAAAATGTGTATATTAAGCACATCTCACATCTAGATCTTAGTTTCTAAACACCACTCACCAATAAAAGGAACCGGGCTCCTTGGAGAAATGTCTGGTTCTAGGACTGGGGCAGGAAATACCTAAAATGAGTCTGGAGCATCTTGTGCTAGAAAGTGAAAGTGCTCAAAAAGTAAATAAAAAGTAAAATCCACAATGATGTGATTGTTAAATGGACACAGGAGGCAACCAAAAAAAGCTACCAATGACCAAAGCAGGAACAACCCAAGCAACAAAATAAACTAGAACTGGATTATAGCCCAAAGTATAAAATAAATGTTGATACTGATACAGTGATCAAATCAATAAATAAGCGAGGAAGGAGAGACAAATCTTCTGTCCAAAAACATTCCAAATAATTTATGTAGTTACTTCCTCCTCAAAGGAAAGGTAGAACATAACTCCTATCCTTAATTGTAGGCTGAACACAGTGACTTCCTTTCCAAACTTCCAGTAAAGACAGTAAGAACAACAACTAACTTTACAGTGGAGAGATCTGGCAAACACTACCTCTTGCAGGTGATCAAGGCCAGCATCAACAGAGACAAGTCATGTTGATGGTTTGCACCCTTGACATGATGTGGTATAAATGATACTTTACCCGTGTGGTAAATTCTTCTTCCCAAGAAACATCATCCCAGTACAATCATGAGAAAACCATCAAACACAGCCAAACTGAGGCAGATTCTACAAAATATTTGACAAATACTTGTCAAAATGTCCAATGTCATGGGGCTCCTGGGTGGCTCAGTCATTTAAGCATCCAACTCTTGATTTCAGCTCAGATCATGATCTCACAGTTTGTGAGATTGAGCCACGTGTTGGGCTCTGAGTTGATAGCACAAAGCCTGCTTGGGATTCTGTTACTCCCCCTCTCTCTCCATCCCTTCCCTACTCTCTCCTGTGCATGCTCTCTCTCTCTCTCTTTCTCTTTCAAAATAAATTTTAAAAATCTTAAAAAAATCTGCCAAGGTCATTAAAAAACCAAGGGAAAATCTGAAAAAATGTTACAGCCAAGAGGAACCTCAGGAGACATGACAACTAAATGTAATGTGGTATCCTAAATAGGCTCCTGGAAGAGAAAAAGGCCTTTAGGTGAAAATTAAGAAAATTTTGGACTTTGGTCAATAGTATTAATAGTATTAATATTGGCTTATTAACTGTTACAAGTATACCATTACCATAATGTAAGATGTTAATAATAGGGGAAACTAAGTGTGGGGTGTATGGGAACTATCTGTACAATCTTCATCATTTTTCTGTAAACCTAAGGCTATTCTAAAATAAAGCATTTTGGATGCACATATGCTTTTATTTTAGAAATGCAAATTTTAATAATAATTTAGTATCTGTAAGGGGTCACACACTGGAACGAGAGGCTAAGCTTGGTTATCCTCTCTTCCTAAGTTAGGGTCCCTAGACGGTCTTCATCCTAATATTGGATGCTCAATTTGTATTACTGTATTAAAGTATATTATTCTTCAGAGAGGGCCATAGCAGTTTTAGGTAATTCATGTCTTTACCACCTTCCTCTACATATGGAGGTTTGCACCTGGAGAGCCGGTCCTCCCTCATTTTTAGTCAGTGCAGTTTAGATGGTATTGATTTCATTCATGGCCATGGTGTTTGGATCAAGGATGAACAATTGATCTGAATAAAGCCAAGGATACACAACCTTGACACATTTACTAGAATTTTTGAGTTCTAGTTCCCTATTTTCCACTGATTTTTCAGCTATAAGGATATGGGCCTGGATCCAAAGTTATCCATTATGCCACTAATGGGTGAAGCCTGCCTGATGAGAGAACCAATTAGGCAGAAGGCAAGTGGAGAAATAGAGAATCCTAGGTCCTTGACAAGGTTTGAACCTCTGAAACAAGACACGTCAATGTGCCAACAAATGTCCTTTTGAAATAAAGCCGGTTTGTGTGGGGTCTTCAGTCATTTGAAATCAAAAGACCTATGTTCTTAAATCTAGAACTTCTATATCATGGTAATTCAGATGGATGGCTAAGGTTTTTCCAATCATAAGAGTTTACACAATTATCTGGCTCAACTATGTGCTTCACCAAATACCTGCTTTCACCCTGACCTTTCAATCATTCAGCAAGTGGCTTGTCAATCTGTTTACTTTTGGCATGTGGAATTCTGCTAGGTTCTGGGGATAAAGACAAATAAGGCATAGATCCTACTCTTAAGAATATGACAGTTTCAAATTTTAAGCAGAGGAGGTATTATTTAAATTACTACTTAAAGATAAGGCTGTTGGAAGCCAAAAGATAAAAGACTGTTAAGTGATATGAAGAAAACAGAATCCATGTTTTCTAATAAAGAGTTCTTTGTGGTAAACAATACTTCCTTTATGGTAAGTGAAGTTAAATGTAATCCCACTCATTCATTTTTATTTGTTCATTTCTTTATCAGTTATAGAAGAGGTCAGCAAACTATTGCCCATTGACCAGATCCCACCCACCACCCATCTTTGTAAATAAAGTTATATTGCAACACTGTCATGCCCATATGTTTACATATTGTTTATGGCTGCTTTCACGCTACAATGGCAGAGTTGAGTAAATGCAACAGATACTGTATTGCCCACAAAGCTAAAAATATTTACCATCTGGTCTTAACAGAAAGAGTTCACCAACCTTTGGACTATATATGGAATTCATGCCATGTGCCATGTACTGTGCTAAACACTGAGACAGCAGTATGAGACCAGCCACTCTTATCCTCAATAAGTTCACAAGCTGGTGCTTCTTACTGGCAGACAAGCAAGTTAATAGACAATATAGCACGGTGTGATAAGGAAAGGACAGAAGAGTAAGGGAGTGTTGAGAAAAGATCCCTAGCCCAGTCTTGAAGATGGAAAAAGAGAGTCAAGAACACTTTTTAAATATAGACCTCAAGGATATTGGAGAGGATTGGGGCAGCATAGAAAAGAATTTCCAGCAGGACAAAGAACATGTAAAAGCTCAGTGACTATAACAGCGAGGCATTTTAGACTAACTGAAGAATTTAAGCTTCACAGGTCTTTATCATAGTATTTAAAAGTAAATGTAAAACTTAAATGCTCTGACCAAAATAAATAAATAAATAAATAAATGAACAGATAAAATAAAACAGGGCTATGTATAGACTAACACTGAGACAATGTAGTGACCTGAGGATTATGATTGGTGTGTGTGTGTAAATTTCTCTATGTCTGGACCTCAAATCAGGAGGGAAGAAGTGCAAATGAGGGGACTGGGACACAGGCCAAGGGCAGATCATAAAAGACCTGATAAGCCACATGAAGGAGAGCACTGTCTGAGGGCCAAGAGGAATCCATCTTTTGTGGATGATTACTGAGCCTGTTAGTAAAACCTATAAAAGAAAGCATTCCACAAACAGGAGCATTTTCATTAAAATGTGCCTAGAACTAAGTTGTCACATCTCTAAATCTCCTCCAGCTTTGGCAATTTATGACTACATATTCTGTTAGGTCAGGAAATGACTTCAACCTGGAAAAGGATATTTTCTGAGTTCTTTTATTGAGGTAGAAGGACAGCCTCTCTTGCTCATTGTCAACCATGGGAGCCTATTTAGCAAGCTTCCTCTCACTCTATGACCCCTGCATCAACTTCTTTATTTTCTATGGGATGGGAAATCGCACTGCCTGGGTTCCATCTTGACCACATACTAGCTGTATGGCTATGAACAATTTACTCAATGTCTCTGTGCTCAATTAACCTTCTATAAAATAGAGATGGTAGTACGTATATCTTGGATTGCTATGAGCACTAAATGAGATGGCCTATGGAAAGCATTTAGCAGAGTACCATGCAGATAGTGAACCCCCCAAAATATTAGTTATTATTCAGGTAGTTATTATGCAGGTAGAGTTAGAAGAACACAAAAGACAGAATGACCTATTGTAGTGGATATATCTTGTTGTTGCCTGTTCAACATCCCTTCCTTTTTGGAACCAACCCTTTTTTAATCTATATGAATCCAGTCTGGCATATGATTAGGATGGGCATATGCCTTAGGTATAGCCATTAATTTTAACCCATTACCTTGTGGGGACTGATATAAGGCAAAGAAAATATACTGGTTTGCTTGTCAAAGCTGATTCAGTCAGGGACATGCAGATCCATGGAATCTTGAAATCTTGGGGGAAAAAAAAGGCAAGTAAAGAAAGGATCACTAATTTACTCATCATTCTAAAGCTTGATATGTGTGGTCACACCTCAGCTTTCATACTTCCTTCCAAGTAGTCAGTTCAACTTCTGTACAGCCCTAGTTGTTAGGGAAATAAAAAGGAATTAATATTCACTAAATTGTGGCTATGTGCTAAGCACTGTGCTGGGTGTTGTTCACACATAATCCCAACAAATATAAAAAATATATTTTTTGAACTACAAGGAAAAAGGGATTAAAATACAGCTCTTCTTGTCTAGTATGTTATTTAGAACTTATTTGAGGACAAGAAGAGAGGTTCACTAATATTGCTCCAAGGAAGAAGTAACTCACGACAAGAGCACACATGGTCTGGAATCAATACCCCATTAGGAATCTCCAAGGCATCACTTTCTCTGCTCTTCTTTTAGGTATCTCTGCCTCTCTCTGAAACTCTCCCCATGACCAACTTCCTCATGATTTCAACTTGCTCATGGTACGTATTATACAACCCAGCCCCAAATCCTTTCAGCTCAACTCTCAACTCAGCTCTCTGAGCTCACTGACCTATTCTCTCAATTCTAAATTCCAAATTCTTGAAAGAGAACTCCAGTCCCTTCAGTTCTCATTTTCTGTGGTAGGCCCAGGCTATAGTTCAAAGGCAGATTGGTAGTTGGCTATCCTAGGATCAGCCTTGTCCATGAGGAGAAAGGGTCCACTGTGCAGAACTCAATCATTCCATTTGTAATTTAGGAAATTGGAGCTATGGATGGGGTACAGTCCCTCAGAAGTGGCTGGGGTAGACAGGCAAAGACTAAGAACTCTAATACAAATAAGAATTTGTGTATTAGTTGGTCACCAAAATAGTCCATTGAATCACCTGGGAATCCATTCAACTGTGCGTAACAGAAATTCCAATCAACAGAAGCCTAAATATTTAAGGTGTTTGTTTTTCCTCTCATAACAAGAAGTCTGGATGTAGGCAACCCAAGAATTCAAAAATATCTCAAGGACTTAGGCCCATGTTGTTTGTCACAACAAGGTCATGGAAGGGTTAATATACTTCCAAACATTGAATTCATCTTTGGGAAAGGGAAAGGAGAGTCATAGTGGCTTCCAAATCATCATTCCTTGACTTTTATTTGGAAAGGAATGCTCTTCTAGGCAAATTCCCCTTATAACTTATTATCCAGAACGAGATCACCAGTCAACACTCAAATCTACCCTATTACATATTTATGACTGGTTTCAACCAATTAGGGCCATCTGCTGAGCTTCTGGTAGGGACCTAAGGTCTCTGAAATCAAGAAATTGAATATACTGGTTTCCTGCGAAAAAAGTTAAAGAAGGAAATTAAAAGAAGGGAAGGCTGTTGGTTGAACAGCAGATAGCATCTTCTTCAACAGAGCACTCCTCTAGGACAAGGGACTATGTATATACACCCCCTGCAACTGGCCCCATGCCAGGCTTCCAGTAGATAACTAGTTCTTGTTGAGTGAATTAATGAATATTTTGACTTATTAAAGGGCTAAACTGATGACAAAGTAGAAAAAAGATGAGAGAGGCTGTCAGGAGACGAAAATATTTCAGAAATCTCCATGAGACCTTGTCTCACCTCTCTGAACCTCAATTTCTTCATCTTTAAAATAGGATTGAATAATCTCATCACCACAGAGTTGGTTTAGGGATTAAATGAGACTACTTATGGGCAAGTTCTTTGAAATCATGAAGAATTAGGAAGATACTGTTTTGATTTATAAGCTATGGAAACAAAGATAGGAGGAAGCTGGCATGAGTCAATTGGCCTTATAAAGTCATCCTCACAAATAGAAAAGGAGAAATGATGCCTGGGTGGATACATGTTCTGACTGGTTCAAGAAGTCATTGTTACATGGATTTTATCCTCTAAAGATGAAAGAAAGTTTCCATCTGAATAATATGGAAAATGCTGAAATCTTGGAAACCCAACTCTTGTTTTTTCTGGTAAGGCCAAAACACAGGTTAAGAAATTGAAAGTGGAAGAATTAGATGTAAGAATGAAAAAAGTACATCATTCAACTTCGCTGGGGATATCCTAGTTGGCTCAAATATAAAGAAATAACTATTTCCAGGTCACATTATTTGTAGAAGCTCAGATAAATATAACTGGCTGCCTTTGGCAGTTGAGTTCAATTTAATTTCATATAGCTTAGTGATATTTTTATAGATATTCCAGTTATCTTCCAGGCATATGTTGAAGTAGCACACTCACCCCCATGATGTTAGATATGGCCACAGGACTTGATTTGGCCACTGCCTGTGGGCAGGAGTGTCGTGGGTCACTTATAGGTGGAAGTCTCTATGAATTGGCATACAATTCACTATTTTCCCTTCCCCTGACAGAGAAACTGGCTCCAAATAGTGAAAGCTCCACAAGTGGGGGTCCCTGAGTGAGAATGACATCAAGCAGGAACCCCTCCCCCAAGGACACCCAATAAAAGCAAGCAAAAACAAAAACAAAATTTCATTGTTCTAATCCACTAAATTGTTTATTTGCTTAATCATAGCATAATGCACCATATCCTAATATCACCTCAGTCCTGTGGAAACAGCAATGAGAAGTGGGTAAGAACATTCAGGTGAGGCGATCCACAATAGGAGGCTCTGATGCTTACTAGCCATATAGCTACCATTTACCCCTCTGTAGCCTTGCTCTTGTTCCTGTAGCAGTCTAGATCTGTGGCACTCAGATCTGGCTGCATCTTAAAATCAAAAGAGAAACTTCTAAATAATATGCCCAGGTTCTACCCCCAGACATTTTGATTTCATTGGTTTTGGGTGGGACTGAGGCATTAATATTGAAGATCAAATGTGCAGCTGGGATTGAGAACCACTTGTCTTTAATTTTACTTACCTCATTCATCTCTCAACACTCAGACTGAATAGTCTATAAAAAGTCTTCCTGAATTCAAAGGTCCCACTTGAGTTTCAGTAGTAAGCTGGGCACATCTTATCTCTGTAATTAGAACATCATAGTAAGATTATCCATGTCCATATTTACTTTCTAATTGGGTGTTAAATCTCCTAGAACACAGGGACTGTACTAGAATCTTCTTATGCCACTACCTCCTATCATACTATATATCAAAGTATATACCCAATAAATGCTTATTTATTTAAACAAAAAAACAAGACCACTTGATTAAAACTAAGAAACCATTGGTAATCTTTGAGAAATCATCTGTAAGAGAAGGATAGAATAAATTGTAATAACTCTACATTGAGAAGTGAAGGTAAATTTGGTTATCCATTTGAGAAAACAAAACTGGAGGTATCATGATCCCAGGTTTCAAGCTATACTACAAAGCGATAGTCATCAAGACATTATGATTCTGGCACAAAAACAGACACATAGATCAATGGAGCAGAATGGAAAACCCAGAAATTGACCCACAGCTATATGGTCAACTCATCTTCAACAAAGCAGGAAAGGATATCCAATGGAAAAAAGTCTTCAACAAATGATGTTGGGAAAACCAGACAACGAAATGTAGAAGAATGAAACTGGGCCTTTTCTTATACCATACACAAAAATAAATTCAAAATGGATGAAAGACCTAAGTGTGAGACAGACAAAATCCTAGAGGAGAACACAGGCAGCAACCTCTTTGACCTCAGCTGGAGCAACTTCTTACTAAACACATTACCAAAGACAAGGAAAACAAAATAAAACATGAACTACTGGGACTTCATCAAGATAAAAAGCTTCTGCACAGTGAAGGAAACAACCAAGAAAACTCAAAGGGAACCTGCAGAATGGGAGAAGATATTAGCAAACGATATATCTGATAAACAGTTGGTATCCAAAATTTATAAAGAATTTATCAGATTCAACACCCAAAAACCAAATAACCCAGTTAAGAAATAGGCAGAAGATGGGGAGCCTGGGTGGTTCAGATGGTTGAACATCCAACTTTTGGTTTCAGCTCAGATCATGATCTCATAGTTCATGAGTTTGAGCCCTGCCTCAGGTTCTGTGCTGACAGCTTAGAACCTGCTTTGGATTTCTCTCCCTCTCTGCCTCTACCCTGTTTGCACTCTCTCTCTCTCTCAGAAAATAAAATAAATAAATGGGCAGAAGACATGAATAAACAATTTTCAAAAGACATCCAGATGCGTGAAAAGATGCTCAACATCACTTATCATCAGGGAAATACAAATAAAAACCACAATAAAATACCACCTCACGCCTGTCAGAATGGCTAAAATTAACAACACAAGAAACAACAGGTGTTAGTGAGGATGTGGAGAAAGGGGAACCCTCTTGCACTGTTGGTAGGAATGCCATTCTGGAGAACAGTATGGAGGTTCCTCAGAAAACTGAAAATAAAACTACCCCATGATCCAGCAATTGCACTATTAGGTATTTGCCTAAAGGATACAAAAATACATATTTAAAAGGGTACATGCACCCCAATGTTTATAGCAGCAGCATTATCAACAATAGGCAGACTATGGAGAGAGCCCAAATGTCCATTGACTGATGAATGGATAAAGAATATGTGGCATATACGTATAATCAAATGAAACAAAATTAAAAAAGGAAAAATACATACATATGTAACATACATACATACATACCAAAAAAAAAAAAGTTTGGTTATCTATTTGAAGATGTTGTCTTGACACAAGAAATAGAAAGACAAGATGATGATGGTCAAGAGAACGGGTTATTTTTAGGATGGCCAAAAAGCAGTTTTTGTAGCATTTGTAGCATTGTACAAAAGCAGTTTTGTAAAATGGGTTATTTTTAGGATGGCCAAAAAGCAGTTTTGTAGCATCATTCAAAAGGGGAAATGTGTTTCCGCAGAAAAGTTTAATTTTTGTGAGTCAAAGATTCAGAAATAGAAGAAGGGGGTAGGGGAAAAGCACTGGTGTACAGAATGTTGAGTGGCTCTTCTAAGTGCTGTGATCTGGGTGATATGTTTTCTTTCCCTTCTAGCACGTGCTCAATAAGTATTTGTTCAATGAATAAATTTTCTTTGTATGAGTAAACGTGCACTTTTTCACAGGTGCAGAGTTAAGTCCACTATACAGCTTAACATCAACATGGTCTGTTACACATCCTCCTATTTTCTCTGTTATCTACATACCTATCCTAACTTTTTCTCTAATGTATTGAGTATATATAAGTATCCTAGATATGTAAGTATCCTTGAAAGATGCCTAGTATTGATTTGAATGTTATTTTTTTAATTTATAAAACATTTTGCTATAGATTTCATTCTGCTTCTATTTTCATTTAACCCCATGTTCTTAAGATCTGTATTACTGTATGTACATTTATCTTATAGCTTCTAATTGCTGACTATACCATTGTAGGCATATCCCTTATTACACCCATACAGTCTCTTAATGATGAATATCTGTTTGCCTCCAACTTCTCACTAACACAAACAAATATTTCAATGAACAATCTCACACCTATCTCTACATGGACCTGAGAAAGGGTTTCTTAGGGATAGGTACCCAGGAAAAGAATTGTTAAATCATAGGCTAGTCACACACTTAATTTTTGTAAGTGCTACCAAGTCTTTCTCCCAATCAACTGACCAGTTTTGCTCTTACCAGCTCTGCATGAGAATTCTGTTCCCCACATCCTTCCTAATGATATCCACCCCCCTTTTTTTCAAGCAGATTACAAATCCATACTAGGGAATCATTTGTTAATGATCCAACCAGAAGAAACCAAATGGAAATCTGGAGAAAAACGAAGGTACCACCAACAAAGGGAGCCCTTTTCTCCTCCAGTAAATAAACAACTTCTGAATCTCTTATAACCTGGACCAAAGAATCAAAATTTGCAAATCAGAATAAATATCTGGGCGGCTCTGGGCTCTGCTCAGGAACAGCTAGCTTCAGGGAGGGGTGAGTAACTATATCCTTCTTTATAATTTTTGCCAAGCTGATGAATGTAATGTTTTACTTTGTTCCCTTTAGATTTCTTTTACTACTATGAGCTTAGTCTCTTCTTCACATCTGGTTAACTGTTAACGTTTCTTCTCCTTCAGTGAATGGACTTCTCTTATCTTTGCCCATTTTTCTATTTTGTGTCTGTGTGTGTTTATGTGTATGTTCAGTATCATCTCTAAACATTACAGGTAATGTCTTCTGCTCCATCAACCCTCTACCAACTTTGTCCATCGAATACTTCACTGAACTGAAAGTCTTAATAATGATTTATTAAAACGTATCAAGCTTTATCACTGTGACGTCTACTTGGGAGGGTCTTGTTTAAGAGGTTTTCCTTTTTGCCACTCCAAGATCACTATGATATTTGTCTATAGTTTTTTTCACTAGCTTTATAGTTTGGTTTTGCAATTGGTCCCTAATCCCTCTGGAGGTCACTATTATTTATGGTATGAGATAGAAACCTAACTTTATTTTTTCTATATAATAAGCTAGTTTTCTCATTACTTTCCCCTAAAAATCCATCCTTTCTTCATTGGTCGGTGATGCCATCTCTATTGTATGTTATATAGAATATTAGGCAGGTAGATAAATGTATGTGGATGTGTGTGTGTTCTGTGTTATTTATTCTGTTTCACTGGGCTTTTTGTTGGTGTTCTTGTCCTTGTGCTCTTATTACATTATTTAATATGATGGCTGGGCAGCAGGCTCTACTATTAAGAAGAATGGTTCTGAACATCCCGCTACCTTTGGCTTTTATTTTATTTATTAAATTTGCTATTTTATATTTTATACTTCCATGAAAACTCTAGAATCAATTGTTGAGTGCTTAAATAGAGTCCATAAGGAGGATGGGGGGAGCGGTGAAATAGGTGAAGGTAGTCAGAAGGTGCAAACTTACAGTTATAAGATAAATAAGTTCTGGGATGTAATTACAACATGGCCACTGAAGCTAATAATGCTATATTGTATGTTTGAAAATTGCTAAAAGGGTAAATCCTAAAACTTCTTATCACAAGAAAGAGATTTATAACTGTGAGGTGATGGATGTTGACAAAACTTATTATGGTAATAATTTTGAAATATACACACATACTAAGGTATGTTGTACACCTAAAATTAATACAATCTGACATTGCAATTATATCTCAATAAAATCAGGAAAAAATATCGTGTTGGATTTTTATTGCAACTGGCCTAAATGACCTGATTTATTAAAAAAGAATGGATATATTTACAAACGTTAAATCATTCCATTCATTAGCTCGGCACATCAGGTTGTCCTGTGTTCCTTAATAGAGTTTCAATTTTTTTTTCATAAAGGTTTCATGCATTTTTTATTAACTACTACATACTTTCTTGCTAATGTGATTTATACCTTACTTTTATATTTTGCAGACAATTTTTGCTGAAATAGAGACTACTTTCTATTTTGTATTCAGTTAACATGGATTACCTTTCAAAAAAAAACTTTATGAAACAAAAGGGGGTAACAGACTACATGTGAAAGCTTTTTTCTTTGTAGGAACAAGACTATTTCTTTCTCTAAAACAGGAAAGAAAGAAACAAGAAAGGTTAAAGAGAGAGAAAAGGGCAGCGGATTGAGGGAAGGAAGTTGAACAGGTCATTTCTTGAATGGAACTAGTCCTGAGAGGTTTATACTGTACTCCATAGACAGAAAATACTTTTCTCCTAGAAAAACCAGTCCAGTCAAGGAAATCAAGGAGTGAGTAGGGAAACAACTCTTTTCAAAAAGCATTACAGAAGCCCAGAACTGAAGAACTCGATCTTTAGAGGAAAAGAAAACAAAGATCAAAGTGAAATCTAAACATTATATTCTCCACCTACTTCCTCATCTATAAAATGAGAAGACCGAACTCAATGATACCAAACTTCCTTCTACCTCAGGTCTCTGAAAATACTTTTTTTAGAAAATGAAGCAACATAAGTGGAAAATAATTTTAAGTGTGAATTAATCTCTCTGTTGAGTTTTTTATTCTACTGTTTTCTCTGGCAAAGAGGATTTGAGAAGAGTAATTCTTTATGGGAACTCAAGGGGAATAAGTTTAGTTCATATAACTGCACAGAGACCATTTGGGAATGGACACTTTTAGAGAGGAACTGGATTATTTTTACCACTGTCATTTTGGCCGGTTACTGAATTGGCTCTTTGTCTGACATCAGCTCTGTCCCCACTCTAATATTGAAGCTCTTTTCAACTGGCTCCATGCATTTTAAGAGTTTTCCCTCTTGGGCAGAGAAGAGGAAGAGACAGAAGTGAAACTTCTGGAGTTGCATTGCTAAAGGCAGCTTGTTCCTTGCAGACTCTTTGCTGCCAAATTTTTACTCCATGTTCCTCTTTTGGGAGGTAGGAGGGATTTTTTTCATATCAAAAAAATATTTGAGACAAAGTACAAAACTCACCACCTAAGCGTCTTACATAACAGACCTATTTCTTCACTCAGATGAGTTCCATTTCTCATTTCCACAGCGAGACCAATCCCCTCACCCACATCTCTAGGGTATACTTGGAAAGAAATCAAAGTTACACTTTTAAAGAACAGCAAATCTAAAATCAAATGATTCATCTCAAAATGCATAGGTATGCTTTACAAATAGGTGGAGATACAAATAAGTTCTTAAAACTGAGTATCAGATTATTGCTAATAATAGCCCAAAATCTAAAATAACCAACTGTCATGCGCCATCAATATAAAAATTCATACTGAATCATCAATACAAAGATTCACCAACCTCTTAAAAGGATGTTGTAGGTGTGTATTTATTAATGTGAAAAGATCTTCAGGATAGAAGTGGGGAGAATGATCTTCATGACTGAATATGGCAATCAGGACACAAAGATTACACACAATCTTAACTGTCTTTGCAGGAAGAAACACACACACACACACACACACATACACACACACACACACAGACACGAACCTGCAATGACACAAAAAGCATTAACAATGGTCCCCTCTGAGTGGAGGAAACAGGCAATTGTTGGCTCCTTTTTCTTTACATATCTACATTTTTAAATTTTGTGTACAATTAACTTACATTCTCACATTAAAACAAAAGATCTAAAGAGAAAGAAAACAAAAAATGAAAAGGCAAGTGAATAGTAGGTGTCTATGTCCTAATCTTAGCATGTCCAAAGTTTCACAGCAGAAGTTTGAGTAAAGCACAAAACTTTCCTAGTGCCTTAGTTTCCTTATCTGTAAAGTAGGAAGAGCTGCCTTCCGCTGGTCTAGAGTTTTTGTGATGAGTCAAAACATCCTCCCATAAACAATTAGGAGTAAGTTAAATGGATACTTGCCATAGACGCAGCAATTTCACTCTTAGATATTTACCCAAGAGAAATAAAACTATGTCAATACAAGTACATCAATGTCTGTAACATTATTCCCAGTAGTCAAAAACTGGAATGTTCACGCACCAAAATGCTAGTCGTCAATAAAAAGGAACAAACTATCGATACGTGCAACAACACTGATGCATCTCAAAAACATTAGGCCAGGTGAAAAATCTAGACACAAAAGATTGCATACTCTACCTTGTCATCCAAAGGAAATTCTAAAACAAGGCAAAACTGTAGAGATAAGGAAACAGATCAGTAGTTGCTGGAGGCTGGGGCGGGAAGGAAGGGCATTGCTTGAGAAGAGACACATGGGAACTTGCTGGAGTGATAGAAATGTCTGCATCTTGGGGCGCCTGGGTGGCTTGGTCGGTTAAGCGTCTGACTTCGGCTCAGGTCATGATCTCACGGTTCGTGGGTTTGAGCCCTGCATTGGGCTCTGTGCTGACAACTCGGAGCCTGGAGCCTGTTTCAGATTCTGTGTCTCCCTCTCTCTCTCTGCCCCTCCCCTGTTCATGCTCTGTCTCTCCCTGTCTCAAAAATAAATAAATGTTAAAAAAAAATTAAAAAAAAAAGAAATGTCTGCATCTTGAATGTGGTGGTGCTTAGATAATTGTACTCATTTGCCGATACGATGTACACTTAAAATGAGTGAATTTTATTATAGGTAAAATGTACCTCAATATAGCTGCTTTTAAAAGTGCTAGGGGAGAAAATTACACAAAGTATGTACAAACACATTGTAAAATGTAAAGCTCTATAGAAATGTAAGGAATTTTTCTTAAGCACTTGTAAAACTAAACCGAGGACAAAGAAACAACCTTGGAACAGATTCAGCTAACAAAGATTTCCCTTTGATAAATGGGGGAGTGGGTGTAAGCAAAGAGAAAAAAGAGTAATTGTTATCTGCTCTTTTTTTTTTTTTTTTTTTTTAGCTGTGTTAAATTTTACATAACAATTCAGGGAAAAAATACATATCCTTTAAGTTATTTTAATTCTTTTCTCCGCCAAATACTTAGTTGGAAAGAAGAGAGGAGAAAGTAGAGAAAAAAGTTCCTGAGCTTCAACCCCAAAACATGCCATTGGGAACCTAACAAAACAACCATCGGATGTTAAATATTTGGAAACCCTTCAAGCTCACATGCTGTGTTTCTAAGGACACTGTAAAGAAACTGACTTGTAAATTACTTGCTTGAGGATTCAGGTTAGCAAGAGGTAGAGCCAGACTCTTCCAGGGGATTAGAGCCTGAACACAAGGGCACCACCCCACCTTGCCTCACAGAGATGCTTCCTGCAAAATAAATACACAGTAAGAACCAATGTGGGTGTGGTGATGGGGTCCCTGAGGAGGACTCTTTGGCACTAGGAAGTGAGAAATGTGGGGGCGGCATACAAGAAGGACCCCAGAGAGGAAACGGTGAGGCCTCAGAAGTCAGGCCTTCCTTTCACAGCTGTGGCCTGGCTGGCCTCTAGTGCCCCTTACCACGGGCATGAGGGAGGGCTGTCCACATGACATGGCCTGGACTGTGCCTAGAGTGACTGCCCAGTGTGTGTCAGTCATAGGGTGGGGCATTCACATGCTGAGGGCTCACTGAAGCTCCGGGTTGAGAAGGAGCAGCTACCAGCCCTACTTATTAAACTGGGGGATGTTTCCATTTTGTTTCTTTTGTTAAAGTTTCTTTATTTATTTTGAGAGAGAGAGAGAGAGAGAGAGAGAGAGAGAGAAAGAGAGGGGGAGAGAGAACCCCAAGCAGGCTCCGTGTTAGTAGCGCAGAACCTGATGTGGGGCTTTAACCCCCAAAGAGACCATGACCTGAGCCAAAACCAAGTCGGATGCTTAACAGACTGAGCCACCCATGCGCCTTACATTTCGTTTCTCATGTGTCTTGTCTGCCTCCTTTCCCACGTTCTGGGCTTCAAGTGTAAGTGACTCCTAAAGCCGGTCATGTGCTGCTTTGCTTCACTCTGCATTCCCTCTTTAAAGAAGGTGGTTTAAAGGCATTGAGGAACCTACAGGAAACCGCAGAGGTTCACATCCTCTTTACACCGTCTTATTTCTGGGGTGTACATTTAAGCGATTTATTTACATTTTTAAATTTTTTAAATTTTATTATTTTTATTATTCTTTTGATTATCTGTTGGAAGATGACTTCCATTGCTTTTATGTTAGTGTTATTACAAAGTAATGAAAGACCATTACAGATCTTTCTTTTCTTTATTTCCTACAAAGGAAAAACAGGACAAATAGCTTACTGACCCCAGAACTAATCAACAGGGTTGTGATGTAGATCCTACCACCCATATTCACGAAGGGCGTATCTTAGCTTTGGCGACCAGCTTTTCTCATTTACCACAATATGAACATGGGTCACATTCTCAAATTTGTATTCAAGCACTCTTCTTACTGAATATTTCTTCATGTCTTCAGTATTGGTTGCACATTATGGATATGTCATTATTTATTAATTATTGGTTTTTTTAATTTTAGAGATGGAGAGCACAAGCAGGGAAGAAGGGCAGAGGGAAAGAGAGAATCTTAAGCAGGCTCCACACTCAGCTCAGAGCCCAACATGGGGCTCACTCCAATGACCCTGAGATCGTGACCTCTGCCTAAATCAAGAGTGGGATGCTTGACCAACTAAGTCACCCAGGTGCCCCTGTCATAATTTATTTAAGTAAGTCCCCTTTACTAGATAGTTAGGTTCTATACCTCAATTTTTTACTACTAGAAATAGCACTTTAATAACACCTCTTTTGAAGTATTTTTCACAAAAATATTGAAATCGGACCTAATCAAGCATTTATCTTAAACTTCCAGTTTATAGGGAATGAAACAATCTGAAAAGCCCACAAGGTGGGACATTTTAAAGAATTACTATCTAGTATTTCAACAAGTCAATGGCATGGAAAAAAGTGAGGAGTCACTATTCTAGATGAGAAGAAAGTTAAAAGACAAAGCAACAAAATGCAGTCTATAGGTCTTGTATGGATACTAATTTGGATGAATCAATTATAAACAGACATTTGGGGGAAATCAGTGAAATTCAAATTTAGACTAGTAATAAAGAATTATCACTGGTTTGGGGGGCCTGGGTGGCTCAGTCAGTTAAGCATCTGACTCTTGATTTTGGCGCAGGTCATGATCCCAGGGTGGTGGGATCGAGCCCCACACCAGCCTCTGCACTGACAGCGTAGAACTGGCTTGGAATTCTCTCTCTCCCTCTCAACAACAACAAACAAACAAACAAATCCAGAGTCTTAACAACCTGAACAACTAAAACAAAAGAGTTAACATTCATATCACTTGGAGTTCCAGAAGGAGAGGATGGAAAGAGTGGAATTGAAACAATGGTAGTAAATAATGGCTAGAAAATTTTCAGTTGGGGAAGAAAGACACTTATAGATGCAAGGAGCTGAGAAGACCTCAAACAAGAGAAATCAGAAAATAATTACACACACACACACACACACACACACACACGCGCACACACACATAAGTCAAATTTCTGAAGTTAAAGACAAAGAAAAAAATCTTAAAAGCAGCAAGAGGGAATGACTCATTGTTTTGGGGGGAAACACTCATTTGAGTAACAGCGGATTTCTCATCTGACACCATGGAGGTCAAAGGAAGTGACACATTTTCAAGTGATAAAGACACGAACTGTCAAACATGAATTCTATATCTGGCAAAAAGACGTTCAAGATGTTCTCAGATGAAGGAAGTTCTTAATTAACGTAGAGGAAATATTTAACACAATTATAAGTGGGAGGAGGTAAAGGGAGATTAAGTTTCTATACTTCATCCAAACTGATAAAATATTGACACTAGTAGACTGTGGCAAGTTATGCATGTATTATGCAATAAGTAGAGAAACCACTAAAAATCTATACAAAGAGACACGCTCAAAAACATGACAGATAAATCAAAGTGGAATCCTAAAAAACAGCCAAGTAACCCACAAGAAGGCAAGAAAAAGAAAAAGGAAAAAAAGTTAAAAATATATATAAATGGGAAACCTAGGTCTTAATGTATCAAGAGTTATATTAAATGAAAATGGTCTAAATACCTCAGTTAAAAAGGAGAGATTAGAAGAGTGGATTAAAAGGCATTGTCAGTTTATGTGATATTTATTCTTCAAATATACATGGATCAGAAAGTTGAAAATAAAAGGATAGAAAAATATACTGCTATGGGCTGAATTGTATTGCCCCCAAATTCATGTTGAAGCCCTAACTTCCAGCACTGCAGACTGTAACAGTATTTCGTCCTTTAAAAAGGGTAATTACGTTTAAAGTAGGGGTTGACCCTAATCCAATATGACTAGTGTCCCTATAAGAAGAGGGAACAGGACACAAAAATACTTAAAAGGATTACAAAGTGAAGACATAATGAGACTTAGCAGCCATCTGCAAGCCAAAGATACATCAGAGAAAACCAAGCCTGCTGGCACCTTGATCTCAGATTCCTCCCTCTAGAATTGTGAGAGAATACACACACACACACACACACACACACACACACACACACACATATATATATTTAAGCCACACAATCTGTAGTATTTTGTCATGGCAGTTCTGGCAAACTAATATAGATATTACGAAGCAAACACTAATCTGAACATTAATCCAAGAAAGCATGAACAGTTATATTACCATCATGTAAAGTATACTTCAAATCAAAACATATTACCAGAGGCAGGAAAGGACAATGACCATCCAGCAAGACATAGCAATCCTAAATGTATATGCACCAAACAGCTGTAAAATATGTGAAGCAAAAACTGACAGAACTAAAAGAAATAGAAAAATTCACAATTATAGCTGGATACTTTAAGACCCCTCTCTCAATAACTGAAAGAGTAACTGGGCATAAAATCAGCAAGGATATTGAACTCCATTATACAATAGCCAACAAGATCCAATCAACATTTACAAATACCCATCAATAGTGGAATATACATTCTCTTCAAGTTATCACAGAACATATACCAAGATAGGCAACATCCTGGGTCATTAAACAAACTTCAACAAATTTTTAAAAGTTGAAATCATATAGGCAGATGTGGGTGGAATCTAAGCGATCAGCAGGACATGGTAAGCCCAGCATCTTCCTACGCCGCCATCTATAGATGCTGGCGAGGATGTGGAGAAATGGGAACCCTCTTGTACTGTTGGTGGGAATGCAAACTGGTGCAGCCGCTCTGGAAAACAGTGTGGACGTTCCTCAAAAAATTAAAAATAGATCTAGCCTATGACCCAGCAACAGCACTGCTAGGATTTTACCCAAGGGATACAGGAGTGCTGATGCATAGGGGCACTTGTACCCCAATGTTTATAGCAGCACTTTCAACAATAGCCAAATTATGGAAAGAGCCTAAATGTCCATCAATTGATGAATGGATAAATAAACTGTGGTTTATATACACAATGGAATACTACGTGGCAATGAGAAAGAATGAAATATGGCCTTTTGTAGCAACGTGGATGGAACTGGAGAGTGTTATGCTAAGTGAAATAAGTCATATAGAGAAAGACAGATACCATATGTTTCTACTCTTACGTGGATCCTGAAAAACTTAACAGAAGACCATGGGGGAGGGGAAAGGAAAAAAAAAAGTTAGAGAGGGAGGGAGCCAAACCATAAGAGACTCTTAAAAACTGAGAACATTCTGAGGGTTGATGGGGGATGGGAGGGAGGGGAGGGTGGGTGATGGGTATTGAGGAGGGCACCTATTGGGATGAGCAGGGATGAGGGCACCTGTTGGGATGAATCTACCCCAAAAACCAAGAGCACACTTTACACACTGTATGTTAGCCAATTTGACAATAAATTATATTTAAAAAAACAAACAAACCATGTATCAAAGAGGATCTCTCAAAGAAGTAAAAATACATACATACATACATACATACATACATACATACGTACATACATACATTGAGCCGAATAAAAATCATGTTGGAACTTGTGGGACACAGCTAAATCAATGGGGAGAGTAAATTTTATAGTACTAAAGCATACATTAGGAAAGGGGGAAAATTTCAAATCAGTAATCTAAGCTCCTACCCCAGAACATGCACAAAGATGAGTAAAAGAAACTCAAGCCAAAAGAAGGAAGAAAATAACAAACATAGAAGCAAAACTTGACTAAATCTAAAACAGAAAAACATTAATGGAAATTAGTGAAACAAAGAGCTGGTTCTTTGAAAGAACAATGACATTGACAAACTTTGAGCAATACAGATGGAAGGAAGGAAGGAAGGAAGGAAGGAAGGAAGGAAGGAAGGGAGGAAGGAAGGAAGGAAGGAAGGAAGGAAAAAACAGAAAGAAGACACAAATTACCAGTATCACAAATGAAACTGGGGATACAACTGATGGCCCTACCTTAGTATAAGGAACTACTAAGAACAAGTCTACCCAGATATATCTGATAACTTAGATAAAATGAACCAATTCCTCAGGAAACACAAATTTTACAAGTCACCCAATATGAAATAGATCATTTGAATAGCCCTATAAATATTAAAGCAAATTTAATTCATAACTTAAAGAAGTTTCCCCAAAAGAAATCTCCAGGCCCAATAGTTTCATTGGAAAATTTTACCAAATATTTAAAGAAGAATTAATATCAATTCTACACAATATTCTCAACAACAAAAAAAAATGGAAGAGGAAGAAACATTTCCAATTCATTTCATGAAGCTAGTATTAACCTGATACCAAAACCAGACAAAGACATACAAAAAAGAAAAATACACACCAATATCCCTCAAGAATACAACACACAATGGGGCGCCTGGGTGGCTCAGTCGGTTGAGCATCCGACTTCGGCTCAGGTCATGATCTCGCGGTCCGTGAGTTCGAGCCACAGCGTCGGACTCTGTGCTGACAGCTCAGAGCCTGGAGCCTGTTTCAGATTCTGTGTCTCCCTCTCTCTCTGACCCTCCCCTGTTCATGCTCTGTCTCTCTCTGTCTCAAAAATGAATAAACGTTTAAAAAAATTTAAAAAAAAAGAATACGACACACAAATCTTTAACAAAATATTAGAAAATAGAAATCAGCAACATATAAATAGAATTATACACTATGACCAAATGGGGTTTATTTCAAGGGCACAGGACTGATTCAACATTAAAAAAATTGACCAATGTAATCCACTGAAAACTCATATGACCACATCAATTGTTGGTGTGGCTCAATAATACTATATTGCATATTTGAAAGCTGCTAAAGAACCTTGAAGGTTTTGTAACTATGTATGATGACAGATGTTAACTAGATTTATTGTGATGATCATTTTGCAATATATGCATACATCAACCCATTACGGTGTATATTTGAAACTAATATAATGTCATTAATATATGTCAATTATACCTCAGTTAAAAAAAAGAGAAAACCCAGAAATAAACACATAAATATGACCAATAATTTTTTTGACAGAGGTACAAATGTAATTCAATGGAGAAAAGATGCCCTTTTCTTTTTTTTTTTTTTAATTTTTTTTTTTTAACATTTATTTATTTTTGAGACAGAGACAGAGCATGAACGGGGGAGGGTCAGAGAGAGGGAAGCACAGAATCTGAAACAGGCTCCAGGCTCTGAGCTGTCAGCACAGAGCCCAACGCGTGGCTCAAATTCACGGACCGCGAGATCACGACCTGAGCCGAAGTCGGCCGCTTAACCAACTGAGCCATCCAGGCGCCCCAAAAGATGCCTTTTTCAACAATGGTGTTGGAACAATTGAACATCCATGGGCAAAATAAATAAATAAATAAATAAATAAATAAATAAACCTCGACCTAACCTCAAACTTTATATAAAAATTAACCCTTAAAATGGATTATGAATTTAAATGTAAAACATATAACTATTAAGTGTTTAGGAAAAATTATAGGAGAAACTCTTCTGGATCTAGGGTCAGCAAAGCATTTTCAGACTAGACACTAAAACGTGCTTCACATAAGGAGAACTGATAAATTGGACCACATCAAATTTTTAAACATTTTCTCCATGAAAGAACCTGTTAAGAGGAAAAAAAGTTAATTACAGACTGGAAGAATATATTTGCAAACCACATATATTGCAAACCACAAGGACTAGTACGTAGAATATGTGAAAAATTCTCAAACCTCAACAGTAAACAAAATAAAAAATTCCAATCACAAAATGAGCAAAAGACATGAATGAAAATTTCACTTAAGAGAATATACAGGTTGGGGCATCTGGGTGGCTCAGTCTTTTGAACTTTGACTTTGGCCCAGGTCATGATCTCACAGTTAGTGAGTTCAAGCCCTGGATCCAGCTGGCTGCTGTCAGTCCAGATCCCACTTCAGATCCTTTGTTCCTCTCTCTCTTTCCCTCCCTCATTCATGCTCTTTCTCTCTCTCTCAAAAAAAATAAACATTCTTTTAAAAAGAGGATATACAGGTGGCAAATAAGCCATGAAAAGATGTTCAACGTCATTAGTCAATAGTGAAATGCAAATTTAAAACCATAATGAGATACCACCATAACCTATGAGAATTTAAATGGCATATCTGCTCTGGAAAATAGTTTGGCAGTTTCTTAAAAGTCTGATGTGGAAGTAGGTTCAAGATCTATTGCTAGGTAACAAAGCAAGTTACAGAACAATAAGTATAATTTGATCTCATTTTAAAAAAATAACATAGGGGCGCCTGGGTGGCGCAGTCGGTTGAGCGTCCGACTTCAGCCAGGTCACGATCTCGCGGTCCGTGAGTTCGAGCCCCGCGTCGGACCCTGGGCTGATGGCTCGGAGCCTGGAGCCTGTTTCCGATTCTGTGTCTCCCTCTCTCTCTGCCCCTCCCCCGTTCATGCTCTGTCTCTCTCTGTCCCAAAAATAAATAAAAAACGTTGAAAAAAAAATTAAAAAAAAAAAATAACATAAAACAAAATGTGTATTATATGGGTGTTTTTATATGAATTTGTTTAGAGAAAGTTGTGGACGGTTACACAGGTAACTGTGAATAATGATTACCCCGTCATTGCAGAATGAGAAAGGAGACTGAGGAAAATACTTTTCCAGATGTGATTAGAGGAAGTCTCTAGAGCAGCAATATTCAATAGAACATTCAGTGATGATGAAAATGTTTTATACTGTGCTTTCCAGTAGGGAAGCCAGTAGCCATGTGTGGCAATTGAGCAATTGAAATGTGGCTAGTGTGACTAAGAAACTGAATTTTTTTAAGTAGGCTCTACACCCATTGTGGGGCTTGAACTCATGACCCCAAGATCAAGAGTCACATATTCTACCAACTGAGCCAGCCAGGTGCCCCAAGAAGCTGAATTTTCAATTTAATTTTAATTAATGTAAATTTAAAACAACCATATATGGTTAGTAGCTAACTTAACAGCACAACTCTAGAATCAAAATGGATGGAATCACATCTGTTTCTAGAACTTTCCAATTGTCAGTCTCTGAACTCAATTTCTCCATCTATGGAATGGGATTTTCTACTACTAAATTGTGTGTAATCTGCTCAACACTACACTTCAATAAACATTGATAATGTAACTATCACAACTCTGTCTGAAGCTAAAGAGAGAGATCTGACTATAATAGAAACTTGGGGATCTCCAGTAAAAGCGGAGAAGATGTCAAAAAAGAAGCAAGTGGTAGATGGAGTCCTGGGACACATTAACACCCAAGGAGAGAGAGGAAGAGGATCCAGCCACAGATTCTAAGAACAAATGCAGAATAGGGAGAAAATCAGGATAAACTGCACCACTCCCTGAGAGCAAAAGGAAGAGAAAGTTTGTAAAAAGTATGGTTTACTTAGTGGGGTCAAATGCTACAAAAAGGTCAAGTATGATAAAGATTAAGAAATAGTCACTGCATTTGCATCGAACTATTATTGCTTAATGGCTTTATTGGAGGAGTGGAGCTGGAAACCAGATTGCATTATTTTTTTTTTGTTTTGTTTTGTTTTAATTTTTTTTTCAACGTTTATTTATTTTTTTTGGGACAGAGAGAGACAGAGCATGAACGGGGGAGGGGCAGAGAGAGAGGGAGACACAGAATCGGAAACAGGCTCCAGGCTCCCAGCCATCAGCCCAGAGCCTGACACGGGGCTCGAACTCACGGACCGCGAGATCGTGACCTGGCTGAAGTTGGACGCTTAACCGACTGCGCCACCCAGGCGCCCCAGATTGCATTAGTTTAAGGAGTAAATAAGAGTCAGGGAAATGGATATTTGGAACAGAGAAGTTTGGCTCAGAAGTTAAGGAAAGAGAAAGGAGAGCAGCCAGAGTTTAAAGGGTCAAGGGAAAGTTGTTACTGGCTTTTGTTTGTCATACTCGCAGGCAGAGGGGAAGATTCCAGTAGAAAGCAGAAGATTGAAGATATAGATGAGTTTGGAATGAACATATACCAAGACATCTTTAAAAGGTCTCATGATCCTGGTCCTTGTTCAAAGCCCAAACAAGATGCTTTTCCACTAAGATCAGGAACAAAAAAGGTATGCCCTTTCAACATGATACTGGAAGTCCTAGCCAATGCAAAAGACAAGAAAAAGAAATAAAAGATATATCAATGGGGAAGGAAGAAATAAAACTCTTTTGTTCACATGTGACAAGATTGTCTACATTGGAAATCCAAAAGAATTGACTAAAAAAAATCCTAGAATAATCCATTACAGCAAGGTTGCAAGATACAAGGTTAATATCCAAAGTCTATTGCTTTTCTATGTAAAACCATCTATATTAGTACTCAAAACTGAAATACTTAGGTATAAATATAACAAAATTTGTGTAAGATATATATGAGGAAAGCTACAAAATTAATGAAAAAAATCAAAGAATTAAATAAATGAACAGATATTTCATGTTCATGGATCTGAAGACTCAGTATTGTTAAAATGTCAGTTCCTCCCAACCTGATCCATAGGCTCAATGCAATCCCAATCAAAATCCCAGAAAGTTATTGTGTGGAGATTGACAAACTGATTCTAAAGTGTCTAGAGAGAGGCAAAAGATCCAGAATAGTCAACATAATACTGAAGAACAAAGTCAGAGGATTGACACTACCCAATCTCAAGTTTTATTATAAAGCTACAGTAATCAAGACAGTGTTCTATTAACCAGAGGATAGAAAAATAAATAAATGGGCAAAATAGAGAGCCAAGAAAGGGAACAACACTGATATAGTCACCAGCTCTTTGACAAAGGAGCAAAGGCAATTCAATGGAGGAAAAATTGTTTTTTCACCATATGGTGCTAGAACAACTAGATATCCACATGCAAAAATCCAAACCTAGATTCAGACCTTATGCCCTTCACAAAAATTAACTCAAAATTGATCATACCCCAAAACATAAAGTGCCAAACTATAAAACTCCTAAAAGATAACATAGGAAAAAATCTGGCCGACCTTAGGTATGGCAATGAACTTTTTAGAAACAAGACCAAAGACATGATCCATGAAAGAAAAACCATGATGAGCTGGACTTCATTAAAATTGTTTCTGCTCTGCAAAAGATACTGTCAAGAGAATGAGAAGACAAGCCATAGATTGTGAAAAAAACATTTGCAAAAGACATATCTGATGAAAGACCAAAATGCAAAATATGCAAATAACTCTTAAAACTCAACCGTAAGAAAATGAACAACCTGATTTAAAAATGGTCAAAATATCTGAATAGATACTTCACCAAAGAAGCTATCTAGATAGCAAATAAACATAAAAAACATGTTCAACAGCATATGTTATTAGAGAATGCTGATGAAAACAACAACGGCATACACACCTACTGGAATGGCTGAAGTTCAACACCCACCGCTGGAAAGGGTGTGGAACAACAGGAACTCTCATTCATCGCTGATGGGAACACAAAATGCTATAGCCACTTTGGGAGACAGTTTAACAGTTTCTTACAAAATTAAACCTACTCTTTACCAGGCAAACATTGTCCTTAACCTGCCCTTGGGTATTTATAGCAGCTTTATTCATAATTGCCCAAACTTGGAAGCAACCAAGATGTCCTTCAATTGGTCAATGAGTAAACAAACTGTAGTACATCAAAACAGTGAACTATCATTCCACAAAAAGAAATAGAGGGACCCTAAACTCATACTGCTTAGTGGAAGAAGTCAATCTGAAAAGGCCACATACTATATAATTCTGATCAGATAACATACTGGAAAAGGTGAGTCTATGGAGACAATAAAAAGGATAATGGTTATCCCAGGTCTGGGGGGAGTGAGGGAAGAATAAGGTGGAGCATAAGGGATTTTTAGGGCAGTAAAACTATTCTGTATGATACTATAATGGTGGATACACATCCTTATACATTTTCCCAAATCCTTAGGATTCACGATGCAAAGTATGAACCCTAATGTAAACTATGGACTTCAGTTGATAGTGATATGTCAATGGTGGTTCACCAGTGACACCAAATGTACCACATTTGGGAGAGCTGTTAATGGTGGAGGAGAATGCATTGTTTAGGAGAGAGGAGGGTGATTATATGGGAACTCTCCATACTTTCCGCTCAGCTTTTCTGTAAGCCTAAAACTGCTCTAAAAAAAAAAAATAAAGTCTATTGAGAAATGTGTGAATCAGTCCTCATCCAAGTATTTTTTAGGTTCAAGCAGGTGCAGGAACTGCCAGATAGAGCAAACCCCATCTCAGCAATCCACAGTACAAAAACAGAGAAGTTTACCTTAGAGCATTTCCTCACAGGCCAAAGGGGATTTTCTTCTTTGCTTATTCTTACAACTTGTAGAAGAAAACATTTAGTTCTTAGGAGGCCCAGGGACAGTCAGCTAGACAGCCATGGGCCAACTTCCTGAGAAGCTTTACAAAAGTGAAGCAACGTCCAGACTTCTTGTCCCCAGGGCTGCCAATATAATGCTGTTGCCATAGAAGCCAGATGTAGGACAGATCTGCTGTTACCCAGAAGCATGCCCTTTCCTACTTGGTTGTTCACCTGTCCCAGCCCATTGTTGATATTTTCTTGTTTTAGTTTGTACTGTTTTATGTTTTCCAGAGCACTTGTCACACAGAACAAGAAAACATGCTGTAATTTTCCCTCCCCCTCTCTCTAGGTCAGTGGTTTGCAGTCTCAGCTATACATTGAAATCACCTGCGGAGACTGAAAAGCTGCACTATCTGGGCCCCACTTACTGAGATTCTGATTCAATTGGTCTGAGTGGAGGTAGGTTGGCCAAGCTTCCCAGGTGATTATAATTTACAGCCAAGGTTACAAATCACTGGCCTCAGAGTCCTTGGGAGTCACACAGACTCCTACACTCCAGCCAGTCATACGAACAGAGTTGTTTCTATCTCCTAAAAGAGTTTTAAAGACATTCTTCGCTTCCCCACCCCGCTGTAGCACATACACAAAGTTTCTAGGAAATGTTCTTTCAGACAATTTACTCTCATTTTCACAGCTATGTATTAAGTAACTCATATGAATGCTAGGTGCTAAGACACTAGATACTTCCCTCAAAGATCTCAGTATAAAAAGCGTCATCAACTGAAATTCCTTTAATACAAAGAACTAAGTTATTAGGTCACTATTTATGGTTGTAGTACTTTGTACAGATTCAGTTGGACAAGTCTCGGCCCTGGCTCAGGGCTGTGTCAGCCAGAAGGAAGAGGGGGCCTGCTTGTAATTCACCCAAAGATGCCACACATGCCCTGGCCTCATGTAGAATGAGCTGAGCTAGGCATTAGCACCACGCTTGTATGCCGAGGGGTGGCACTCCATTACATTCACCCAGTGACTAGAAAGGGTTGCACTGAAGTATTCGTAAGACAGGATTAATTCTGTCTAGGTAGATGAGGTCTAGAAAGGCTGAAGAAGTAACATTTTGAGCTGAACCTTGAGGAATGACATACCCAGGGGAGAGGTAGGAGACAAGCATTCCTGGAAGGTGAGTTGACCTGCAGAGCAGAGAGTGGGTATCTGAGGCATTTCCATCCACTGGAGTATGGCAGAGAGGGGCTGCATGAAGCAGACAAGGAAGATGCTCTGACGGGCTTATTACAAACTTTTACCCACCAGAGAGCAGTGGGAGCTTTTCAGTTCACACTTTACACAATCAGATCTTGGTTCTTTAGATTATCCCGATGGCCGTGTGGGGGAAGGGACGGAAGGAGTGGGAAGACACAATTGGTAACCGATGATTACAAGTCAGAGTTGGAAGGGCCCTTGACAATCCCCAAGGGAACCTTGCAATTAGATTCCTGGGGGTCCTAATTATTAGACTCTCCCACAGGCCTACAGACACCATGCTCATGTTCCACATCAAAGCTACTTATTTGTGCTACCTGTCATCGCCTTTGCAGCGGGGTGAGGAATGCCCCTCTGTTATATTTCCTCAGATAATCTGATGTCATCAAGAGTCAAAGAAGAAACCAAGTCTTGGGAGGACGTGTACCCAAAGTGGTCCACAACCAACTGATAAAGAAACTTGATCAGAGGAAGAACAAATGATCAATTGCTATTTCTTTCCTTCTAGAGAGCACTTTTGAACCCAGAAGAAACAATTCTGCACAAACCAGGCTATGAAATGCAGGGGATAAATGCATCTTCCCTACATCGGGGGACTCTGAGAAATTTTGTTTGTCTTCAAAACTGGCATGAAAATACCCACCCACTCTAAATATAAGGTTTCCGGGGCGCCTGGGTGGCGCAGTCGGTTGAGCGTCCGACTTCAGCCAGGTCACGATCTCGCGGTCCGTGAGTTCGAGCCCCGCGTCGGGCTCTGGGCTGATGGCTCAGAGCCTGGAGCCTGTTTCTGATTCTGTGTCTCCCTCTCTCTCTGCCCCTCCCCGTTCATGCTCTGTCTCTCTCTGTCCCAAAAATAAATAAACGTTGAAAAAAAAAAATTAAAAAAAAAATAAATATAAGGTTTCCATCTTCATTTCCCGAGATTCACTTTAGAAATAAGTAGAAATGGGGTGCCTGGGTGGTGCAGTCAGTTAAGCATCCATCTCTTGATCTCAGCTCAGGTCAAGATCTCGCAGTTTGTGAGTTCAAGCCCCACATCGGGTTCTGCACTGATGGTGTGGGGCCTGCTTGGGATTCTGTCTCTCCTTCTCTCTGACCCTCCCCTGTTTGTGCTCCCTCTCTCTCTCTATCTCTCTCTCTCTCAAATTAAATAAACTTTAAAAAAGGAAAGAAAGAAGTAGAAATGAAGGAAGATTACCTGCTCTTATTTCTACATATCTTTCAGGAAATCTGAATATTTTGGTTGAAATGTAAAATAATCTGTAGTAGCTTGTCTTCTGTAATTTAAACAAACAAAAAATAAACTCTTAGGTCCCACCCATCTTACAAATCATAATCTCTAGGAGGGGGGCCCAGGAGTCTGTATTTGAACTACCTCCCAGCTGATCTAACCTGTTGCTTCCCTGACTTCATGCGTCTGCATGACCTTTGCTAAACTCACACTGGTGTCTGGCTCTTGTTCACTCAAGTTGTTTTAGATTAATTAACTTTAAAATTTTAGTCATCCTAAACAATATCCATTAAGTCATGGTTCTAATGCACTGTTGCCTAAAAGTGCACATCAAAACTAGTTTAAAAATCCACTGTGGGCCAACCGAAGGCATCCCTGCACCACCTTCTACTGAACGCTGCAATGACACCCTAGCCCTGTTCTTCCAGGACTTCTCTTGCTGGGCCTGGGTGCCCTCACACAGCCCTGTGGAAAGCCCCTCACTGCCAGGATGTACCCCCCTTCCCTTCTCCTTCCCCTTGTTTTGTTACCCCAACCAAACTGGCTTTTTTATTTTTTTAGTGTTTATTTATTTATTTCGAGAGAGAAAGAGAGAGAGAGAAGGGGAGTGGAGGGGCAGAGAGAGAGAGAGGGAGACAGAGAATCCCAAGCAGGCTCAGGGCTTGAACCCACAAACTGTGAGATCACATGTCCCGAGCCAAAACCAAGAGTCAGATGCTTAACCGACCGAGCCACCCGGGTGCCCCCAAACCTTTTAGATCTGATCTAAGAACAATGTCACTGGAGCACATTAATGCACGTTAAAATATAATTTGGAGGGGCACCTGGGTGGCTCAGTCAGTTAAGCGGCCAACTCTTGGTTTTGGCTCAGGTCATGATCTCATGGTTCGTGGGTTCTAACCCTGTGTCAGGCTCCGAGCTCACAGCGTGGAGCCTGCTTGGGATCCTGTCTCCCTCTCTCTCTGCCTTTCCCCTGCTCTCTCTCTTTCAAAATAAATAAATAAACATTTGAAAAATATATATATAATTCAGTGATGGATAGCAGGTCTAATCCTTAATGTGCACAAGTGCTTTGTTTTCTAAGAAAGGGACTCTTCTCCAACAGATGTGTTCCTAGAGCCCTTTTCACCTAGCATTTTGCCAGTTACCAGGCCATTTCTCCAGCATCAGTTCTTTCTAGTCCCCCTGGTTCACTGCTGCAGCCATAATGTTGTTTTGGGGTTTTGTTGTGTTTTTTTTTTTTTTTTTGGTTTTTTTTTCTAGTCCTCAGAACATACCCTACTTTCTCTTAATACACAGGCTTCTTCCTGATTCAGGCCTTTGCATTTGGTAGACTCCCTGAAGAGGCTGCTGCCCACACATTCATTTGGTTTCGACTTAAATGTCACCTCTTACCCAGAGGTAGCTCGTAACCAACCGAGCAACACCATTCCCCACACCAGCCACATCCTTCAGGTATCTAACGTTGGCTTTCAACCAGAGGTGGTATTGTAATTGTCACAACTCGTGGGGCCCAGCTGTCTCCTCCAGTGCGTAGAGGACAGAGATGCTGCTAAATATCCTACAATGCACAGGACGGCCTCCACAATGAAGGGTTATCTGGCCCCGAATGTCACAACTGAGGAGCCTAGCTACCATTATGCTCTTTTTCCTCCGCATTAGAATTCGATGGTTTGGGGCGTTCTTCCCTACTAAATTGGAGCTTCTCAGGAACTGGATTTCAGGGTTGTTCTCTGCTCTACCCCCAGTATTTAGAGGAGCACTGGGCACACTTGACTCTCAAACCTTGCCCTACTTTCCCTTATCCTGGGAGCCCACAGCAAGTTGAACATGCCTGGCTCATGTTCAACAGATGAGCTTGAGAAAGCAACAAGTCATTTTCAAAATGAAAACAAAAATCTGTTTTATTAATGAGTGTACATACAAATTAAACTAGTCCCAAAGAGTCCCTCATACTTTCATGTACTCCCAGAATTATCTTCACAGCCATTAGTGAAAAATTGGTTCTGCTACTTCTTAAAGATGTGCAAAATTTCCCAAGTTTAAATACCTTACTTACACCAGTGTCCTAACATCACAAGACAGTTTGTAGAAAATGGAACCTCAATCATCTCAAAGGATTGAAAACAAATCAATACATTCTATAAGATGGATATATTCACAAAAAAGAGTTTAATATTAACTGAACGCCTCCCTTTCCTCCCCACTCACCTGTTTGTCCTTTCAGTTATTGACAGTTTTTACTCCAGTATAAAATTAGCCCAATTACCCTATATCAGCTTTCCAAAAAGTAAATTATTCCCTCCAATAAAGTACCATATAGCAAAATACATATGAATGCAACACCATTGAAATTATTTACTGAGCACTAAATCTACATCTGCTATTACTATAAAATCAACCAAAAAATAAAAACAAATTAAAAAAAAACACTTTTTGCATTTCTGTAGTGTTTTCCGCTTTTCAAAGACCTGTCACAAGTAACATAGCATTGGAATTACCACTATACACTGACATAATTATAGGAATAATTATGCCTGATAGATTAAAAAATGTAGGCATCAAGAAAGATTAGCCCTAATGGCATCCAGTGTTTCTGTTAAGAGTTAAGAGTAGAACTCAGGTCCTAGTCCTGATTCTGTGTACCACCTTCTTTCCCACACATCCTCACATTCTGTTTCACAGAATGCAACTGGATATGGCAGTAGTCCTTGTGTTCAAGCAAGTTTTGGAAGTGCTGGATTAACAAAGTTAACCAGATTCCCAGAACTTTGAATGTGCCATCATAAATCTGCAGGAAGGGTAGAGAGAGCAGAGCTGTTATAAATTCAAATTCCCAGTCACAAAGCAGGTGACAAATGTGTGTCTGTGCAGGAAAGTTGAGCACTAGGGGCTGAGAGGATGTAGCACCATTTAATGGGGCCCTGACTACCTAGGAATGCAGTCCAGTGTTGCAAGGTCTTTCCAGAAAAGCTACAAATTCAGGCTTTCATCTGAATTCACCATGTTTATGCATGTTGTCTTGAATTTGAAAGAAAAACACTGTAGTTTAAAAACAAAAACAAAAAAATTTCTTAGGCCAGATCAGATCTTGGCCACACTTGGAAAACCCAAGATAGCATGTTTAACAATATTATTTGCCCATATAACTTTTATTCAGAGGTCCTGTTAACTTCCTAGAACCCTGCAGAAGAATGTCAAGCATGTTGCCCTCAGAAATGAACATCCTGCCTTCCTCAACTGCTATAGTGTATCTCTGAACCCCAAGCAGGAGTTGTTTCAGGGTTTACTCAGATTGAAATTAATACCCAACCTTGTTAACTGTTCATGTAGAAATGCCTGTGTTGACTAAAAAATCCTTACCTTTAGCCTTTGTTTAACTCTCTTGGAAAAGCCAAAAATTTCACTGAATTGTGAGGAAAAAAAAAAAAAAGAATAGCATTGGAATTGCTTTGATATTAAAAAAAAAAAAAAAAAAACCTTCATCCTTCCAAAACAATTTTAAAAATTGCAGTGGTTTAGTGACAATTTTGACTGAAACTTAGTAACACTCTCAAACAACATTATTATATTTGCAAAGTAACTTTTCTAAAGCAGAAAGCCTTTTAGCCTTCTCCTTTTTTTTTTTTCTTCTATTTATTTATGCCCTGCCTCATTCTAAAAATTAGTTCAGAGAGCATGACAATTATCTACACAAATGCTTGGGACTATGGAACAGATGTAGCAGAAATAGCATGTAATAAATCAACTGATTTTCTTTCCTGGAGAATCTTCTTGGTTCACTCATTACCCTAGTTTCTTCTAACTGCTAAAATACCCACCCTGGTTCTAAGGAAAGGCTTAATACCATGTATTTCCAGAGCCATGAGAAATTGGATTTACCCACAATGGCAATATCACATTCACTTCTATTTCCCTATGGGGGAAATAAAAGCCTGTGTACCCCTGTGATTTGAAAGCCTTGGGGAACCTAAGAAATGTAACATTTGGAGTTATTACAAGGTAAAACACAAGAGATAATTGTGAAATGATTCCAAGTGAAGACTTTAAGTCCCAAATTGGATTTGCTGACTTTAACTCCTACTCCACTCTTCTTGACAGCTTTGGTGACCAAGGTAGTAGTTCCTCTCCTGTCTCACCAGCGAGAATTCTTGATGGATATAGGGTTCATAGGGTCCAAAGAGAATACACAATTCTAAAGTGTTCACTTCGTGTTTGAGAGAAATCTCTGCAATGACCAGAAATACTGAACCAGTTGTAGTATAAAAAATTAGGACTACATGACCAATGAGGTTGACCGTACACAGATGAACCAAAGTCAGCCTACTCATCATAACTGACATATTGGAATATCATTTGAAATTGGCAGAAAAATCATTCTAGAGCTTAAAAGAACTCTGACATGGTGATATCTTGTCACTGTCTTCTGCAGTCAAGGGTATAAATCCTTAGAGTGCCGCTGGGTCTTAATCCATGACGTAAAGATTGTCCTCGATAATGTAGATATTGTCTTCCGCTCGCACACCCACTTCAGATGCACTTTGCAAAGCTCCAGTCTGGGGGTCACTCAACGAAACCAAGCTACAGAAAGAATAACACGAGTAAAGGAAAAGCAGACCACTTCTAAAGTATGGTGAGCACATTTGTTTACACGCAGGCAAGACTGGGTATTTGCCAGTCCCAGAGCCCCATTCACAGTCTATGAAATGAAAAGGAGATCCAGGGTTGTGAATATTAAGTTGAAGGAGAGTCTGTTTAAGAAGTATGTAGAAAACCTAAGTATTCTCCTTCAGGAGACTCATGTAATAGAATGCAAAAATTGAAAATCTAAGACTGGTATCGTACATCAAATTGAAGTCCTAAATCAAGCATATTCTCAAGGGTAGTAGCTAAGAAATGGTTTGGCTGCTGTTTTTCTGACTGTGGGTTGTACTTTTCCAGAGAGCACTATTAAATCTATTTAGTGGTCTAAATCCTGCATTTAGGATAAACACAGAATACAAAATATATCAGAATATATTGGACATAGTAAAAGAGTATTGCTTCATATAAACGTGTGCTAGATCATGGTGCAGAAATCTTACTGTGTTTTAATGATCCGAATTTGAAAGCCATGGGTTAGACAACTTTCATAACACATACACTTCTACAGTAAGTGTACAGAAAGTTCATGTTTGCAGTTTTGATACAGCTGCTGTTTCATAATTTGTAGAGAGTGCCTATTTTTGTTACCTAAGCCTGCTGAGAAATGATAGGGAACATACTGAGGATTCATTCAGCTCTGATCTTTAAGTGACCACCCATACATTGTGAGAACAAGTGTCAATGACTTAAAATGAGTCAGTGTGATGAGAACTGTGAAAACCAAGAAAAAGAAAAAGAAGAAGAAAAGAAAAGAAAAAAAAGTCATGAAGAAATGCTTGGGGTTTTGTTGTTTTAATTTTCTTATATTTTATAAGATTTTCTACAACAAATATTTTCTATTATGATTAGGTGATAAAAAGTCAGCCCTTAGAAAAAGTTAATAGTGAAAGAACAAAGATCAACTAATAGGATGTTGTGTTCCATGCTTTTCTGCCTATTAGGAGTAATTTCCTCTTCCATTCTTAGAAGCGCACAGTCAAAAACTTCTATAAGTATGGGTTTGGGACTCTAAAAGACCTAAGATTGAGCCTTTTACCTGCTGTGTGGTGTGACTTTGGATGTCACTTCACACTTCTAAACCTGTATTCTAGTTTGTAAGCTGAGAATAATAGTGCCTATCTCATGGGTAGATTTACCATGACAGGCATAACAGCAATTACAAAAGCCAATGTTTATGGAGCACTTACAATGTGTTGGGCATTGTTCAAGGTGCATTCTTTGGATTAGCTCATGCAATTAACTCAGACCTAAGAAAGGCTGTGTGCAAACATCCAGTGAAGGAGAACTAGGAATAATGTATGGTGATCTAAGAGAAATGGATTTTAAATAAACACCTTGCTTAATGAAGCTCAAGCTCTATCAAACGAAGCAAGCTACTTGGATTTGGCTTCCTACTATTACAGCTATTCCAGTAGGTGACCCCAAGTTTTGGATGCAGGTAAAGGGGATTTAAGTTTTAATTGGGCAGTAGGATAGATTTTCAAAAACTGTAAATGCCAATGTTTATGAGGCCAGATAACCCATGTAAATGAGCACACCTGGCTGGGAATGGAACAGCAGGAGAAGGCAGGACCTGTGTAGAGCTGGAGGTACCTGCCTCACCACAGTGCCTTTGCACTTCTTCAGCCTGGAGCTGTCTTTTTCCACATCTCTGCAGAGCTGTCATCTGTTCCTTCAGGGCTCACTCAACCCATTACCTTTTTCCGTATCCCCAATGATATTTGTCTAGAAGCACTGCAAGGTCCCTGTTTATTTGCTGATGTGTTTCTGTCCGCTTTGTTCATCTCTTTGAAATATAGTAGACATTCAATAAACATCCAATAAACAAAGCACTGAATGAAATCAAAGAACAAATCAAATAACTTACTCAAACATTCTATCAAACATTTGTGATTTAGTTCTCTTTCTCTAAGAGGTAAGAGGTCTTGGGGTGCTCCTTCTGTAGCAGTTCTGGCACAATTCCAGAGAAATGTAGAAAGTGAAAAATATCACTAGAAGTTGTGGATAACAACAGTGGTATTCATTAAACTAGATTTTTCAGGATGTAGGGTATAAAATGAAGAGTTTAGGGGAAAAAGAGGAGAAGGACAGAGACAAATTTTTCTTTACTTTTAGCAGAGTAGAAACACCAAAAGCTATTGACACACTTTCAAACTTACTTTAGTTGTTCCAGCTTGTTTCTTACGCATAAATATTCTAAATTGGGGAAGAGCCAAAGAGAAAATTACACACATTGGTCAAATAGTTTACAAGATCTTTTTTTCAAACAAGTATATTATTTCTGTTATTGCTTTACTATAAACAAAACCTGGACAGAGCTAGAGCCTGAAAAAATAAATTTAGAAGAAAGAATGTTTAAAAAAAAGAAAAAAAAAAAACAGACTTGGTGCTTTCCTAGATACTCAAGTAACTCCTTTTGAATCGATAAGACCCAAACTAACTTCTCATAAAAGTATTTCATTTTCATAATGGCTTAGTGTATTCACCCACATGCCCTGGCTTACTTTAATGCAATTATTAATAAATAAATTTCATTAAAAATAAATGACTGTGGCTCTTTCATAGAAGGAAGGCTACACACACACACACACACACACACACACACACCCTGTACACAACAGCTGAATGACTGCCTTTTGAAATTCTTTCTTCTAGCCCTGAAATCAGTTTCCCTCCCAATGTTTCATTTGCCTTTCCTGTTAAATGGGTGTTGTAAAATTCAACAATATCATCACTCATGAGGACAAAAACTGATTCCTGGGGGGAATGGAAAAGGAGTGAACAAGTTGTATATATTACAATGGTTTGTTGCTTTCCAAACTCCAAGCCTGCCCCCAAAATTCTCATTTCTTAAGATTTAATTTCAACTTTGTAGAATTTAATTTGCATCTTTATAGGCCAATATTATTTTTTAAAGAACAGTTAAGAAAACAGACATTTAGGGGCATCTGGGTGGCTCAGTGGGTTGAGTGTCTGACTCTTGATTTCAGCTCAGGTCATGATCCCAAGCTCATGGGATTGAGCCCTGTGAAGCCTGCACATGGGGCTCCGCACTGAGCATTGAGCCTGCTTAAGATTCTCTCTGTCTCCCTCTGTCCCTCTTCCCCCACTCACATCCTCTCTCTCTCTCCCTCTCTAAGAAAGAAAGAAAGAAAGAAAGAAAGAAAGAAAGAAAGAAAGAAAGAAAGAAAAGAAAAGAGAAGAAAAGAAGAGAAACAAAACGAAACAGAAATTTATGTCAAAATGTGAAATCACAATCACGTAGTGTGTGGAGCTACTCGAACTCAGGCAGTTTGGCTCTAGAACCCTTGCACTACGTTCCCTTAGGCATAATTCTGAAATGACTTACTTTTGGTAATCACGACAACCAACACAGTGAGCAATACCACAGTAGTAATGCAGATTCCAATGTAGAGTCCCTTACTGGTGGTCATCCATGAATTTTGTGCCAGCGACACATGCTAAGGAGATATCAGTGGATCAGAAAAGCATCTTGTTAGAGTTACGGGTAGAAGACATTCCCTAAAATAATGTACTTGGACCCATTTTTCTTTTTCTTTTTCTTTTTTTTTTTCTTTTTTTAATATGAAATTTATTGTCAAATCGGTTTCCATACAACACCCAGTGCTCATCCCAACAGATGCCCTCCTCAATACCCATCACCCACCCTCCCCTCCCTCCCACCCCCCATCAACCCTCAGTTTGTTCTCAGTTTTTAAGAGTCTCTTATGCTTTGGCTCTCTCCCACTCTAACCTCTTTTTTTTTTTTCCTTCCCCTCCTCCATGGGTTTCTGTTAAGTTTCTCAGGATCCACATAAGACTGAAAACATATGGTATCTGTTTTTCTCTGTATGGCTTATTTCACTTAGCATCACACTCTCCAGTTCCATCCACGTTGCTACAAAGGGCCACATTTCATTCTTTCTCATTGCCACGTAGTACTCCATTGTGTATATAAACCACAATTTCTTTATCCATCCATCAGTTGATGGACATTTAGGCTTTTTCCATAATTTGGCTATTGTTGAGAGTGCTGCTATAAACATTGGGGTACAAGTGCCCCTATGCATCAGTACTCCTGTGTCCCTTGGGTAAATTCCTAGCAGTGCTATTGCTGGGTCATAGGCTAGATCTACTTTTAATTTTTTTTTGACCCATTTTCTTTATTGGCCCTTGGCTATTTCTGGCTCATGAGGGATAAGACCAAGTGATCTGAGGTTGTAACCATATGGTGAAATTCAAAGACCATTTAAAATTCAAAATGTATTTAGGGATGGCAGAAATGTTTTATACCTTGCATGGGGTGGTATTTACATAGGGGTATACATTTGTCAAAACTCAAACTGTATGTTTCAAAGGGGTGTACTTTATTATATGTACATTATGCATATTTTTAAAAACCAATAAACTATGTCCATAAATATATCCTCCATGATATTAGAAAAGAAAAAGCAATTTTTGTTCGTGTATAAGTTGGCTTGGTGATGTTATCTGCATATGCTCGGTGACTGAATTTGGCCCTTGATTACAGTCTTTATTTTTATTTTTTTAGCTATAACTCAAGAGTCTGTGAAAGTCTACATAAATGGACTTGAAAGTAGGTGCTCACAGACATGGCCCTCATTAACAACCAACATGAAGTGCTGTGCAATTGGGTAGAGAAGCAGAAATTTGTTTAAACACCCTAGTGCGTGTTTGTAAAGGATCACCACCTCCTGGAATAAGCCCGAAATATGCCAGGCATTGTGCTCAGCAACTTTTTATAGCTTAGCTCAAATCCTAAAGAGATCCCAGAGGGTAAGTATTTTAACAGAAAAGAAGATAAGAGAGAAGGATCAAGTGTCTTCTTGTGTAAAAGTTTAATGTCTGGAGTCAGGATCCCAGCTCTTCGACTTCATTGCTGTGTGGCCCTGGATAAGTTATTTAGCCTCTCTGAGCCTCTGTGTCTGTGTCTGTGTCTGTCAACTACAGATTAAGTAGGGTTCTTGGGAAAGGTACTTTTAGGTACTTTCTGATAAATACTGTGAGGGAGATAGGAAAAGATACTTAGTGTTTGAGCCATCCTTACTTAAAGGCGAAATGGCCAGTGTCTGGGAGGGAAGAGCTGTGTTATTAGCTTTCCAACGGGGAGTAAAGTAGTTAGATGTAACATGGGGCTGCAGGAGGCAGGCTTTGCTTTCATTTTCAAAAATATTACATAAAAACTGCATGTTCATTTTAGAATGTGCGGCGAAGCATGAAAAAAGAAAACTGAAACCAACCATAATCCTAACATCCAAGAACAACCATTATTACCATTTTTCATTATCTGCTCTTCTAGAATTTTATCCTCCTAGTGTTTTTCTTGACAGAAACAATTACTATATTCAATATATGCTACTACATTTCCACATGTGTGCATGCTGTTTTAACAGTTGTTTTTTTCACTTAACAATAAACAGTCACTGTCTTCCCATGTCAGCAAATGCACTGCAGTGACTACATTCTTAATGGCAATATGTGGTCATGCTTAACTGACTAAGTAATTAATCCCTTACTATTGAACATTTAAGTTGTTTATATTATTTTCATGACTATAAATAGCAGCAATGAACATCTTTTCTCATACGTCTTCATGTATTTGTTCAATTTCTCCTACAATAGAGTCCAGGAAGCTGACCCACTGGGTCAAAATACATGCTGCATGTTTTCAAGATACCTGAGATACCTCTTAACATCCTCAGAGTCAAGACACAAAAAGCCCATGGTTTCACTACTGCCTGTTGTGACTTGCTTCTAAATCGCTTCCATTTGCTGCTAAACATACCTGTCCTACAGATAACTGAGGTCGAGAACAATATCACCATTCAGAATGTTTTATTTACTTTTTTTTCTAATCCAGCATAGGCCTGGCTATATACCAATAGAAGAATCATTCACATAGTTGCAGTTCTGACATTTAGCAGGTATATACAAATTCAACCCACATCCATCAGGTCAATCAGTGCCCATGCTACATAAGTGGTTAAAAATGTTAATATCACTCCTATGTAATGGTCTCATTGTCACTGACGTATACAACATAAAGCCATTTGACCCCACACTAAATAATCCCACTGTGCCTGAGCCTGAGTTTTTCTTACCATGGCCTGTGTTGTCATTTCTCAGTACTTGGTACCAGAAGGACTATTCTCATACCTCAAACTCTTTTTGTTTGCTGTTTCTGAGAGTTATTTGCACATACTAAAAGAAAACTTATTTCTCTCAGAGGAACCAAAAGAAAAGGTCCTATTGATAAATTTGTCTAACTTGTTTACAAAGATGAGACTTTGACAAGCATCAGGAGTCTTTAGGGCCCCTTAGAGTTTTCCCAAGCTCACTGTGGAAAAGTGTAAGAAAATCACAAATGTGTGTAAGATGTTAATACCTTAAAAAGTCATCATATGGGGAGGTTTATATATGGAAAAACTCAATAGTGGCCTCAATATTTCTATAAAGAATGGCAATTGGGTTTGAAAAGAATACGAAGGAGGATACGCTTAAGCAAGCACACTTTCACGGATATATTTTTGTCTGGGGTGGCCTCCACTCCATTGATTCAAAGCATGTTATTTCCCTAGTGATAATTAAAGTCTTCCTTGGTCTATTATGTTAAGTCACTCTCCTTAAATTAGACCATTCTTTCTTCTTAACGTTTGGCCAGGAGAAAGTCTGTGGTGGGCGTTTGTATGTATATGTATGCATACACAGAATGTAATATCATTTAGCAGGCAAATTCTAACAAACTGGTCCACCACCCGTATGAACTTTCCAAATTAATTAAAGTATCCCTATTTAAGAGTCAAATTCTTTTCTTCCTTTTTTTAAAAATTTCAACCAGAAAGAATCAGTCTGTGGGCCAATTTTACAGAAATAATCTCTAAATGTAACTTGCTTCCAGGGGGGCACACAAGTGAAACTGGCTAATGAAGTAGGAAGAAATATGCTTACAGTTTGATTGCTATGCCAAAGGCCATCTGAAGACTGTGTCACAGTGCCATTCCCATCTGCTCAACAAGAAAGAAAATTAATTATAATTACAAAAAATATTGAATTTTCACTGCAGACACTAAATATATTCACGTTGCCTTCTGGTGGTGAATGAAAAGTTGAATAATAATATGGCCAAATGCTGCAGACATTGCAAAAGTCATACCAAGTTACTAACATGTATTAATTTATCGTGGAAGGCTGTGTGCCTTAACCATTTTGTCATGGACCCTTCAAAAATGGACACTTTTTGTCTTCTTTATGGAAAAAAAAATGCATGTATACACAAAGGTTCACTTACAGTTTTAGGGGAATCACAGAGGCCCATTCTTGGAAGCAAGTTAAGAATGCCACTTAATGGTAGGAAATCGATATTTTTTATGCCAGCTAAGAACTGGCATAAAGGCCATGAGTACCCAAAGGCCATATGCACATCCAAAGATCAGAACCACTCTATTCTGAATGGACATTACATTGGTTTTATTCAGAATGTGAGTAAAACATACTAAGATACCTAAAACAAGGGGCATATAACTCCTACATTATATGCCAATGTGCCCATACTTTGATCCAGAAGTATTTTATAAAAAATCTGTTATATCAGCTATAAAACTAATGTATCTTATACTACCTGAAATCCTATATAAAAGGATTTTATTTATATTATTCCCTAAAGTTCTGAGCATTCAAATCTTAATAGAGTTTTGAAATATCTATTTTGTAATACAGATAGAACTACAAGCTATAGCAGCACCCATCTCATAAAGTTGCTAAATTAGATGATGCATGTAAAGGACTTAACACCATATTAGATAAATATTAGCTGTGACGAATTAAATATGTTACAATAGAAGGAGCGGTGGGGAGAGAGTCACTGTGCAGTATGCTTTCCAAACATCATGTCTTTCGATCATCACTAACATCCACTGAGGAATGCAACATCTTGCCCATAGGTCTGAAGCTAATAACTGGCCGTTGAATCGGAAGCTGTCTCTAAAGGAGAATTATAGGGCCTCCCTAATCTAGCAATGGCAATAAATAAGGCCTGCCTTAAAAGAATTAAGTGAGATAATATACAACAGTTTCCTGGCACATATATCCATCTAAGGTGGGTGGTGGGCCATATGAGCACCAAAATCCTTCCAAACCTAACATTCTTTGCTTCTGTGAGACTTCAGCCCATTGCAGGCCCACAATGAGGATTTGGCTCAAGAACCTCAGGTACACTGCCAACGTGGCAACAATCACATGACTCATAGGGGACACAGCAGCTCTGATGTCTGTTTCACTCTGGAAAGCTCTACCTGGACCAGGTTGTAGTGACATGATTTTTAGAAAATGATTTCCTACTCCTATGTTCTTCCTACTCAACCACTAAAAGCGTGGGGTGCCGCCACTCGTACTGCTGCCACCTTGTGTTTCTATATATTTTCACTTTGTTTTTGTGCCCGGAAACAGTTCACACTAAGGATTCCACTTTCAAAACCAAATGTCACCATTATCTAATCCCAGTTGAATAGGTCCCTCTGTAAATCTCACTGCAGCTCCATTTTAAATTAACCAGCTTCCAGGAATTATTGGCAAAAGGTAAGCCAAAAGCGGGGGGGACGGGGGGGGGGGGCAGGGAGGCAGCTACGGATTGTTAACTCCTAAGCACAATGAGTCATACACATAAGGGAGGAGTCTTGCAAGGCTTGACCTTGTTTGGATTCAGCACATGCACAAGCACACATAAGCCAGCTCTGCATTACAAAGGGGTTCAGCATGTGGCACTCTCCAGAATTACCACCATGGGTAACAGAATTAACTGGGGAAAATGAAAGGATTCAAATCACCTTTCTCTACCACAGGGAAGACAGGAGAATCTTACATTTCAAAAAAGCAGAGATTGTATGAGACCTGCCCAGAATAGGGACAGTAGGGAAAAATTGGGGAAGTAAACAGACAGTCTCAGCAGGATATGCCTCTTGGTGCTGGTGCTGATGTCCTCAGCTAATCTCAAAGTGTCCATTTACAAGCTCCACAGGGTGACAGGGGAGCTTCCTAGATACACTTAGGGTCTGGGTCTTAGGTAAAGCAGAAACGTGGTTGACCAGTTTGGTCTGGATACCAGGGAGCTGGATTTAATTGTTTTAAGGCTCTGGCCCAAGGGCGCAAGCCCACTAATAAGTCTGGAGTCAAGACTGATTGATTTGATTAAGACAAAGAGTGATATGCACGTCAATGCTTCCCAACTCACACAAGCCACCTCTGCCAGTCAGGAATAGGGATTCTGGACATTCTAAGTAAGAGTCAGAGTTGCTATTGTATCTATTACTTACCACTTTTTAACTATGTCTGAGGTTCCTCACCAGCATTCTACAAGATAATTGGTATTCCATCCAGTTCACAAATGATAAAAACAGATTCTAAGTAGGTAAGACATTTGTTCAAACCACATAGCTGATTAGAGTGGCCAGCATCAGCATTCAGGTCAGGTCTGTCTTACTCCGAAATATATGCTTTTAACGATGTGCCGGTGATTATCAAAATTTGAATACTCTCAGGTGTTCAGGAAAAAAATGAAGCTACCTTTTGGGCAAGAGTACAATGGTGAACTGGTGGGCTGTGGTGTCCTCATCTCCTGTGGTACTGTAGGCTGGGTTTCTGCTGTCTGCACTGGAGAAGATGAAGTAGCTATTGGAATGAAAAGAATAGAACTGTGCTCCATCTGTAGAGGAAAATTCCCACCCCCAACAAAAATGAAAAACACAACTAAAATCAGGAATCACGATCAACTTCCCACAGCACCTTCACGCAGCCATTCCCTGAAGCAGCCAGTCCCTGAAGGCATGCCTCTCACCCACTCACTTCCAGTCCTTTCAACACCCTCTTAGAAATTTAATCACAGATGGCACCACTATCTAGGCATACCATTATCATGAACAAACCTGATCTAGATAATCATCCGGATAGTTCATCAATACATAGGGTTATTCCACACTTGTTCTACTCCTAGGATCCCCCTAAATGTCCAAAGTCTACAACAGCACCTTATGTAGGACATCCAATTAAGCTTTTATTCATACAAATGACATTTCACTTTCATGGGAACAGGGCCTGGGGGTTTGTGCTTATTTGCCCTTTCCCCTTCACAACAGTGCCATCTAGATTTCCTGACCTTATTCAAGTTCCCAGTATCCATCCACATATCAGCACAGAATACATACTCAAAATATTTAATTCTTTGAGGTCTCTTCAAGGTGACAATATTGTCCAATGTCTGAACCTTGATGATGATTAACAACTCTAAAAGCAACATTCTTGGTAGACCTTGACCTGGTTCCTTCCGCTGTTGCGTTGTGGTCACTCCTTTCTTAAGACTGATTTCCTGTTATCTGACTCATCTTATGTTTCACACCAAAAGCTTCACTAAGAGTTTTCCAGTACAGGGATAGGTTTCCCTTTCCTTTCTAAAATCAATCCTTTCTTTTCTATCAGATATTTCACCTTATATGCAGCATTGATCACTTCCCTCTTTGTGCATTTTATTAAATATTTTAAATATTTTATTTTTATATACCTTCCTCTTAGAGCACCACAAATTTTGGAGCAAGTTATTAGTGCTGGCTGGACAAGAATTCCCAAACCTGGGCTTTTCTTGCCTTTTGTTGGTCTTTCTGTTTTCCCTTCCCCACAGTGATCTCCACATTTCAACTTTACCCTTTCTCATGTTCTGAACTATCTTCCTGCCTATCTCTAATGTTCAAATCTAAAATAGCATGTAGCTCTGTTGAAGAACTAAGAACAGGACAATATAAGAAAGTTGGGTGATCAGAATCTTTATTCAACTTGGATCTGTGCAAAAGACCTCTTGGGCTTAACTTTTTTTCCAAGTTTCTGTCTTAGCAGGCATCTTTCTCCACCCCCCCCCCACCTCCATTTCTACAACCTTACAGCCAACCATTCCATGAATTTTTTAGGCAAGTTGTATATACAAGAAGCATTGAGCACAGGAAGAGAGTGGATGTAAAGATAAATATCCCCATGTTGGATCTGCTCCAATGTGCACCTCCTTCCTGTTCAACTCAACTCAAACTCTTAAGAAAAGCATCAAGACAAGGATAAGGCTTGATTAATACTATCCCTGAGGAGGTCACATGGACATATGAACCAACACTTTTCTTCTCAATCTTTGCTTTAAACATGCATGTTCACCAAACCAAGTCCACTAATCCATCCACATTTGCAGGCACAAACTAAATATTATGAAGCTAAATCAATATTGAGAAAGTCAACAGATTCTCTAGTATGTTCAGCTGCCTCAAACAGAGCTGTTTTTCTTACAAACTTTTATGGCTCTAAAATCCCAGTTTTAACCTAAAGCCCTCTCTTCCAAACTCAGCTCACAGCCCAATCCTTCAGATCCCTCCTGATTAAATATACATATGGTTCGATAGGAGTCAAGGGAAATCAATATGTTCCATCAGGTTTTTCTGGCTAAGAGGTTGTGACATCTCTGTTACTCCTCAGATTCCAGTGCTACCCCAAGGGGTCAAAGAGTTTTGGAGGCTCTAAGAATCTCCACTGAAAGTTATCTTTTTAATCCTAGAGATAGAAGGTTTGAACCTAAACTTGTACTCAGAATGGCAAGCTATTTCTCTACCTTTAAATCAAATTATTCTTCATTTGTATTAAATCTAAACTCTTATTTATCAGAAGTTTGAAGTGTTAACCTTGTGGCCTGAATGAGGAAAAAAAAGTGTAAATTCTAAATTCCTGAAGTCTTTAAATCCGATGTTTACTTTTTCATCGGTATAAATAGTATCTTTTGGGGGCGCCTGGGTGGCGCAGTCAGTTAAGCGTCCGACTTCAGCCAGGTCACGATCTCGCGGTCCGTGAGTTCGAGCCCCGCGTCGGGCTCTGGGCTGATGGCTCAGAGCCTGGAGCCTGTTTCCGATTCTGTGTCTCCCTCTCTCTCTGCCCCTCCCCCATTCATGCTCTGTCTCTCTCTGTCCCAAAAATAAAATAAAAACGTTGAAAAAAAAAATAGTATCTTTTGCCATTTCCATGCTACATAAATAAATTAAAAGATGCTGGAAGCAAAACTGTGTGAGTAGATTGAATGCCTAGAGAAGACAGGGTAATCGTATAAAGGATTTTTCAGTGAGGGATGTCAGATCAGGACAAATTCATCCAAACATAAACTCAACACTCATGGTAGAAGGAACAATCCAGTAGTTAAAAGCACAAACCCAAAATTCAAATTAATGGAGAATGAATCCTGATTCAAGTACTTTCTATCCATTTAACTTTCTGCAATGAACTGAGACTCTGCCTAAGTTCTCACAACTATTAAATGGGATTGAATCACACCTACAGTGCAGAGAGATTGTCATAAGTATTATATTAAACAGTATAATACTTGTAAAGCAGTTAGCATGGTTCCTATCACTTAGAAAACACAGTAAATGTTAACTTTACTGAAATCTTTCCTCAAGTGGAGGTCCAGCTTCAGAATGTACTAAATGATCTCTATTCAGAGCTCCTTGTAAGGACAGAATCTCATTAACCTGGCCCCTGTTCCCTGGCATTCCCTATTTTTTCCTTACAAACCTGTGCTCAACTGGGCCAAATCCACTCCACCCTCAATAGTTGTCTAAGATCAAAGGTCTGGCTTTGGGTGGTGGGGGGGTGGGGGGGGAGGCGGGGGGGTGGTGGCCGGGTGGGTGCTAATAATGAATGCATTGGATAATCTGACCAAAAGCTATGAGTCTCCTTTCTCTAAAAATGATTACATGTTAAAAGGTGCATACAATTTCGGACAGGTATTCACAGACCCTGTGAAGCCCATGTTTGGAACCCAGGTAAGAACACTCAGCCTAGATTGTACTTCTGCTTTAACATAATGCCCTGGATGGTCTACATCCTCTCATTAGAAGACCTCAGGGCTCAAGGAACACATTTGTTTACCTGGCTTGAGGTTCTGCGTGGGTGCTGGCATTGAAGAAGTAGAGGTAAAGGCCCTAGGTGACGTTGGAACACTGGTGACCACAGCTGGAGTTAGAAATCAATATGAAAGCAAGGATTAGTCAAGCAGCAGGAAACAAGAGCCTTGGGTTGGGCCCATGTACCAATGCAACCAATGAGAAACTGTCCCCAGGCAGAATTAGGCACCAATTTTCCCTGAACTCAGAGTTCTTGTCATTGGTCAACTAGAATCTGTGACACAGGAGGGCTTGAAGACATACTGGTGAAAAGGAAACAGCTGCATTAAAAGATATATATTTGGGGAGGTTCCGAGGTGAAAAATGACACCTGGGATTTGCACTGAAGCACTTTGAGACCAGTCATGCATATCAGATTTATGTATCTTCATAAACACCTGTGAGTTAAGGAAAATGTCTAGAGCCTGGAGCTGTCTTCATCATCTCAGTGGTGAATGACTAAGACTTCAACAGGATTTCCCAGGCCCAGAATGCTTACCAAATAAATAGCATTCAGTTCCATCAGTCCTGAGGGTACCGTGCCAATAGAGGGACATGCAACCTAAATGAGGGCTAACTCACATTCATTAGTGTATTAGCTAGATAAATCACACAGATTATTTATATATTTGGTTAGAAGGTAAACTAGATGTTTTACGGTTCCTTTCTACCTAAGAGATAATAACAATAGCTAATAACATAGACTCTTTCTGGAGTCAGAAGTGGGGTAGGATTCCAAACCACTTAATGAAGGTCACAGAAGTACCCAGAGAGAACTGAAACCGGAATTAAGCCCCAACAAGGACTGAATGAAGAATGTAAACTTTTGATCTCACTAGGCACCGTTTTTCTCCATGAGAAGTTTCCTTCAATTTCAACTTGACTAACTGCAAAGGAAAACCCATTTCACTTATATAGGGGACAATTGGTTTGAAAACTCTTCTGAAAGATCTAACTTAATTTAGAATCTGAAGAGGAAAAACTTTTTTCAACAAATATTTGTGAGTGTCTATTAAATGCGAATCATTAGTCTAAAGTAGAGGTCAGCAAACTTTCTGGGAAGGGTCAGATAGTAAATGCCTCAGTCTTTGGACACCCTATAGTCCCAGGCACAGTTGCTCAACTCTGTCAGTGAAAGGCAGCCATAGACAATATATATATCAAATGTGTATGGCTGTTCTAATAAAAATTTATAAAACAATGACCCTGTTTTGTTATCTGATCTAGTTCTGGAACTATAGTTTACTGACCCTGATCTAAGGTGTAGTCAGAGGCTTCCGAAAAGAATACAGTCCAGTCCCCTCCTTCCAGCTAAAACCAAGTATGCTGAGTATGCAAAAAATCTAAGCAAAGGAGAATAAGGGAAACAATAAAGAGGAGGTAACCTGATGGAATTGTCTAATGAACTTGACTTCTTCAGTGGTAAATATTTTTCCCGGGCAGAATCTAGGAAACTATAACTATAGATGCTGGTGTGGGAAAAAAATCCCTAACAGAAGCTTGAAGAGTAAGCTCAGCCTATGAAAAATGTAAGACAACTTTAGCAAAGAGTTAGTTATTGGAGGCAGAGTCACTTTGGCTCAGTTATGAACCTTCTTCCCACTTGACAGAGCACTGCCCTTGTAAATGCCCACCTATTAAAGAATTTTGAAGCACTTTATCAGCTTCAAACCATACAACCAAACCATAAAAAATTCAACCAAACCATAAACAATTTCACAAATACAAAAAAGTTACAATCATCATCTCTTCTGGACATGCTGCCTCCTCACTTCTGTCTAGAGCACACTACAGTCACCAGCATTCTTGGGCTTCCTTAAATTGCTTCCCAGATGTAGTTTCCCCAGAGTCAGCTATTTTCTCCATCAGAATTGACCTTATCCCACTTGCCTTCACAAAAGGAACAGGCCAAGTCCAAAAGTTGGTAGATTGCAAGACCAAGTTCCTCTTAATTTAAGACAGATAGAGAGAGAGAGAGTTTATTAAGGCCACAGGTATTGGGTTCTATTGTCAATATAAGAGTTTAGTGGAAGGAACTTCATTAGGAAAGAACACCAGAAACCAGGGAATCCTGAGGAATCCACTCTGTTCATCCAGTGGTAAAGAAAATGAGGATGTTCACATCAAGACAGATTTTTGGATTTCATGAAATTCTTTTTTTTTTTCTTATTTTTTTAACCTTTATGTTTAACAGACAGAGCATGAGCATGAGCAGGGGAGGGGCAGAGAGAGAGGGAGACACAGAAACTGAAGCAGGCTCTAGGGTCCAAGCTGTCAGCACAGAGCCCAACGCGGGGCTCGAACTCACAAACTATGAGATCACGACCTGAGCTGAAGCCGGACACTTAACTGAATGAGTCACCCAGGGGCCCCTGGATTTCATGAAATTCTTAAAAGCAACTGGTGTATTGTTATTGGAATATAAGTGCTTTCATATTGCAATAAGGTCATTTTTGTTTTTAAAGAAGCAGTTTTGCAATATGATGTGAAATATGCTACAAAAATTCCCAGGCAGGGCTGAAGGAAGGAACTATATATTCCTTAATAACAAGATATGCAACAAGATTGAGTTGACAATTGTTATAGCTGGGTGCTACTATTATGATAAGACCTTATACCATATTACCTACTTTATATGTTTGAAATGCTCCGAAATAGTTTTAAAAATGCTAAGAACATTTAAAAATTCCTCTAAAACATAATCTCAGAGAACAAGGGCAGTTCTTTAAGTTGAATAAATTCAGCTTGATAAAAATGTTTACTATATTTCACAGTGGAACAGTGAATGCTTTTTCATGAACCAACTAGCATTTTTGAAGCACTGCTTTAGGGAACAGTTTGCTGACTGGGAAGATCCTCTAGCTTACCGTCGTGAATCAAGATTGGTCTAAGACTTCGTTTTATACAAATAAAGGTCATTCTATTTTCCAACAGTTGCTGAAAAACAAGACTGTAGGAACCTCCTCTTGCCCTCTTAAAGGAGAAAAACACTACCAAAGAGTCAACATCTCAGCCAACTCACATGAAGCGATCAAAGGAAGAAGGAAAACAAGCTCACCTGGCTTTATCTCTAATGACAGGGTGAGTTTCATGTCATTGAACCACCCGCTGTGTTCAACACGACAACAGTATATGCCACTGTCAGTCTGAGCCACGTTCTCTATGGTCAAAGACACATTCCCTTCTAAAAGGTTTCCCTTTAGCTTATAACGTGGGTGCTTCCGAAAAGTGACGTGGGATCCATTAGTCCAGATGATTACATCTGAGCACTGGGACACAGGACATGCCCCTCTGCCCCAGCACATGGTGGTGACTCCCTTAGCTGTCGAGTAAGCGCAGGACAGCGTGGCAGGAAGGCCTACCACTCCATTCACTTGTTTGTGAGACACTACAGCATCTGTAAGGAAAGAGAAAGAAGAGTATAAGGCCTCAATATTTCAGTTTTATATTTATTTTCACTGTTTTCTTTTCAATGTAGTTTATTTCATTTGCAATCATATGGATTTGTATCTTCAATTAAAAAAAATTCATTGTAAGCATTTTTATGTTAACATACTCCTTTTTTATGTTAACATATTCTTGGGGCGCCTGGGTGGCTCAGTCGGTTAAGTGTCTGACTTCCGGATCAGGTCAGGATCTCACAGTTTGTGGGTTTGTGAGTTCAAGCCCCCTGCATCCGGCTCTGTGCTGACAGCTCAGAGCCTGGAGCCTGCTTTGGATTCTGTGTCTCCCTCTGTCTCTGACCCTCCCCTGTTCATGCTCTGTCTCTCTCTGTCTCAAAAATAAACATTAAAAAAATTTTTTTTTATGTTAACATTTTCTTAAAAGCATTATTTATATGATATTTGTAGATAAGATATAATTAAGGCTTTTTTTCTGTATTAAGGATTATTTTCTAACAGGACAGATGTCAAAGAGAGAAATTACCAGGAATACTTTCACTCTCTTGATGAACATGACCAAATTTCTTTCCAAAAGGTTCAAACCAAATGACACTCCAGTAATACATGAGTATGTATTTCATCCTGTGTTTGACATACATGTGGCTTTTCCACTTCCCCAGATTCATTTGCTGTCTCAATTGAAATATGTTTGAAAAATTCTATTGCATTTAAAGTTTTAATTTTTATTGCAGCTTTTTAAACTTCTATTGCAAGTGATGTCCCCTCACAGCACCTCTCTTATAAGAAAAGCAGAGCTTGGGGCACCTACCTACCTCAGTGGGTTAAGTGTCTGACTCTTGATTTCGGGTCAGGTCATTATCTCACAGTTTGTGAGTTTCAGCCCCGTGTCAGGCTCTGCTCTGATAGCGTGGAGCCTGCTTGGGATTCTCTCTCTCCCTCTCTCTCTGCCCCTGCCCCCTCCCCCCACTCTCTCTATCTCAAAATAAATAAACGCTAAAAAAAATAAAATAAAAGCAGAACTAATGTTTTGTTTAAAGTATTATTGACTGGGGTGCCTGGGTGGCTCAGTCAGTTACGCGTCTGACTCTTGATTTCTGCTCGGGTCATGATCTCAAAGTTTGTGAGTTTGAGCCCCACATGGGGTTCCACACAGCATGGAGTCGGCTTGGGATTTTCTCTCTATCCCTCTTTCTCCACCCCTCCTCCATGATCTCTCTCTCTCTCTCTCTCTCTCTCTCTCTCTGAAAATAAATAAATAAAAATTTTTTAAAAATTTAGGAAATGGGTTTCTAATACTTCTAGGAGGAGCTGAGGTTTATCATGGGCTTTAAGATCAGTCTAAAAAAATCCAATAGGGACCCCTTCTCACATGTTGTTAGCAGCCCCACAACTGAGCGAGGCCCACTTCCCCTGTGAAAACAGACAGTTGGAAAACACTCAACCAAGTACTAAATTATGACACTTAAAAAACAAAACCAAGAAGTCTCTCCTGGGGCAGTGGCATAAAAGCCCTATCGTGCCAAATTCAGACAAGGTGGCCATGAAAAGAAATCTGAAATTCACCAACCAATCACATTTACAATTTTGGCTATGACTTTGGGAAATGCTCTGGGAATAAAATGTTCATGGTTATATAAAATAAGAAAAGACACTGAATTCTTAGAATATTTAGTTTTGCCTAGTATCATTTTTAGATTATAAATATAATACATGCTAATTATAAAAATCAAGTTATATAAGTTATAATAAACGAACTTTCCTTCATAATCTGACTTCTGGAGATTATTGTTTTTAAAATGTATGCATTATGTCTATTCCTAACTTTGCTATCTCATGGAGTGTTTTGAAATAAAATATTTTTTATATTTTTTATTTTTTTAAAATGTTTATTTATTTCATTTTGAGAGAGAGTGCACATGCGTGCATGCAGAGAGATGGAGAAAGAGAATCCCAAGCAGACTCTGGGAATCTGATATGGTGCTCAATCCCACGAACCCTGAGATAATGACCTGTGCAGAAATCAAGAGTCGGCCACTCAACCCACTGAGCCACCAGAGCGCCCCTATACATTGAGTTGACATTCAGTTATATCACTAAACTCTCTTATCACTTATAAACATGCTTATTCCAATTCTGATTTAAAAGGAATACTCTATTTCATGACTAAGTATAATCATGTCCTCAAACCCTATAAAGCATTTTATTTATTTATTTGTTTATTTTATTTATTTATTTTTAACTTTTGAAGGATGCTTTTATTCTGTTGTGTTTTTTTTTTAATATAATTTATTTTTAGGTTGGTTAATATACAGTGTATATAGTGTCCTCTTGATTTGGGGGGGTAGATTCCCGTGATTCCTCGCTTACATACAACACCCAGTGCTCATCCCAACACGTGCCCTCCTCAGTGCCCATCACCCATTTTCTCCTGTCCTCCACTCCCCCCATCAACCCTCAGTTTGTTCTCTGTATTTAAGAGTCTTTTAAAAGAAATAGTTGCACAGCATTTTTAAAAAATCAAATGACACAGGATGGTTCAATAGAGGACTGGTTCCCTTTCCATCTAATCCCAGCTTCTTCTCCCCATCCCCTCCTGCTCATGGCAACACTGTTACTATATCCTACATACACTTGAGTAGTCCATGCTGACACTGCTGTCCACTCATCCCTTTTATTGTTTAAACACAAATGACAAGATATGATACACAGTTCTGCATTGGGTCTGGCTCACTCACCCATGGATTTTGTAAGTCATAGCATTTAAGCAATTTCTTTTGCGTAAGATTTAGCCTGGTTCTTTGGCCACTAACTGACCCATTACCTTTCACCAAAGCCCAAGCACATCCATCTTCCTACACCACACTCACACGTCTCCTACGTGTCCCAATCTTCAGGGCTTCCAGACCCCGGCCCACCTGTTCGCTTACCTGTCAGAAGTAGTATGGGGCTGAAGATGGCTACCCAAGGCTGCATGATGGTATTGGCCTGAAGGAAAGAGAAAGCAGACTGGTAGGTGTGCCCCTCACCAGATGGTCTCGGAACAAGTCTTAATTCTCAGACTGCAACTTCTCCTTTCACCCTGACTGGGTGGATCACATGAGCCTGCCCCGTCAGTGAGGACAGACCATGCACAACAGCTTCACATATCAGTTATCTCTAGTGTGACCATCCTGCACCTTCCAATAGACAGGCAAAGCTGTCCTCAGGTCAGCCCCTTGTTTCCCAGCTCCTTCCCCACAGAGTCCAAACTGACTCCTGATGCTGACACAGGGGATACAGGGGCAAACAGAAAGGAAACCAGAGTCAGGCTCAGTGAGGGGACCATCACAACCAAGACTGGTCTTCACTTACCCTTGGCCTCGGAGATGAGTCAACTGGCCCTTTAATGAGTGCAGAGAACTCCCTGCTCTGTGGCTACAATGATCAGTCCCCAGCCTTAGTTATACTGTCAAGTTTACCAGTGGCAAGAATTAATCAAAAATGTAAATCACCGTGCCTGACCATGTTACAGGAAGCAATGACTCAGACCACATCTCACTGAGTGATGTCAGGAAGTATTTCAGGAAGTAGATTCTGGACCAGACTTGGGTTTAGATCCCAGCTCTGTCACTTGCAAAGCTGGGTATCTCCATGAGTTACTGAGCTCTTCCAAGCCTTGACTTCCTCATTTGTAACATAGCACTAAAAATACTTGCTGTGTCTCCCTCAAAGAATTGTTAGCAAAAGCGATATGGGAGACCTTTGAAAATGAAATGTAAATATGCATTAATGCTAACCAAGGTTTTCGGAAAACTTACTGTGAGGTGGGCTCTATGCCAAACACACACATCCACTTAGTCCTCAAAGACCTCCTTCGGCAGGTCCTGCTATTAACCTCATTTCATAGAAGAGGAAACTGAGGTTTGTAGATGTTAAGTGAGCCAAGGTTCCAGACAAGCTCTTCCGACTTTTGCACTTAATCATTAAGCCATACAAGTATGTGTCAGCCTGCCTAGTACTTCATTAACTGTCCTCTGATCTAAAGATTCAGTAACTTCCCTCAGGAGGGTACTGATGCTCCATTTCTAGGCTACTTGCAGCCCATCACAGGCTTCACGGAGACATGAAAACAGTGGCAATGGGTCCTGTGCTTCTCGGGAATGTGAACTCCTGACTCCAGCAGTCTCTGTGCTTGGAAAAAAGACCTAAAGCCTAATACTACAAACTGGTGGCCTAAAGACTATATTTGGCCCACAGAAGTGCTTTGTACCACAGTGTTCAAAAATTCTTTTCTTGGGGGCACCTGGCTGGCTCAGTTGGTAGAGCATGCAACTCTTGATCTTGGGGTGGTGAGTTTCAAACCCCACGTAGGCATAGAGATTACGTTAAAAACTAATCCTTAAAAAAATTCATTTTTAATTAATGGCCACCATTTAGAAATCTAGAGAGCCCACATGAGAACTCAGTTTTTCTGCTTTGTTATGAAATACAATTAGATGGCCAGCAATGGCCTGTAGCACCCAGTCCCCTTAGAGTGTGCCCTCTCCAGCCTGCTCCTGCGCCAGCCTTGTTGGGGGTGTGGGGTGCTTCTGTGTCTGGAGGGGGCCCCTGTCTTAGACTCTACTCCACCTTCATGAATACAAGCTCTTTCCTGTCACTGGGCCTTCACACTGGCTGTCCCCCTGGCCTATTTGCTGAAACTCACCTCTTCCATCCAACAATTGGATTATATGAACTTTATTAGTCCTCCTAGCTTTACGATGCCACACACTTGAATTCAATTGGGTAACAAGATGAGTTCTCACAAGGGAAAATCTCCTTTCTGGATTCCCATCCTCCTCTTATTCTCCACTTAAAGGGAACACTATTGACCCCACGTTGACCACCAGCAAAAGTGGGGGAACACATTCTGAAATGCCTCACAAAGAAGTAGGTCGTGCCTTATATTTATTTGGGAGGCAAAATATTTTATGACTAGTTTTGTCATACTCCGAGACTTAGTCAAAGCCCAGAAGGTCAATGATAAGGATTTTTCTAATTTAATTCAATCATACCACATTTGCTATCAATATATTGAGGCTAATGCCGCATGACTTAATATACTAAGAATGAAAAAACCCAGGGTTGTGCAATCAGGTGGAGAGACAGGTAAGTAAGCAACTAATAAAATCAGGCAGAATGATGTAATTGGTAAATATATAATCAGATTGTGTCACTCTTCCCCTCACGATGTTCCCACGGCTCTCTCAGAAAACAACAAAAAGCAAGAAAACACCCTAACGTCTTACCCAGATTTACAAAATCCCCCCCAGTTATCTGGATCCTGCCTACCTCTCAAATTTCTTCTATGTCTCTCTCCCCTGCCACAGGGCTCCAGACATTTGGGGTTCTTTCAAATGTATCCCCATATTAGGACTTTTTCCCTAGTGGTACCCTCTGCCTAGATCTCCATTCCTTTACGCCACCAGTTTCAGATTTCTCTTTGTCTTTTGGGCCCTTGTTTAACTGTCACCTTCTCAGACATTCTTCTGGTCCCTCTGTCTAAAGTAGCCAACCCATCACTCTATTACACTATTTCAGTTCTCTGTGCAGCATTTCTTACCTTGTTGCCCTTGATTGTGTGTGCGTTGTCCATCCTTCCTTTCCCTTGTACTGTTCATTAGAACTTTCCATGATGACGGAGTTATTATAGCATATGGATGTTGTGCAATATAGTAGCCAGATGTTAGCCACATCTGACTACTGAGCACTTGAAATGCAACTAGTACAACTTAGAAGTTAAAAATAATTAACTTAATTTTATTTAATTAACTTAAATTTAAATAGCCACACATGGCTATGGTCTTGAAAAGTACTCAATTCTAGACCATAAACTCCTCTAAGATAGAGCTCCTCCATTTTTTTCTCTGTTATACTCCTGAAACATTGTAAGGGAGCCAATTAGCATTGATTAAATAAAGTAATGGAAGCATGAAGGTATGGAGGGAGATCATTAATTGACAGGGGAGGGTGGGGAGGTGATGCAGGGAGTGGCAGAAAAATCCCTTAAAAAGTGACATGTGAGATTCATCATTGGAAAATGGGGGAAGGAGCAGAGGGTGTTTTAAGTGGAATAAATAATGAGCAAGAGCCAGAACAGGGACATAAAACCAAGGCTCTGAGATGTTGATTAAGTATAATTTTGTAGGACTGAATTTTCTAGCAAGTCCATCTCCTATGACAGCCTCTATTGTGTCGTAAAGGCTCCCAAACAGCATAGTGGTTTGTTTGTTTGTTTGTTTAATTTGACCTGCATAACCTCCATGAATCACTACTCTTTAGTGCCAAATTTGTGACCCCTTGAAAGATACATCTCAAGTTGAGGGTTAAGGTTCAATGGGCAACAATGTTCAGGGACCAGACATGAATTCCCAGCCGTTTACTCTACCCGAGAAGGAGCACCACTGCAGGTGCATAGAAGTGACAAGACCAGGCTTACCTTTGATAAGGACTCTGTAGCTGCTGGGTTGAGAAGCATGAAGACCTGTCAGGAGTGCGGTATGTCAGAAGATGGGAAGGGATGGTAGTGGGCAGTTCAGGCTCTGGATGTTTACACAGTAGAGCAACCAGGATTTTCTACAGGATATGAGGTGCAGGAGCTTAAACATGACTCCAGGGGATTTTGGCCTGAAACAACTGGAAGAACTGGAAGTGCCACCACCTGAGATAGGGAAGCTGCATGTGACACAGATTTGGGAGGAAATAGTCTGGATTTTGAAAGTGTTGGGTTTCAGGTGGAGGCTGTTGAAGTTCAGGAGAGAGATCTAGAATAAAGATAAGTATTTGGGGGGTGCCAGGGTGGCTCAGTCAGTTAAGCGTCTGACTTCAGCTCCCGTCATGATCTCATGGATGGTGGGTTCGAACCCCGCATTGGGATCTGTGCTAACAGCTCAGAGCCTAGAGCCTGTTTCAGATTCTGTGTCTTCCTCTCTCTCTGCTCTTCCCCTGCTTATGCTCTGTCTGTCTGTCTGTCTGTCTCTCACAAATGAATAAATATTTAAAAAAAATTTTAAAACAAAGATAAATATTTGGGAGTCACTGGTATAGAAATGGTATTTTCAAATCATGAACCTAGAGATATTCAATCAAAAGGAATGCTTGTGGCTAAGGACTAGGCTCGGGGGCATCCCACAGATGGTTGAAATAGAAGAGATGCCAGCACACAAACAGAAGCAGACCAAGGAGGTAAGAGGAAAAGAAAAAAGTAAATGGGATTCTGGAAGTCACGTAAAACAAATTTGTCCACTGAAGAGGCGATCATCATGAATCAAATGTTGCAAAGGCAAGGAATGAGATTTGTCTAAAGGACTGTTCAACCTAATGACCTTGACAAAAGCAGTTGTGGTGAAGAGTACTTAAGTGATTATTTACTTTCCCTATGTACATTACACTTCAGAAAGAAATGTTTACAAAGAAAGGGAAAATCAAGAGAGAAATTGGAGACAGGCACTCTTTAAAGGAGTTTTATAGGGAAAAACAAATGGGAAATGGAGTTGGAGAGTAGGGTCAAGAGAAAGATTTTTTAAGATGATCAAAATAGCAGTATGTTTGTATGATCCGGAGATGATCCAGAGGAGAAATAAAAATTGATTTAAGAGAGGAAAGATTTGTGGAGTAATGGAGGAATAAAATCCAGTGCCTAATTAGGGGATTTTGTTTTAGACATGACCAGGGGAGCACATCAGCAAGAGAAAATAGGACTAATGTAGGACCATCAGGCAGCATTAAAGTGCCACTGAAGGTAGGGGTCATGAAAGTGAGAGCAGCCCAAGGGGCTGGTGCTATTCTCCAGCTACCTGCAGGCACAGGCTACAGGGGAGGAATAGGAGACTCCACAGTGGAGTATGGCTTTTTTTTTTTTTTTTTTTTTAATCTCCTCCCACATCTCTCTCTAAATAACCTAATCAGGGGCTGGGTCGCTCAGTTGGTTGAGCGTCCAGCTCTTGATTTCGGCTCAGGTCCTGATCTCATGGTTCATGGGATAGAGCACAATGTCCACCCCTATGCTTGACAGGGTGGAGTCTGCTTGGAATCCTCTCTTTCTCCCTATTTCTGCCCCTCCCTTGTTTGTGCATGCTCTCTCTCTTTCAAAATAAAAAATAAATATTTCAAAAAATAATCTAATCAAGTATCTGCTCTACCATAAAAGCATTCAATGGCTTCCCAATGCCAAAGTCCAGACTCTGAAAGCTGCCCACCTTCCCCACTTCCCCACCTTCCCCAAGTGAGCACACCCTTCCACCCCAAGCCTCACAAAATGCCAACCAAATTAAACCATTTTTACCTGCTAACCTTTGTAACCCCAATAGCTTCTTTTTTATTTTTAAGTAATATCACACCCAACATTGGGGTCAAACTTGCACCCCCAAGATTAAGAGTTGCATACTCTACCGACAGAGCCAGCCAGGTGCCCCGTAAGCCCAGGAGAGACCATCACGAAACCTGCAAAAGTCCGAAGCCAATACTAAGCTCCTCCTTTATGAACATTACACTTACACAACTAGTTATCTTTTACAATTTACAAGTATTTTTATTTTACAAATCACAGAAGTCAAGAAGCCAAAGGGCTAACGTAACAATGCTCTAGACACACATACTCCCATTTTCATAATATCATATCATATCCATTTCACAGACAAGGAGAGGCTCGGCAAAAATATGTGTTGACTCTAAGGTCACACAGTTTTCAAACAAGCTTAAATAAATATGGCTTCCTCCAAAGGTACACTCTTTTTCTGGCTGACGTTGTGCAGGAAAAGTGTAAACAACTCAGACATACAAGTCCATGATCCTATTTAACTAAGAATCTACCTCCCCAAAGCTCCAAATATTTGTCCAGTTTTATGCAAGTTTCCCCTAATTCCTGTTGGCTCAGTCATCACTGTCCTAATACTCCATGTGATACTTCTGGTTTCTAGAGGACTTACATTCGGACAAGTTAAGAGGTAGTTTTCCAGCTCCCCTGATGTTGTTACTAATCCTCCCTCAAAGGTTTTTATGGGTACAGACAACTTTCTCCCAGCATCCATTCATCTCTTTGCCACACCCTTACATAAGAATAGTGGCAGGTATCTTTGAAAGTCAAACTTCTCCAGTCTGACAATCTTTTTTGCTGGATTTGGTCTATTTACTAACTGAAATCGATTATAAGGAGATGTTAGTGAGCTGGAACTCAGCTCTGTTTTTGTTCTCTGCTGGGATGTTTTTAAAAGATTCATCACAGGGGCACCTAGGTGGCTCAGTCATTTAAGCATCTGACTTCAGCTCAGGTCATGATCTCATGGTTCATGAATTTGAGCCCCACATTGGGCTCTGTGCTGACAGCTCACAGCCTGGAGCCTGCTTCAGATTCTGTGTCTCCCTCTCTCTCTGCTCTTTCCCTGCTTTCTCTCTCTCTCTCTCTCTCTCTCTGTCTCTCTGTCTGTCTGTCTCTCTCTCAGAAATACATAAACATTAAAAAATAAAAATAAAAGATTCAGCACAGATCTTGATTTTAGGTAAGGCTCCAAGCCTGAAAAGTCATATAGACTTTGATACTGCTTACACATGATGGGACCTTAAATAGGGGCCAAACCTCTCAATTTATAGAGAAATAAAGCAAAGAAGAAAAAGAGGAAGAGTGCAGGACCTGTACACGTCACTCAGGACAGATGCAGAAGTGAAAGCCAGCTTCACCTACTCTACTATTCTTATCACTCAACAAATGCTATCTCACCAAGTCTTTATTGAGTACCCCATGGTAAACATGGAACATTCTAATCACATAAAGCAAATCTGCAATCTCTGCCCTTGGAAGTTTAGGAAGACAAGCTGTCACCTTTAATAAGAAAGCGGTAGAGCTATACTATGCTCCAGTAGAATTTATAATTACATGTCGATTGAGACCCAGAGTTTTAAAGTTGTGTATGACAAGGATGTCAAAAAGCTGGGTGCAAGCCAAGCCCCGACTCACACAGCTAGAGGGCACTATTTGTATAAAGCAGAATGTTTCCCCAAGAAATTAAGAGACTATGGGTCCTTTTCTTTTCCCCCTGAAACTAAAACAAGGTTGCCTACTTAAAAACAATGACATCACAGGTGTGTTTTTGGATTAAAACTTTTCAGTTTTAACCTGTAACTTTCTGCATTATCACATGATTGTGATACATTTCATCCACATCCATTTTAGGAAAGAAGGGGAGTCAAAGACACTTGACGGCATTGGGCTTTTATCAGATAGGGTTAGGGTAGTTTTCTAAAGGATTCTATTCTCCCAAACCAAGACTATTGCATGACTTGCACACCTGGTTAAACTGCCTGTGTGTGCTGGTAGCAATGAGATAAAATATACACTGAGTTCGATCAAAACCCTTGGCAGGCACTGTGTTGGTGGTGGGGATTGAGACTTTAAACAGTGTCGATAAAACCCTCTGCTTATTAATGATATACTTTGAGAGAGTGTCAAAATTTTGTTGTGAACTGTTTCCAAGAAATGCTAAATGAAAAAAAAAAATTACACAACAATCTATTTTATAGAAACCCATTTTGTAAAACCCCCATGATAAAATTACAACAACAAACTTACATGCATGTGTATCTACATGGCAAAGTCATGGCAAAGGGGCTGGGAACACCCATCCAACACCTTCAGAATGTCCTCTCCGGTAGGGGGACAAGCAGAGGCAAGGGGGCCTTTCAGTTTAAGAATATGTTTGTATCATTTCAGTATCTTAAAACAAGAATGTACCGTGTACTGTTTATATAATGTATGTAAAATGTTTTAACTAAAGAAAAAAATAAGAAAATCAGGCAAGTCCTCAAACCGCATGTTCTTACAAAAGCAGAAGTCTTGTACATTCTGCTATATTTTTCACAACCTAATTACAACCACCTTTTTCCTTATCCCAGATGGGAAAAAAAAAAAAAAAAAGCAGCTGAACTTGCCTCAAGCCACATTCAGACATCACCAAGCACCTAGAAAGATGGCCGATTATGAAATAATGTTTTAATTAATATGCAAGTGCTTATACTATAAGGCACATGTTTTTTTCTGCAAAATAGAAAATACATCAAGTCACTATGTGTTTAGTTGGGGGTCTGCTGTTAGACTCTATGACACCTGTACCACTTCATGCATTCACCCAATTAATATTTATTGAGCACCTGCCATGTGCCAGGCCATCTTTATTCTAGGAGAGTCATTTAGAATTTTATAGAGTTAAATTAAGGAAGCGGTAAGGACAAGGAATAGTATTCCCAGCAAAGAGGAAACAAACAAAGACAGCACCAAAAAATGCTTTGCTGTACTATTTGGAATCTAGTATGCAGGTCTACTATATGCTTACTATCTTTTATTGTAGTCAGTTACTTGGCTATGAGGCTTTCCTGATGGACAAATACTTACAAATCTGTGTTTCTATGGTACCTGTATCATGGCTTGAGTTTGCATATAACAGGCATATATTCAGTCTGTCAGTCGACAAATTCTTATTTAGTATCCACTCTGAGCCAAGTATTGTACTAGGCATCTGGGATATGAAATGAAGGGTAGAGTACTTTATAGTTGGGTATTGGGGAAGGAAAATCACATGGAAATAAAAGCAAATAAATAGAATTTCCAACTCAAATAAACTATGCAGGAAATATACTAGACTAAAGCTAGGCAGGTTGGTACTTCAGAGTGGGTGGTCAGGGACACTCATGACACTTAACCCACAAAAAATTAAAAAGACAGCTCTGCAAATGGTCTGCGAGAAGTACCCCAAACAGACAGATCAGCTCCATCGAAAAGGTACCAGAACCAGGAAGAACTTAATTTGTTCTGGAATCAGAAAGGAGAGCAGCATGGCTGAAATAGAGTGAATAAGAAAACGTTGGGGAAGTCAGACAAAATCCAGTCCCGTGGGAAGTTGTTGAAAGGTTTTAAATAACAAAGCAATTGAACCTGGTTGATGACTTTAAAAAAAGAAAAAGAAACTGCTTTGGCTGCTGTGTAAGGTGAATGGATTCTGAGGAGAGCAAAAGTGAAATGGGGGGTACCAATAGGAGGGTATTCCTTAGATGGACGAGTGGGTGCATGGATGGAAGGAAGGAAGGAAGGAAGGAAGGGAGGGAGGAAGGGAGGGAGGGAGGAAGGAAGGAAGGAAATTAATGAGTAAATAAATAATAACTGTGATTACAAAGGAGCAAGGCCTATGAGAGTCACATGACCTATGTATTTTTAGCTTAAACTGGTTCTTAAGTCAAATTCCAAAAAACCAAAAATTACTTTGAGATAAAGGAACGTTGTTGGAGTAAATAGTTTTTAGAGAACTATTTAGCCTTGAGAAAGATAATATACATTTAGCAATATGATGACTGGCATATCTATTTAAAAATACACTGTTTTATAATCATAATACTTGAAACACAATCACATCTTTTGATCCTACAATTCCATATCTAGAATTCTATGCCTTGAAACTGCACAAATACACATAGGTTTTTGTATGAAGAATGTTCCTTGCAGCCTTGTTTGAAATGCAAAAAAAAAAAAAAGGCCCTAAATATAGATGCATAGGGAAGTGATTTAATAGATTATGCACATGTGTTCTACTTAATACTACTCAGTTATCTAAGTGAACGTTGTTGTCCCATGTAATCTGACATGGACAGATGGCCTTCTACGAATAGCGGGAAAACTAAATTACAATGTACGTCTTGGTGTGTGTATGAGAGAGAATAGGAAATGGTCCAGACCTGTACCAGTACTGTAGACACTGGCCACATGTGGCTAAAGAGCACTTAAAATGTGACTAGTCAGAATTGAGATGTGCTCTAAATATAAAATACTCACTGGATTTTGAAGCATAAAATGGGGGGGGGGGGGGAAAGGAACTCATTAATCATGTTTATATTTATTCTACATTAAAATGACAATACTTTAAATGACTGGGCTTAAAAAAAATCTATTAAAAATTAATTTCACCTGTTTCTTCTTATTTTGTAAATGTGGCTAGTAGAAAATTTTAAATTACCTGTATATCTTTCATTGCATTTCTACTAGATGGTGCTGGTGGAAAAGAATGAAGCAAAAACACTGATTATTCCTGGGGAATGAGATTGGGGAGAAATTTGGATAAGGAGGACAGGGAATAGGGACATTCACCTTTAACCTAAACTCTATTATATTTTTCAAAAAGAATTTAACTTCAAATAGTAAAAATCAATAACTGAATAACAAGCAAAGTCTGTAGTTAACAGTATTTTACCATGTTAATGTCTTGGTCTGGACAAATGTACCATGGTTATGTAAGTTGTTAACATTAGCAGAAACTGGTGACTACAGGAACCCTGTATTATCGTTGCAGTTTTTCTGTAAATCGTAAAGTATTTCAAAATAAAAAGATAAAAAACAATAATAAGGGAGGGGCGCCTGGGTGGCTCAGTCAGTTGAGCGTCCAACTTTGGCTCAGGTCATGATCTCACCCTTTGTGAGTTGAAGCCCCACGTTCTGGCTCTGTGCTGACAGCTCAGAGCCTGGAGCCTGCTTCAGATTCTATGTGTGTCTCTCTCTCTGCCCTTCCCCCACTCATGCTCTGTCTGTCTCTTTCTCTCAAAAATAAACATTTAAAAAAAATAATAGGGGCGCCTGGGTGGCTCAATTGGTTAAGCATCTGACTTCAGCTCAGGTCATGATCTCACAGTTCATGAGTTCAAGACCCGTGTGGGACTCTGTGATGACAGCTCAGAACCTGGAGCCTGTTTCACATTCTGTGTCTCCTCTCCCTTTGCCCCTTCCCCACTCACACTCTGTCTCTTTCTCTCTTAAAAATGAATAAACATCAGGTGCCTGGGTGGCTCAGTCAGTTGAGTGTCCGACTTTGGCTCAGGTCATAATCTCGCAGTTTGTGAGTTTGAGCCCTGAGTCAGGCTCTGTGCTGACAGCTCAGAGCCTGGAGCCTGCTTCGGATTCTGTGTCTCCCTCTCTCTCTGCCCCTCCCCTGCTCACACTCTGTCTCTCTCTCTCTCTCTGAAATAAATAATAAACATTAATAATAATAACAATAATAATGGAAAAAAGCAACCTAACAAGATGTGTGTCTTCTGCTTCATAGAGATTCTTAGTCTCAATACATTGTAAGGTAATTAGCTCCAAATTGTATGTCCCAGCCAGAGTGCCCCTCGTAAACTCATTTGCTTCAAGTAAGGCAGCTAGGATAGCTGTCATATGTCTTAGTTTTTACCTAAGATTCCATTTAGTTCAGGTAATGCTTTTTTCCCATGGTGATTACAAGCTAGTTGGCTGCCGTTTACATAATAGGAATTTCTGTTGAAGTTGGAGGTTGCTGGAGAGAATGATGAAAAGCACTGCTCCCCCAAGAACCTTCTGGAAACCTAGACAGTGAGCAGATTTTAAAGCTCCTTCCCCCTTGAATTCCTACTTCAACGCTTAGATTCAGCTAATACTAAGTTCAAGAGATTTTTGCTAAGACATAGTGGTGAACTTTGGGATAGAGAAATGAATCAAAAATCTGTATTATAGTTACATATATTATAATATACAATCTATTTGTTGCAATATAACCAAACTGTTGGAAATAATCTTCACCTACATTTATACATTTGTTACTTTTTACTGAAGTGTTTTCTGAACAAGAACTAAACTCAGCATGCAATGGGCCAGTAATGGCAAATGAAACCACAACCACAAGTAAAATTTAAAACAGATCAGATATAGATATATAGAATATGGATATTTCAGAGCTGACAAAAATAAGGTAAACACTGCATTGGAGTAAGAAGTATTTCTATTTTACATGAACTAGGTTTAAATGAATGAAAAAGTATGAATACAAAATGTAGAAATTACAAAGGACGACATATCAACTTACCATAAAACAGGTTGCAAGTACAGAATATAAAACTATAATGAAATATTTTCCAAAAGTGACCCACCCACAAAACAATTACATTAAAATAATGTGCACATTTAGACAGACGTCCCATTACCACCACCACCATACATAAATAGCTTAAACAATCATAAAAAAAAAAAAAAAAAAAAAAAAAAGCCTCACTGCTTTCTCTGGAAAAGGAGACTCACATAAGCAGAAGGAATTCAAACAAGAATTCACAAAAGATAATCACTACCATGAGTAAATGAGTGACTTGGAATGACCTTTATCATTGTAGTCAACATTACTGAGAAAAAGACACAGAGGATCTACAAGCCTGAAACAGTTCTGACTCATACTGCTCCTTTGCACAAATTTTCCACTGAAAATGGGCTAAAATCTGAGCCCTCCTCAGGCTTGAGAACTTTTCAGCCAAATGGTCCAGAGGCCCCTCTCTTTTTCCCCACTTAGCAACTGAGTCCCACAAAAACGTGGTGGAAAAATCTTAAACACTGCAGCTCTGGGGCATCTCTCTATACTTTTCTCCAGAAGGATCTAAACTTTCTGAATAAAAAATGGAGACAAAATTGTGTTCAGCTTAAGTTTTTGAATTTATACTTAAATGAGAAATGAAAAATACTAATAGGCATGAGGGGGGTACCCGAAAATCAACTAATGAGGGATTGAACTGTTTGGAATTTCTGCCTTGGGAATTCCAAATCTAGAAGTGATTCAGATAAAACATGGGAAGACCTTACTTTTTCAGTCTAAAATGATCAGGGAGCCCCCTTTTGTCCTAGGGTCTCTTATGGAAGAGCTATGGAGAAAAAATCCTAAGATGCTTCTAAGAGCAAGCCACATGTTCAGTCTTATTACATTGTTTTTAATTAAGTTACCCATTGACCTCCTGGGCCCTTTGGAGCAGCCTTGAAGATTTCTGTTCCCCATTCTGCCACCTTCCCCCTTCCAAATAACTGGTGTAGAATAGATCCCACTCTGACAACCAGGATTCCAGTCCTGGCTTACTGCCAGCCTTGACCTTGAATTTAGCTTATCCTAGTCTCAATTTCTTTCTATGATGAGGAGGGCAGACAGAAAAACATTGCTATAATGCTTAAATCTAATTTTTTTTATTATAAAAGAAAATAATTCAAACAATTTTACAAGCACATAAAAGGAAAAAGTGGAAGTCTGCCCCATGACCATTTGCCCCTGTGGGAAAGCCATATTGATTTTGGAATATTCTTCTAGATTTTTTAAGGCAAAAGAAAACATTAGCATCAACAATATATACTATTCTAGAACTTTTTTTTTTTTTTTTTTTTTTTTTTTACTTAGCAATATGGCATTCTTCTCTGACAAGTAAGTAACATACGCTACATGAGAATCAGGATTTCGTCTGTTTAACTCACTGCTGTTTTTAGGGACTAGAACAGTATCTGGCACATAGTAGGTGCCAATAAATGTTCACCAACTGAATGAATGGAATGAATCCTCCTTACTGTCAGATGAACTGCAAGTTCTACAGGGTCAGGGATATGTCTGTTTGGTCTCTCTCTATGGTCTCAGCACGAGAGTACCTGACACATAGTAAGCACTTAAATATTCATTGAATTAGCAAAACAGCTCAATGATGAAACCACTTAATTCTTAAGTGAAACCACTTAAATGCACCAGTGTGTTGAGATTACAATAATCAACTATTCCCCAATTGACATAAAAAGTCCCCTACAAACACCGTTGCAATAATCATCCTGTATACATACCATCATTTAAAGATTTTTAAATAATAGGATAAGAATCTCTTTCCAGGAGGGGTGTGGTGGTGGGAACCATTGATATGGTTCAAATGTGTCTGAAGTCCTTTCCCTCTAGAATTTCATAACTTTAAAACAGTTACAGTTAATTTTTCATCTTGTATGAGAGTTGTTCCCTATAATTTTATGAAATGATCTCCCTTATATATCTCCCAGTAGAAATCCAGTGATTCACAAAACTGTCTAAATGCAGCCCAAACATTATAATTCACACAACAAAACTGCCAGAGACTCCTGGAAATAAACAGGCTGCCTACATCCTTGGTGACCAACATTTTCTGCATACAGCATCACAGCGATTTAGTTATTACCTGGGGAGGGGTAGTTTTCAGGCAGCAACAGGTCCTTCTCATTGATTCTTTATATACTGAGGAGGCTCAGCAGAAAGGGGGACACAGACAAGAGAGTAACAGACTTTCAAAGGCCTGAGCTAAGAAGCAAACACCACTTTGAACTAGATAAGAACAGATTTGAGAGCTTAGGAGTGTCTGTGAGTTCTCCAAGAAGAGCTCTAAGTTCTGCAATGGAAAAGTCTTTCCAGAAGGCTGCCTTTCTGCTTATGTTTTTCGTTCCAAAGGCATTTATTACATTTCTATTATGTGGGAGAGCCGGGCCAGGCACTGGGCAGGCAATGAGTAAGAGAAGACAAACTTAGTCACCACCACCTTGGAAATGAAGTTTAGGGACCACAGACTTTCCATCACAGGATTTGATGCCGATAAATATAGATTGCTGGAGCCCTGTGCTTTCTTTCCACCAGGAAACAGAGTTTGTGTACAAGTCACTGCTTCTTCTTCTACGAAAAACAGCTCCAGTTCTCTCCATGAATGGAGAAGTTGGTCAGAGATATTTCCTTTTGAGTGCACCCCAAGCAAAACTTGGCAACACACAGAGCACACTTCCTTTTTCTCTAGGAGCTCCTTCACACCACAGGACTTGCTAGGCAGTCTACTTAACTGGCAAAGGAGAGCTGTGCAGCGGCACTTACTGGGAAACAATCAATATTCAAAGAAGCATAAGTCTTGAGACTCAGAGAGAACCTTCGAGACCATCTACTCCTCCTCTAATAGCTTCTAAACTTTTTATGGGTCACAGAACTCTTTGAAACTCAGTGGCCCCTTTAGACTTTCTGTACCAAAAAGACATGCACATATCTTAACACATAATTTTCCCTATATTTTCAGTAGCTCTGTGGATACATCATGTGACTGAATTTCCTGGAATTCTTGGGACCACATATTAAGAATTCCTAGCCCAGGGGTGCATGGGTAGCTCAGTTAAGCATCCAAATTTGGCTCAGGTCATGATCTCACAGTCTGTGGGCTTGAACACCTCATCGGGCTCTGTGCTGACAGCTCACAGTCTGGAGCCTATTTCAGATCCTGTGTCTCGCAATCTCTCTGCCCCTCCCCCATTCATCCTCTGTCTCTGTCTCTGTCTCTCTCTCAAAAGTGAATAAACATTAAAAAAAAAAATTCCTACTCTATATAAAAGCCCATTTGAACTCTAATGCCCCAATTAGCATGCTCTGAATTGGGTAGCCCCACTGGCTGAAATACAGAGGTGATGTTGTACCTAAATACAGTGTAGGACACAGTTCCATCCCTATGTGAGCTAATTATCTCCCAAAATGTAAAAACTCTGCTTGGTGGCCATGGACAGGGCCTCTAAAACCAATCAGCTGACACATTTCATAGTTTTCACAATGATACCATGCTCAAAAATGAAGTAGTGGGATCTGGCAGGGTTAAAGGGTTAGACCTCTGGGTTGTCAGGATAGTTGCTCGCTGCTGACATAGCAGTAGTATTCATATGGATCTTCCATTTCATATATGTTCTCCTCAATGATATAGATGTTTTCCTCCGAGTGCATTCCTTCTGCTACTGTATTTGCTAACCCTGAGGAAGTGACGTTGGCCAAAGTGACCAGGCTGTGGAAATAAATGTTACAACTGAGTTAAGCATTTCCTGGGCAGCACAGAATAGAGTTAAGATAAGAGGCTTTGCTGAAGAGACAACAACCAAATATAGTACATGATCCTTCATCAGGTCCTAACTAGGAAAAAAAAAAAAGCCATAAAATAGCAGTAAAACAATTTGTGGAACAGTTGAGGAAATTTGAATTCCTTTGAATTAATCTTAATTTTCCTAAGTATAAAAATGGCATCGTGTTGGAAGGAGGTACAGACTGAAGTGTTTAGGTGAAGGGGGAAGATGTCTGAAATGTCCTTACAAATAGTTCAGAAGAAACGTTCTCTGTAAATAGAGAAACAAACAAAGCAAGCAGGTCCAAATCTCAAACCATGAGTTTGGTTGAAGCATTCTGTTGTTGTTGTACTATAACTTCAATTCTTCTGTGGACTTGAACAGTTTCAAAAAGAAAAAAAAAAAAGGAAATATTTTATGGATCCAATCAGACTTGAGTTTGAATTCTGTCTGTCACTTACCAGCCATATGACCTTGGATAAATTGAGTGGTTGGGTTTTTGTTTGTTTGTTTGTTTTCATTTACTCAGTCAAGAAATTTTTAGTGTGTTACACACTGTGCTACGAAGCAAGAAATGCAGCAGTAAACAATACACAAAAATCCCATGAAGGCTGCGTATTAGCAAACTTTGTGTCTCAGGGTCCTCATCTGTAAAATGGGAATAATAAACATTCTATTTTACAGGGCTGCTGTAAGGAGCATTTATTCATTCAATCATCAGATGTGTAGGTGTCTACTAAGCATCACATACTGTATCAGGGGATATAGTTGTTAATGTGGCAACAACTTCCTAACGTTCTACAGAGCTTACCTTTATAAGTAGGGATGAACATTAACCAACTAATTTCACCAAATAATGAATTAATGCATGTAAATATCACCCATGGGTAATATCACATTTCAAGTTTCAGTTCTAATAACAGATCCTGGCACAGATGATCAATAGCCATTGATAATTAAATTGTTTTATTTGGCTTTATTTGGCTCTTTTTACTGCAGAGTATTTTGTCTTAATTGATACACTATCTATATTTACCTAAAATCACTCATGGTTTAGATATAATTCAAGGGATGAGTCATTTTTTTTTCTTGAAAGGTACTGCATTCTACCCATGTGCCAAATATCACTATATTCTAGTACACACTATATAAGCTTCATATATTTGGAATGGGGAGGTGTGCATGTGTGTATATGTACGCATATGTATACAGTCAAAAACAGATACCGAGACTGCAGTATAATAGACCAGTAGATCTCAACCCTGTTTGCATATTAGAATCACCTGGAAAACTTTCAGAAAAACACCTATACTTAGGTCTCATCCTCAAAGATGCTAATGTATTTGCTCTGGGGTTGGCAACAGTATGTTCAAGTGCCCTAGGTGATTCTAGTAGGCAACCCAAGAACGCCTGGGCTGAGCTATAAAAGCCCTGAAAGTAGAGTCTGGGTTTCTTGCTCACTTTTGTAACCCAAAGCTCAACCCAGAGCCTGGATGTAGTTGTAGTTCAATCACTAGAAGGGTCAGTTCATTGAAAGAAAAAAAAAAAACAAACAAGAACCATTAATATACAAATAAGCATTTCCTATCAATAGGGAGATGAATTCTATACCTTAACTTTAGTCAATGAAGCTAGAGAAATCAGTAAGTAAAAGAGCAGTGTGTTTAATTGGCATTACATAAATCTAAGGTAAGAAGGAAGCACAAGTTTAAATCCCAGGGCCAGGCTTATTAGAATAGGGGCCTCCAAGATTCCCACCTTCCCCTACCCTACCCATTACTCTTACCTTGAATTCTGTAACTTCTCTTTGCTATAAGAATACCCTAGGTAAAATGTGGAAGAAAAGTCCATTAAAACTGCTCTCATAAAACAAATGAGTTAGGAAATAAAATGAACTCACTGAAGGCAAGGATTGTTTAAGAAAATCTGGTCTCCCCTTGGACTGAATTAAATCAAACTATCAATGTGTGTCTTGGATTGTTACATGGACTCTTCTAGAAAGCAATAAAGATGCATTATTCACATTCAGGAAATACATGGAGCATCTGGTAGGCACTGGGAATGCAAAGGTGAATTGTGAGCCCTGACTTCTGAAAGCTTGTGTTCTAGTGAGGGGGGGGGCATTGAAAATAATAATTTCTAATTGTGGAACCAACAATGCACTGTAACAGATGACTGAGAAGGTGGTCAGGAAAAAACTCTCAGGAGTAACCTTTAAGCTCAGTTCTGAAAATAAAGAAAATGAGTCAGCCAAGTGAACAGGCAGGGGAAGAATTCAGGCAAAGAGAATCCCTGGTAATGATGAGTATGGCTTCCTGAAACTGAAAATATGGATGAAATAAGAAAATAGCTCAAGATAAGTTCTGAGAGGTAGGCTGGGGATAGCTCCTCTAAGACCTTTTAAGTCATAATCTAGATTTTGGATATTATTCTATAAAATAAGAATCTTACTCTTATTCCTATAAGAAATCATTGGAGGACAGAAATATGAGCTGACTGGGTTTTAAGAAGATCACTCTAACTCCTATGTGGGGAATAGATTAAAAGCAGGTATTTAAAAAATGAAGAAGTTAGTAGAGATCATGATGCCTCACATCACAGTAAGGTGGTGATCAAAAGAGATTCAGAATAATGAATGTATTCTACATATATTTTGGATAAAGTCTGAAGGAATTAAAATTGGATTTTATGTTAGGAGGAAACAGGATTCTAGGATGGCCTATGGCATTCTGGCTTAAACAACCAAATGGATGGTAGTGAAACGTTATAATGGGAAAGACCAGAGAGGCAGAGGCCGTGTTCTGGGAAGGTGGAATATAGACTCTAGACCTCCATTTGGGACATGTTAAATGTGGAAGGCATCTAAGTGGAGGTATCAACAGGACAAACACTCAGAGTTGGGGGGGGGGGGGGATTAAAGATGACATTTAAACCTATGGAAATAGACACCATCACCTAGAGGGTATAGAGAAAGGGAAAGGGCCAGTCCTGAGGAATAGGAATATCTAAAGGTCAAGCAGAAGAGGAAATAACAAAAATGACTGAAAATGGATGGCCAATGAAGTAGGAGAGTGGTGTTTTAGAAGCCAAGAGAAGGAATACTATCTAGAATGAGTCAATTTGATTAAATATTGCTGAAAGATTGACTACAATGAAGACAGAAGTGCCTATTGGATTTAGCAAAATGGAGGTTGTCAGTGAGCTTGACTAAAACTATCTCCATGGTGCTTAAGGGATGGAAGCTAGATGATGGGCTGAAGAGTTCAGGGGGTACAAAGTAGGAAAAATTCATCTGAGAAATATGGCTGTGAAGGAAAACAGAAATGGGAGTAGCTAAAGAGGAATTTGTGAGTTAGAACATATTTTTATGCTGATGAGAATAGAATGAATAGAAAGGGAGAGGTAGATAATTCTAGAGAAAGGGGTAAAAAGAGAATTAAGTCTTAGCTAAGTCTAAGGAGATGGAACAGGTCTTTTACACTTCATCAGTTGAGTGAGAAATGAGAGGGGTTTGAGTGGTACTGAGGTATGCTTGCTCATCTCAGAGAGTGCCCTAGAAAGATACGGGATTGCTGGTTGTATTGCTACCAATTTATGGCTTTGATGTCATGACTTAAAAACCTGTCACCTTGGTCATAAGATTTTGTCTAGCAACCTGTAGACCACAAATCAAACAGGACTTTCCTATCTGTCCTTCGAAGTAGCCATGTTTTTGGAGTAATACATATGTGTGTATAAAGTGTCAAACTTCTCCCATTCATTACCTTCACTTCAAGCCTCTTTGCACCAGCTGAAATGGCATGGCAGAACTTGAAAGGCTAGTGAGTACTAGCATTGCTCTTTTTCAACCTGTAGACTTTGCATTCATGTGATCAATTCACAAACTCCACTACTGCCTCTGTGCAAACCCAGGTAAGTGTGGCTGGGGTAGTTTCTTTCCGTGAACAATCCATTTACCGAGGATAGCAGAATAGCATAATGGTAAGGAATAAGAGAGTCCTGCTTTCAAATTCTGTATCTAATAACTGTGTGGCTCTGGCCAGCATGTTCATTCTCTATTTGGTAAATTAGAATAATATTAGTATCTTTCTCATTAAGGTAATCATGAAGATTTAATGCCCATAAAGCACTCAGCAGCTTTAAGTCACACAATTAGGGTGACCAATTCATCCTGGTTTTCCCTGGACTGTCCCAGTTTTAGCATTGGCAGGATCACATCCTAAGGCCCCTTCAGTCCTGGGAAAATCTGGGGTGGTTGGTCACCCTATATGCAGTCCATGTTTTAAGTATTAGTAGGAAGGGTTGCTAGAATGTACTAAGCCCTGGGGTATAAGGTCTTGGCCTCTGTCCTCAAAGATAAGAGAAAATATCACAAGTATAAAAGTGTGCAAAGCTTTTGGGGTGATGACGATGTTTGGGTCTTGATTATAATGATGGTTTCCCATGCATAATCATCTACTGAAACTCATCAAGTTGAATGTACTTCAAATATGCAGCTATTATATATGAATCATACTTCAAAAAGATTTTTTTTAATAAAAATAACTTAGAAAACAATGTGTGTGCTGAGTGCCATGATAGAGCAAAATACAAATGCTGCAATCCTGGCCATGACCCATTGGTAAAAGGACTTGCCACCCCTCTCTCTAAAGACCTGTGCCTGAGAAACAAATAAGATAGAAAAACACACAGAAAGAAATTACTTTCTGTTGTCGCACTTCCTAATAAACTTACTTCATGAATTAAAGAAGTTTATTTTCTTAACGAAAGGTAAGAGAACAGGTGCTAGAATCAGTCTGCTTGAATTTCAATTCCAGCTTTGCCTCTTATGGATTCTGAAACCTTGGGAAAGAGGCTCACTTTCTAGTAGCTATAGTTTCTTGCACTATAAAACGGTGATAAGTACTACCTACCACATGAGATGATGACGATAAAATGTACGTAAAACGTTTAGCACCAGGCCTGCATATTACATGGTAAAGCATTGCATAAAAATTAGCTATTATTATTGTTAGGTTTGGAAGGACTACAGGGTACTCAGTTTAATCGCCTTCAGGTATAAATACAAACTTACATTTGTATCTAGGTTTGTGTTGGTTCCTATTTTAACAGTTCCTTATCAGAGGGAGAGAGTTGCAACATCAACCAACTTACATGTGAGAATTAAAGCAGCAATGATAAGAATGAGAGTCAGCCCAGCAGAGATCCCCACTCCAATGTAGATGCCTATTCTGGTGGTCACAGCAGAGTCTTGTAGTGCGTTAGCCAATGTGGGTATTTGCTATGGAAACACAAACAGAATTGCAGCAGATGGGCAGAAATCAGTTGTGTGCTCAGCTAGTCTCGTGACGTACGGCACCAGAAGAGTGCAGGGACCTTGAGACCGTGCATGATCTATCTCCTTCTAGACAAGCCTCAAACCACCCAAAGAACGGGATCAGCATAATCCTTAAACTTAGCAAGGGAATAAAATGTGCTGCTTCTACAATGTGGGCGGGGGGGGGGGGGGGGGCGGGCGGGGAGAGACAAGGAACTCTTAATAAATGGACTCCCCTCCCCCACAAACATAAATAGGTTTTAGGGTGGAACCCTGTTCATCCAAGGTCCCCTGGTGTTCCAGGGAGTTTCAGAGTGGTTTAAACTTGGTGTCTTGCAGAGAAGCCCCCACCTGCACAGAAAAACTGATTCAAGGGCCAGGCCTTTGCAGCCAGACAGTCCTGGGTTCAAATCCCAGCTCTGCCATCATCTTGGAGAGTTCTTAGGAAAATAAAGTAACAAGAAATACAAAATGCCTAGCACAGGGCCTTGTATGCAGTAAATGCAATCAATGCTTACGTGGTGATAGGTATTGTGGCTATTTCTCTAATTAGTTTTATTAATTTTATTTTTTAACTGAAAGCCATAACATTCTTCTGCTTTCAAAATTTTAGTCCATATTCTCCCTTTAAAAGCAACAATGATAAATAATTTTAAAACAAAGAAGTCAAAGAAATTAAATTTTCCACTTATTCAATCAACTTTTACTACAGGAGTGCTATATGCAAGGTACTGTGCATTAAATACTATGGATATACAGAGGTACTTAGAGTCAGTCTTTGGTCACAAAGAGGGGCAGGGACAAACACAAAGTGCTGAGCCTTGGTTGTGAACACACAAGTAGGGGACTTCGTCAAATGAATGCAGACTCCTGTATACATCCTCAAAGAATTTTTAAGTCACTACTATAAGCTTGATATCTAGGGGATTCCCTTTTGCTCTGAGAAAGTGGGGGACACTAAAATTGTGGTTAATTAAAATATTGATTTGTTTATACTTCGATATATACATTGTTGACTTCAAATACTCCTGACTAGTGTCTTGTCAGACATAAATAAATTTACACAATCTTTCTCATCAGGGTTACCATGCAAGCGAGAAGAAATATATTCCAGGGATATGGAGGGTCTTTGAACCCTCCACAGCGGTTCGCAGTTGTGAAATATGAGAAGAGAAACAAGAAGCTAGTGGTTTTGTGTTTTTGTTTTCCAGCACTTACTATGTGCTAGGCACTTTACACTTACCCCCTCATTCCGTCCTTAGATGGCTAGAACTGCCCTCATCAACATGTTACAGCGGAGGGCTCTGAGGCTAATGGAGAGTGAGGCATGTTTTCTCCAAAGGAGAGGAGCAAACAAGAATGAAGACTAAAGCCAAACTTTCTTTCCTCTGAGTTGAATATGAGGTTAGCACGCGTGCACCCACGCACACATGCATGCACGCACACACATGTCCATGTCACTTACAGTTTGATTTTTATCATGGAGGCCCTCCAGTGTCCGTGTCTCTGCCATAAAGAGAAAAAAACAGCTGATAGAATAGTCAAGAACGTTTTCTTTTATCTGAGTTTTAAAAACTCTTAAAGATGCCTAGAATCATATTTGAAATTAATCCTACTCTATACTCTTCACAATAAGTAATTGTGAGACCAACAAAATTTTCTAAACACTTACAAATCAACGATTTGACACGGATGACCATATTTTTTTATCCAGATAATGAACCTGACTACTTATGTTCTATGAACTGGAGACCTCTGCCAGGAAAACCTCTGTTGAATATGTGGTTTGTTGTGTCCACAGCACCCCAAAGAGGGCAGCAAATTGCCAACAACATTGATAACACTCAACCAGGCATTATATTGTAATGAGACTTTGAAAGATAACGAAAGTTAATTTTCTTAAAAAAGTTTAACATTTACTCATTAAGAGGGAGACGGGGTATTTCATTGCCTAAAAATGAGAGTAATAATAACTATAGCTATAATTTACCATGAGCTGACATGGTGCTAAATTCTTTGAACGAAGTATCTCATTTAGCATTCAAAACAACTATCCTAAAGTAGAGACTATTAGCCCCATTTCGCAGATGAAGAAGCTGAGAATTAGGAAGTTAGGGGACTTACCCAGGGTCACAGAGATTAGTGAATAACAGAAATGGCCTTTCGATTTAGGTCTGCATGGCTTTAAACAAGACACTCTGAACGATGTCCCTTTCAACAACCTTTACTTTTGCATTGTCACTACCAAGTGGTCACATTGCCCAGGTGCCATCTCACCTTCTTTCCTTTTTACTCATTCATTTCTTTACCTGCTTATCCATTTGATGAACATGTACTACACCCCTTCTCTGTGCCAGGCCCAGGGTATAGAGCCGCGAACAGCATGGGCACAAGCCCTGACCTCACAGATGCTGCTTTCTAAAAATCAATAGATGGTTAGCTTTGGGAAAATTAAGGATGCCTACTCATTTATCTGGCTGAGTCAGAGGCACTGAAACTTCTTAAATGTCATGGCCACTTTCTGGAAGCCTAAAAATCTAAATCCTTTAAGGCAGGCCTCCTGCTTTAACAATGATTTTTTTTTTATTTCTTTTTTTAACATTTTGTTTTATTTTTTGAGAGACAAAGAGAGACAGGACATGAACAGGGGAGGGGCAGAGAGAGACAGGGAGACACAGAATCCAAAGCAGGCTCCAAGCTCTGAGCTGTCAGCACAGAGCCTGATGCAAGACTCGAGCCTGAGCCGAAGTCAGACGGTTAACCAACTGAGCCACCCAGGCATCCCAACACACCATGATTTTAATATTAACATTTTACTATTCTCAGCCTAAAATTATTTTTAAAAAAGAGGAAGTAAAAGAGATTGTCTTCCACTTACCTTTGCTCTTATTACCCAAAAAGGAATTTAAAGCATAAAAACCACATTGGTGGAACTACTAAGTAAACATGAATCTTAACCACACACAAGATTTTCTAATGTAAATCCAGTTTCTGCTTCCCTGTAATTATTTTTCTTGGCCTAAATGATAAGACTGACTTCTCTTTTTTTTAATTTCGATTTACAGTGAAAATGACCCAACAGCACTCCATTTTATAGATTATCACAGATTATTTTCACATAGATAACCATCAACCAAGTGAGTGGGACAGTTGGAAAAAGTTGCTTTGATTTTCCCAGAGAACCCAAGACTTGGCTGGAGTGGAGGTAGCAACAGGGTGGCACGTGAGAGTCTTAAAAGTTTATGAATTTGTAGTTACCATCTAGTACATATTATATGCCAGACATGGTGCTTAGTACTTTATTTGCCCAACAGCTTTTAATCTTCACCACAATAAGTAGGTACTATTATTTTTCCATTCTTCAGATGAAAAACCTGATTCTCAGAGGGGTACTTTGCCTAAGATCACACAACTATTCATGGACAAACCTGAGATGTAGGCCAAGTCTATCTCCAGAGCTGAGGATTCACCGTGACCCTGTCCTGCATCCTTCAGGTGGAAGAGACATTACATTGTTTTGTGTTCAAGATAGGTTCCATGATTCTTGAATTCTTACTTGTTAAGGTTCCATTCCACTTTTATAGCAAACATATTAAATGTACCCACATTCCACACTAAAGAGATTGTAGGTACTGTGCCTATATTCCCAATGCAAGAAATGCCCCCATCTTTGTTTCCCTAAAGGGAAGGAACTAACAAGTAAAAACTAAAGAGAAAAAGACTTGTTTAGGATATAGACAACTCTGAGGAAATATACTGCCTTGTGAGGAAGGTATGTGGGTATACAGTGAATGTGCGCTTGGTGGTGATGTTATAAACAGCATTGGTAGCACAGGATGGGAATGTGGGCATACAATAAATCACTAAACAACTACCAAAGATTAAACCACTAGAGAGCTGAAGTTACTACTTACAATAATAACCAGTATTTGGGTGCCTTCTGTGGGTCAGGTACTACACTGAGCACTTTACAACCATTGCCACACTCAATCTTTAGAACAATCTTACGCAGTAGATTACCCTCGACATAGAGGTAAGGAAATTGAGCCTCACAAAGTTTGAGCAATTTTACCTTGAGCTCACAAAGCTAGCGGGAAGAGCTGATATTGGAACCCATTCTACCTACCTATTGCTGATGTGCTTAACCACAATCGCATTCTGCCTCCAGATCTTATTGGTAACATTAAGGACAATAACCAACGTGTACTGAGTACATAGTATGATCAAATACTGGACTAAGCACTTGAGACACCCTTTCTTAGTTAAATTTCATAAGGTGGGATTTAGGAGATTTATGAGATTAAGATATGGGACTTACCTGTTATTACCCTCATCTTACTGAATGGAAGACTAAGCTCCAGAGAGCATAAGAGAGACCAGGACTTTGACAGGAGACATTTAAGATTAATCTCCCTGCTCAATGTGACCTGAGGTCTGCTCTTTTGATCCTATCTTCTCTTCCAGAGCAGCATGGAAAAGTCCTTGTTGAATTACTTAAAGAATATAGCTGCTCCTTCTGAGGTTGGAATTGAGGGAAGATGATGGGCTTCATTCCAGTAAGAAGAGATCCTTGAAATCACCTAATCCAACCCCAAACATGGACTGGGATGAATTCATAACAAAACATCCCCATTCTGGGAGTCAATTGGAAAATAATGGCAATGTAATGAGTTTTTCATTAGAATAAATGTATTTAATTTAAAAACATGTCTTTTATTATTGCAATAATGGATAATAACGCAATTTTTTCCTTATTTGGCAAAATACATATATTACCAAAATTCTTTTTTTGGGGGGAGGGAGTGGGAATTTTACTAGGTTACAAAATCCAAAGATTCTGAACCCTCTCCTTGAACAGAACAGGAAGGCGAGGTCCAGGGAAGTGAAAGGCTTCAGCCCAGGTCACAGGGCTACTTGTGACTAATTCCAAATCCTAGCTCAGCGCTCCTTTTTCCCAACACAGGTTTGTCCCTGCCACCCCTCTCACCACACACAATATCTCAGGTGCACAGGAACATTCACACCTCCACTCAAACCCATTTCTCATCTCTTTCCCATATTCAAAATCCTCCGAACTCAGAAAATGCCAGAAGGCTTCCTCCTACACCACTTGTATAATTACCTGAGCCATATCCCTTGGTGGTGAGCATCCTTGGAAAGGCTGTACCAAAGTCTCTGCATGTAGGCCGAGCAGGGGTGACCTTGGCTAATGTCAGAAACCAATATAAGGATGAGACTTCTCTGAGAGCAGAGAGCTTGTTTCGGGGAATCAAAGGGGCAGCAGAAAAAAATATGAAACACAACAAATGAAGAAAGGTACATGCCCAACTGCCAAACCTACCAGGACGTGTTCACTGAGAGTGTATGAGACTCTTCACATGTTGGGCAGAGGTCTGTTACAGCCATCGTCATCGCAGTCTAATTGTTAATAATAGAACTAATAGCTACACAAATGGCCATGCTAAATGTTTTTTATAAAACACTTCATAAAATCCTTCCAATGGCCTGTGTAGTAGGAATTGCCATGTTTTATAGAACAGGAGGCCACAGAGCTTAAATAACTTGCCCAAGATTACACAGCTAGTAAGAGGCAAAGTTGGATTTAAACTGAGCTTCATCAGCCACAGACTATATGCTGTATAAATCTTAAAATGTACAAACACATGTACCCCGCCACTACCCACCCCACACATACACAGTCCAGTGGTTCTCAATCCTGGCTGCACAGGGAGGAGAATCATCTAAGGTAGACTTCGTAAAATCCCAGAACTCGGGCTCTACCTCCAGAAATGCCGATTTCTCTGGTTTGTGGGTGGGGACCAAGAAGATGTAAGTGTTAAAAAGCTTTCCAGGTGATCTAATGAGCAATCAGGTTCTTAACCACTGATCTAGGCCTTTCCTCCCATTCTACAGATCCTGTCCCTGAGTTTGAAAATAGAGGAAGGGAATTAAATGTGGCTGGGCATTGTCGGTGGAGCCTGTTAAACTTTAGGTCTTAGGGACTCACTCCCAGGGCTATAATTGGGGAGATCAGAAGTGAGACCAATCAGTATATTTAATTACCTGCAGGTGAGTTTTATTCATAAAGAAGACATGCAAAGGTCCACTCACCTGGTTTGATGACCAACTCCAGGTTTGATTTTTTATCATTCATTAGGCCTGGGAATTGAATCCGGCAGCAATAGGTCCCACTGTCAGCTAGAGTCACATTCTCTATAGTCAAGGACACATCTCCTTTGTGGAAATTCCTCTTTAGCTGGTATCTGTTGGATGTCTGATATTTCAAGTTCCTTCCATCTGTGCTGAGCACCATACTATGACATTCAAACATAGGACAGGATCCCTTGCCCCAGCAGACAGGCACAAGATTCTCAGGAGTGGCTGGAGAGTAGGTGCAGGGCAGAACAGCATTCTGACCCACTTCAGCTACGTATTCCCCTTCCAAAGACCCTGAAGAAAGAAGTAAAGAGAGCAAGATCCAGGCAATGAGTGAGGCTGGTCCATTTCAAGAAAACTGCAAGTAATGCCATACAGAATAAAAAGGAAACCAGTCCTGCTGTCCTGTTTGGAAGATGATCCATTATGACAATGATTGTCGGACTTGAGCATCAGAATCACCAGAAAGCCTTGTTAAAACACAGATGGCTGGGCTCAACCGCTAGAGTTCCTACTTCGATAGGTCTGGGGTGGGGTATAAAAATTTGAATTTCTAGCAGGTTTCCAGTTGTTGACAGAGCTGGTTGGAAATTCACTTTGAGAACCAATGCCCTAAGAGACAATTGTGGTCTAGCCCTGTGAACATCGGAGGGCTGGGCAGATAGATAGTCAGAAAATGAGTCATTGTTAGCTAGTAAAACAGCTCACCCATCTGCTCATCGATGAAAGGCAGTTAACATAAAGCTCTCTCTTTTTTTAAGCACTCAGCACATAATGAATAAAAACTATTGGCTAAATAAGAAGCTTGCATATTTGAAACCACCCACAGGCTATTTTGAGGTTTGAAATGAATTGTCTTTAAATATGTATATATTAATAAATATATATAGTGAAACATTTAAACAGTATAAAAAGGTATATGAGGGCTCCTGGGTGGCTCCGTCAGTTAAGTGTCAGACTTTGGCTCAGGTCTTGATCACACAGTCCGTGAATTCAAGCCCTGCAATCAGGCTCTGTGCTGACAGCTCAGAGCCTTGAGACTGCTTCAGATTCTGTGTCCTCCTCTCTCTCTGCCCCTTCCCCACTCATGCTCTTGCTCTCTCTCGCTCTCTCTCTCAAATAAATAAACATTAAAAAATTTTTTAAAAGATATATGAAAAGTATACTCCCTCTCCCTGCTCCTTCCCATTTTCTGGTTCTCCTTCCCAGAGTCTATACATTAAGGACCATTCATGTATTCCCACATGGAAGTCTAATATACATGTTATTCCCTACAACACACATCCACAAATGGAAGTCTAATATACATGTTATTCTGTTCTTTGCTTTATTCAATTAACTTTTCAACTTAGAGACATTTCATATCACTATGTTTGGTCAGCTTCACTGTTTGCATCATGGAGATATCACAAACTGATTTACCTACTCCCCCACTAGTGGGCATTTATTTAGGCTGCTCCCAAACTTGCTACTACAAACATTACAATGACCGTCTTTGTATCTTTATCTCACGCTATCCAGGTGTGACAGCCCGTGCCCAGACTTACTTGTGAGTAGTGGCAGCAGCAGCAGGACACAGTCAAAGGAAAGTTGTGAAACCATGGATTCTGAAGAAGAAACGTCCAGTAATAGCTCTATTTAGTTTTGATTCTCTAGTGGAACTGGGTACCTCTTGCAATTGTATCTCCTCCACAATCACAGGAGCAACGGCTGCTCTCCCCGACTGCTGGACCAACACACCAGGGCATCTGACTACCAATCTTTCCTCTGTTAATGCTGTCAAGTCCACAGTTACATCAAAGGAAACCCCAGTTGTCTGTCGTGCTACACCACACACATCCTGTAAGGGCTCTGATATTTATCCTGTTAGTATCAACGAAGAGGAAGCAATACTCAAGGAAGAAAAATGTCTCTCAGCCAGTCAAGAAAACTGTCTTAGCAAGTGGAGAGAGCCCTCTCATATCTCCAATGAAATAATCCTCTGTTTGGAATGGATGGCGTGTGGGTCTAGCTGGTTACCAGGGAACACAAGGCAGGAACATATCATCCATGCATTCATTCAGTCAGATCAGTCAGTTGGTTGGTCATGTGATCAATATTAATGGACTAGGAGCTGGAGAATACCACAATGAATGGCATGTCTCTTATTCTCAAATTTATGGGCCCTTTCCACCCCTGGAACTTAATTCTTAGCCTTGTCCAAACACAAACTGGGCTGTGCTATATAACCTTGTTGGATCTCAGTTTCCTCATTTATAAAATGTATAAAATGAGGAAATTGTGCTAGGTGACATATGCATGGCTCCCTGCTGTAATATTCTGACTTTGACCTGAACTTTCAAACCCTTCCACTTAGGAAAGATATTTCCTTTCTGCAGTGTTTCTCCCCCACTGCAGAGGGAATCAAGGGGACCTCAATATTCTATTACATCTTATGTAATAGAATCAGATGGGATGTCTCCTCCCTCCCAGCCCTGGGGCTCTAGACGTAAATTCTCAGAAAGGGTTGAGTTTCAGCCACACTGTCCATCACTGAGGTAACATCTCAGACCCCTGGGATAGTGACAGCCCTCAGTCTCAGCCCTGGGATAGTGACATTTCTCTAGGAACCTTAAAAGCCAATGATTCTTTAAAAAAAAAATTTTAATGTTTATTTATTCTTGAGAAAGACAGAGTGTGAGCAGGGGAAGAGCAGAGAGAGAGGGAGACACAGAATCCGAAGCAGCCTCCAGGCTTCGAGCCGTCAGCACAGAGTCCAACACAGGGCCTGAATGCACAAGCTGTGAGATCATGACCTGAGCCGAAGTCAGACACTCAACCGACTGAGCCAAAGCCAATGATTCTTTATCAGAGTAAGGTCACAGACTGAATAGTTTCTGAAAACCCTGTGGACTTCCTGTCTTTTCTTGCTGAACTTCCTTGTCACTCATCTTTATGCCACTAAATGCATTCAGGACAAATATCCAGCTTGTTCAATGCGTGTACTTTCCATAGGATCAGAGGTAGCAGTTACTCAAGAGATCACAGTAAATTTCTTCATTTTATGGATAGGGAAACTGAGACCTAAAAAGGTTGATTTGCCCAAAGGCATGTGATTAGTAATTTCAAATGAGAACTGAGTCCCCCAAGCTCCAGATTTTTTCCACTATAAACCATTTTATGAACTTCATATCTGTCCTTAATATGTCTACCTACATAACTAATAAAAACCAGCAAATGTCCATATTGAAGGGTAAGGTAGAATGGATTAAACATGGGGTCAGATGATATGTTTACTGCATGGCCCCAATCAACACTCTTAAAAGTGTCAGCCCTCAGATTTTGTATTCTGTTTTTCCTTTTTTTCCATGTTTTGTTTTTTATTGTTATTACTCTGTTTTATGTCCTTATCTAGAGTTACTACTGGAACCAGTTTCATAAAATATTAATAACTTATTAATTCACCGAAGTCTAGACAGTGAATGTGCGCTTGAGGGTGATGTTATAAACAGCATTGGTAGCACAGGATGGGAATGTGGGCATACAATAAATATCTGGTATGACTTGCTTAGGCCACAATGAGGGCTACCATCTGTTCCCGCCATATTTAATTTCCTCACTGATTGCATAAGAGATATTATCTACCAATCACTAAACAACTACCAAAGATTAAACCACTAGAGAGCTGAAGTTACTACTTACAATAATAACCAGTATTTGGGTGCCTTCTGTGGGTCAGGTACTACACTGAGCACTTTACAACCATTGCCACACTCAATCTTTAGAACAATCTTACGCAGTAGATTACCCTCGACATAGAGGTAAGGAAATTGAGCCTCACAAAGTTTGAGCAATTTTACCTTGAGCTCACAAAGCTAGCGGGAAGAGCTGATATTGGAACCCATTCTACCTACCTATTGCTGATGTGCTTAACCACAATCACATTCTGCAATGCGAACCTAGAAATCTACTCCAATCCCCTTCTTCTTTTTTTTTTTCCTGTGTACAGGGAAATGTTTCTGAGCATTTTCATGTTTATTTAACTTTTCTTTCTTGTTTCTTAAAATCAAACTATTTAGATAATTCATCCAAATGGCTAAAATTTGAAGCAGTATCAAAGCTTTATGAAGAAGCCTTGTTCCCATCCTCCAAGTCTACCAATTTCCCCCACCGCCCTGTAGGTTTCCATTCTCCTAAGTCTCTTGTGTATATACCCCCAATGCAGACACAAGAAAATAAAATATGTATTGTTATTCCTTCCTTTCTTAGACAAATTGTATATCCCTGTTACAACTTGCATTTTCTATTTACTGTTTTATATACATTTTTTTTACATACACAAAAGCAGACAGGAAACTATGAGTTCCCAATACACAGATTTAAAATTACCAACTTCTATTTTAAAACAAATCCCAGATCTCATATCACTTCACCCTTACAGATTTTAATGTGTATATAAAGTGGACTTTTTGCTGCATTACTATAATACCATTATCACACATGACACCAAATTAATAATGATGTCTTAGCACCTAAGTCTCCAGTTCATAATCAAATTCCCCTGGTTATCTCAAAAATACCCTTTTACAATACATTTATTTACATCAAGACCCAAACAAGGTCCCTATGTCGCATTTGGTTGTCATATGAATTAAGTATCTTAATCTGGGACAGTTTCCCTCCATCCCCCTGCCACTCACTGGTTGTAAAATCAGTTGTTCCGCAGAATATGCCACATTCTGGGTTTGCCTGCTTCCTTGTGGTGTCATTGAAATTATTCCTCTTTTCTGTGTATTTCCTGTAAACGAAACTTAGCTCTAGAGGTTTGACTCTTTGAAGAGTGCTTCGCTGCTGGTGCTCTGTGCTTCAGATCCGACAACTGTCTGCTTGCTCTACCTGTAGAGGTGCTAACATTTATCAGCTTGCATCTATCTTTTTAAACTTAACTTTCTAGACAAATACCATATGATTTCATTCATTGTGGAATTTAAGAAAAAAAACAGATGAATATACAGGAGGAGGGAAATGAAAAAAGAAAAGAGGGAAACAAACCATAAGAGATTCTTTTATTGTTGTTGTTTGTGTTAATTTTTTAATATAATTTATTGTCAAGTTAGCTAACGTATAGTGTATACACTGTGCTCTTGGTTTCAGAGGTAGATTCCCATGATTCATCACTTCCATACAACACCCAGTACTCATCCTAACAAGTGCCCTCCTCAATGCCCATCACCCATTTTCCCCTCTCTCCCATGCCCTTATCAACCCTCAGTTTGTTCTTTGTATTTAAGAGTCTCTTATGGGTTTGCCTCCCTCTCTGTTTGAAACTTTTTTTTTCTCCTTCCCTTCCCCCATGGTCTTCTGTTAAGTTTCTCAAGTTCCACATTTGAGTGAAAACATATATCTATCTTTCTCCGACTGACTTATTTCACTTAGCATAATACCCTCCAGTTCCGTCCACATTGTTGCAAATGGCAGGATTTCATTCTTTCACATTGCCAAGTAGTATTCCATTGTATATATAAACCACATCTTCTTTATCCATTCATCAGTTGATAGACATTTGGACTTTTTCCATGATTTGGCTATTGTTTAAAGTGCTGCTATAAACATTGGGGTACAAGTGTCCCTGTGAATCAGCACTTACGTATCCTTTGGATAAATTCCTAGTAGTGTTGTTTCTGGGTCGTAATTTTATTTTTCATTTTTTGAGGAACCTCCACACTGTTTTCCAGAATGGCTGCACCAGTTTCCATTCCCACCAACAGTGCAAGAGGGTTCCTGTTTCTCCACAGCCTTGCCAACATCTATTTTTTCCTGAGTTGTTCATTTTAGCTACGCTGATGGTGTGAGGTGGTATCTCAATGTGGTTTTGATTTGTATTTCCCTGATTATGAGTGATGTTGAGTATCTTTTCATGTGTCTGTTGGCCATCTGGATGTCTTCTTTGGGAAAGTGTCTATTCATTTCTTTTGCCCATTTCTTCACTGGATTATTTGTTTTTCATGTTGTTGCATTTGGTAAGTTCTTTATAGATTTTGCATACTAACCCTTTATCCGATATGTCCTTGCAAATATCTTCTCCCATTCTGTCGGTTGCCTTTTAGTTTTATTATTTCCTTTACAGTGCAGAAGCTTTTTATCTTGATGAGGTCCCAATAGTTCATTTTTGCTTTTATTTCCCTTGCCTTCAGACATGTCGAGTAAAAAGTTGCTGTGGCCGAGATCAAATAGGTTGTTGCCTATTTTCTCTCTAGGGTTTTGATGGTTTCCTGTCTCACATTTAGGTCTTTTATCCATTTTGAGTTTATTTTTGTGTATGGTGTAAGAAAGTAGTCCAGTTTCATTCTTCTGCCTGTTGCTGTCCAGTTCTCCCACCACGCTGATGTCTCCTGCTTTGGTTTTCTTATTCAATATTACTTTGGCTATTCAGGGTCTTTTGTGGTTCCATATAAATTTTAGGATTGTTTGTCCTAGCTTTGAGAAGAATTCTGGTGCAATTTTGATTGGGATTGCATTGAATGTGTACATTGCTTTGGGTAGTATTGACATCTTAACAATATTTGTTCTTCCAATCCATGAGCTTTTCTTCCATATCTTTGTGTCTTCTTCAATTTCTTTTGTAAGTTTTCTATAGTTTTCAGCATACAGATCTTTTACATCTTTGGTTAGGTTTATTCCTAGGTATTTTCTGGTTCTTGGTTCAATTGTAAATGGGATCGATTTCTTGATTTCTCTTTCTCTTGCTTCATTATTGGTGTATAGAAATGCAACCAATTTCTGTACACTGATTTTGTATCCTGAGACTTTGTTGAATTCAAGTATCAGGTCTAGCAGCTTTTTGGTTGAGTCTTTCAGGTTTTCCAAGTAGAGTATCATGACATCTGCAAAAAGTGAAAATTTGACTCTTCTTTGCCAATTTGGATGCCTTTTATTTCATTTTGTTGTCTGATTGCTGAGGCTAGGACTTCCAACAACTTGTTAAACAACAGTGGTGAGAGTGAACATCCCTGTCGTGTTCCCGATCTCAGGGGGAAAGCTCTCAGTTTTTCCACATTGAGGATGATATTAGCTGTGGGCTTTTCACATATGGCTTTTACGATTTTAAGGTATGTTCCTTCTATCCCAACTTTCTTGAGGGTTTTTATTAAGAAAGGATGCTGTATTTTGTCAAATACTTTTTCTGCATCTATTTACAGGATTATGTGGTTCTTATCCTTTCTTCTATTAATGTGATGTATCACATTGATTGACTCGTGAGTATTGAACCATCCCTGCAGCCCAGGAATGAATTCCACTTGATCATGGTGAATAATACTTTTAATATACTGTTGAGTTCAATTTGCTTGTATCTTGTTAAGAATTTTTGCATCCACGTTCATCAGTGATACTGGCCTGTAATTCTCCGTTTTAGTGGGGTCTCTGTCTGATTTGGGAATCAAGGTAATGCTGACTTCATAGAATGAGTCCAGAAGCTTTCCTTCCATTTCTATTTTTTTGAACAGCTTGATAAGGATAGGTTTTAAGTATGCTTTAAATGTCTGGTAGAAGTCCCCTGGGAAGCCATCTGGCCCAGGACTTTTATTTGTTGGGAGATTTTTGATAACTGATTAAATTTCTTTGCTGGTTATGGGTCTGTTCAAATTTTCTATTTCTTCCCATTTGAGTTTTGGTAGTGTGTGGGTATCTAGGAATTTGTCCATTTCATCCAGGTTGTACAGTTTGTTGACAAATAATTTTTCATGGTATTCTCTAATAATTGTTTGTATTTCTCTGGTGTTGGTTGTGATCTCTCCTCTACCATTTGTGATTTTATCTATTTGGTTTCTCTCATTTCTCTTTTTGAGAAGTCCGGCTAGTGGTTTATCAATTTTGTTCATTTTTTTCAAAAAACCGGCTCTTAGATTCATTGATCTGTGCTACTGGTTTTTTGGATTCTATATTGTTTATTTCTTCTCTAATCTTTATTATTTCTCTTCTTCTGCTAGCTTTGGGGTTTCTTTGTTGTTCTGCTTCTAGTTCCTGTAGGTGTGTGGTTAGGTTTTGTATTTGGGATTTTTCTTGTTTCTTGAGATAGGCCTGGATTTCAATGTATTTTCCCCTTAGGACTGCTTTTGCTGCATCCCAAAGGGTTTGGACTTTCGTGTTTTCATTTTCATTTGCTTCCATATACTTTTTAATTTCTTCTTTAATTGTCTGGTTGACCCATTCATTCTTTAGTAGGATAGTCTTTAACCTCCATGCATTTGAAGGCTTTCCAAATTTTTTCTTGTGGTTGATTTCAAGCTTAATAGCGTTGTGATCTGAAAATATGCATGGTGTGATCTCACTTCTTTTATATTTATTGAGGGCTGTTTTGTGACCCAGTATGTGATCTATCTTGGAGAATGTTCAATGTGCGCCTGAGAAGAATGTGTATTCTGTTGCTTTGGGGTGAAAAGTTCTGAATATATCTGTCAAGTCCATCTGGTCCAGTGTATCATTCAAGGTCATTGTTTCTTCATTGATTTTCTGACTAGATGATCTGTCCATTGTTGTAAGTGGAGTATTAAAGTCCCCTGCAATGACCATATTCTTACTAATAAGATTGCTTACATTTGTGATTGATTTATATATTTGGGTTCTCTCAAGTTTGGGGCAGAAACATTTATAATTGTTATCTCTTCTTTTTTTAAAAAAATGTAATGTTTATTTATTTTTGACAGAGAGAGAGAGACAGAGCATGAGCGGGGGGAGGGGAAGAAAGAGAGGGAGACACAGTATCCGAAGCAGGCTCCAGGCTCTGAGCTGTCAGCACAAAGCCCAACATGGGGCTCAAACTCACAGACCACAAGATCATGACCTGAGCCAAAGTCGGACGCTTAACCAACTGAACCACCCAGGCGCCCCTAATTGTTATCTCTTCTTGATGGATAGACCCCATAATTGTGATATAATGCCCTTCTTCATCTCTTGTTACAGCCTTTAGTTTAAAATCTAGTGTGTCTGATAGAAGTATGGCTACTCCAGCTTGCTTTTGACTTCCAGTAGAATGATAGATGGTTCTCCATCCCCTCACTTTCAACCTGAAGGTGTCCTCAGGTCTAAAATGAGTCTCTCGTAGACAGTATATAGATGGATCTTTTTTTTTTTAATCCATTCTGAAACCCTATGTCTTTTGACTGGAGCATATAGTCCATATACATTCGGAGTATTATTGAAAGATACAGATTTAATATCATTGTGTTATCTGTAGGTTTCGTGCTTGTGGTGATGTCTCTGGTCCTTTGTAGTCTTTGCAGTGTTCCATTCACAGAGTCCCCCTTAGGATTTCTTGCAGTGATGGTTTAGTGGTCATGAACTCCTTCAGTTTTTGTCTGGGAAAGGCTTTATCTCTCCTATTCTGAATGACAACTTTGCTGGACAAAAGATTCTTGGCTATATATTTTTCCTATAAAGCACATTGAATATTTTCTGCCACTCCCTTCTGGCCTGCCAAGTTTCAGTGGACAGGTCTACTACTATCCTTATGTGTCTATCCTTGTAGGTTAAGACACGTTTGCCCCCAACTGCTTTCATAATCCTCTCTTTATCTTTGTACTTTGCCATTTTTCCTATGATGTGCCATGGAGAAGACCTATTCTTGTTAAATCTGAAGGGAGTTCTCTGTGCCTCCTGGATTTGAATGTCTGCCTCCTTCCCCAAATTAGGGAAGTTCTCAGCTATAATTTGTTCAAGTAAACTTTCTGCCCTTTTCTCTCTTTTCTTCTTCTTCTGGAACTCCTATGATATGAATTTTATTATGTTTCATTGAATCACTTAGTTCTGTAATTCTTCCCTTGTGGTCTAATATTTTCTTATCTTTTTCTCAGCTTCATCATTTTCCATAATTTTATCTTCTATTTCACTTATTCTCCCCTCTGCTTCCTCTATCCTTGCTGTCCAGTGCATCTAGTTTATTTTGCACGTCATTTACATTTCTTAATTTGTTGTGATTATTCCTTAGTTCCTTGATCTCTGCAGCAATAGATTCTCTACTGTCTTCTATGCTTTTCCTGAGCCCAGCTTAATCTTATGACTATTATTCTAAATTATTGCTCAGATATATTGTTTATATCTGTTTTGGGCAATTCTCTAGCTGTCATTTCTTCCTGGAATTTCTTTTGAGAATTATTCTGGTCATCATTTTGGCTAGTTTTCTGTCCCTTATGTGTTTTAATAGCTTATTATGTATCCTGCACCTTTGAGCACTATTATATTTAAAAGGGCTCATACACTGTCCAGGGCCTGGCTCTTCAGGAGGTGTTTTTGGAGTGTGTTGCATACTCTCTGTTGTTAAGACCCTGGTTGCTTTATCTCCCTACTCGTAGTGGTGGTTTAGGCCTTCCACCAGGTGTGTTTTGATTTGTTCATTGAAGTAACCCTGGAAAAAGTTTTAAAAAGGGGGTGGTGGTGGGAGAAACTTTATCCCATACAAAGAGAGAAATGACAGGAGTGGGGAAAAAGAAAAGGAAAAATAATTGACCAGGAAGAGAATTAGAGAAACTATATGGTATAACCCCGAGAGAGAGGGGAAAATAAAGAAGAAGGAGATACAGAAGATGAGTAAAAAGAATAGATTAAAAATGTCTGCTTAAACAAACCAACAACCAGAATAACCAGAATAGAGAAGGAAAGGAATAAGAGGAAGAAAAGGTATAAGGAAAAAAATTATATATATATAATATATATTTATTATAATATATATTATATATTTCCTTATATATATATATTCCCTTATATATATAATATATATATTATATATTTCCTTATAATATGTAAGGAAATATATACATTATATATATATTCATGTCCCAGTTCATGTCTCAGTTTATTTGTAAAGTTTATCATAAAAGATCCATAGAGGCCTATGATATAAACTAAGAATTGGCCAAGAATCAAATCAGCAAATACAAAACTGCTGGACCAATATCTGATATCTGAGTGCCTTAGAGCCAGTGATGCCTTAGAGCCAGTGGCTGTGCTGATCTGGAGGAGGGGCTCTCTGGTTCAGTCAGTGTCAATCTTGCTCCAGTAGATACACAGTTTCCAGGCACAGAGGGATGTGGTTTGGTGTAGGTGGGTCCCGCCTCCAATGTGGGCCCACTCTCCATTCCCCGAAGCTCCACCTTGTTGGTGATGAGGAGAAAAACGGCAATGTCCCAGTCTCCCTCTTCCCCCCACCAAACCACTCTGTTCAGGCCATCCTCACAGTGCTGTGTGGGCACAAGTGGGCCAGTTTGTTGATGTCTTAAAGGATCCTGCTCCACATGTCCCCCTTCCAGGGTAGAGCCACTCCGCCAGCCAACTGACAAAGGGCCTCTGGCTAGTGGGTGGCTGCAGGTTCTTTTGTGCTTGGAGACTGTATACCTTCTTCCCACAGCACCCAAGGGAGAAGACTGCTTTTTTCGACTGCAACTCTGAGCTGGTTACCAAGCCCAGGGTGTGCAAACAGGGTGAAGGAAGCCCCCCAGTTAGAAATTGGTTCTTTCTCTGTTTTTTTCCATTCCCTGGTGAGTGGTTTTCTTCTTGTCCAAATACAATCCTACACTTCCACAGCCTCTCTTTCTTCTTCCTTTTGTCTCTCCACAGAAGGGAATCCCTCCCCTCCTTACCTACACTGCCTGTTTTATCTTTCCCCATTAGTAATCACGCACCTATGGACCACCAAGTTGTTGTCCTGTGGGCCCCTGGAGATGTTTCTGTAACTCTGTAGCCTGAATTGCCAGTCTTCTGGCCTCAATACTGCTGTGTTTGAGGGACAAGGGAACTTCGACCCTCAAACTTCTCTGCCATGTTGACTCCTCAAGACTCTTAACAATAGAGAACAAACTGAAGGTTAATGGATGGAAGGTGGGTGGGGGATGGGTTAGATGGATGATGGGCATTAAGAAGGGCACTTGTTGGGATGAGAGCTGGGTGTCTTATGTAAGTGATGAATCACTGATTTGTACTCCTGAAAGCAATACTGCACTGTATGTTAAGTAACTTGAATTTAAATAAAAAGTTTAAAAGAAAATTAATTATTTAACCAATTAATTAATTAACTTTCTATTCCAAAGATCTCTTCATTCCAGCTGCTATAGAACTTCCCCATTCTTTATTACAGCCATGTGGATGCCACTAGATGGAAACATTAGGCAAAAACAATAATGTTATTATCCCCGTGAAATGGATGCTTCATGTCTGTTTATTTGTAAAGTTGATCATAAAAGATCCATAGAGGCCTATGATTCTTTAATTATGTGTAATGGAAGTTTGCTTTATAAAAGGAACACTTAAATGTGTTTCTGGTAAAGAAGCCTTTTGTATTGTAATTAATTCATTTCTAAATTGTGTTCAGAAAGTTGTATTGTGAATTCTCTTAAGGGAGCGTTTGGAGAGGGCTGTCTATAATTAGGTAGAGGGTACTACATAAAAACTACTGTATACAATACCACTGCACAGATTGTTTGTGTTTTTGCTTTTTCCGTGTCAGCAGGAAAAGTGGCAAAAAAAAAAAAAAAACTTCTGACTCCCTAAAGATAGCCTCTAAGCACCCAATGAAAACATCAGAATTATGTGTTGTTAGAATTCACAATGACAGGGGCGCCTGGGTGGCTCAGTCGGTTAAGCGTCTGACTTCGGCTCAGGTCATGATCTCGCAGTCTGTGAGTTTGAGCCCCACATCGGGCTCTGTGCTGACAGCTCAGAGCCTGGAGCCTGCTTTGGATTCTGTGTCTCACTCTCTGTCTCTGCCCCTCCCCTGTTCACGCTCTGTCTCTCTCTGTCTCAAAAATAAATAAAACATTTTAAAAAATTAAAAAAAAAAAAGAATTCACAATGACAGATAATGAAAGGGCCACTTGACAAAATTCGTAAAATGGAAGTAGAGAATTTTACCCAGTTCAGGAGACAGGAGAACAAGGGTGATATAGATGGGATTATCTGGAAAAATTCAGTCCAATTAGAATCTACCTTGTACAATTGGGGAGCTGCAGAAGAATGGGTATTGGAGAGATGACTACATATGGAATCCTATATGTACTTGATTTGAATAAAAAGTCTTCTCTTATTTAAACCACAACATCTCAGTTCCCATAGAGTATTAGTCCCAAAATTTTGCAAAGGGAGGCAGTAACGTCAGATTTTAAGGGTAAGAAGTGAAGAAATCTTGAGCTAGATCTTCTGACTTCCAAATTGCAACTCATGTGACTTCTCTTTAAAAGTGCTTGTTGGAAATAAGTCAGTCACATGACAAACCATACCATATGATTTCACTCATGTGTGGAATTTAAGAAACAAAACAAACGAGCAAAGGAGAAGAGAGAGAGAGAAACAGACTCCTAACTATAGAGAACAAACTGATGGTTACCAGAGGGGAGGTCAGTGGGGGATGGCTGAAATAGGTGATGGGGATTAAGGACAGTACTTGTGATGAGCACCAGGTAATATATGGAATTGCTGAGTCACTATATTGTACACTTGAAACTAACACTACACTGTACGTTAATGGACTGGAATTTAAATAAAACTTAAATAATTAAATAAAAGTACTTGTAAACCCGTGTGTCTGTATAGTACTTGAAAACTTTTTTATTATATAAGTTATGGTTACTGTAGAAAATTCTGAAAAAAATAAAATAAGAAGACAGATAGATAGATAGATGGAAAGATGGATAGATAGATAAAAAATGGCATAATCTCAGTTTCACAAAATACCCCCTGACAACATAATGGATCTCCTTTCAGATATTTTTCTGTGTCTCTAATATACAAACATGATCGGGGCACCTGGGTGGCTCAGTCAATTAAGTGCCCGACTCGATTTCAGCTCAGGTCATGACCTCACAGTTCATGGGTTCAAGCATTGGGATCTGCACTGACAGTATAGAGCCTGCTTGGGATTCTCTCTCTCTCCCTCTCTCTCTGCCCCTGCCCTGCTTTTGTGTGTTCTCTCTCTCTCTCAAAATAAATAAACTGTATACAAGCATGTTCATGTGAGTACATCTTGTGAGTGTATCACCAGAAAGAAAGTCTCACTCATAAACAATTAGGAACATCATGAACACAAAGGGATCTAGGAGAAGGTACAAAACATTTCCTTTTTTAAAAAATATATTTTTTAATATTTATTCATTTTTGAGAGAGAGAGAGAGAGATAGACAGAGCATGAGCAGGGGAGGGGCAGAAAGCAAGAGAGACACAGAATCCGAAGCAGGCTCCAGGCTCTGAGCTGTCAGCACAGAGCCCGATGCAGGGCTTGAACTCATGAACTCTGAAATCATAACCTGAGCTGAAGTCGGACGCTCAACTGATTGAGCCACCTGGGCGCCCCACAAAACATGTCTTTATACCTAAATATATATAGACTGCCTACCAGTTTGTAGACTTTACCTCAGACGAAAGTCCTCTTATTTTTATTTTACTTTTATGTTTGTGGTCTCAGTACACTCATTTGCATCAGGTTGCTTTCAGCATTGCCCTCCCCACCCCAGCACTGAGAGGGTTACTTCAGACCAAAGATCCTGGGCATCCCTGGAGGGAACCCCAGATCCTTCGGGGTCTTTGGGATAATGATCCTTTTACAAGACAAATGATTTTCTCCGTTGCTACAGAACACCTCTCATGCTGATCTTAATGCTGTTCTGATGCCAATAAACCCTTCTTCTCTCACCAGCTGACAGAAAACCCAACTAACTAGCTTAAACTATGAAGTCAGTTTATTGACTGACATTATTGAAAAGTTTAGCTTCAGGCAGACTTGACTCAATGGCCTCAGTGAGGTCACTGGGGACCTACTTCTAGCTGCCTCCATTTTTGGCTCCTTCCTCAGATTCTAGATGGTGTCCCTCCACTGCACCTGCAGAGCACATGGCCACATACCAAGAATGTCTCTTGGCTGTTCTCACACAGGTCCAGTGATTCACATTCCCTCAAAGGCTCACATTGGGTCACCAACTCATTCCTGAACTCTCTGTGTCCACAGGGTCACAAAGGACTAATTGGGTTGAGCCTGGGTCACATCCCCAAACCTTGTGTTCTCAAAGTGAAAGAAGGTGGTTCCCCTAAAGAAAAAGTGTGGTGCATTCCAAAAGGGAAAATGGATGCTGAGCAGCCAAAGAAAATGTCCAGTACAGACACTCGCCCAGAAAGAGGCGGTGTGGAGAGCTGGGAAAAGGAAACCTACCTTCCAAATGAGCATGGTTCTTTTTCTTGCAAAAAAAAAAAACCCCGGCATTTTACTAATCAAGTGCTTTTGAACTTACAAGGACATGCTCTTCACAATGCTGGGAAGATGATAAAGAGCTTTCATGTTTATAGACAGTTTTTATATTTAGCGACTATAGATGGATGCCAGTGACATTAAGCTGAAGGTCACTCTCAAACCAAGGCAAGAAGCAGTTTAGAGCCCTCTCCAGTGCGCACAGCATAGAAAACCATGGCCCAGCAAGGACAAGTCAGCATTCTGAGATATCGCAACACTTACTCAGCAAGTAACTCCAGAGGGAAGTTAACGCTGCCCCTGCCCACATAACCAAACTCTTCAGAACAGAGGAAGTGGGGAGCGGTGCAAAATAATGTACCCTTAATAACTCAGCGAGACTCCCGGTGACGAAACTGAGAAATGAAAGGGGGGTCTACCGTCAAGAAAATTCCATTGAACTCTGTGTGAGTCACTGTGGGAGTTCCTACCTGCGGTCTCCTCATGAAAATGCAGATCCCACTACTTCCTCCAGAGACCACTCTGGTGTGGGGAGCTGTATGAATGGTCACTCATCCTGAGAACGTCTCCAGTGTGGTGCCACTTCTTTCTAGTCTTTAATTATTAGTCTTTTACTTCAGGTGCAGATTGTCAAGCTAATTGAACTCTTCAGTTCAAGCCACATACTCCTTATCAATCCCATGAGGTCTCTTTCTTCTTTTTTTTTTCCTCCCTCCCCTCCCCTCCCCTCCCCTCCCCTCCCCTCCCTTTCCCCTCCCCTCCCCTTCTTCCCCTCTCCCCTCCCCTCCCCTTCTCCTACTTTCCCTCTTGGTCCCTGACCTACTTTGTCATTTTTCTGTTTTCATAGGCATCCACTTTACAGGACTGTGGGTGAGAAGTTTTCCAAAGCGCTTACTCCACTTTACATTCTCACTGCCAGGGAGAACTCTTACGATGATCCATATCTTTGCCAGTAACAGTTCCGTCAGAATTTTTAATTTTTTCCAAGACAATGGGTGCATGATGATGTCACAACATGGCTTTGAGGTTAAACTGCTGTCTGGTGGAAAATATGACAGATATATAAAACATTGCACATATAAATTTATAGGGTACAGATGTTTATAAAGCAAACACTCAACCAGGACTCAAAACAAAAGGGAAAACACTCTCAATCTCCTCAAGTCCTGCTGACACCCGCTCCGAGCTCGTATGTCTTTTCCTGATCACAAAATCTTCCTCCTCTCCTACAGATAATTACTATTCTAAACCTTGCAATAATCATTTGGTTTATTTTGCAGTTTTGCCACCTGTGTTTTCATTCCAAAATTATATGTATGGTTTTGCTTGTTTTTTAACATCATATGAATGATATCACATCATCTGCAAGTTTTTGTGTTTTGCTTCTTTCACTCAACAATGTATTTGTGAGGTTCGTTCATGCTGTTGTGTATTCCTATGGGTTGTTTATTACTGGATATTTTTCTGGGAATGGATATGTCCCAAATTATATGTTCATTTTTTGGGAGCACCTGGATGGCTTAGTTGGTTAAGCATCTGACTTTGTCTCAGGTCATGATCTCACGGTTCATGAGCTCAAGGCCCACGTTGGGCTCTGTGCTGACAGCTCAGAGCCTGAAGCCTGCTTCCGATTCTGTGTTTCCCTCTCTCTCTGCCCTTCTCTTACTTGCATTCTCTCTCTCTCTCTCTCTCTGTTTCTCTCCCTCTCAAAAAATAAATAAAAACATAAAAAAATTATTTGTTCATTTTATTTTAGATGAGCACTTCATCTTCTGTTTCAGTTATCACTAACAATGCCACCCTGGACATTCTCGTACTCAAATCCTGATGCACACATACAGAACCTTCTCTGGAGTATATTTCTGAGTGGAATTACTGGGTAAGAGGGGATATACATTTTGGACCTTATTAGATGCCTGTTTCCCAAGACATCTCCAAGCAGTATATAAGAATTTATCTTATTATGCATCCTCACCAACACTTAGCATTGCCAGATTTTTTTTTCCCCCAAACTGCTAAAGGATATGATAGCTTCTCACTGTGGCTTTAATTTGCATTTTCTTCTTTACTAGAGAGGTTAATAAAGTACCTTTTCTTTTGTTTGTGAACCATTTGGATTTGGAGAGTGCTAAGAGGACAAATATTTATTTTGCCCATTTTTCTGTTGGGTTTCTCAATTTTTTGCCTATCAATTTATATGAATAATTTACATATTTTGGATACCAGTCCTCCTGATTTAATCTGTTATAAATAAATATCTGTTATAAATAAATATTCCCACCTTGTGGAATAAATTTGGCCTCTTTACAATATTGAGTGTTCCAGTCCATAAACATGTCTTATCTATCTAGATTTTCTTTAATTTTCCCCTTAATAAAATTTTTAACTTTTCTCCATAGAGGTCTTCAACTGGTACCTTGATTTTCTTCTAGGTACTTTATATTATTGATGCTTTTTTACATAGTATCTTATTTTTAAGTTTTTATGTTGTTTGTTTCTGGTATTCTGAAATGCACTCTATTTTAGAATGTTTTTTTTTCCTCCAACCAGTAAATTCTCTTATTAATAAATTATCTATAGATTATATTGCATTTTCTGTATAGTCATATTTCTTGCAAATAATGACAGTTTAGTGTCTTCATTTTCAATCCTACATTATTTTCCTTGCCATGCTGGATAGGGAATCTAGTTCAAATTTAACAGAAATTTTGATAGCAGGCATCCTGTTTCATTCTAGCTCTTAAAGAAAAGGTTTCAGCTTCCACCTTGGGTATGTATTATGGTGTAGTTTTATGGAGCGACTGTTTATTACGTTGGCGAAGTTCTCCTCCATTCCTAAATATCCAAGAGACTTTTTTTCTTTTTTCGTGAATGGATATTAAATTTTATAAATGCCTTTTGTGCATCAGTTGAGAAGATTCAGTGATTTTTCTCCTTTAATCTACTATTGTGTCAAACTACATTAATTTTCTATTCTACATTCCTAAAATAAACATTACTTTTTTATTTTTGCATATTTCTAGGTTGAATGTACTGATATTTTATGCTATTCTTATAAAATGTTCCCCTTATCTATTCTCTGAAAGAGTCTGTATAAAATAAGTTTGTTTTGATTTGTTTTGTTTTTCTGGCAATGGTTGATAGAACTTGCCAACAAAGCTATTTGAACTTAAATTTTATGAGATTTTGACTACTGGTTTCTTTTTTAAAAAATCATTAAGATTTTTTTCTATTCAAGTTTTCTATTCATAAACAAAATTGGTAATTTTATAAGAATTTGTCCATTTTGTCTAGATTTTCACATCTAGTATTTTCGCATTATTTCATACTGTTTATAAAATCTACAGGAATTCTTTTTCATTTCTGCTATTATTTGTGCCTTCCTCTTTTTTATTTTTATCACTTTCTCCTAAAGGAGCAGTGGCTTAGAGCCCAGGCTCATGCACCACTCAAGCAGGCACCACCTCAGCCCTCCCAGATCAGATACTTCTGCACAGATTGATTAGCAAGCCTGAGACCTAATGGACTATGTTGCTTGGGGACAAACGAGTTTCAGAAAGAATTGGAATGGGTCTTCTCTTTCACTTTCTACATTAACACTACCTACCCTAGGAGATGGGTGCTAGAATTATCATAGTTAAGAAAATTGAGTGTCAACCAAGGCTACAGAGCTAGTAAATAGTAGAGCCCCAAATTCTACCATGCCTTGCTCATTCTCTTCTCTTTTAAACCTGAATTTTAATTTTCTCATTGCTAGTTGAAATGTCCTTAGTGTATAGTAAGTTACATTCTTCAGTCTCAATTTATTCACCCGTAAGATCATTTTTATTTTTCCAATTTGGCTATCCACTGTTAGACACAAATATGAACTCAGACTACACATCTTAACCTGATTTTATCATATCCAGAATATCTTTCCATGTCAGTATTCTCATTCTTAACAGTTCCTAATAGTTGCATGGTATTCATAGCAGATCCTCATGTTGGTCGAATGAATGAATGAATGAATGAATGGGAAAGTCAATATAAGAGGCAAAAGACATCTTTCCTTGTAGTTCTGATACAATGCATTCCTGATCAGCCCAGCCATACACCTCCCCACCTGAGTCCCATCCTTTGAATGTCTTCCCTTATTCCAAACCTAGTGGTAGACAGGGAACCAGCAGCTTCACAGACCTTGGTCTTGTGTGTTAAGCAAATGTAAGAAACATCTTGTCATCATTCACTCAGTGCTAACCAACAGTGCCTGAGGCCTTCCCCAGGTCTTGTCCAGGAGAGCAAGGCTCTGAATACAAGACTTGTATTCACAACATAATACTGATTATTTTGAAAAATTCACACCCTGTTCTCTCCATGAGAAAAGATTTTGTAGGCCAGAGGCACAGGCAACGAGTTTCACTTGTTGAATTAAAAACAAACTCAGTATCATTAGCAGCACTGAGCATCTCTAGCTTTCTCCATGGTTGCAGCTTCTGAACTCAAGGGAAGAGTGCCACTTACTGTTAGACTCATTGCATTGCAATTGAGAACAGTTCTTCAATCTGAATCTAAATGCCACGTGAAGACAAAAGTCTTATCAGGGAAGATATTAACTGACCTTGGATAGATTCCTAAATACCAGAAATTGTGCCAAGTGGTTTGTAGCCATAATCTTATTTAGGCCTTAGAATAATTCTATAATTTTTATTTCTGTGATTTTTTGTGGTTTTGTGCACACACTCCAGGGTTTTGAATCCAACCACCCAGATCATAGCCCATAGGCCAAATTCAGTCAGTGGCCTGTTTTTGTACAGGCCACAAGCTAAGGATTATTTTATATGTTTAAATGGTTTTTAAAAATCAAAAGAATGTTTCATAACGTGAAAATTATTAAATTCCAAGTTTCAGTGCCTATAAAGTTGTATTGGAACATAGCCACACTCATTTACTCAGGTATGGTCTATGGCTGCTTTTGTACCACAATAATTCAGTAGTTGTGACAGACCTTACAGTCTTCAATGGCTGAAGTACTTACTAACCGGTGTTTACAGAAAAAGTTTGTCAACCCTGACCCAGATTCTAATTTAGATACACCACCTGGGCAAGCCACAAAACTGATCCTCAGTTTCATAAAGTGGCAGAATACCTGCCAAGAGTGGTTTTTATGGAACATTAGCCCTATAAGCACAGTATCTCCTTAAGATACCTACGGAGGTCTAAGACATAAATGCCTTAACACTAATTTCCATCTACAGATCTGTTCCTCCCTCAGCCCAGGATCGTGTAGTCTCTGAGAGTATGGACTTTAGGATCAAAATATGGGATTCCATTCTAGGATCCACGATGACTTATTAATTATATGATGCAGTAGGAAGGTGCTAAAGTATGGAGGTTGAGTGTTTAGGTTTTGAAACTAGGTTTCAATCCTGGTTCTGCTACCCGCTAGCTTGGTGACCTTGGGTAAATTACATAAGCTCTCTGAACCTCTGCTTCCTCATCTGTAATGGATATAAAAATCATACTGATGTTTTCACTCTTATGTGGATCCTGAGAAACTTAACAGAAACCCATGGGGGAGGGGAAGAAAAAAAAAAAAAAAAAGAGGTTAGAGTGGGAGAAAGCCAAAGCATGAGAGACTCTTAAAAACTGAGAACTGAGGGTTGATGGGGGTGGGAGGGAGGGGAGGGTGGGTGATGGGTATTGAGGAGGGCACCTTTTGGGATGAGCACTGGGTATTGTATGGAAACCAATTTGACAATAAATTTCATATACTGAAAAAAAAAATCATACTGATTTCATTGGGATGTTGCGAGAATAAAATGAATATATGTACGTAAAGTGATTAGAGCAGTGTTAGCAAAGATCTCTCAACAGTTGTTATTGATTTCCATTCTTATTTAGGGAAAAACAAACTCCTTCCCTTTACCTAAAGCCTATAATCTGCCCTCCATGTGCTTCTCCAGCTCCAAACTCTTCCCTATGCTGCAGGCATTAATAGCCTTTTTCACCCAAATCATGCTTTGTATTTCCTCATGAGACACTTCTATTTGGTGTTCCCAGTGACCTCAGAATCTAGCACAGACCTTTTCTCAGAAACACAGCACAACACAGTTGAAGCTTCCTTCCAAAGCCCTTAACAAATGTGCACATGTAAACATAATTTGAAAAGATAACATGGACAACGAATTTTTAGCAAGCAATAGGAATAAAATTAGAAGATTCTTCTGAGTGTTGTAATGGCCAGAAAGTTAAAACACATTTGTTTTCTTGCTCATCTTTCATTTTCCTCCCCACTCTCCATTTCCCTAGTAACTAGACCAATGTCAGGGAGAGGGTCACATTTTTCACTAAATGAAGACAATTAACAAATGATGGGGAGGAGAGGGATTGGGAATATAAATTAACACAACCTATTTATTTTTTTCCCTTTATTTTCAAATTTTTACTTAAATTCTATTTAGTTAAGATACAACCTGTTTATTTTTATCAAAAACTTACATGTGCTCAATTTGTAGTGGGTATCTACAGTATGATCAACTCAGCACCTCCTTTCTCAAGAGGTAGACTATCTTCCATACGTGGACATCTTGGGGACTGCCAAATTCTTACAGGATTCAGGCCCCAGCTGGGATCAGGAATGCCACTCCTAATTCCCTCTCTGGACTGGTTAATTAGTCCTCCTTTTTTCAGGCAGTGGGGCAGAAAGACTTAACACTTGGGAACTGTTAGCAGCCATGTTTTCCATCCATTCATAAAAAGGCTGGTTTGTAAAGAAAATGAAACTAACAGAAAGAAACCATACAGGAGAAATAATGAAGGGATCTGAATGGAGTTTGAGTCAGATGCTCTGGACCCCTTCCTAGTCCTGTTAATAGTTTGGATGGTCAATTTATCCTTTCATCATACAACAGCACAGTTATCATTTCAAAAGTTTGTCTTTTTGCTTCAACTAGCTAGAGCAGAGTACAAATACAATATTCCTTTAGCCCACTACACGGTCAAGTCATCTAGATTTCTTTTTTTAAGAATTTTTTTTTTAATTTTTTTTTTCAACGTTTATTTATTTTTTTGGGGACAGAGAGAGACAGAGGATGAACGGGGGAGGGGCGGAGAGAGAGGGAGACACAGAATCGGAAACAGGCTCCAGGCTCTGAGCCATCAGCCCAGAGCCTGACGCGGGGCTCGAACTCACGGACCGCGAGATCGTGACCTGGCTGAAGTCGGACGCTTAACCGACTGCGCCACCCAGGCGCCCCTAGATTTCTTAAAACCAGTGCCCAAGGCCCACTCCAGAACAATGAAATCAGAATCTCTGTGGTCTGGACATCAGTAATTTCAAGAAGTGCCAGGCTATCGCAGATATCTCACTTTGAGGAATCAGTCTATCAGGAATATTCATTATAACTAGGAATGCAGAGATATATTTTGACCCTCACAAGATTGAAAGACTATATTAACTTTTAACCTTGTAACAGTTATCAGATCACGACTGCTCCATCATCTCATTGTAATTGCAGTTCACATTAGAACTCTAATTTAAGAGTTTTGGTCAGGTGCCACCTAGACCTGCAAGATCAGATCCTCCAAAGTCAGAATTTAAGATTCCTCATGGAATTTTAATCCCTAATCCTCCCTAAACACACACACACACACACACACACACCCTCATACAAATGATGTTGTGACTCTTGTAATGTTATGAGACTCATTTAGTTTTTCCATGCAAACAATTGCAAAGCAAGCCAAAATTGGTTTAGTACCTCTTGGCCCAACATCTGCAAGGTTAACAAAAGGTTGAGGTCAAAGGAAGATTTCTTTGGAGAGTTGCTCAAGTGTTATGCACTTCAATTTAAGCTTTAAAGAGCCTGGACTGTGTTCCCTGAGCCCAAACATCTATACCAAACACATAACAGGAAAAAAAAAAAAAAATTAGACTGGCCAACTAGCTGCCTAACAGAGAAGTATCTATTTGGCAATAGTCTACATTCCCAAGATTTTTAAAGAAAAAGATGCATGAATGTTTCACATACAGAATAGGCCTGTGGCTACATTAAACTGGACTTTGCCAGTTCTAGAACTAGAAACCTTCATAGAGCAAATCCCTGAAGCGTGATATACTGGAAACCAAGAACTGAGGAAAGACCCAAAGGGGACACCTGGGAAAAAGCACTACCTTTATCAGTGATTCTTAAGCTTGAGTGTGTATGAGAACCTGAGAGCTTTTTAGACCACAGCTTTTTGGACCCTACCCATGGAGTTTGATTTAGTAGATTTAGGGTGAGGCCTGAGAATCTGCATTTCTAACAAGTACCCAAGTGATGTAATGCTGCTAGACAACACTTTGAGAACCACTGGCCTACATAAAAAGAAAGACCAGCAGAGAACTTCAGAAACAAAGAAGATTCTCCACCAAGCCCCTGGTGGAAGAGAGGGTGGAGGGCAGAAAAGTGCAGAAATAAAATTTCAGTGCTCAAAACAAGCTGACTTCTTGCTCCTGGTCAAATCAACTAGGGTGGGTGGGTGGATAATAAAAGAAGGGCTTAGTCTTAGTCACTCAAAGACCCAACTGACTGAACCTTTATCATCTTCAAGTGGCTTCCACAGTCATCCTAGGTGCAGCCATCCAACCAGCAGATGAGAAGGGAATGGAGGAACACGCCAAGAAATTTTTATGGAAATGGCCTGAATTCTTGTATCCATAATCCATTGCTAAGAACTTAGTCCCATGTGTAGACCCAAGAGGAGTGAAAAAATGTAGACCCTGGCAGGCAGCCACATCTTAAGGGAACAAGAATCTCCAGCACACAATCCAATAGTCTCTGCTATCAAATCCCCTTCCCAATGCAGGCTTCCAGCCTTATCAAGTCTTGAGCATAGCTTTAAGGAAAATGCATAGCTAATTAGACATTTACAAAAATGAATGTTTGTAACTAAAAGTGATCAAAGAATTTATTATCTGAGTAGAAAAAAATTATGAGACCTATCCAGGGTAGGGTCAAGTAGCTCAGATAGTGTGTTTACAGAAGCAGTAGAGAGGAAACACAAAACTGTTTTATAACTCTATGGGATTCCTCTCTTTTAGCATGTTATACTACTTTTTTAGAGATTAAGTAAAATAAATCTAAAGATTTCAGAATTTCACATTTATTCAGCTTGTTATCCTTTATTTATCGATCATTCTTAAAGCAAATGACAAATCTACTTTTCAAAGATGAAGGCCTGCTATTACTGAGGATATCTCCAACATTCTATGCAACTCCAAAACCAGGAATGTTTCACACAACTGCAGCACTCTGCTTTTTAAGGCGATTACCCTTAATGTATGCATACTCATTTGCCTATGTTTGTCATAAAGTGAAATGGCCTGTGACATCTCATGATTGATAAGGCTGGAGTCAAGCCATTTACATGACTTCTAGATATACCTCTTTTAAGACTCTCCAAGAGCAAATTAACCAATATACGCCATTTACTGAAAAGGGAAAAGAAAAAAAGAAGAAACGTCCTTCATGGTCTTTCATTCATTTCATCAATGAGGACACACAAGGCAGCATCTTTCTCTATAATCTGGTCTCTCCTATGACCTGAATTTTCTCTTTGCTGTTCATTCTGTCCAGTACAATTGTTGCTATCATCAGCATCCATTGGTTCAGTTTTTACTCTCATCCCTGCTTCTGAATGGGGCAAATCATCAGGCAAAGAAGCCAAGCAATTCTGAATCATCTCAATGACTCGCTCCAAGTGCTTTTGAAACCGTTCAGCTGTTTCAAGGCGTTGACGTTTCTGCACCTCCATCATGACTCTCAATGTTTCTCTTGCTTGGTGGGGTCGGTATTCATTTATGAGATGATGCACATGCACAAAAAGCAGCTTAAGATCTTCTAGCTTCTCTTCTCGTTTTATACTCCCAGGGCTTCTTATCAAGATATCTAAGAGGTCTAAGAAATTAATAAGAATAGACATATTGAGTTTTCTCAGTTCTTTCTTGTGATCAAACTGCATAGGATGAAGTCGTTCGATGCCCTGACTTTCTAAAGGGCGAATGATAAGATCATCACATTGGAACTGATTGCCAAACATCATATAACTGTCTTTTATTGGAGGTGGAGGCTTGGGAGCTAGGCCTTCCTGAATATTTTCATCTGTATATTCCTTGATGTACTGCATTGGAGGTGGCGGAAGGGCACTCACTTGTTGTGGCTCACCCATTGCGGAAGATCAAAAATCTATGGAAATAAACCAAAAATTTAGAGTAGAGCTACAAAACAAACCTGTCACATTGTATACTACAGAGTATTTTCCTTTTTTTTCCTTGGCAGTTTGGGGCCCAGGACAAAATGATCTCCTTAGTTTCTAGAACAACAGGGTAAGACTGCCATCTTTTTCTAATTAGCATTATATCTTCAATCATCCGATAATTTTTCTTTCTTTGCTTAAGGTTTTCATCAGCACAAAAAATGTGTAGTATATTTTCATCTTTAAATAAAATCTGGATTCCTCACCAGTTATTCCATTTCTCTACTCCTCTCTACAGCCAAATTACACACGCTGCATATTCATTTTTGTCATTATCCAATTTGGCCTCAACCTACTAACTCCACAAAAACCATTCATCAAGGTCATCAGCAATCACCAAACAAGCAAATCCAATGGATATTTTTCAAAGGTGATTTTACTCAATGATTCTTCAGCATTTTGTTCTTTTTCACCACACTTCCCTTCTCCCTTGGCTTCTGTGAGCCTACATTTATGTTTCTCTCCTACCTCACTGGCCACTCCCCGTCTAGCTCCTTCACTGCCTCTACTCCACCCAAATTTTAATGTTGGCATGCCTCAGAGGGTTGCTCTGGGGCCCTCTTCTCACTCTAAACTAGGGCATCACAAACTCAAGTGCCGAAGGGAAAAGGCAAGCAACGAAAACAGTGAAGCACTCTGGGGCAAGGATTCAGATGAATTAAGTACATGTATGCCAGCCAGATCTTAAAGCCTCCAGCCATTAGATTTCATGTGGGAATGAAAAATCATTGTTCCTCAGTTTCCTGATTTCTGAAACGAGGGCAAAAATCCAGATTTTATGCAGAATGTCTCGATTTTTAAATAGTGGTAACTAAGTCCAGAAATTGTCAAGTTCTGTGGGGTCAAAAAGAATTTATCTACAACAATCTTTGTGGTCTGCAGTTTTAGACCTCTGCTTTACAGTCTCCCTTGCGTAATCTCAGTCAATTCTACAGCCTTAAACACCAATTCTATCACTGGTTCTCAACCAAGGTCAATTTTGCCCACTAGGAGACATATGGCAAAATCTGGAGACATTTTTACTTGTCACAACTGGGGGATAGAGTGCTACTGGCATCTAATGGGTAGAGGCCAGGGATGCTGCTAAACCCTTACATGACAGCCCCCAACAAAGAACTATCCATCCCCAAATATCAATATATTGTGCCAAAGTGGAGAAACCCTGGTCTATGATTTAGGACTCTGTACTTTCTACCTCCAATGGAGACTGCCTCAGTTTCTTCTGAATGTCTCATAAAGCATTCAAAAAAAGAATTACCTCCTCTCCTTCCCATCACAAATTTATCAAGTCCTGCTGATTCCACACCTTCACTATCTCAAATTCATCAGTTCTGGCCAAACCACCATTCCTTCTTGCCAGGGATATAATGCCTTCCCCCAAGGATCCTTCCGCTTTCACTACTGTTCTTCCACATAATAGCCAGTATTAATTGTTTTCATCCCACATGCCTTCTCCTTCACTATATCCTAGCAGAACTGTCTTTAATCTACTATTTTTACACTATTCTTTAACTATACTATACTATTAACTATAACCTCTTCTTTCAGTCTTTCCACATGCTTTTCTTCCTGCTTCAGGCAGTAGCTTAAAATGTCACCTCTAAAGAAAAGCTTACTTAATTATTCATCAAAAGCAGATCCTACCTTCTTTTATTCTCTGAACCGGTATTTGATTTCTCTCCCTGAGCAAACTACAAGCTCCATAAGAGGAAGGACTCTCTATCATAGTTCTATATCCACAACCTTGTACACAGAAGTTTCATAAGCATTTGTTGAGCAGCTTCATCCATTTCAAGACAACTCCAAATCAATGGGAATTTGGAAGTAGGTACAAACATCTTTAATGTGTATTCACTCTTTTGGTTGTTTACGGTTTGTCTGATATAGGACAATGAGTATCCAGGGATGATGATTATGACAACAGATAATATATGAGACATACTACGTGCCAGATAGTTATAAGTACTTTTCTCGTGGTTGTGAGAAAAGCTGCTTCCGTTTTGGAGAGGAGACAATTGTGGCTCAGAAAGGTTGGACCACTTGTATAACGTCACCAAGTAGTAGAGGAAGGATCCAGAACCTAAAGACTTCAAACAGTACACCATACTATCTTTCTTTTTTTTTTTTTTTTTTTTTTTTTTCCCAACGTTTATTTATTTTTGGGACAGAGAGAGACAGAGCATGAACGGGGGAGGGGCAGAGAGAGAGGGAAACACAGAATCGGAAACAGGCTCCAGGCTCTGAGCCATCAGCCCAGAGCCCGACGCGGGGCTCGAACTCACGGACCGCGAGATCGTGACCTGGCTGAAGTCGGACGCTTAACCGACTGCGCCACCCAGGCGCCCCACCATACTATCTTTCAATGATAAACAAAAAACACTACCTCCATTATAGTGTTGCTTACAATCTATCAAGGAAAATAGATTTAAAAAAAAAAAAAACTCAATAACTAACTACAAGTTTTAAGGCTACTACAAAAGACCAACAGATCACACTACCAAAAAATAAATCTAAAAATTCCACACTGGAAAATATATCATAAGCAAAATTAAAAAATAATCCCATTCTTCTGGGAGAAAAACACAAGTCTAAAAAGGAGCAAATACTAGCAATTTTATTTTGACTTTTTAAAAACATATTTTCTCTGACTCCACCCCCACTAGAAGGAAAGCATTAGGACTTTAGGAACTGCCTGTCTTGTTCACAGCTCTACCCTCCAGCACTACAAGACCCTCAATAAAAGTCCAATGAATGAGATTTTTCAAAACCTGTGTTTTTTAAAAAACAGAAAAATAGACAAAAGAGGACAAGGAAAATGCAAATGCCGAATAAAGACAGGAAAGTATTCAGACTAGTACACTTTTAGAAGCAAATTTTAAGAATTTTCATCTAACAGACTATGAAGATTTCAAATAACCCATCGTTCAACAAATATCAGAACACCTTCTATGTTACAGCCACTGGCTTCCACAGAGGTCATACTCTCCTTTCTCTCATTTTCTTCAGTGCCATCCCAGTTTTAGAAGCAGCTCTTAGCTATTCTGGCCCCAGCGAAACCTGTTGGGGTGGAGGGGACCCACCTCAGTTCTCATAGAAGCCATCTTCACAACCACCACATAACACTCGTGGCTGGTGGGCCAGTACCACCCAAGAGAATATGGGGCAATTCTCATACACAAGTAACAGGAAACATACACATTTGGAACTTAATTTGGCAGTATCAAAATTTTAAATGCTGATATTCTCTGAAGCAACAATTCTACTTCTAAAAATTTATTCTACGCAAATATTGGCACAAGTACATAAACTTGTGTGTTAAGGGTGTTTAATGCAGCACTGTTTGAAGAGTATAATCCATGACTTCATCAATATGAGCGGTGGATAAGATATTCCTATGTAATATAAGACAGCCCTAAAGGAAAAAGGGGTGAAACTACACGGGCTTGGAAGGTTATAAACACTGTGTCTAAACACTGTGTACTGGGGGCGCCTGGGTGGCTCAGTCGGTTAAACATCCAATTTCGGCTCAGGTCATGATCTTGCGGTTTGTGACTTCGAGCCCCGCGTGGGGCTCTGTGCTGACAGCTCAGAGCCTGGAGCCTGTTTTGGATTCTATGTCTCCCTCTCTCTCTCTGCCCCTCCCCTGCTCATGCTGTCTCTCTCTCTCTCTCTCTCAAAAATAAACTTAAAAAAATACAATAAAACAAAAGACACTGTGTACTGTTTCACTTACAACACATGATAGCTGCAAACAGTAATAATCAACTTTTTAAAAACAAATATAAATTCAGACTTACAGAACGTTGTGTGAAAAGTACAAAGAACTTTCCATATTCTTCACCCAGATTCTCCAAATGTTAATAACATTTTCCCTCATTTGCCTTATTGGTTTCCCCCAATACTCTACCGCATACCCCCCAAACAAGAATGTTCCCTTATAACAAAATTATTACCAAAATTACAGAATTAGCATTGATCTGGTGCTTCAAAATCAATTTTAGACCGCCCAGGTTTCACCCCACTTAATCCGTTTTCCAAAGGCCAACCACATGACAGGTACGTTTTATATCCTTAGTCTTCCTAACAATTCTAAGAGTTAAGTACTACTGTCAGTTTCATTTTCGAGAGGAAGATCCCGAGTCTCACTGAGGTGAAGTGTTTGCACCAGATCAAAAGGCTAGCAAAAAGCACAGCAGGAATTCTTATCCTCGGTCCTTTTAGCTGCAAAGTAGCAGCTCTCTTAACTCAGTAAACGATGAATCTTTTAAATGTACAAAAGGAACCTGACATATTACAGACATTATTATTATTTCCCTATCATTCTCTACAATGAACTTTTCAAAGGCAACGTCTTTAGTAAAACCAGCGCCAAGCGTTACACACGGTTATCAGATTTAAGAACCACCTTCTAGTGTTTGCTCCACGCTGGGGGCTTGACCAAAAAAAGGAAGGTATTCCAGGGTCCCACCCCCCAGACATATGATTCATTTCGTCTACTGTGAATGGCACCGCGGCAATGTAGCTTTTAAAACATCCCCAGATGAGGGGCGCCTGACTCCGGCTCAGGTCATGATCTCACAGTTGGTGTGTTCCAGCCCCGCGTCAAACTCAGAACCTGCAGCCTGCTTCGGATTCTGTGTCTCCCTCTCTGTCTCTGCCCCTCCCCCGGCGCACACTCAGACTCTCTGAGAAATAAAAATATAAACCTCTCCAGATAAATGTGACCATTAGGCTTGGGATCGCCTCCCTTCTCCAACTCCCCCCCCCCCCCCCCACACACACACTCCCCCTTAACTCAGCCGATTGGACCGCCTCCCGGAGGAGGAATAGCTGCAAATAATACAGGGATGGTCATTCTCAAATGACACAGGCCGGAGACCAGAGGAGTCGCCAAGGCCATACAGGTTAGCAAAACAGCGGCGAAGGCCTAGAACTCTGGTCTCCCAACCTGCAGTCCGCCTCCGCCTCCCCATACGGAGGAAGGGAGCCCTGAGCCCGCCAGGCCCAGGGTTTCTTCCTCCCGGCTCCCCACCAGCAGCAGCGAGGCCGCACTCTCCGAGGCACCCGGGAGAGGAAGGGGACAGAGCATACCGCGCCAGGCCTCCCCCATTCCCAGGCCGCCCAGAGGAAGCCCCGAGGTCCGGAAGAAGAAATGCCCGCGGAATCGAGCCCCAAGCCGCCACCGCCCACTCACCTCAGCCCAGGGTTTACACTGGAGCCGCCTTCGCCTCCGCAACCGAAATCCGGCTTCCGGCCACCTCCTCCAGGAAGAAGCCACTGACACTGTCCCTTGATTGGCTGGAAGCTCTGTCTTTTAGCCGAGGCCCTAGTCCCGCCTCAGACCAGCGGCTTGCTAATGCGCCTGCGCATATATCCCCCCGTTCGGTGGTATAGTTGCCTGCGGGTTTAGGAGTGGGGGAGAATGTGTTGGTACTTTATGCCAGTGAAAGTAGCTGCTGGGAGCTCCATTCCTTTTTTTCCTTTTCTTTCCCTTTTTTTTAACATCTGAAATTAAACATCTCATCCATGTGCCTTATATAAAAGTTAGAAAATGCAGATAAGCAGGTATTTTTTAAAATTGTATCTACTGTAACCGCACCGTCGAAAATAACATTAAAAAATTGTGGTTGAACTCTATATGATTAATTTTTAATCTGGAAATATTTGTGAACACGATTGGGAATCAATAACATGTTCTCAATTTTCATTTCCTCACTGTCTATTCACATATGTTTTCATTTATCTAATTATATTTCCAGGTAACAGATTAACAGGTTAAAAAAGATATCAGTTAAAGATTCTTTTGGAGGTTATTTTCATAAGAAGTCACAAATTTATAAGTTTGTGGGAATCTCACAAGAGCAAATTGGACACACACACAAAAGGTTGTTATTCTGATAAAAGTTCTCAACTTTACCTCTTTAAGATTATTTGATTTCATTTTTTACAAAATTAGGGGGTTCCAAGTATATACAAGTGTAGAGAGAGCAGTGCGCTGGTCATCCACCCATTAGATCTAGACATTTCATTTCAACATGCGTCTCCAAAATAGATGGACTCTTATTTTCTTCCATAACCACAGAACCATTATTTCATCTAAAAATATATTAGTAACTATTTAAAATCATCAGAATCAAGACATTATTTGGATACCAATTATTTCAGGATCCAATAAGCCTTCATGACTGGCTGATGTTTCTTTTAATTACCTTTTAATCTAAAGGTTCTGTTAAGTAACAAAAATTCAACCCAGTAAATTTTAAAGATCTAATTGGCTTTATTAATATATTCATGAATTGGACAGAATCCCATCTAGCAAGTAAAGGAGAACTCCAAATATTTGTGTAAAATGGAAAGTTTTTATGCAAAAGAGGGTTGGTACAAGGAGGTCATTAGCAAAAGAGAGGATTGTTTCACACAAGGTCACATTCCCTTAGTGGGAAGAGCAGCAGCCTTATTGTGAAGATTACTTCATCTTTCTTTGGGAGTCTGGGGACAATGGAGAGGGTCCATGTGATAGATTAGCTCATTGGTGCTGACCAGAAAATTCCAGATTAATTGGATTACCATACCAAAATTCCACTCTTGAAAAGGTTGAAACTGCATTTAAGTCTTGGTTTGCTGTCCTGTGACACCTGACTCCACATTGGGCCTGTGGTTTTCTTTGTAATAGCCTTCCTTATCTCAATTGTCCCCCCATATCTATGTATTTGTTGAAGAAATCCATTCACTTGTGGGCACACCCCAATCAGACTTTCTCCCTGACTAAGGCCAATGTGGCCTACACCAGGGCCTATGGTGGCCATTCTTAGTCCTCATATTCCTCTGCCCTTAGCAACATTTGGCACCTTTGATCCTATGAATTTCCCAGGACTCCATTCTCACTTCTTAGTGGGATCTCATCCAGGTGATAATATCCAGGTGATATCCAGGCCTTGGCAACACACTTTTCTTTGTACTCAGACCCCCTTATCCAACAGTGTCACACATCTTTACTCAATTGCAAAGACTCAAATCTAAAGATTTATCTGTTAACTCCTCTTTCTCCCATACACCGTTGAAACTACCATACCTGACTTTTGTATTAGTTTTATTTAGAATAAGTACAAGTCCCAAATATAACCAATTTGCACCATTCCCACTGCTAGTTCATGCCACAGGACCGGAAACCAGACTTCCGAAATAGCCTCCTAAAGCTTTCCTTGCTCCTACTTTTGTCCTCTCTTAGCCTATTTATCACAGTCTTAACATATAAGACAGATCTGACCACTCCTCTATTCAAAATTCTGCAAGGTTTTCTATCACATTTACGGTAAAATATAATGTCCTCACACTGGCCTATATAAAGCTGTATAGAATCTAGTCCTTGGCTGCTTCCCCAGTATAATCTCCTACCGTTTTTTTCCATGCCCACTCTTCTCCAGTTACAGACCTTATTTCTTACCCTCAAATTGTCACCATAACTCCTGCCTCAGGACCATTGCATTTGCCTGCACCTCTCTTCTGCAGATATTTACGTGCCTCACTTTCTCACTTCATTCAGGTCTGTGGTCAAATGTGACCTCAGAGAGGTCTTTCCTGGTCACTATCTATAAAATAACAGGTTCCCTAATTATTCTCTTGGGGAATGACTCAGATCCCTTTAGTGTGCATTATCCTTTCTTCATAGAACTTATCATCATCTGATAACATATTACATAGTATATTTATTTATTTTCATTGTCTTTCTTCCCCACCAAAATACAAGTTTCAGGAGTGTAAGGCCTTTTTTTCATTCACTGCTACATTCTCAGCACCTATAATAATGACTGAAATTGACAAGTACTCAATGAACATTTATTGTGTAAGTAACAAAATGAATTTAATCATCATTTTAAAATGAATTCACAGTGTGACATTAATGGATAAACCATTAATGGATAAACATTAATGGATTAACCAGTCTATTTAGCCCCACTGTGTGAAATTACCTTCCTTTAAATTTTTGCTGTTATTAATACATTGGATGAACATCCTGGTGTGCATCTGTTTGTACACATGCTCATTTTTTTCCTTAAGATAAATTCCTGAAAATGGAATTGCTGGCCCAAAGGTACGGTGTCTTTCAGGTAGTAGCAGGACCAAGGCTAGAATCTAGAACTCTTGACTCTAAGTCTAGTGTTCTTTACAATAAACTACAAATAAATAATAGTATAAAATTCAAATTGTGAAACAGGCTAGTGACAATATAGCATGTAATAAATATTTATTTATGTGGCTATATTTTGAGAATCTGAAAGGAAAGTTTACTCCTTAAAGATGTCTTCTGCAGCTTGATGAGGAATATGTCCATTCAACAAATCGTTACTGTATGTCTGCTGGCCCAGGTACTGTTCAAGAAGGTAAAAAAGACAAAGCCTTGCCTTCTAATGGAGAGACGCATAGAGCAACAAGCCAACAAACAAGAATTTCAGATAGTGATAGGGCTATGGAGGAAAAAAATAATTCAAAACAATGTGATAGTTATGTGGTTTGGGGGGTAGTTACTTTATTGAGAGTGATCAGGGAAACCTCTCCCAGTGGTGACTTTGGAGCTAGGACATAAGCGATGACAAGGACACAACCATGCAAAGACTTGCAAGGTAGCAAATACAAAGAGCCCAAGGCTGCTGTGATCTTCCAGAGTTACAGAGACAGCACAAGGGGGCCCGCGTGCTGTATAACTAATGGGCATGGAAAGAATGGTAGGTGAGGGGAGGAAACAGGCAGAGGTCCATGGTACTGGCATCTTGCCTCTAGTAGCTAGGTACATTATAAAAAACATCATTATTTATCATTTGAGCCTAAATGGCAGCAAATATATTTTCTCTACCCTGTTGATTTTTTTAAGGTTAGTTTATTTAGAAATAATTTACATACAGTAAAATTAACTTCAGGTCAATTTCAGTTCGATGAGTTTTGATGAATATCTACTGTCATAGAACAACCACCACCAGAATTAAAATATAAAATATTTGTATCACCGCAAGCAATTCTTTTATGCCACGCTTTGTATTCAATCCCCTCTCTTCACCCCCAATGCCTAGTAACCATTGATCTTATTTCTGTTCATATGGCTTTGCCTTTTCCAGAATGTCATATAAATGCAATCCTATAATATGTAGATGCTTCACGTAAAAACCTTTGAGGTTCATTAGCATTGTTGAATGTATCAACAGTTTGTTCCTTTTTACAGGTGGAGAGTATTCTATTGTGTGGATGCACCATAATTCATTTGTTTACCAGTTGATGGACATTTGGGCTGTTTTCCTATAAACATTTATATACACATGCTTTCATTTATTTTGAATAACTACATAGGAATGGGATTGCTAGGCCTTATTATACTTACCTGTTTATCTGTGTAAGTGTCAAACAGTTTTCTAAAGAAGCTGTATCATTTTTCATGTCTGCTAGCAAACTATGAGGTTCACAGTTACCCTACATTTTCAACTGCACTTGGTATTTTCCTTTTAATTGTTATTTTTAATAGCTATGTAGTGTTTTAGTTTGTATTCCCCCAGTGTTGAATATCTTTTGTGCACTTATTTGCCACATGTATCTTCTTTGGTGAACTATCTGTTCAAATTTTTTGCCCATTTTTTAATTGGCTTCTTTGTTTTCTTAGTATTGCATTATAAGATCTCAGGGGCACACACACACACACCCAAGATACAAATCCTTTATCAGAAATGGGTTTTATAAATATTTCCTAATATTTTTTTCTTAATAGTGTCTTTCAAAGAACAGAAGTTTTTAGTTTTGATGAAGTACTATTTATCAACTGTTTTCTTTTTATGGTTCATACTTTGTCTACTCTATAAAGAAATCTTTACCTAACCCAAAGTCACAAAGATTTTTCCCATGTTTTCTTTTTTCTTTCTTTCTTTCTTTCTTTCTTTCTTTCTTTCTTTCTTTCTTTCTTTCTTTCTTCTTCTTCTTCTTCTTCTTCTTCTTCTTCTTCTTCTTTTCTTTTCCTTTTGTCTCTTTTTTTTTCTTTTTCTTTTCTTTTCTTTTTGCACATGGGAGTCCAACTGTTCCAGCACCACTTACCCTGATTTCCATTTTGTTGGTATTACTACCTCTATCATTAATAGACAAGTTCGTAAATAATAATCTCTGAGCTGATATTAGTCAATTACATTGTATCTTTGCTTGTTAATCATCCCAAGTAGAAGAAATGGAGGCTAGCAAATTAAATTTTTCATCTCCAGTCCCTTTTGCTTCCTGACATATGATTTTTATCAGCTCATATATATTGTTTAAACAATGCACTTTGGGTGAGAGTCATTGCTAAAGCATTGTTACCCTACAATCTGCTCTGTAGTTTCAATTTGTAATCACAGTTTTCATGTCGTTGTCTCACGGGTACTACAGACCTTATCACTAACAAAGATCTCAACACCCTAGACCTGCCTGTGACAAATGGGGAGTGGAGGATGCCCGCAGCTTGTTTTGCTTGCTACAACTTTCCATGGCAGCAGGGGGCAGCAGTAACCTTGAAATCTGGGAACTATCCCCAGTTTAGACTTCTACAACAGCAAGATTTCAGTGCCACATATGAGGTATCACTGAGGGACAATTTCAGTTAGCTCTTGCAGGCTGAAGAACTTAAAAAGGATTTAGAATCCTGCAAAAAGGCAGGTAAGCCCTTTTGAATTATTTGTTGTAGCTGTTACTGTGGTTAAAGTCTGCATTTACATTATTATGTGAGGTTTCACCAAGGAAAAAGTAGCCCTGCCATTATTGTAACTATTTTTAAATCATCACAAAGTCTACCCATTTCATTGGTTGCTAAATTTATTTCCTGCACACTCCCCAAAGAATCTGGGCTATAAACAACCTATTTAGGGTCCTTTTTAAGGTCCATCTCAAAAGTGACCTTCTCCAAAAGGTTTCTCCAAGTTTGCCCAAATAAAAATTACCTCTGTACCCTCTTTATAGCCTTGTTTCTGTACTTACCACACCTCTCTATCTTAAGTTGTAATTATCCACCTGCTTTATTTATGTGGTGAGAGCTTAGTTCCTGAGTTTTCGGGCATCAGCTCTGACATTCCCAGCATTGTCTCCCACATAGCCAGGGCTAAATACATTTCTGTTGAAAGATGAATATTGAACAAAAGCAGAAGAAAGAAGAAAAACTCCATGCTGTTACACACACATCGCAAGTGTGTAAAATTACAAGCTGCCTGCTGGTGTTTTTTTTTGGGGGGGGGGGGTGGGGAGACCCACAGGCAGGCTCCATGCCCAGTATGGAACTGATGTGGGGCTTGATCTCACTGTTGGTGAGACCATGACCTGAGCCAAAATCACAAGTCAGACGCTCAACTGACTGAGCCACCCAGGTGCCCTATGAACTGCCTGCTTTTGATATTACTTCCTATCAGGACTGGGACTAGGGTCAGGTGTGAGGCACTTGCTCAGATGCAACATTAAGGAAGGTGAGCAACACTCAATAATCAAGATAAATAATATTTAAGCGCAATACTTTAAAGATAAAAATTAAGGCAAAAAAACCCATAATGGATAAAATATTATAATTTTAAATAAGGACAAGATCAGTAGTCTACATATTACCATTTTAAAGAGGAGAGGCCTTTCTGTGGGACTCTGTCATTCAAAGATTGGAATTATTTTCCTAATGTCCTCTTATATTTTTAGAGTTTAATGTCACATCTGTATTCTAATAAACTTGTTCATTTGCCATTAAATATTGCACATCGACTAAGTGCCAGCTACTCTCCTAGAGGCTGTAGGCATAGTGGTCCAACCCACTGCAAGTCCAGAAGCTGCTTCTCTGTAGTTACCTGAGAAGGTCTTTACCCACTTGATTCTATCTATTTCAGGTACAGAATGAGGTCTTAGAACCTTGGGCCTCCAAAGGACAGATACATATTTTATTACTTCAGACCTCCACGGGGATCCTGTGTCCTATATACAGTAAAACCTTGGATTGTGAATAACTTGCTCTGCGAGTGTTCTGCAAGATGAGCAAACATTTCTAATAAATTTTAACTGGATAAATGATAAATTTTCTTGCAATACAAGTAGTACGTGATGCTGAACATCACATGATCACAACTGAGCCAATGGTTCTCTCTCTCTCTCTCTCTCTCTCTCTCTCTCTCTCTCACTGTGGGATTGTGGGTGATCATCTCCCATGCACAGATGCTCAGTCTCAGGCCGTGGTGTTTGGCAGAAATCAGTGATTTTTCAGAATGTTGGAAGGTGCCCACAACCGGCACTAGTGTATTTTTTGACATTTCAAAGCACCTGTGGACAGTCCTTTGCTTTTCCACACAGGAATAAGCTTAGGGATGCTTTGCTTCATTCTAGGTCAGGCTGCCTGTAGAGACCCTTTTCTCTGCTGCCTTATTGCCAGTTACATTAAATACAGTTTATGACAAGAGTTTATTAAGACTGTATTGTAGTCAGTATCTGTTGAGCATATACAATGGCCCCCATGCAGAAAAAGGTTGAAAAGAAAGGTGGTAAGAAGGAGATGATTGCAGTGGAAGTTAAGAAGGAAATCATGGAGAAGTAGGAACAATGTACGCGAGTGGCCAAAATTGCAAGATTTTGGAAGTCTATGTCTGCATCTCATCTGCAGAAGAGGAGGAGAAAAAGGCAGAGGAATCCTTCACTTCAAATGAGATTGGGGAGATGTGTAAAAGGTGGGAAACAGTGCAAAATTTTGCAGAAAAGCACCACCTGAATAAGGCTATAGCAGTGTGAGCGATGAATCTGTTTAATGACAATGCAATATCATGTTTCTGCAAAATCCTCAAAAGGAAGCAAAAGTAAGTGTCATTTTCCTTATTAAAGTTGCATGAAAAGAAAAAGATTTCATTGACCCAATAGACAGCAGTGATTCTGTTAGTGATAGTGAAAATCATCCTACATAATAACCCTCCTCTCTCGTCTCCCTCACACGAGACATGAAGGTTTTCAAAGGTAAGGGCAGGTTAATTTATTTTTCTTTATATTGTGTATTTTCTTTATTATTTTGTATTATATTACAGTATTGTAATCACTTCTATATTAATATTTTTGGGTTGTGAAACGAATCATCTGAGTTTCCATTATTTCTGATGAGGAAATTCTCTTTAATATACAAATGCTTTGGATTACAAGCATGTTACCAGAATGAATTATGCTCGCAAACCAAGATTTTACTGTATGCAGGTTCCAGTCTTTGTGACTTATGTAGGATTTGGCTATCTTCCTTCTGAATCTACTGTCCTTTGTCCCCTTATCATCTTCCCCCAGCTCTCACACCTGAGTCCCAATTTGTCTTCCGACATATGTTAAACTGGGCTGTGGAACCCTGCAATTGAATCAGAGTCAAGTAGAGTAAACTCTGGCCTGAGAGTCAAAAGACCAGAGCTCAACCAGTCTGGTGGATAACCTGGGGCAAGCCATATCTCCTCTCAGCACAATGAGAATCTCAAGCAGAATCCGTAGCCTCTAAGTCATGGAAATGCTTTCCAGGTGCCCAATGAGGCAATGAGCTCGTTCACTCCAGAGCGCCTCAACATTCATCTCTTTGTTTATGATGTTCCATTTAAGATTTCATATAAAAAAAGATTTTAAAGGACAAATTGTACCAAAAGTTTGGAAATCACTGGATCATATGGTCTCTAAGTTTGTTGTTTTTGTTGTTTATTCTCAAGTTAGTTAACATACAGTGCAGCCTTGGCTTCAGGAGTAGAACCCACTGATTCATATCTTACATCTGACACCCAGTGCTCATCCCAAAAAGTACTCTCCTTAATGTCCATCACCCATTTAACATCCCCCCATCCACCCTCATTTTGTTCTGTGTATTTAAGAGTCTCCTACGGTTTTCCTCCCTCTGTTTTTATCTTATTTTCCTTCCCTTCCCCATGTTCATCTGTTAAATTTCTGAAATTTCCACATATGAGTGGAAGTTATTTTAAAGATTTGACATTTATTAGTTCTGTTGGTATCACCCTGTGTATGTATTGTTGAGTATATGCAACTTAAAGAAAGCAATCTTACACATTTCAAAATGCATGTGAAGAGTCGTGTCCACTGGGAAAAAATGCTTTTCTTTCCAGGGTTCAGGAGAAAGCTCTGTAAGTCCAATTTTTAAATAGACTGTATTTTTTAGAGCTTTCATATTCAAAGGTTTAGAGTTTTAGTCTCATAGCAAAATTGAGTGGAAAGTGTAGAGTTCCTATGTAACCCCTTTCCCCATCCACTCATAGCTTCCCCTACCATCTACATTCCCCACCAGACTGGTACCTCTGCTACAACTGATGAACCAATATTGACACGCCATATTACACAAAGTCCATAGCTTACATTGGGGTTCACTCTTGATGTTATAGGTCTATGGGTTTCGATAAATATATAATGACATATATCTACCATTAGAGTATCATATAGAAGTCTTACTGCCCTAGGGTGCCTGGGTAGATCAGTTGGTTAAGTGTCTGGCTCTTGATTTTGGCCTGGACCGTGATCTCACAGTTCATGGGATCAAGCCCCACATTGGCACTGACAGTGTGGAGCCTGCTTGGGATTCTCTCTCTCCCTCTCTGCCTCTGCCCCCTCCCCCACTCACATGCATGCACACATGTGCTCTCTCTCTCTCTCTCTCAAAATAAATAAATACACTTAAAAAAGAGAATAAGTTTTGCTGCCCTAAAAATTCCCTGAACTTAACCTATTTATCTCTCCCTCCCCCATACCTCTGGCAACCACTAATCTTTTTACTGTCTCCCTAGTTTCACCTTTTCCAAAGTGTCATATAGTTGGAATCATATATTATGTAGCCTTTTAGATTGGCTTCTTTCAATTACTAATACGTATTTAAGTTTCCTTCATGTCTTTTCATAGTTTGATAGCTCATTTCCTTATATTGCTGAATAATATTCCATTGTTTGGATGTACCAGAGTTTATCTCTCCACTTACCTACCGAAAATCACCTTGGTTGCTTCCAAGTTTAGGCAATTATAAATAAAGCTTCTATCCGTGTGCAGGTTTGTGTGGACATGTTTTCAACTCCTTTGGGTAAAACCAAGGAGCACAGTTCTGGGTCATATGATAAGAGTATGTTTGGGGCACCTGAGTAGCTCAGTCAGTTAAGCGTCCAACTTTGGCTCAGATCATGATCTCATGGTTCATGAGTTCAAGCCCCACGTTGGGGTCTCTGTTGTCAGTGTGGAGCCTGCTTGGAATTCTCTGTCTCCCTCTCTCTGCCCCTTCCCCACTCGCTCTCTCTCTCTCTCTCTCAAAATTAAGTAAATAAAAACTTTTTAAATAAACACATAAATATATAAATAAATACAGTGTGAGATCCTTCTGGTTCTCAGCATGACAAGGTATGTTTTGGTGGAAGCCCGGATGCTTTTGTATTATGTTAGGAGACTCTGGGTCTGATTTAAACTTCTTTTAACAGCCTTCCTCTAACACTACTCCAGCAAGGGAATGGTGGGGTGGGAGAGGGGCACCATCTTGTTATGAATATAGAAGTCCAGGTGTCCTACTTGGCCTCAGTTCACATGCCAGAGATAGGAAGTGCTTCTCATTACTTTCTGGCAAGGTGAGATTTCCAGCTCCCTACATGGTCTTCAGTGATATGGGAATGAGTGGGGAGGGACTTCTTTACCAGCTGGCTGGATAAAAGTCAGAGCTCCTAACTTGCCATTCTCTGACACCACCCAGTGGGAATATTGGATGCTTTGTTACAGCCTCATGAGGATGTTAGTCTAGACTCTCCACTTGATCCTTGCTTGCATGGGTTGTGGGGGGTCAGGAGCATGGATTTTTCTGTGATGTTTAGCTGAGTAGTTCTTGTCCAAAAGCTGTCTTTCTTGGCTGCACTTTTACTGGTCTTTTGGCTAGAGAGATAAAAGCTTTTGTTGGGACTTTTTTCCAGGATTACCAGCTTCCTCTGCAGCTCCAAACCTGGAATGTATAAGGCAAAAAGAAACTCAGGGAACACACCACCATGTTGTTCCTCATTTCCTGCAGTCCTTGGCTGTTCTGTCTTCTTCTCTCCACATTTCAGAGTCTTCAGAGTCTTCACTTCCAATGAAAGGAATGGGGAAAAATGTGTCTCCTCCATCTTTCTGGAAGCATAAGTCTAACGGGTCCATTTTTTTAGTAAGCAATGAATTATTAAGACAATCAATGGGATGTTTCCTTTTTCATATCTACATATTCTAAAACCTCTAAAATGGAAACAATTTTACAATAAGGAAATGTGTTTCATTTAAAAAATTTTTTTAATGTTTTATTTATTTTTGACAGAGAGAGAGAGACAGAGCATGAGCAGGGGAGGGTCAGAGAGAGAGAGACACACAGAATCCAAAGCAGGCTCCAGGCTCTGAGCCATCAGCACAGAGCCCGATGCTGGGCTCGAACTCACAGACTGCGAGATCATGACCTGAGCCGAAATCGGACGCTCAACCGACTGAGCCACCCAGGCACCCCATGTTTAAATTATTTAAATTCAAAGCCATGTATAGTGTATTATACCCTTATTGGCTATCACCAACAACAAGGTTTGTGGAGTCCGGGAAGGAGATCACAGCACATCACACTAACACAGTGTCACAGGCTGTTCTCCAAGAGGCAGATTTGGAAATGGCATTTTATGAGAGGGTTGTTAAGGAGTGACCCTAGGACCGGCACCTGTGGAAGGAAAGGATGGAAGCAGGAGGCACCTAGGGTGAAACCAAGCTGCGATGCTGGCCCCATGGGAAGCTCTTGAGCTAGAATAGCACTTGAGACATGGTCTGCCTTGGGATAAAATGGCCAGATATTCACACTCCATATCAATCGTTTTTTCTTGTGTGCTCTGGGAAGTGTTACCTTGGGTGAGGGAGTTCTCTGAAGGAGAGACAATTTCCAGACCCACTAAAGGCTGTCCATGGGCAGGACTACCAGCAGCCAGGGCTACCAGTCCTTCATTGGAGGAATGACTACCCCACGTGGATATTTCAAATGGAAGTGTACCTTTCAAAACACCCCCTCCAGTCTCTTCATTTTATGGATCCTGTGGCAGAAGATAGGAAGTGACCTAAGGTCACATATCAACAACCTCCTCCCCCAAAATTTCTCTTCATAGCAACGATAGTGCCCTTTACAAAGTGCAAATTTGATGAAGCCACCTCCTTATTTAAAACATTTCAGTGACTTGCCATTACTCTAAGGTCAGAAGTTAAAATCCTTCACATGACCACAAAGCATCGTGTGTCCTATTCCCACTGTGCTCTCCAGCATCTCTCTTAACACTTTCATCCTGCCAATCATGACACTGCCTTCAATATTTTGAGGCACTTGCTTCTTCCCACCGTAGCACATCTTCTGTCTGGAGGACTCCATTTGATCACAACAACCCCATGAATGACCTTATTCTGCTGTTGGCCAAAGATTCCTTTTCCATCTTTTGTATGTGTGTGTAGGTACCAGACTTCTAGTTTGGGACGCTAGTTAGTAATCAACCATCTGCTGCTTCATAGCCCTTACAGCAGCAGAATTGTCATGGTGATGAATATTGCTATCAAAAATATTGGCTCTATCTGGTAAGATGTATTGACTTGATGTCCCAGTTGATATCTCCCCCAGGAGGAAGAGACCTGTTGCTTTGAAATACGTATTTACGCGTGAGTGTTTTGATGAACCGTCAAGATAGAAAAGGAAATGCAGAGAAAGTGCCGGGCAGAGCATGTTGTGGTGTGCAAGTCCCAGCCTCTACTTTACTTCGGTGGCATTTGTGTAAATCATGGGTCGGCTCAGCTAACACCCTGCATGGTATACAGATAAGGTTTGTATTAAGAAAGGCTTTGGAGGTGTAGGAGTAGGAATGCGGAATGCAGTCTTGTAGAACAAGACTAAAAGAAGGACAAAAGACAAAGCTATGGTCCACAGAATCATGAGATTAAGACATTTGTATCTACGATAATTCAGCCTCTGGCATAGCATAAATTTGGGACTCTGAGTGCAAGGCTTTGGAATGTGTTCCCCTTTATCTCTCTCCTGTACCCCATACCCTCTCATATTCCCAGGAAGCCTCTCCAAAGCCCCTTTCAGGTCTTTGAGGACATGCTTCTCTCTCTCCTTCTACTTGTACACACTGCTTCAAGAGTCAATGCCAAGGATACCTTAATCCCCAGCATCTATTGGTCTTAGTATATCAGAAATCACAAGAACCACCCACCAGAGCGACTGGAGAGGACTAAAGTCGCTGATAGTCCCAAGCCACCACTCCTGCCGGAGTACCTTGTCTCTCATCTCCCCCACCTCTGCCACACACATTTGTTCTACATACACTGGGGACAATATCCCCAAGTTTTACTGAAATCCCAGCTTCCAACCTAGTAGACACTATTGTTGGACAGAAAAATGCAAAGGCCGGGTGGATAACCTCCAGGCTTACACCAATATATATGATTCTCAGAATCATTTTTCTCAAATCAAACTTTTATCATTAACAATTTAATTATTTTCATAGGCTTGTGAAATCTATTTACAGCTTTTTTTTAATTGAAAAGACAATGTAATTCCTTTTTTACAATAGGCATTTTTTAAATATATACTCTCACTTCTAATGTAAGATGATTTTTTTATTTTGGGACTTATTTTCCACTTGCATGCATAATTTACACAGTTCATTTGTACATGGCATTTTAAATTATTCTATTATTTCTTAACAATATATCTAAACCTTATCAATGTTCCTGAATTTTGAGTATTTGTGTTGCTTAGAATTTTTATTTTATACTGACTGAAAATTATCTTTCAGATTTAGATATTTTGTTGTCTATCTCTCTTGTGTCTATATTAAAAGGAAAGTGTTAATGAAATAAATTTGTTAAGGTATTCCTAAGGCAGGGACTGCTATCTAGCTGACAACAATTTAAAAACCATCCTAATTTTAGAGATGTTAAAATTAAAAAAGATTCAATAATAAATTACCATGGACACTGTCCTTTGCTTGATAGAACAATCCCCACTCTGTTGAAGCTCTTTGTGCCTCCCAGGTCATCCCTCTCAGCTTTTCACCCTATAGACACCTACTGTTTGGAATGTGGTGTGTAACTGGTTTCTTGTTTTTCTTCACACTTTTAATATGTATTCCCAAACATATTGTTTGATCTTGTTTTTGAACTGTTCTATAAATGGAACTACATCATATGCATTTTTCTATTGCTTCTATTATTCAACATTGTGTGAGATTCATACATGCTAACATGAATAGATGCTATTCATTTTCAGTATTGTATAACATGCACTGTAGTCAGTACCACGATTTATAGATCCTCCTATTTGATAAACATTTGTACTGTTTCCAGGGTTTTGCTATCACAACTTGTTTTACTGTAAACATTTTCCTAGTTCTCTGCTGGAAAACATATTTAAGAGTTTCTCCAAAGTATATACCTAGGAGGAAGAATTGTTAAGATTGGATCTGGGGTGGGCAAAACTTTTCTGTAAGGAGCCAGATATTAAATATTTCAGATTATTTGGGCCATATGATCTCTCTTGTAACTTTTCAGATCTGCCATTTTAATGAGAGAGTAGCCATAGGCAATATACAGATGAATGGCTATGGCTATGTTCCAATAAAACTTTATTTACAAAACCAGGCGGTTAGCAAGATTTGGCCCTCAGGCTGCCAATTCCTGATCTAGATGATAAACTTCTCATTCTGATTACCTAAAAATGCTGCTATACCCTCCTTTACCTCCCAATTATCCCAAGGAGACAAGAGTTCTGTCTTTAGTCTATGGAATGGACTGAATGTCCATGTTCAGGTACCTGCGGGGAGGAGAAAGAAGGGCATAGGGACATAGTGGTGGTGATGCTTTCCAACCCATAGTCTGTGGCTTGTAGCCATAGTCTTGGGGAAACCAAAGGCAGAAAGAGGTTGAGGCAAAGCATGGCTCTCAGTTTGGCTCTGCTGGTTATGGGTGGGAGGTCAGGTTCTGTTTGACTGGATGCTGGGGTCTCAGGCTGCAGCATAGTTCACATCACAGAAGCCAATGTGAAGTCACTACCAGGCTAGGGGATATAGACATTCAAACAAGATAGCATTTCTTTTGGAGTTGCATGGTTTCCTTTATTAGAGAAAGCTGGAATTGACTCTCTAGGGATGTTTCCCCGAGGCTGGGTCTCCACTGCAGCTTCCTGTCCGGTCTCCTATTTAAATAGATTTGGCTTCAAAGATTATTGTCTCCATTGTCTCAGATGTCAGGGTACTACAGATATCCTCCTGGCCATCCTGGGCTTTCTCTATCTTGGCCTCTATGTTGTGCTTCTCTACGGTCTTAGCCACGAAGTCTAACTCCCTATTGTGTGTTGTGGCTGCCGCTTTTGAACCAGAAATGACTTTCAAGCTCTTGAAGAAAGAGCCAATTTTACTGGATTTCTTACTTACAGTACCTGAACTGTTTGCAGATTTTATCTTCCCCAATTTGTGAGCTGTCCTTGACTCCTTTGCCACAGAGCTGCCACTCTTGTGAGAGTGGTGTCCTCTCTTTCTTACATGGCTCTGCCCTTTCTCCTTTTTGTCATCTCTTTTGTCATGGCTGGATAAGGACCGGTGGGAGGATGATTTCTGGGTCGACTTGTTCCCTCCCGTCCTGTGGTGACTTTCACCTGTCCTGTGGTGATGGGAACTTTTCCTACTGGAAGTTCTATCTTTCTTTTCTCTTCTTTCTTTTTTTCCCTTCCGGGTTTCAGCACTGGGCTGGGAGACCTTCTGGCTTCCATCCCGTTCACACATGTAGCCTTCACTCTGCAAGGTTGAGACGAGGGGTGCTGCTACTGGGTCTTTCCCAGTAGGTGTGCCAGTCATCACTGCACCTGCAAACACCACACTCATGCTGCTCGCTGAGGAGAGATTGGCACTTCCTGTCGTTACTGTGGAATTACCTACCGAGGATGTGCTTGCAGCGCCCAAGGCCACGTTCGTACCCTCTGAGGATATAGTGACAACACCTGCAATGGCCTTGTTGGATCCACTTTCTCCCGGACATTTGGCGGCGGCTCCAGCCAGGGCCACTGTGTTTACCTGGCCTGGACCTATAGCCTTGGTTGCCGATATGCTCTGAGCACCGGAGGAAGGCCTCGTTCCTGCCCCTGCCACTGCTAAGCCTGTGGTAGCACTCGTTGCTGTCCCTGCTACTGCCATGCCTGTGGCTGACCTGGATGCTGCTCCTTCAGTAGCCCCTGAAGTCTTCAGGACCGCAGGTGAACCAGGCATTCTGTGGTGGGCATGATGGATTCCCTCTCCCCCAGCATAACCAGAAGAGGTGGCTCTAGACACCTCATGAGGCTTGTGAAGCCTAAACTCATCCCGATCCCCTTCTCCATGGAGCTCCGGGGTCTGTGTCAGGGGAGGAGAAACAGGTGAGAGAGATGACAAACTGAGACTAGAACTTTCTACTTCTTTCTCAACCTGGAACTGAACAACCCAAGGGCTTATAATTGGAAAGACCTTCAAAATTATCAAGTCTATGCTCCCACTTGATGAAAGAGCCCATCTACAGCACCCCTGTCAAATGGTCACTTGGTTTTGCTCAACACTCCCAGCACCAGGGGAAGCGCTCATACAGTTCCCCATCTTCATGTATTTTTATTTTATATACATGGGTTTATATCTCTGCAGGACAGGTTCCTAGAAGTAGGGTTTCCTGGGCCAAGGAATCCACACATTTCACATTGTAGTGGCTGCTAAAATTGTGCATGTGCAGACACACATGGGTTGTCCTGATTTTAATCAGTACATGGTAGTCACAGGGATACAGAAGAAAGCACTTCCTAATTGTTAACAGTGTTCCACAGCTGATGAGACTAACTGGGTTGGGGAAGTGTTGAAGAAGAGATTAGACAATCAAGATGCTGTGGAAGGAATTAACAACCTTGGGTATGAGACCAGAACAGCTGCTAGCTAAGGTCTCTCGGAAAGTCAGCCCCATGGGACAATTTTGAGATGCGCTCAGGAGCTCCCCCAGTGTGGTAAGTCCTGTAGTGGTGGCTCATTTGACTGTGTGCCTATTCAAGTGGAATGTGTTTCCCAGGTGAGCCTCAGAGAGCACCAGAGGTTTTGTAGGACTAGCTTTCAGCTACTCTGCCAAAGCCCCCTGCCTCACTTGCTTGAGTCTCTGTTGATGCTTACCACTAGGCTTTTGTCATCCTCTAAGGTGGCTTCATCCCCAGTTCGCAGTGTCGGGGTACTGCTGCAGCTATCCACTGGTGGTCTCAGGAGATAGACAAGTTTTTCCCAGTAGCAAAATAGGTCTTCTCGTGCATCTGAAGAGGGGCACAGCTGCAGATAGAAAGTGCGGCCAGTGGCCAGCTTTAGGCGCAGCTGCTGTTTCTCGCGATCATGAATGGAGATCTTGACAAACTTTAAAGGAAGTAGCCTGGTGAGCTCTAGGGTCTTCATGGGCTTGCGACCTCTCCCCTTGGTGGTCCGGGCGTGTCTGGCATGCTCCTCACAGACTTTTGTTGGTCGAGCCAGTAGCATGACATCAGGTAAAGGAAGGATGGGGCTGGTGGATGCAATGCCCACAGTCACCATTCGGACACGGTTGTGTACATCAATCACCTCTCCTTTTTTGCTGATCTGAATAAAGTCGCTTTCAAACATAGGTGCGTATTTGAAAATGTCATACTCTCCTCCCTTGTACAGTTGTCGTTGCAGTTCCCCCATGGAGGTATTGAACACGCCCATTGAACGGTAGCTGTGGGCCGTGTAATAAGGTAACAAATACTCGCTGCTCACGGTTCTCTTCATTTGAGACAGCTCCACCAGCCACAAATCGAGTCCTCGAGAGAGAGAGGGAGTGAAGGCAACTGCCCATCTCCCTACAGGGCTCTGCCTAAATCTCTTCCCACCACCGCATTTATCCTCCAGTCCTTTGTGACCTGTCTTCATCACACACCCCTTTGTCCCAGCCTCTAAGCAGTCACCCCCTTGATGCAGGGTCACCAGTCTCCCCCCACCCCCCACTCCCCACCCCAAACCAACCACCACCTCACCAGGGAACAGGCTGACCCTACCAGGATGTAGATGTGTGTAGACCAGATATTCTTTTTAATCAAGATATTGGGATACGTGATTTATGAAACAATTCTGCTTTTGTAAATATCTGGGTGGTTTCCAGCTTCATTGTTGTTACAGATATCCTTATAATGATCATCTTCCTGCAAGTATAGTTATACATCTGCTAAATTATGTCCTAAGGATAAAATCCTGGAAGTGGACCCTGTGCTTGCTAAGGGCAGGGATCTTGTTGGGATTGCCATTCTGCATGTCCCCAGTGCATAGCACAGTGCTGACAGACACTGGAAAGTAGTTGCTGAGTAAATCGTCGAAGGGGCTACTGCTACCTGTTAGAAACAGAGTTCCAATTACACGGTGGTTTCCAGGGTACGAAGGCTTTTCTCACCCATTTTCTCATATGAAGGAGGTGAAATTTGAAAACCATTGTTTTACAGTGATGAAGGCTCAGGATTATCTTGCTCAGTGTCAGAATGCAGAGCTGGATTCCATCCCAGTACTTGTGACTCAGGTCAGGACTTTTTCCTCTGCCTCAAGCAGCATGGCTCACCATTAGACTTCATTCTGCACCAAATATGGAATCATTCACGGTTAGCAATATGCGTGGGGACTTACTGGGAACCACAGGAATTCATAGAGGTCTTGAATCACCATAGGGTTTCCCGCACTGGTATGCTTGCTGCTTCACTCTTGATGTCTACCTGATAAACCACTGATGTTTTGTTTCTTTGAAAATCTCTTCAGAGAAATTATGGCAAAGATGCCTTTTTAGAGTTTTTTTTTTTTTTCACTTTGCACAGGTGATAAATCCAAATTCCCCCTCCCCCAGTTAGAAGACTACTTCTAAAATAAAAATGCACCATCCAGAATCACGGATTACCATGTGGAGGTCTTGAAATAAATTTCAACCCCAAAATAATCTTTTTTGTATCTCCAGTGCCTACCACAGTCCCTGATACATTGTAGCCTTCCAATAAATGTTACTTTCCTTGTAGTCATTGAGATTAATTCTTCTATTTGTTTATTCAACAAAATTGATTGAGCAAATATGAATTTGGGGACCAGCTAGAAAATGGAAATGCAAAGATAAAGGTCTTTACCTCCAAAGAGCCAAACTGTTTTTCTCTAAAGATGTGAAATGACTTCTCAAAAACAAAAAACAAAAAACAAAAAACACAAAGTGTCTTCTATTCTAAGGAGATAATCACTAAAAGTTGACAATATCAGGTTTAAAAATAACAAGCTGGGATTTTCTATATTATACTCAACCATACGTTCTCATAAGTTTTTTTTTTTTCTGATGAATGGTTAATAATTAAAGAAATCATAATCATATTATTAAGAGCTTACAAGCCAGGTATGTTACTAACCACTTCACATTCTTTTAAATCTTTAATCCTCACAATAGATCTATAAATTGTAGATACTACTACTCTCCATGTTTTATAAAGGAGTAAATGAGGCAAAGAGAAGTTAAAAGAGCTTCACCAAGGTCACAAGAGATCCAAAGCACATGGAAGCCCCCATTCATTTAGTTAATATTGTTAAGTGCCTACTTTGTGCCAGGCCCTGTTCTAGGTGCTAGGAGTACAGCAGTGGACAACACAGACAAATGCCCTTGTTCTCACAGAGTTTGTGTAAAGACAGTAAATGAGTCAAATATATGGTATGCCCACTGATGATAAGTGCAGTGGAGAAAGATAAAGTAGGCACGTGGGATGGGAGTATGTGCAAGGAAAGGCGAGCTGCAGGTGGTGGTCAAGAAAAGCTCAATGAGAAGCAATATTTGAGCAAAAAACCAAAAGGCGGTCAAAGAGGAAGCCATGCAGACCTCTAGGGGAGTCACCTCTCAGTCAGAGGGAAAAGCAAGGGCCAAGATTCTGAGGCAGGAGTATCACTGCTGTGTTAGAGGAACACCAAGGGGGCTACAGTGACAAGAGCAGAAGGAGGGGGAAAGTGGTTGGAGATGAGGCCGAGAGGCAGCCGTGGTGTTGGTAGGGGAGCAGATAGCATGGGACAGACCTTGTAAAACATCGTGAGATCTTTGTCTTTGGGAGATGATTGGACTTTCCTATACAGAGGATCATTCTTGCCACCATGTTGAAAAGAGATTGTTGGGGCACCTGGGTGGTTCATTCAGTTAAGCATCTGACTTTGGCTCAGGTCATGAGCTCATGGTCTGGTTTGAGCCCCGCGTCGGGCTCTGTGCTGACAGCTCAGAGCCTGGAGCCTGTTTCAGATTCTGTGTCTCCCTCTCTCTCTGCCCCTCCCCAGCTCATGCTCTGCCTCCCTCTCTCCCTCTCTCCATCTCTCTCTCAAAAATAAATAAACACTAAAAAAATAATTAAAAAAAAAAAAGAGATTGTGGAGGTACCGGGGACAGAAGTGGAGACTGGGTGGCTCCCGTAAGAGACAACGATGGGTAAGAGGTGTGTGGTATCAGTGTCAGTAGTGAAAAGTGAGCAGTTGCAAGACACGTTTTGAATGAGGCAGCTATTATGTATCCTGGTGTCGAACAGTTTTCAATAACTATTAGTAAGTGAAAAAAAGCAAGTTGCAAAATAGCATACATGGTATGCCATATATTTTGGAATAAAAAGTTGTGTGTGTGTGTGTGTGTGTGTGTGTGTGCACGTGCACACAAAGGTGTGCAAAAAACTTGTTGGCTGAGGGAAATGATGGGATGGGGACTTAGTGCTTCAGGACATTCTCTTTTACACCTTTTGGGTTCTGTTTCCAAATTATGGATTGTGCATACTACTTACACAAAAATAGATAATATTTTAAGATTTATAGATTTATAAAAATGTTATGTCAGGGGTGGCTGGGTGGCTCCGTCAGTTAAGCATCCAATTCTTGGTTTCTGCTCAGGTATGATCTCACAGATTTGTGAGATCCCGCATTGTCAGCGCAGAGCCTGCTTGGGATTCTCTCTCTCTCTCTCTCTCTCTCTCTCTCTGCCCCCCCCACTTGCTCCCTCTGTCTCTCTCTCAAAATAAATAAACTTAAAAAAATGTTATGTCAGTAAAGCTCTATTCTTAGAATATTCATTGATTCAGGCCTTGGTCTAGAAAAGAAGTTAATAAATAACTTCATAAAAGTTAACTATAGCACAAAATCTCATGCAAAATTTATGTTTTTTCTTTTTTGATAGAGAGAGGGGGAGAGGGAGAGGGACAGAGAGAATCTCAAGAAGACTTCATGCCCAGATTGGAGCCCAACACAGGACTCGATCCCATGACCGTGAGATCGCCCAACCACGAGATGAGCCACCCAGGCACCCCTCAAAGTTTATTTTTTATTTTTCTTTAGGACCTTTCAAAATTTAATTCTGTCCTCCCAACCTTTAAAAGTCTGACATATCCCCTATCAAGAAAATGGAGATCAGTAACTTAAGATGTATTTACTTATTGTCCATTCCATTGTTACTTATTGTCCATTGTTGTGCTAAGAGCATTTGGGTTATCACAAAGTGAGTCTCAAAAATTTTTAAGCATAACTTGCATACAAATATAGAATGAAAACTTAGCAAAGATTTATTTAATCCATCAGTGAAGGTACCAGCAGGATGGTAAAGCTGGTTCAAAGGAAAATCAGAGGAATAGTCATTGGCATTGGAAAAAGGAGTCAGGTGAACATTGTCAGGTTAGATACAAAACTGGTTAAATGTCTACAGGGCAATAAAATCTTAACCTTTGGGGTTATCTTTTTACTAGACAGAAAACATTTGCATCTCTTCTAAACAAAAATCTATAAGTTATTACAGAACTTCACAGAGTCTGAGACTTTAATCAATAATGGATAGTCTTCTTAGGGTACTGAAAATGTTCTCAAATTACATTGTGATAGTTACCAACTCTGACTATACTAAAAATCACTGAACTATATACTCTCAATGGATGAATTTTATGGTATGTGAAATGTATCTCAATAAAGCTGTTAAAAATAATAGGTAGCCATACTTTAGTCCTAACTTACAGGTCTAATTCCATTGTCTCTCTTCCTTCTCTTAGATAATCAAATAATCCTTGGGCTGGCATGTTAAGCAATGCTTTAATATGGCACTGAGAGTACAGGTGCCTGCTTGACAATTCTTTATTTACATATTTTGGGTAATTTTTCTTAACAAGGAAGATAGTGAAGCATGTGTGAACCCTAACTTCAGAAAAGTTTACAATACAGTAGAAGAACACACTGTAGAAAGGAAGACAGAACAAGAGGGCAATTAAACATACGATAGGGTAATAGTTAATGAAGTGAATGAGTGCTGAACCTAATAACACCCATCACAATATTAAAACCAACAGTAATTGTTTTGCAAGAAAAACTGCCAAAGCCACAATTCTAAGCATAACTTTCCATATATTTTTAATTGGCCTAAGATTGAAGAGACATGCAGAGTGAAAACACTGCATATGATATACGGAGTATAGGTAGACATGCAAGATTATAGGTGGTTGAAATCTACATATTTATCATGGGAAGAGGTTTCAAGTCAATAACCTTTGTTCCCCATCTATTATTTTGAAAACCAGGGCAAACAGTGGCTATATATAGCCTTTTCAATGAATATGCCACCTGAGAGGGCATTGTGAGCTAGGGCAGGATGTGAGGGTGGGGAGATTTCCATACTGTACACAATATGTATCTGCCGGGTAAATCCCCAGGCCTAAAATACAATCCACAGTACTTTTATGTCAATGCTGCTAAGCGAGGTGGTGGCGTGGGATGAGCTGCGGTTAGCCTTTAGGCACCTAGGACTTCAGGAAGCCAACCTGATACTCTGTCTTACCTTCTGGCTGTCAAAAAAAGGCCACAGCCACCTTGACTCTTCCCCTGAGGGCCAGTATGCAAATCAGTTTGCTTCTGTGTTGGGTTTAAAAAGAAAAAGAGATGGTATGCATAAAAGAAGCCAGACAGACATTCTAAATAGTTTTATTTCTCAGCATTATGATCCAACTAATGTCACCTCTCTTCCCCTCCTACCTTTTTTCTGCTTCCTTCTTTCTTCTGTCCTGCATGTATTTGGCCCCACACTGAGCCAAATTTCTGCCCTGCTCATCACAGTCTTATGAATATTCTCCTCTCAGCTTCCAATTTTGCTGTTTATAAGCCATGAGATGTCCTACCTTAGCTTATATATTTGTTTCTTTGATATTATACTTTCAAAGAAGCTTGCCATCAAACACACACACAAATAATACAACAGTTAACATTAAAGATAAAAACAAAGATTAGAAACTGTATAGAGGTAGAGAGAAATAGCTGATCCAGGAGCTGGGATAAGATGATGATTACAAATGAATATTAAATTTAACTTTGAAAAATACTGGAAAAATGTACGATCAGTGTTAACATTGATTATCTCTGAGGGGTGACACTAGAAGTAATTATTAACTTTGTCTGTTTGCTGGTTTTCCTTTCCCAAAAAGGATATACTTCACTGTTACAACCAGAAATAAACATCTATTTCAGAAAGTTAGCTCTAAGCTTCCTGACCATCTATTATCACTGTCTTCTGCTAATCAAACCAATAATTTCTGTCAAAAGGCTTAGTTATCTTTAGTTGTAAATTGGAGAATAAAAAGAAATTCTCCCATAATGTCATTTTTTAAACTATGTAAGTTAAAAAGTGACACATTTTTCTACCCTTTCAATTCTGTTTGCTGAAAGTTTGATATGTAAATTCCCTGACACAGTCCTGTGGGGATATATACACACAGTAAAACCTTGGTTTGTGAGCCTAATTCTTACTGTATATTTCATAATGTATAATTCATAATGTATATATACCCATATACATTACAATAAACACAAAAGGTTTTTATGTAAAAACAAGATTATGCCCTCCATATTGGTCTGCACCTTTTCCATATTAACAATATATTGTGTACTTTTTTTAGAATGATACATTACAGATGTACTTCATTGGTTTTCATGACCTTATAGTGTCCCGTTGAATGGATACATCATACATTATTTAACCACTTTCTCAATGATGCACATACAGACTGTTTCTGTTACAATCAACACTGCAGTGAATACTTTGTGCATTTTATCTATGTGCTCATGCTTTTTCTCCCCTCTAGATAGTTCTAGGAGGATAAAGGTTTATGAAGTTTTGGTCTGTTTTCTTAAGTAGACTTCACACCCAGCACAGAACCCAACACTGCTCTTGAACTCACGACTCTGAGATCAAGACCTGAACTGAGATCAAGAGTCAGGCGCTCAACCAACTAAGCCACCCAGGCACCCCAAGGCTTATGAGGTTTTTAAAGAATACCCAAAACATTCTTGGTATCACTATTAAAGAGATATAAATAAACTTGACCAAGTTCAGATGAGAACCACAAGGAAAATAAAGGGCTTAGAAGCCACATCCTAAGATACAGTTCTTCAAGGATCTCTTTGGCCTGGACACAGGAAGCTCTGGGATTTCATAAGAAGCATCTTTACTTGTCTAAATGGCTATTCCCTAGAACAGAGAAGAGGACCAGAATTGTGGGACCTCAAATGATAAAGCAACACAAATGGACCTTACATTACTGTAAAGGCGGATCATTTATTGACATAGTGGCAACACTCTGGTGTTCCGATGGAGGGCCACCCCACTGTGCTCTTGGTTCCTGTGGTTGGGTAGGGCTGACTGTATCCCACCCCGAAATCCAGGAGAAAGTACAGACCTAGAGATAGACAACAGAACATTCTACTGCCTTGTCTGTGATGTGTGTGAGCATGTCACCCAAGCCAGGTCAATGACCCACAGTTCTGAGAGTTTTGCTGGAACGGTTAGGGAAAAGAATCCGGTTCCAGTGGTAACGCATGCCAGCCTATAACTCCTGGCATCCATTTTGCTGCCATGAGGGAAAGTCTGCCTAAGCATGAAGCCCACATAGAACAAAGAAATGAAAATGAACATTTTCGATGTCATTGTTTATATATGTGGATCCAGTAGTGCCAGATTGAATTGTTTTTTTCCTTGTTATAGGGTGATAAATGAGGTTTTCTAAGTCAGTTTCAGTTGAGGCCACAAAAGTCTGTAATGATATAATTCAAGGAATCACATACCTTCCTATCCTAAAATAAAGTACTATATCATCTGTGACACAATAAGAAGCAATACGGGTTCTACCAGTAATAGTATTTGCCCACCTCCAGCCTTTAGAAAACCAGGGCTTGAAAAGCCAAGAGAAAGAGACTTGGGTACACCACGCATTTCCCCTCACAACTCACCAAGGGGAAGGAGAGAAGGCGCTTGCGTCCATCAGAAGCCAAGTGACGGAACTTTAAGGGACTACTCAGTGAAATTGACACAAGTCTCAGAGTTTAGGAGAAATGAGGATTGGTGTCTAAATTGTACTTAGAGAAATGTGATGGTGAAAGTTTGTGGAGGAGCTATTTATTTGGTGTCAAAAGGGGGAAGGGGTGATGCTTGGGGCAAATGGTGTATCCATCAGTTGCGGGGCAAGGGTGCCTGAGTCTTGCAGTAAAACCATATAAGGGAATAAACTGGCATGCAGTCTCTTTTCATGGAAAATTCAAGAGGACAACCAAGAGGGACCGAGGGATCCCAACAGAGTTGGAAGGAGCAGGAGGCACACTGGAGGTGAAGCCCAAGACCTGAGGGTTGGCTCATTGGCCAGTCCAAGTGGCATCTCCCACATCAAGAGAACTGCTGCCCAAGCCCTCTGAAAATAATGACAGCCACAAAGCACATGACAATACTTTCCCACAGAAGAAAAAGGAACAATTGTGTACCCACCACAAGCAGAGGGCATCGACCCCAGATTACAGCTGAGCCTTGTTGAATGCTGTGACTTTTTTCCTTCTTCCCCCCAGGCCTGAGCCTGAACAGGTGGGTCCGGAGCCAGCCTAGTGGGAGGGGCAAGAGGAAGAGTTAGGAAATGCTGGAAGAGTCAACATGGTCTAAGCTTGAAGCAGACCCATGCTTGGGAAAAACATGTTTTGAGGAAAAGCATTAAATTGAATACATGTTTGCACTTTTGATTATTACAATGAACTGGACTGGCCTTGCTTTCCCTTTTCTTAACTTCTCATTATGGAAATTTTCAAACATGCAGCAACATGAGGAGAACAGAATGAAGAACCCCCACCTACCCAGCACCCAGTTTCAGTAAATGTCAATTCAGGAACAAACATTTTTCATCTCTTCCCCTACCTATTTCTCCTCCTTCCCTGAATTATAACAAAGAAAATCTCTAGCATTTTATAAGTAGTTATTTCTGTATGTTTCTGTGAAAAATAAGGACTCCTTTAACATAACAGGGCCATTATCACACCTTAAAAAAACTAGTAATTAATCATCAAATACACAGTCAGTGTTTATATTTCCCAGTTGTCTCTTAATGACTTTACAAAACATTTGTTTGAACCCAAATCCAAACAAAACCATCACATACTTGATATGCCTCTTAAAGTCTCTTTTAATCTGCAGACTCTCTGATTTATTTGTTGCAGACATAGGGTCATTTGTCTTCAGTGTTTTGTGTTTTCTGGACTCATCCAATTGCATTTTTATGTGTCCTTTGCACTGTTCCTTTATTTCCTATACTTCCTGCAAACTTGGATTTAGATCTAGACGTTTGGTGAGATTTGTGTTTGGTTTTTTTTCCCCCTTTGGTTAGACTTCTGCGTAGGTGGTTTTGTGTCCTTCCTCTTTCATTACATCAGGAAATACATAGTGTCTAGTTGTTCTCTTTTTGTGAGGTTAAGAGTCATCAGTACATTATAGTATCATCAATCTGACATATAAACTATAAATATTTCTGTTGGCTTTTCACATAATGATTTTAGCTGCCGCTGATGACTGCCGCCTAACTCCTTTGTGTCACTTGGATGGCACAATGGTGGTATTCCGTCACTCCCTCCTCATTTGTTAGTTAGTATTCTTTTCTAAAGAAGGATTTTCCCTTATTAAGTATTTGATCACTAAACTGACCTGTAGCTCTTCAAGAAAGACAGTAGACACGTTTTATTCTTTCCCTTTGTTTCCTAGTTTTCAGAATAATAAATCACTTCTCTGGACTGCTCCAAAGGTGATCAGTGGGTTGATTTTTGGGTTTTTTTTAAGCATCTCATAAACTCGTGATTTTAACATTTTGGCTATTCTTCAATTCATCGCAATTACTGTTCTTTTTGACACCCAATTGTTCCATCTTTGACAAGTGGCTCCTGTGGATTGGACTTTTTAAAACCAAAACAAAGGGATTATTTATTTTTATGTTTTCCTGAAAGCTATGAGAAAATATTGAGCCTTTTAAGGTTACATTTAAGTGAGGACAAAGACAAACCCCAGTGAGTGGGCTTGAAGGTATTATCCAAAAGAGAATAATATTACTTATGATTGTACTTCATGAAGACTTGGCAAATAAAGGCACCCAGTACAACAGTTACTGATGATATTTTGATTTCCCAGATGAGAATACTTTGTGAAGTCTGTAAATCTTTCAACCTGAACCAACCAGGTACCCTTTTCAAAGGAGTTTACAGTCTATTATTAAGTATAGTACTATATTATGTATGTTAAGACTAGGTTTGGTGTTTATGATAGAACTTCAAAATAACAGAGGCTTAGAAAATGTAATTTTATTTCTCTTTATGTTAAAAAAGAAAAAGGTGATGCCAGGCTGGCATGGAGAGCCCAAGGTCATTAGGACCTACGGCTTTTTCTATCTTGCATTCCATTGTCCTCAACATGCAATTTTCACCTCATGATATAAAATAGCTGCTCCAGCTCCAACCATCATATCCACATTCTAGCCAGTAGGAAGGGAAAAAAGAGAAGGAGAAGAGTATGATGACTGCTATTAAGGACATCTCCTGGAAGTAAGAGATGCTTATCACATCTGCTATGTTCCATTGGCTAAAAAATAGTCATGTGACTGAAAAATGTAGTCTTTATTCTGGCTAGCCATACGCCCCAGATAACCTTCAGGAGGTCAGTTACCCAGAAAAAAGGGGAGAAGAGATATTTGGAGAAAACAACACTCCTTGCCTCAAGCCCAGAAAGAAAAAACTACATCGTTTGGGCAGTGTATCTCCACGCATATCTTAAAACCTCAGAATGTAGGAGTGGGAATCATTTAAAGTATCCACTTTTCCCACCTTCTTGAGTGTCTTGACTATGCCAGGGCATCCAGTATATGAAACAAAATTAAGCTGTGGTCTGCTGATTTATGTACAAAACAGAAAATTTTAGATGATTACACTCCTATACAGTAATAACGATTATTTTGTTTCATTATTCATCCCCGCCCAGTATATGCCATTTCTGCTTCCTCTGAGATTTCTTGGTTATTTACTTCATGCCAGAAGTAAGACTTTTACTTTATTTTACTTTAACCATGTACTGTTTCTAAGGCAAGATACACGACTAGCACCCACCACTCAGAGTTTATGGGATTCAGTTCTCAAAAGGACCCTACAAGGAGAATGAGGATCAGAGAGGGTAAGTGGCTTACTCAAAGAGATACAGCTTAGTAAATGACAGAAGCAGCATTCCAACACAAGTTTCTTTGTCTCAAAGCCAAAACATGCTTTATTATGCCATTCATACTTCAATATATTTGTCTTAAGTGTTTTACGGTCCTTGTTTCTTTTAACTGTCTAACCCAGTTTGGTGATTATTCATTCAACACATTTAAAAAAAATTCTTTTTTTTTTAATTTTTAATGTTTATTTATTTTTGAGAGAGACAGAGAGAGAGAGAGAGAGCAAGCAGGGGAGGAGCAGAGAGAGGAGGAGACACAGAATCAGAAGCAGGGTCCAGGCTCCGAGCTGTCAGCACGGAGTCCGATGCGGGGCTCGAACCCACAAACCGTGAGACCGTGACCTGAGCCAAAGTCGGAGGCTTAACCGACTAAGCCACCCAGGTGCCTCTTTTAAAACATTCTTTCTACACACAAGGCACTGTGATGGTTGCTGAGTATATAACACCGACCAAAAACCACACATAGTCCTTACCATCATGGACCTTCTAGACTACTGGGGAAGACAATCATCAATCCAAAATGTCACCCTCCAAAATGCAAAACGACAACTGTCATAATGGGTATAAAGAGAAAGGTATAAGGTATCATCTGCATATAATTGGTACATTTGACTTTGGAAAGCCAGGAAGGCTTTCCTGAGGAAGTGACACGCAGAATAAGACTTACAGTGTAATTTAGAGTTAAAGCAGGCAAAGCAGGGGAGAGAAGATGTTGTCAGGCAAAACGAGATGAACAAAGTGGTATAAGGAGAATTTGTGAAGGCTGGAGTGAGAACATGTGAGCCAGCTGGGAGACGAGCCTGGAGGGAAGCCAGAGAGCAGCCCTGCAGTGCCTTGTGTAGGGGCACTGCTACCCCAGTTTTTCACAGCTGAAAACTGAGGCTCAGATCTCTTGAGTAATATGCCTAGAGTCTCACAGCTAGTTAGGTACTGGAGCCAGAATTCAAACTGTGGTAGGTAGAATAATGGATCCCCTAAAGATAGCAAAGCCTAATCCCTGGAACCTATGAATGTGTAGGTTACATGACAAAGGGAAATTAAGGTAGAAGATGTAATTAAAGTTGCTAATAAACTAACCTTAAAATAAGGTGATTATTTTAGGTTATCTAGGCAGGCCCAGGGTAATCTCAAAGTTCTTAAATTTGGAAGAGGGAGACAGAAGAAGAACTTACGTTGTAGAAGATGAGAGAATTTGACCCGCTATTGTTAGCCCTGTAGGTAGAGGAATGCGGGTGGTTCTAGAAGCTGAAAGGACAAGGTATAACAGATTCTGCCTTTAGGGATCCTCCAGAAAGGAGCACAAGCCTGCTGAAGTCCTTATCTTAGCTTGATAAAGCTCATTTTAGACTTTTGAACTACAGAAATGTAAGATAATAAATTTGTGAGCCACGAAATTTATGATGATTTGTTACAGCAGCAACAGGAAACTAAACACAAACTATGCCCATTGGCTCCAGAGCCCATGTGTCTACCCCATGTGCAACATGGCTTAATTGTTAGATCGCCTAAACCAGGAACTATAAAGATTGAACTCTAATGCTTCCTAACATTTTGACTCTCAGAATCTTCAAATATCATTTCCAAACCATACAGCAAAGGGTATGTGTAGTTTTTACATATGCCTCTTAGTTTTGTGAATTTCGAAAGGATGTGGTTATGGCCTGTGACATCAGAGGAGAAGCTCCACATTGTTGACTGAACCTGATAGAAAGATAACATCGGAGGCAAGAGGCCTTTTAACAGCTCTCTGAAAGTCAACTGCCTCCCCAGTGCATTCCTTGCCCTGAAGCTGTGTCCTTTGGCTGTGCTACAGGGTGATGCCCAAGGTGCATCACTTCTCAAGAACTGGATCATGAACAACTTTATCCTCCTAGAAGAACAGCTCATCAAGAAATCGCAACAAAAGAGAAGAACTTCTCCCTCCAACTTTAAAGTCCGCTTCTTTGTTTTAACCAAAACCAGCCTGGCGTACTTTGAGAACCGTCATGGGGTATGTGAACACTTGTGTCTTCTTTTTCTAAACAGTATTTTTTATTTAGACTAGGCTGAATCATGAAGATATACCTAGAATAAAATAAGGGGACACAGACATGCTGGTTACGACTACCTAAAAAGTACAATAAGAGTAATCCGAAGAGAATGTGGAGAAAAGTCCAGAGGTGGGGTTGTTATATTAGGTGATTTTAGTTCTAAAATCTGCAAAAGAGTAAGTTTAATATTTATTAATGGTTTTTTTCCTGCAAGTTTAATTTTAAAGTTATAATAATTTATGTGGCAAATGCTATGATTGGATAGAATTTGAACTTCATCGGAAATACACTAGATTTTGTGGAGCTTAGATGAATAACATATTAGCATTCAATGGGACCTAAGGGATGATCTAGCCCAGTTATCTTAATTTATAATGGAGGAAACTGATACTTTAAGTGATAGTTCAGTGTCAACATTTTTATGAATTTACTTCTATATGTCCCAATGGTCATTGTTCACTTAATATCTTGAAATAATATTCCCTAGGCACCTAATTATCTAAAACTTGCAAGGCCCAAAAGTAAACCTCTATACCCCTTGGAAAATTTACCAGGGTTACCATGGTGTTATGCAATACAAACCAGTGGTTCTTACCCAGATGATTACAGTTGCTTATCTAGGTCAGTCTTTTTGTATATCTAGAGATAGTCTTATATTCTTTCTACAACAGCAGTGATAATAACATCAACATGAATAATCATAACAATATAGTTGGGTACAAAAAACACTGCATGAGGAGAAAGGAGACCAGACTCTACTTCTCTCTAGATGATGGAGCCTGGGTAAGCGTCTCTACCTTTTGTGTCAGATTCTTCCTTTACAAAATGAAGGGTCTGGAAGTACTACCTCCTTTCTTGAAAAATTTGAGCCCCTGTTTAGCCCTTTGCAGTACATTTTCAAAGCAGGTGTGTGACATTGTACTAAATCATTGTATTAGTTTTTCTATCATTAGGGAGGCAAGGCAGGGTTTTCACCTATATTTTACTGAAGGGGAAATAACATTAGGTGCTTTATGGTTAGGGACAAAGGCATCCCCATGCCTTGTTAGGATCTGACTTAGTAGGATAAGCATGAGTTTGGGACTTTTTGAGAGCCAGGCTTTGAAGTGTTCCATGAAATGGAGCCCTGAAGGAGGCCTGGGTATGGAGCCTATGGGTGTTGCAGGCGAAATACTATCATATCACTTCTTAGAGATTCAGACATGCTCTTCTTCAGCATTGATATCTTACTGATATCAATCAATAATCAATCAGAAGGCATAGAGAAATACTTACGCAAATGACTTGCACACAAGCATGCACTATGTATCACTTATAAATAACAAGAGCATTACACTTGTGGCAAGAAACCTTTTAAAAAAAAATTTGAAAGCCTCCAGGCACCTGGTTGGGTCAGTCAGTTAAGAGCTTGACTCTTGATTTCAACTCAGGTCATTGATCTCACAGTTGGTGAATGGAGCCTGCTTAGGATTTTCTCTCTCTCTCTCTCTCTCTCTCTCTCTCTCTCTCTCTCTCACTGTTTTTCAAAAATAAATAAATAAATATTAAAAAAATTAAAGCCTCAGTCTTACCATCTGTAAAGCGGGTATGTTAACAGTACCCATGTCATGAGAATGTGGTAAAGACTAACAGAGAGAATGTATTTAGACTGAACTATTTGAAATTACCACTCAGTGGATCAAGACAGGCCAGACAGTGGCAATTTCAAATAGTTCAACTTAATACGTAAAGTACTTAGCATAAGTTCTGTCACCTAGTAAACGCCTAGTAAAAATTAGCCTTTTTTTGTATCATCATCATGTCTCGGAAGGAGCTAGCAGGGTGTCATAACATATTCATTTTCAAATGAAGGAAAACGTTCAAAGTCAAGCTAACATCAGGTTCCTGGATTCCTTCTCTTCTGTGACTAAATACAAGCCTGTGGAGAGAGACATACATTCATGCATTACGAAATGTGTGATGCTGAGGCAGCCATTGCCCCTCTCGAGGTCACAGCTTCTTTTTCTCTTTTCTCGTTTGGAAAATTATGTTTCTCGCCCTGTCTTAAAATACCGTGGACTTATGACATCATACAGAAAGTAATCCTTCTACCTACTCAGAAAAACATTCCATAATTTTGCAAATTAAGTATGTTTTTTTCTAACTTTAAAATATCCATTTTCTAATTTTAAATATCCATGTCTAAATATCCATCCTGATTGAGCCTGTTATTTTGACACCGATTTCGCTCTGGTGTCTAGTGTTGAAACGTGTGAGTGTTTTCAGGGGAGCCGGGAAGCGCCTCAGCCTGGCGGAGCAGTGGCCCAGAAAGAAGCATAACGTTGGCAGGTGGTGGGTCGCTGGCAGGCACGCTTTCAGACACCACCCTGTGCCTGCCAAATTTGTTGCGAAGTGGTCCCTGATGCCTGGCATTCATTAACAGAGGACAATGAGATTAGGGCCCCCAGTGTGCTGATAAATGTTGAACTAGCCTACAGTGGTAGTGGCAGTGGAGAGCATCAGGCAGCTCTAATCCATAGTGTTTGCTGATTTCTCTGGTGTAAATACTCCCATCACAGCCAATTTCAAACTACTGGTGTGATGTCTACTGGCTCACAAAATTCCTCCAGATTTAGCAATCAGCCCTCATGGCCCACAGCAAGCCAACTCCAACATACCAATGACAGCTTTGAATACAAATAGTCTCCGGAGAGGGAGTCACCAACCAAGCCACATGCTTAGTTTGCACATGACTGAAATTAGATTATTTCCAGGGGCAAAAGAGAAATGGAGGGAGGGCCTGGGTAGTTCAAGTGAGCATGGCATGGAAGGGACAGCACAGACGGACACAAGCATCACTGATTGGTGAGGCCAGTATAGCTAAGTAGAGCTGGATTCAACTTCTGGCTTTATCGCTTTCTGGATGTGGGGTCTCAGGCAAGGTCTTTAAACCTTTTTAAGCCTCTGCTATTTGTAAAGTGAGGGCCCCAATGCCTCCAGGCGATGTTGAGTATTTCATAAGGAAGGCATGTCATAAGCTCGGTACTAATGATCTTCTGAAGGACCCTCAGGAGAACTGGAAAGGTTTCCCGGTTTTAATGTCTCTGCACCTTAGGGATCAAGCGTGTTCTTTTCACCATAGTGTGGGAGCCATTACCTGTATGTGGGACAGTCAAGACCACCATTCTACTCAGGGTCTGGTTATGGGTCTCCACTTCACATGGGCTCTCCCCGTTAGCCTGCAGTCGAATCCAGCAGCAGAAACATCTCTTGGAGCATGCATCCTTCTTGAATTAAAGATGACAGGTCAGGAGATGGTCCCCCTTTCCTTGCTTTTCCTTGCACAGCAATCAAAAACACAGCGTCTGGTGTCAGACACATCTGGGTCAAAGACCAGCTCCTCACTTAAAAGCTATGTAGCTTTGTGTAAGTTGCCTAAGGCTGTGTGACTCTACATTTTTTGTAACGATTAAACATTCCTGGGGCACTTGGGTGGCTCAGTCAGTGAAGCATCTGACTTCGGCTCAGATCATGATCTCGCGGTTTGTGAGTTCGAGCCCCGCGTCGGGCTCTGCGCTGACAGCTCGGAGCCCAGGGCCTGCTTCAGATTCTGCGTCTCTCCATCTCTCGGCCCCTCCCCTGCTCATGCTCTGCATCTCTCTGTCTCTCAATAATAAAGAAACATTAAAAAAAAAGTTTTTTTGTAAAAATGATTAAACATTCCTTCTGGATCTTGCTTCCTTTTAATGAGAGGGAGGTTACCATTATTCTAATAATAATAGGAACTAATATTGCTGTCTACTTCTCCCCATTTTCCACGGTCACTTTCCCCGGGAAAGCCACTAGCAGCTCTCACCTGGGATTGCTACCACCTCCTAATGGTCTCCCTGCACCCACTCTGCCCCAGTCACCCCCCAACCTATTCCCCACACAGCAGCCAGCGTGACACATGGTGACTGCGATCGCTTCCTGACAACCCTGACATGTCCCTGCAGAGGTTCTCCCCTTAGATCTAGAGCGGACACCAGAGTCTGTCACATGCCGTCTTCCCTCTCAGTTCGTGTCCCTTTTTCTCCCATCTCTCTGGGATCCAGCTACATAGGATTTGCTTTGACTTTAAGTCCCTCATTTTGAATGTCGCTTGCCCCGGGAAGCCTTCCTTGATTTCTCCAGACTAGGCCATCTACTCCTGTTATGCTCTGCCTTAGCAATGCCTACCCTCTCTTCGGAGCACATCCCAGACTCGTAATTACCCACTTATTAAAGTGATTGCTGTGCTAATGTCACTCCCCCAGCCCACCCTCCATTAGATTATAAACTTTATGAGAGCCAGCACCCGATCTGGTAAAGGTGGCATCATCAGTGTTTATAACAGCGCCTGGCACATACTACTCACGCATGCATTATTTGTGGAAGGAAGAAAAGGAGGGAAAGAGCAAGGACATGAGGGATTAGAATACCTTTGGAGAGGTTAGAGTTTCACAAATGAACTCCTGATAGAACAAGGCTCAATTCCAAGCGTAGAGAACAAAGCAAGTTATATAGGACTTCAAAAGGAAGAGTTCTGGGTGTAAGAGCCAGCAAATAAGACTCCCCGGAGTTAGAAATTCATGTCCCAGCCTTAAAAGAGGAAGAGGAGGATTCAGAAGGTTGGAATTTTAAGAGGTGGGTCAGAGAGGCACATGCAGGAACCGGCAGGTGGGCCAGCCCTCCACCCCCACCCCACCACTCTGTTCTCTTTTTTCTTCCTTCTTTCCCTGCTTCTCTTCTACAGTTAAATTCTTTGTCAATAATACTCTTAAAGCTACCTGAGCTTTTTTGCTTGAGACTTGCATCAGCCACAGTCTCTTTCCACCTCATTCCTACGTGATCCTGTTGTCTTCTGGCTGGGTTTTCACTGACACTCAAGGCTCCATACAGTTTATTATCCATGCAACACCTAGAATGAACTTTTAAAATGATCTTACAATAAATGATAAATCAGATCTTACTCTCTACTTTTAAGCCTTCCATGGCTGTTTAGAGTATTTAAGGAAATTCTCAGCTATGGCCTACAAGACTCTTCATCCGGGGGTCCTTATCTGCATTTCCTATTTCATTTCACACCACATTCCCGTTACTCACCAGGCTTCTACCACATCTGCCTTCTTCCTGAACCTTGAGCACTCCAAGCTCATGCACACTCTAGGGACTTTGGACAGGCCAGGACTAGGGGGAGGCAACTGAGCAATACACTTAGGGTGTGCTTGCTCTCAGAGCCTGCAAATGCAGGGTCTTTGCATTAGCTGTTCCCACTGCCAGGAACACCTCAGGTGTTTGCAGGAGTGATTCTTTATTGTTTCCATCTCTTTAAATATTTTCCCAGGATCCCGTTTCTTTCCTTTTCTTCTCCTTTCTTTTCATTTCTTTAGCACGCAGATACTTCAATATATCAGTATCTGCGTGTACCTATTGGGTTTACTGATGTGCTTCCCTGTTTGTTTTCTGTCTGTGCAGCCCCTGGGATGAGAGCAGGAGGACCTTGCTCATCACTGCATCACCAATACCTAGAACAGTGCAGGGTGCATAGTACGTGGTTGATAAATACCCAATAAATGAACAAAGATCACAAAACTCAAATTGAATTCCAAAGAGCATCTGGCAAAGAGAAGTAAGGATCCAAGGCAAAGTATTTTGCAATTGAGGCCACTCAAGGCCAAAAATGTGCGGTTTCAATGTCTACCTTAATGGATTTTCTTTGTGAACTGATTTTTGCCTTTATGATGTGATGTTGATGTTTTATGGAGAAAGCTAGTGGATGGAGAGTTTCTATTTTGGAGGCAAATACTCCCACATTAAAATTAAATTTGATTCCTACTGCTCAGGGGCTGGTGCATCCATCAACCAGCATTTCAGTAAAAATAGGCCACGGAGCAACACTATAAATGTAAGGGCTCGGTTTTTGACTCAGTCTGGGAGAAAGGTTTAACTGCAAAACACAAGAGCTCGGTTTCTTGAACTATGAGGTCCATGTAAAACAAGACATCTTCATAACAAACTCAGAAATGGGCCCCACAGAAAACTGTTTTAAAGCTTTTCTCAAGTTTTCATAGGTCAAATAGGTAAATCCTTATCTCTCCATTTTCTTATCCAACTAGTAATAAGTTATTCCACTTCATAAGTTATTAGGCCTACTGAAGAAAATAAATCTTCCAGGACCCAATTTTCATCCAGAGGTCCGTCTGGGTTTGACTTCATGATACTATGGGGCTTCACTTAAAGTGATCCAGGGACAGAAACAGAAGCTCTGAAATGGCTTTCCATGTATCTAAAATTCCCTTTTTAGATCCGATGTCTGCTCAGTTCCTTGAAATTTCAGTAAATTTGTCAGGATTTTATTTTTTTATTTTTTATTTTTTTAATTTTTTTTTCACGTTTTTTATTTATTTTTGGGACAGAGAGAGACAGAGCATGAACGGGGGAGGGGCAGAGAGAGAGGGAGACACAGAATCGGAAACAGGCTCCAGGCTCCGAGCCATCAGCCCAGAGCCCGACGCGGGGCTCGAACTCAGGGACCGCGAGATCGTGACCTGGCTGAAGTCGGACGCTTAACTGACTGCGCCACCCAGGCGCCCCTTGTCAGGATTTTAATTAAATAAGAACCTGATCTAAAGTCTCGTTTGTCATATAATTCCCATTAATGTTAAGGTATTCATAAGCAAGCTCTTTGCTACATATTCCTATTTTAATATTTACAAAGTCATAGAAATTACACCTACTTGTTATAAAAATTGAAATCTAGGACTTTCCCCCCCAACTACATATATTTGTGCTAAAGTTTTATTATTATTATCATCATCATCATTATTTTACCATAACAGAAATTCTAATTAAAAAAAAATAGTAACAATAAGTAGAAAATATACACTTAAATAGTAGTCTCAAGGCAGTGGCAGTATGGAGAACCAAATCACAGAGCACACCTTTCGACTAATACTGTGGTGCTAGATATGGTTGTGTTTGATAATCAAAGAAACAACATTAGAGAAGCCACTCTCAGCAGCATCCCATTATTTTAAACCTAACACTGTATCAAGGAAATGTTTCTTTTTTGGTATGTAAAGTTTCTTTCATTTGTTCAGCAAGCATGTCTTGACATCTACTATGTGCCATGCTTCAGGCTACATGCCAGGAATACGGTGATAAATAACAGAGGAAAGGTGTCTGCCCTCACAAGCTTAGCTAGTAGAGAAGGCAGACAACCACAAGTACATAAATATATGGGGCAGATACAGACGGTGGTAGGTTCTGTGGAAAGACTAAGCAGGAGCTGGCGCTGAGTTGGGAAGAAGGGTAGCCAGAGAAGGAATTTATAGCCAGGCTAGGGCCTGAAGGATGAGAAAGATCTAGTGACCTGAAGAAATGAAGAAAAGCATTTCAGGCAGAGGGCACGGCCAGTGTGAAGATTGTGAAGTAGGAAAAGGCTTGGCCTGTGTATGGAACAGAGAAGTGAACATACTGAGTTCAAGAGAGGGGTTCTTGCTGACATCCTATAACCTCCCTCTTCTGGGGATACTTTGTCTGGAATCCTCCTCCTGCATGTCTTGGTGGAAAGGTGCTCAGGGCCAACCTGGAGCTCAGGCAGCCATTAGCAGCAAAGACCAAAAACCGATTAGAATCAGGTTGAACCCACATGATTAATCACAAGAGACAGAGCAGCAAATGTTCATATACTCACACTATTTTAAAAAAATTAATGAAATAGTTATGCAGAAGTATTCTCTGTAACTCTTTTGTCTAAAGGCATCAATTTACAGTCTCTGTGAGAATGACCTGTGCTCTCACGTAGACATAAATTTCATGTAGTTCTAATCATAATGCATGACAATTTTATATTCTACTTTTTTCATTTGTTCTTTTATAGATGCATTTCTACTTATCTACATGGTCCCGAAGTAATCATTTTTTCATACATATGATTTTTTTCATGATTGAATTAGTTCACTTCAGAGAGATACTTATCTGTTCTACATACTTGAAAAAATTGATGAACTTGTCATCAATTCTTTGTCATCTATTCTTTGACATTCAGGTTGTTTCTGGGTATGAACGTGTTTCAGTCAGAACACTGAAAAATGCTAATATACCTAACATAAACCTGTCTCCTTTTAAAAATCAGGTCCTTAGGATAGAATACTGCATTTGTCATAAAATAAGATTATTTTATGGCCTCTATCATTTGCTGCTACATCATCTTACAGAGACTGAAGCAATGCACGCAGCCACCAGAAGTTACCAGAACCATTAGGGGAGACTGTGTTTCTAAGAAGGAACTTAGGAAAACCAAAGAATCCCATTGTTGTGGTGATTTTTCAAGTGCACTTTTTTTATAGACTTTGAATATTACAGTGAGAAAGGGGGAAGATACATAATATTTTATACTATACATGGATCAAATGATTTGATATAAAGTCAGTCATATATATGTACATGAACCCACCATACATGTAGCAGGATTTAACAAGTGCCAAAAAGCTTCCTACTTTGCAAAAGATCCCCATTTTGTTGATGAGAAAGGAGAGGCTTAGAGTAGCTAAGTATCTTTTCCTAGGCCACACATCTGGGACAAACATTAAAAGTTAGGTTAAATGTATTTTCAGATCTAAGCTTGTTTGGGTTTGAGGAGTCTTAGCAGCCATGGTGGCTGAGAAGAGAGAGTTGGGCCAAGGGTTCATTGGTGAGTTTCAATGAACAACACTGTATAATAGAGGTCTGGAGCCGGGCCCCCCAAGTTTACCTGAATGACAGCACAACAATATCATTGACAACAATAACTAGCATCACTGCAAGAAGACTGAACACATTCCTATGAATTTTCTCATATAACCCTCACAGTTCTCTGCAGAAGCTAAAAGTAATATTCTGTTTTAGAGAGGAAGCAATTGAGACATGGAGAAGTTCAGAAATTTGCCCAGGGTCACAGTAGTGGTAGTAAGTGTTAAAAACAGCATCTTGCCTTGGGCTTTGGTAATTCCCTACACTTTGATCCCACTAACATATGCTTTTCTGATATCATTTTGGTTTCCCTAGTAGTATCTCCAAGAATTCTCTGCAAAACTGATACAAGCATCTTGGCCAGTCTGTTTCTCACTGCAAGGTTGCGAATTTGCCAGTCACTTGTGATTTTGCAGAGTGTGTTCCTGTCCACCGGACTCTGTGAGCTGACAAAAATGAGTTCCTGACCTTATAAACCTGAGGCTCTGCTCCTGGGGTGACCTTTGCCAAGGAAAGATGCTGTATGAACCTCAGCTCTGTTTAGTTTACTGGACTAGCCATTCATAAATACCCCTCATTGGGCACTTTCTGAGACTAACATCCTGGGAATGCTACACCCAGAGTGATAATACAGGAAAAAGACCACCAAACAGGGCTATAAGCCAGGACCAAGGGCCCAGAAAGTGAGATCGAGGGCACTAATACCAAATGTAGCCACTTTCGCAGTCCATGCTATGGCCAATTTCATGTATAGTGATCCAATTAAGTGTTTCCCAAAGTGGGGTACCACTAGGTGCACTCTAGATGGTACGTGGACAGATCTGGTTCTGACATTTTTTAATTTAATACTTATATATGTATGTTTATTATAATTTACTTCAGAAAAAAAGTATTTTTAAACATATGGTGGTGATTTAAAACTTCCCTTTAGAGTAAATTTGTTGAGGTGAAAAATCAATCCATTTAAATAATAACATTAAGTCCATGGTACCAGTTGGTGGAACTACACAATGGTGGAGAGCACGCGGGTGGGTTGCAAATGGAAGATTGGAAACACAGAATCCACGGAATAGCAACATGAATCACCATTCATGATTCTTTGCTTTAAAATAGTAGACACTTAGTCTGTTCAGAGAGTGAAATGTAATAATCCCCCTGGACATTTAGAGGCACAGGTGCATCCACAAAGACCAGAGCACTTCGAAAGGTGAACATAGAAGAGACAGGCAAAAGAGATCCTCTCAGACCCCCTGCTCTACCTAGAAAGCTGTGACTCAGGGGCAAGTGAACCTGCAACCACAAGCTGTCTGACCTCCAAATTTCTCTGAACTCCAGAGAAAGTTATTCTAATTCTTTATAAATCTCAATGACATTAGGTTACTGCTGTTCACTTTGCTTTCATCTGTGTTGCAAATTAATATTAATGCACAAAACAGAACTGCTGGTGGAATGAACTCTTGCCCCCTTGCCTTTGTGCCCGTTGGACTTCAGGTCTCTTTATTAGTAGCCACTTTTTCAGGACATCTTCTGCAAAATATAGACTAACTTTAAAAAAAATTCATGAATAGATAATACATTCACATACATTTTTTAAAAAAACAGTTACTAAATGTTATGAAATGGCCAACTCCCACCTTTATCCTAAGCCACAGCACTTCAGTGTCTGAAAGCAACCAATATAATCAATTTCCTATCAGTTCTTCCAATGATACTTTATGCATACATATGTAAACACAACTCAGTATTCTTCTTGTCCTCCTTTTTATGCAATAGTAGCATACTCTATGTGACATACTTCTTAGCTTTTCTTTTGGTTGGTTAGCAATACTTCTTGAAGATCAAACCACACCTATATGCAAAGAGCTTCTTCATTCTTTTTTGTGGATGCATAATATTTCACTGAATGGATAAAAAGTTACCTTAATGATGGACATTCAGTCTGTTTCCAATTTTTTTTTTTTTTGTCATTGCAAATGACAAGGAATGAATAAACTCATCTTTATGTCACTTTCTGTATGTCTGTAACAGGTGATTTTGCCCATCTTTGGCAATGCCTGGAAATTTTTTCATTTTCATAACTAGGGAGGGGAGTGCTACTGACATTTTTGGGTAGAGTCCAGCATGCTGCTAAGCCTTCTACAAGGCACAGGACAAACTCACAACAAAGGATTATCCAGCCTATGTTGTTAATAGTGCCAAGGTTGGGAAACCTTGGTCTATAGATAACATTTCCAGAAGTAGAATTGCTATGTCAAAGGATATTTGCATCTGTTATCTTATTGAACATGACCAAATTATTCTCCGTAGAGGTTGTGCCAATGAACATTCCCCAGGGCCACATGTAAGATGCTTGCTTTATCAAAACCTCACCAACACCATTACCATACGTTTTGATCTTTGCAAGTCTGACAGGTTTAAAAAATGGTATCTCGGTATCAATTATTTGCATTTCTGTTTTCATAGTAAGTTTGAGCCTTTTTTCCTATATTTAAGAACAATTTGTATTCCTTTTCCCATTTCTTTATAATGTTGTTAATATTTTCCTTAATAATTTGTAGGAGCTCTTTATTAGCTCAGCCCTTTGTGCAGACTGGTTTTGACCTATCTTTTCATTGTCAAGAGATTTGTATCCACTTGCCAATCATTCTGGAAATCTTATTCAAATCAATCCTATCAAGAGTTTTGTCATAGGGTTCACACACAACACTTTCTGCTGCACACTTAGTCTAACCTGATGTTCCTTCAGTCAACCAATTAACAAATATTCGTTGATCATCACCTCTGTGCTAAGGTTATTTTCTGAAATGTAGTGAGGTTGCTAATTTATATGCTTTGGCTACTGACTCTCCAATGTTTGAAAGGCATATAAAAAAATATACAGTTTCAAATTCATTAAAAATCTCAAATGGCCTATTCTGGAAAGAAGGGGGATTTTGAAAAAGCATTCACAGAACAGAGACAAAATGTGCAGGGAACCTTGAGGATTTACTTCAGCACCCGCTTCTTGCTCTTGGTTTCTATATAAGTCCTTTTCTCTGCTCACTTTTGAAAACAAATTTAAACAAAAATGCTTTTGAAAGGCTAGGACCACTATATCTTTATCTAACATAAATGAGGCCTAGAAATTATTCCTGAAGTATTGCTTTACTTCTAAAATAAATATACCCACATAAAAGCCTATGGAATCTATGAAGAAAATGGTTATCACCCAAGAAGATGAGAGGACCCGTCGTGAACTTGAACCTCCGTGGATAAAGAAGAAAGAAGAGCAGGTGACAGGGGCTGCCTGGCTGCCACTGACTGCTAATGGGGTCAGGAGGCTACAAGGGCAAAAAGCTGCATCATTTTGCACACCCGGCATTCGACGTGTACCCCTCAGCCCTCTCCCACAGAAATCTGCAAAGTTGTAGTACACGGTGGTGTTTTTAAATTTCTGACTGCTTTAAAATATTATTTTCACTTTTCTGCTTAGTAAATTTACATGCTCCCTGCAACAACTTCAAATATTACCGAAACATCACACTTACCCTGTCAAAGTCGGCTATAGTGCCACCCACGAGGGAGAGCCAGTGTCAGCAGGGTTCCTCCTTGTATTATTTGAGTTTTGCATTTCCTATTATGTATTTTATTATTTCTCTTTCCAAAAATGCGGTGAGGCTCCATCTTTTGCTCTACACCTGCTTTTTTCAGTTAATGTATACATTTTTGTTCCTCCATGTAGACCTCTTTGTTAACGGCTACAGGAGGGATGAACCATAACTAATTTAACCATTTGTCTATGGATGAATATTTAAGGTTCTCTAGGGTTTTTTTATCGAAATAAATAAGGCCGTTATGAAATCCTTCTCCCTACATCTTGATATATTTTGAACAAATGTTCCTGTAGGATAAATCCTATAAGGAAAACGTGTTTGTTTATATTTTAATTGTTTTTAAATATAACAAATACAAGTTCGTGGTACAAAAGTGAAAGAGTATAGAAAGATATGAGGTTTGGGGTGCCTGGGTGGCGCAGTCGGTTAAGCGTCCGACTTCAGCCAGGTCACGATCTCGCGGTCCGTGAGTTCGAGCCCCGCGTCGGGCTCTGGGCTGATGGCTCGGAGCCTGGAGCCTGTTTCCGATTCTGTGTCTCCCTCTCTCTCTGCCCCTCCCCCGTTCATGCTCTGTCTCTCTCTGTCCCAAAAATAAATAAACGTTGAAAAAAAAAAATTTAAAAAAAAAGAAAGATATGAGGTTGAAAGAAAGCTCTCTTCCTACTTCCAAACACCAGAACTGTTCCCACAAGTATTTGCTCTTAACAGTTTCTTGTGAGAAAGTCCACTCATACTTTTAAGAAAGATCCCAAATTTCCCTCTGGAAATTGTACAACAGTATAGTCCCTTTTCTTTCTTCTTTCTTTCTTTCTTTCTTTCTTTCTTTCTTTCTTTCTTTCTTTCTTTCTTTCTTTCTTTCTTTCTTTCTTTCTTCTTGCTTTTTCTTCCCTTTTAGGGTAAAAGCCTCACTTTTTTTTTTCTCTTGGAGAGTCAGGGTGATACTATGAACAAGATGGAGGACTTTAAGGGTAGCTAGATTTCCCCACAGCACAACCAGCCTCATTAAAAACCACACTGTGAAAAGCTGAGGTGAGGAAAGCCAGTTGACCCTGGTTTAGCTATGACTAAAAGGTGTTACAGAAAAGAGGAAAGGAAAGAAGGCTGGTGTGGGATGGATCAGAGTTTCCTAACTTTAAGTCAGCCCAGGAGCCTCAAAATATGCTCCCTTAATTTCAGATTCTCCCAGAATTGCAAAGATTCATGGAGGTAGGTCCAGATGAAGACAGGTTGGGATGGGGGTGGGGAGGGGAGAGGAGCCAGCAACAGCGTATCACAAATTGCACTGGTGTTTTAGAAGAAACTGGTGTTTTCCATTGAGATACTAATGATCACATCTTTATTGGGTATTGGGCAACGTGCTGGGTGCCTTTCCACAGCTCAGGTCACAGTAACCCTGAGAGGCAGCTGTCAACAATCTCATTACACCTTAAGAACTAAAAGAACTAAGCCCAAAGAACTAAGCCAAGTTTGCCCTATGTTACTTGTCACCGCAGAGATTTCAAACCGTGGCGTTTGTGAGTTCTGAATCTCTGCTCTTCTCCCCTGCAGAGACAAAGGTACCCTTTGTCATAAAAGACAGAAAGCTGAGCTGGGAAACTGGGAGCAAATTCAGGGGCTACCTTGAGCATGTGTTGCAGAGAGGATGAAACTAAAACTCAGGAAGACCCCTCAAGTCAAGTTTAGAACTGGCATTCTGCTGTGGGGGAGGCACAGGGGAATAACCCTCAAATCAGTGACTTAAGTTTCATCTCACATGACATCAATTTTAATTTCAATGGTGTCATTGCGCCATTTCACATTTGTACAATATACTACACTCTGGAAGAGGCATTGAGCAAAATATTTGAAATGCCTTGTTCAAATCATCACCAGTAAGACTTTCTAATCATAAAGAAACTCTGATAAAGGCAGTATGTGGCTACTTTTACGGTGTGATCCGGGAAAGTCTTAGATGTCTCACTCCCCCCTTTGAAAAATATTCTCTCCCCTAATGCCCAAAATTCAATTATCAAAGCTCCTTCCTGGCCTCAGTTTCTAATATCTGTCCTAATCCAAACTCCTCTGAAACAAGCCAACCTTTAATCTATCAGTGAGTTAAACCTTTGGAGAATGACCATTTGAGGAAGGTTTTGACAGGCGAGTCTGAAGAAAAGCAGAAAGCAAAAGCCCTGGAAGAGGAAATGCAACATGGTTGGGAGACCAGGAAACAGGCCCCTTTTCATTTTGCAAACAATTTGATTTTACAGATAATTTGCAAATTAAATGACTCCAAAATGTCAAAATCACCAGTATCGCCAGTTAAAAATTAATGTTGCCCTTCCCAAATGGTGGCTCCTGGTTACATATTTGCCCAAAAGAAAATCACTCCCAAAATGTAGACACAAGAGAACAAGGTCTTATTTTGGGGGGAAGCAAAGGAAAGGAAAGCGGGTAACTTAACTTGAGTGATTGGTTTGTTATGTGAATGAAGTTTATTTTGCTAGTAGGTTTATGTGGCTTTTTTATAAGTCCTCTAAATTAGCCCAGTGATTCAGGGACGATTATTATTCTCACTTTAAAAACAACAAGGCAATTGAGAAGTTGAGATACTTGCCTCAGATTGCACAGCTGGTCAGGCAGATGCAGGTCTACCGGACCTGAAAGTTCCAGTCGTCGCCCATTCTGCCTCTCCAAAGCAGAAAGCTGAAGTTCTGCTGTTTTTCAGATACCTTTCTTGGGTATCAGACACATCGCGTCTCACTGTCGTAACTGCTGGACTAGCCAAACAGCCAAGGAGCCACTGTCATAGGAGTAAAGTGGAGGGAATTATTCTGAGGAAGCAGAGAATGTGCTCTCCCTCTCAAATCCAGCATAAGCATTGCACAACCAAATAGGGCACAGACAAATGTCTGCTGGGTCACAGCTTGGTGCATCGATCGTGCAATTGATTGTTCCCTGTGGGGAGTTCGGAGAATGAAAATCTCCTGTGGGAAGTTGGGGGAAGAGCAAGAGCCATGAAACACATTAGTTAAGCACTCAGGCTCTGGGGTCCTAGGCTTGGGCTTGTATCCTGCCCTCCTGCTTAGTAAGAGACTTGGCCTCTCTGAACCTCAATTTCTTCACATGCAAGGTGGGGCAATGATACTTTGCAGGATCGTGGGATTTTAAATTGGCTCTGGCCCATTGAGTGCCCGAGGTATAAGAAGTGTTCAAAAATGTTAATTGTCCTTTCTTTTGGTTTTGTTCCCTGCCTCTCTCTTTGAAACTCACAATCTAAAATTCTATTTTATACAATATATTAACATAAAAAGAAAGGGGATATAAAAGCTGCTGGCACAAGCTTGCCTTTGTGCAAATATGTGGGCACCAGCATCTTGTTGGATTCTGTTTGACACACGTCAGGTGTCCAGGGAGAAGCTTTGGAATATGAGGACACTGTAGCTTTGAACATGGCCGAGAAAAAAGACCAAGCCAAGTGAGGTCCTGCGACTTTCACCCCAAGTGATATAGATGGAATGACAAGAATGAGGGCAGGTTTTACTTGGTGTCTTTCTTTCCCTGATGGCTCTTATGTGGTTTCCTTGGAAGGGTTACCCTGGAATTTTTTCAGAAATAGCACAGTTGTTTGGGATGATTACAGGCAATCACCATTTCTCAGAGATGAAACTGTGTTTAGCTCACAGACCAGCTACTCCCCAGGACCCATCTGGGGGGGATGCACAGCGGGTCTCTTGTTTTTCACATATCTGATCTTGAGAGATTTGAGGACAACTGACCTCAGGGCAGCCATTTAGGATGAAGAGTGAGTTTTGATGGTGAAATGTGAAATCCATTCCTACTGAAGAACAAACCTGACGGTCAGTTTACCTGACAGGCTGTTAAAACACAATGCCTCTTAAAATCCTTGTTTAAAGTCAATGAATATTAAGAGATCAAAGGATATAATGTAAGGTTAGAGGAGAACACTTTCTTGGGTATCTTGAAGCTGTACTGTCCGATAATGGGGCCAGAGCCATGTGTGCCCACTGAGCACTTGAAATGTGGCGAGTCCAAATTGAGATGTGTTGTATAATACACGATTTCAAGGACTTAGCAAAAAAGTAATGTAGCTCATTAATTTTTTTATGTTGATTACACATTGAACGGATATTTTAGATATGATGAGGCAAACAAAATATGTTCTTAAAATTAATTTCATTGTTTCTTTTTTTTGCTTTCTTTTAATGTGCTACTAGAAAACTTTAAGTTACGCGTATGGTTCACATTCTGCTATTATTAGGCAACACTGCTTTAGAACTCGCACACAGAACTTTTATCCCTACTCACAACTCTGGTTAATACTTACCTCCACTTTATACCCTGGTTATGATGATCCCAGACTAGTAACAACCATTACATATCCAAAACTTTGCTACCCTGGGACTTTTGCTCTTGTTGTGAACTTTACATAGGGTACTTACCACCACCCTCCCCACCAGACTTCATGTCTGGATCGTTTTTCAACTGTTTGATCTTTTCTCAAATGTCCTCTCTCCAGACAGGCCTCCCCTGTCCACAAGTTGGTCACCTCAACCTATTCCATTCTCTTTATAGCACTTGTTTCATTGCCTGCTTTCTCAACAAGACTGGGAGCTCCTTTACATAGTCTACCAAGTTCATCTATTTCCTGCTCTCAGAACAGCACCTAGTTTGTAGCTGGCTCCCCAGTAAATATTTCCTGAGTAGATAAATGCATTAGCCTTATACCTGACTGAGATTGTTTAAATTGTGTTTCAAAGTGGTGCCCTTTGTTCATATCATTCTGACTGAGCATCTGTTGTAGGCTTGTCACTATGCCTTAAAGATTCGGTGATAGATGTCCTGGTTTCTCTCTCAGGGAACACAGGATTTAGTGGGTTCCAAGGACAAACATGTCTGCAAACAGAGTTGTCATATTACTGCCATGAGCTTTTTGTTGCATTTCATTATATATACTACTAAGGAAACAATGCAATAAAGGTCAAAAAACAAGATAACCTCAAAACTCAGCCTCCCTGTTTACCCATAGCAACAGAAGGTTGTTGAAAAGGTAACTCCCTTGTGCTCTTCTGTTTTTGAAAAACAGATTAACCATCGCCAACAACTATGATTATGGGCAGGACCAAGACATGTATTTGTAGCTGTGGAAGACTCTAAATGAGAAGATATTTTAAGCCCAAAGGACACATGTTTTCAGAGGTTTTTAAGGGAAAACTGACCTTTTAATACATCCTTGGGTTACAAAAGCAAGCTGTAGACCACTATGTGAATCAGATGCTTGTTTTTGTTTGTATATATCCTATAAATGTGTGTGGGAAAGACAAATGCATTCCAAATGGTTAAACTTGGGTACCTCAAGGTTGTGGAGAAGAGTGGAATAATATGAGACTATAAATACTTTCTTAACATACTTCCATACTATTTTACACAGATAAGTTTTATACTTGAAGAATTAAGTATTTTTTTAGAAAGAAAATTTAAAAAGAAGCACCACAAAGCCTCCTTGTATTTGACAGAGGATACTTTTCACCTCTTGACTTTTTTTTTTTAATCTCACTTCTGTGCCTTAGCTGCTAAAGCAAAGGCCAGTAAACAGGCTGGGTATCAAAAATTAGGAAGTACAGACTGAGCTCTCTTCTGGAGAATTTTACGATGTCATGACTCTCTTACCATAGTTAGGATTTCCTTAACCTCTTTAGTTGGGAGAGTACCCTTTATCGAGGGCATCTATTATAAGCCAAACAATTTGTTTACATACACCCATTTTATTCCCCAAATAATCTTTACAAGGTAGGCATTACTATCCTCACTTAGTGGATGTAAAAATTGAAGTACAGGAAGGTGAGATGTGTTGTCCAAGGTCACATTGCTAGTTAGAGGCTGAGCCAACTTTGCAGAGAAGAACTATAAAAACAACTAGAAAACAAGTAACAAGATGGCAATAAGTACATACCTATCAATAATAACTTAAATATAAATTGTCTAAATGCTCCAATCAAGACATAGGGGGACAGAATGGATAAAAAAATAAAACTCATCTGTATGCTGCCTACAACACTCACTTCAAAACCAAAGACACATAAAGACTGAAGGTGAAGGAATGAAAAAAGATATTCTATGCAAATGGACATGCACATACACAAAATTCCAGGGTAGCAATACTTACATTAGTCAAAATAAGACTTTAAAACAAAAATGGTAACAAGAGACAAAGCCGGACATTACACAATGATAAAGGAACCAACAATGAGCGAATATAACAATTGTAAATATCTATGTATTCAACATTGGAGCACCTAAATACATAAAGCAGTTGTTAATAGACATAAAGAGAGAAATTGACAGTAATACAATAATAGTCGGGGACCTTAGCATCCGACTTACATCAATGGATAGATCATCCAGACAGAAAATAAAGAAGAAAACAGAACTTAACTTTGAACCTAGCCCTTTCCAACTTTTTCCCAATTCACCACCATTTTTTACCTTTTTCTAAAAGATAAGGTATAACAAAGTATTTTGCAACAGTTCCATATCTGAATTAAATTCTATTCTCAATGGAAGCCTAATTCCAGGCACTTGAGAAAAGCTTCTGCTCCACAAAAACTTTTCCCTAACTAGCCTTCCTTGGAGCCTGATAGTTCACAATAGAATCTGTCCCATTGGGTAACATCCCCTGGAATCCATTTTCCAAGTACAAGGACCCTTAGAATTGAGTAACATGTTTATAGCATCATTATAAGTCATGACTGTTGCATGACCTTAATGTAAATTAATTACCAAGGAAAGAAATCTAGCAAACTTCCAAGGAAATGAGACATGGGACCAGATGTTGGGGCTGTGAAGAAGAGGTAGTTATAGAGCAGAGTCAGAAATGTCCTACAGAAGTGTCATTGTGGGATTGTGAATAAATAAAAGGGACCTGAAGAATCCATACGTAGAAAAGAAAGGTGCCACTGAAAGTATACATCACCATGCAGGACATGCCTGAATTCAACTACTGTGCTAATAAGGCACAAAACAGAGAAAACAGGCACGTGTATAGTTGGTTTCCTATACTGCACTACCCACCCCAGCTACAAGTTCTACAAATGCCGCTGTTTGTCACAAGGTCACTGAGATATAAGGTGCCTTTGCTCAATGAGTTAAAATCAGTGACCCCATTAGAGACAATTAACAGGGCAGTTTCTCCCAGGAGTTGGCTCAGAGTGTCTCTCTTAGGCACTAAGGGCCAAGAAGTAACTTCTGGATACATGGGGGATTAGTTTACAAAGCTAACGGATCTTATCTATAGAGTAGTGGATTTCTACAACCAACCTGGACAAAAATATGGTCTTCTCTCTTCTTTAAATGGAATGTGCTTTTTTTCCCCACAGAAAAAGCGCACATTGAAGGGCTCCATTGAACTCTCCCGAATCAAATGTGTTGAGATTGTGAAAAGTGACATTAGTATCCCATGCCACTATAAATATCCATTTCAGGTAAGTCCACTATGCCTGAGATTGCTAGTTTCCCATTCCTTGCATGATGGTTGAAAGTCTCAGTCATTGTAATAGAAGGTAGACCAGGGATGACTCTGATCTATAGTTAGGTCTTAGACTAAGCCAGAAGAAAGCTACTGTGTTCCTTCAATTATTGATTCACTCATCCCTCAAATCACAAAATTTTGAAAAGGTGTAATTCCTCATTTCTCTTTCTCTCATGTCTTCCCTGCCTCAACAGAAGTCCCAATTCTCTGCCCCTAGAGCAAAGAAAAAAACTGTCAAAGGCCCCAAGCCTAATACTCTTAAGTGCCATTTACTTATGATTTGGGTCAACAGATTGCAGTACTCGAATATAATTGTTTGGAGGTTCTGGGACAAAAAGACTCAGATTTTACAATCTGAGAACTGTCTGGAGTTGTATTGTCCAATACGGTAGCCACTAGCTACAGGTGTATGTTTAATATTTAGATGTAAATTAAATTAACCAATATTGAAAATTCAGTTCCTGAGTCACACTAAGCCCACTGAACGGATGAACATTTCACATGTTCAATAGCTATGTGCTGGACAGCACAGATTATAGAATGTTTTCATCATTGCAAGAAGTTCTACTGGACAGAGTTGGTAAAGGTTATCTCTGGTCTTTAGGTCATGACATTGTCCAAATTTTGGCATCACTCTTGGCATCTGTGACTCTGAAGGAGTGGATATCTCTTTGTACATTCTAGGGTACGGTTCCTCTTTGCCAATTTCAGGGGTAAATATCGCATTTTTAATGTGATATAGAAAAGGATTCTTTTCCTACTAGAAAGTTGACCTCTGTGAATTGAAATATTTAGTAATTGAAGTGAATAACATGTATTTTCCCGTCATTAAAATTCCAATTAAAAATGAGTTCATGAGAAAAAGCTGGTGAATTTCAAAGAAGATCTATAGTTCAGTTAATCATTTTGGACCAATGTCAACTTCCTGATTTGGAAACTGTGCTATGGTTCTATAATCATTAGGAAGAGGTGGGTGAAAAGAACACAGGGATCCTGTACTATTTTTGGAACTTCTTGGGTGTCTTATATTATTTCAAAATAAGAAGCTTTTAAAGTCTCAATTGTAATTTTTTTCATCTAATATCTTACCCTTTCATATGACAGAAAGATTTTGTTAATCACTTAAAAATTAATATGAGAGGGGCTCCCGGGTGGCTGAGTCTGTTAAGCGTCTGACATCGGCTCAGATCATGATCTCACAGTTTGTGGTTTCCAGTCCTGTGTTGGGCTCTGAGCTGACAGCTTGGAGCCTGGGGCCTGCTTCAGACTCTGTGTCTCCTTCTCGTTCTCTGTCTCTGCCTGTTCCCTTCTTGTGTTCTCTCTCTTTCTCAAAAATAAATAAATAAACATTTTTTTTAAATTAGTATGAGAAATAAATATGCTGTCACATGGAGAGCTTTTTCTCCAGCTATTTTAATTTTTTTTTTAATTTTTTTTCCAACGTTTATTTATTTTTGGGACAGAGAGAGACAGAGCATGAACGGGGGAGGGGCAGAGAAAGAGGGAGACACAGAATCGGAAACAGGCTCCAGGCTCTGAGCCATCAGCCCAGAGCCTGACGCAGGGCTCGAACTCCCGGACCGCGAGATCGTGACCTGGCTGAAGTCGGACGCTTAACCGACTGCGCCACCCAGGCGCCACTCCAGCTATTTTAATTTAGCAATTGCTTACCGGCAACATGGAATCTCAGACAAGTAGTCTGAACTGTGGAGTTTCACCCTGTGTGAATTCAAATATTTGGATAAAAAGGACACCAGTCCCCTAATTGCCCAGATGTTTGCCTTTATGATGACAAACACCTGAGGGCCCACTCTTGACCCAGTAAGCTAGATGGGCCTGCTATCAATCATCCTGCTCTCTGGGCGCACTGCTCATCTTGGACTCTGTGTACCTCCAGGTTGTGCATGACAATTACCTCCTGTATGTGTTTGCTCCAGACCGTGAGAGCCGGCAGCGCTGGGTTCTGGCCCTTAAAGAAGGTAATAACTCTCCTATGTAAATCGGTCCCTGAGATCCCTTGATCCTCTAGCAGGCTTGGACTCCGTAGTAAGATCAAGGACAGCTGACAGTCAAATATTTCTCACTTTTGGTGTTGGTGTTGGATCCCAACTTTTCACCCTGGGCCCAAGAGGCAACAATCAGTACCATGTAGGGTCGAACAAATCCAGTCTACCACCTGTTTTTATAAAGCTCCAAGCTAAGGATGGTTTTTGTATTTTTAAATGGTCATATTTTAAAGGATTATAGAAGTGCCTCCATAATATATCGATTTTGCCTGCTGCTGAACAAAACCTAAAATATTGACCATCTGGCCCTTTAAGAAAAACTTTGCCAACTCCTGGTCTAGTGGGACTAATAAGAGGATGGGCCCTTGAGTTAGATGACCTGAGTTTGAATCCTGGCTCTGCCACTTACTAGCCATGTGTGCGTAGGCAACTGCCTCAGCTGCTCTGTGCTTCAGTTTCCCCGTCTATAAAAAAGGAAAGGAGGAGGGAATGATAATAATAGTACCTGCCTCCAGAACTGCTGTGAGTAAAGCCCTCGGAACTAGCCTGGCCCATCGTTGGCACCCCGTAAATGTTAGCTAACTTTAAAAGCTTTCAGATCATCAGGAACGGTATTTCTTAAGGCTCACCTTGTTGACAGCATAATTAGAACCAGCACAGCGTTTGGGTATACGTGACATGTGCAGCCAGTCTGCTAAGGTGAAAATCCCAGCTCTGCCAATTATTAGTATGTGACCTTGGGCAAGTTCCCTGACCTTCCAGTGTCTTCATTTCTACATCTGCAAATTCTGACTTGTAATAATCAGACACAGGGTTATTGTGAGAAATAAATGAGTTAAGACACGGCAGACACTTAGAATGAAACGCAAAGAAAGAACTCAATTAGTAGTCCTGTTACTTAGCCTGAAGCCCTGGGTTTGCAGGAGAAGTGGGTTCAGATATTAATCTGTCTCTAAGTAGCTATTAGGACTAAGAATAAGCAAGCCATTTGGAATCTTGAGAGCCGTGATGCCTCTATCTGAAAATGAGAATAAAAATACAATTCTTATCTTCTTCCAAGGTTGTTGTCTCAAATAGGATATGAACAGACAAGCGCTGAGTAAGCTGGAGAATATTCTCAAGTCATGAGGCTCAGAATAAACACTGAGTAAAAAGTTATCAAAAGGACCCCAACTATGTTCATTGGCCATTCTCCCTCTGCGTAGGGGTTTACTCACAGGATATTAAAGCTGGAAGGAGCATTTGAGATGGTCTATCGAGTTCTCCACTTTTTATATTTCTTTTTTCTTTCAGTAGGAGAACCTCTTTTTTTTTTTTTTTTCCTTGCCAAAATCTAACTTTAAAGCCACAAATCTAGAAGGGATAAAAGCAAAATTCCTGTGGTTGAAGGGGGGAGAGATGAAGGGGCAGGAATCCCTCCCGCTCAGTCTTCCCATTGCCCCTTGGGCACTTCTGTGGGGCCCACTGATCCAGTCTAAGAATCTCATTGCACCGTGGGGAAAATGAGGCTCAGATGAGGGTGTTGCCCAATCTAGGGACACACAATTAACCCAAGGTCAGACAAGAACCCAGACCTGATGATGACCACATCCAACACATACTCTTCCATAAATGTACATGCTTGGGCAAAAGGCTATTTTTCTGACTATTCCAGGTACTATTCACTCAGGCTCACACAGCAGGGTCCAATCTCAAGGAGTTGAGAAGTTGGTTGTCCTTGATAGAATAACCTGAAATAACTCTTCTGCTGGTGCCAATCTCTTTCAGAAACAAGGAACAATAACAGTTTGGTACCCATGTATCATCCTAACTTCTGGATGGATGGGAGGTGGAGGTGCTGTGCTCAGCTGGAGAAGCTCGCAGTGGGCTGTGCCCAGTACGATCCAACCAAGAATGGTAAGAGACTGGGAATTCCCTTTCTTCTTGTAAAATGACCGACCTCTCTAGCAGGAGGAAGTAAAAGCTCTCAGCTTCCCACCATCACGGGTGTCGAGGATTGAATACAAAATTCTGCATCTTCAGAACTGTTGGAGGGAAATCATCCGCCTTTAACACTAGTCTGTTGACCTGTTTCCACTTCAAACCTTATGTCTTTATAGCTCCTTGCTACTAAAAGTGTGGTCCTTGGACCAGTAGTGTCAACATCATCTGGAAGCTAGTTAGAAATGTAAATTCTCTGGCCCCATCCCAGGTGCCAGATCAAAATTTGTGTTTTAACAAGATACCCTGGAGATTTGTGTGCAAAGTAAGCTTGGGAAGCACTACTATATAACCCGCAAGTTAGAAAATGTGAATGGCATGGTCTACTTAAATCTCAAGTTGTAGAGAAAGCCTCAAACGTATAGAATATTATTTATTTGTTACAGTAGCACCACGTCACAGACATGTTTAATTATACCAGCTCAACTTTATACACTTGGAGGGGAAGAAAGTAAAATCAAAAGCTGTCTATTGTACTCTGTGGCTTTTCACTGCGTCCCCTTCAAATTTGTCGTTTATCTCCATAACCTCAGAGAAAAGGAAGCCACGGCCTAAATACAAAATGAAAACAAAAGACATTGTTTCTGGTTCTTGGAGGTCCAAGGCTCTGGAACTCACGATCGGTGTGTAACTCGGTTTTCTCTTCTGTGATGGCTCTGGGATCTGACCTTTCAATGAAGTGCAACTTCACTTGCATGCACTTTTACACATGATGTGCTCGCATTCCTCACAGTCATCTGGGGTAGATGTGTGAGGTCACAGAAACAGAACGCCTTGAGCAGTTTGGAATGCTCAAGGTCACACAGGGAGAAGTGCTCTGTAAAGGCGTTGTTGAATAGGAATGATGGATTGTGTGAATTGTTTTGCTTCCATTCTCCCCTCTTCTCAACCTCTCTTACCCTAGCCACCTTTTCTCATCTGTCAGTTTCTTTTTTGCACTAAAACCTACTACCTCGGATTGACAACCCAAGGCGGATGTGCTAAATGTAACCCATGGCTGGGTTTTCCGTGGCTTCCTGAGTCACAGCCCCTCTTAGTACCACCTTAAAAACCACCACTTCTCACCCTCCACCTTGGGAGAGAAAGTTTAAAGTTACCAATCCCATGGCCCCAAGGAACAATATATACCTAGTTTTAGAAGTCAGTGATCTTCGGCATTACCCTATGGTCTGTACTCATAAAGAGTATTTCATAAAAAAGAAACAGAAGGGTTTATATGGGTGGAACCCATCACAATAACAAGATGGCATGGGCTTTCCCCAGTGAGTGAAAGCCATTTCCAGAGCCAGAGATCTGGTCTCCAGATTCCTGCCAGCACTTGGCTGTGGGCTGTTGGATCAGTCACTCGGCCCCCAAGGGCCCTAATGTCCTCATCTCTCAAATGTTAGGGGAAGCTTTAGGGCTCCTAAGATGAAATAATCTCTAAGTCCCTTGTCAATTCTGAAATTCTTTGAATCTGTGTTTCCATTTTTCCATCTTCACCGTGCATTTTGCATCTGTCCCTCTTCAGGGTACACAGCACTCCCCTCCACTGAGTGGTAAACATATGATTGAGGTGTGAGGAACATCTGAATGATGCACCAAGATGACAGTTGGAGAGAGCTGGTCATGCTGAACTCCTCCCACATGAACTCAGGCCTAACTGCCATACAGTCACTCTGCTAGTGGTCCTGCATTTGTGTTGCAACAATGGGGTTGTGGAAAGCTCTTAGCACATTTGCTGGCACTTTCTTATCTCTCAATAAATGGCAACTGCACCTACTAGTCTTTTTTATTTGTGGACAGAAGAATATGAAGCTGAAATATAGCAGCATGTATGTGTATATCTGGAAAACAGCAGAGGTGGTTGGGTAAAAAAATGGACCCTGCTATACCCCATTCATTTCTGCAACCAGAATCGGCCATGATGTCACTACATACCAACTTCACACAGAGGAAGAGGAAAGAAGGGGAGAGCAAGGCTGGAGGAAGAGATACCCTTGCAGAATGTTCAGGGCTGGAAGGAGACCAAGGCCACACAGCTCCTTCCCAGTGGAGCTAGGGTTAGAACATCAGTCTCTTGGTGCCCTGAGTTGAGTGTTGAATAGGAACCATGCTTCCTGTTATGCTTGTTTTCTTCTTCTCAGTTAATCACAAAGCCAAGTCAATACCCCACCCTGCCCGTGCTTAAAGTGTTAGCACAGAGGGTGGGGTCCCATGTCACTGTGTGGGTCTCCTCTACTCGCAATCCTGAGAGTTACTGTCCAACTCAGGCAGGGATCAACTTCATGCAATGAGTCAATCTCATGCAGAGATGAGGATCTCACCACCTACTTATGGAGCCTATTCCTGTCTTATCTCTAATTATTAAATAATCCTTGAACTGAGCACAAGCCTATGTGCTGCCTCCCATGCCACACATACTCCCAGATATTCGACCTTGGTCTATTGATTCTAGGCCTGACCTTTTCAGTGCCTCAAAGGAAAAATACTGAAGGACAGAGAGGAAGAGATGAAAGGAAGGCAAGAAGAAAAGAGAGATAAAGAAGATAGGACAAAGGAGAAAAGAAGGTATAGAGGAGAGGTAAAGCGACGGAGACATGGAGACACAAACAGTTAGAGAAAGAGAGAGAGAGGTGCTGAGTGTGTGTTGTTTGGAGAAGGCAGCAAGAACACATGCTCAGAAGTGTTAATGTAACTAAAAGTAGATTCCAGCCCTCCCAAAAAATAACTCAATGACCCCTCACCTCACCCACCCTCTCCCCAAGCCCACGGCTGCCTCAAGAAGCCAGTGACTCACTGTTACCCTGAGTCACCAATTCCCACTCCGGGGTTGAGCAGGTGGTAGGTGCCTTTGTGGAGGTCTCCTGGCCCACAGAGAAGGACACAAGCCTAATGCCTCTGTAGCAACCTTTGGATTAGGCTTTTCCTGGGAATACTAAATATGAACTTCTAGAAGTTTCTGGAATCTTCTAGAAAATGAAATGGGGAACCAAGAGGCCAAAAGAGATTTAAAAAAAACAACAACTGGCTCTATAAGGTCGGTTTTCATTTCTCTGCGTCTTATCGTCTCCTTCTTTCTTGGCTCTTTTCTTCTGTTGTTCTCCTAAGGGCTGCTTTTCTCTGAAAAGCCCCCTGACTTTTCACCTCCGGTTGGGCACATTCGGTTTCATACTCATTTTCTTTTTCTGTTTTTCTCATTTCAGCTTCAAAGAAGCCTCTTCCTCCTACTCCTGAAGACAACAGGGTGAGTGAGGATTCAAGCTTTGGGCATGATGGGTGCCCAGTGCTGCAACTGCCTGAATGCCATGTCCCCTTTGCATTTCCCCCCACCCCCAGATTTCTCATATCCTGGGTAAATACAGCAGGTTGTAGTAATTCAGCTGAAATGAACACCCTGGGTTTCTTGGACCTGTCTCATGGGTCAGTTTATGCAAAAGGACCACTCAGTTACTAAATCCTGAGTTCACTTTATTCACTCAACAAAATTTATTGTACCAAACTGTGCATCCCCCCACCTGATCACTTTGGGGTACAATAACAGCTATCTATGAAAAATGATGTGTTTACTCCATACCTTAATTTTGATAATACTTTATATTTTTCTAAGTACTTCCATACTTTTACTATTTCAAAGATATATATCTATATCTTTATGTGTGTGTGTGCGTGTACTTATATATACAGAGAAGGCCTCCTTCCCTCACTCTCCATTCTAGCCACTTCAGAGGGTTATAGTTTTATTCTCATTTTAAACCTTGGGACATCAAGTCCCAAGGGAGGTTTTGAGGCTTTTCCAAGGCCATTCAGCAACTTAGTAGGTAAGTTACTAGGCAGCAGAGCTTCTGAGATGGTGGGCTTTAACTCACATGGTGGTTCTCAAAGTGTGGTTCCTGGACCAGCAGAATCAGCCTCACCTGGGAGCTTATTAGAAATGCACTGTAGATTCTCAGGCCCCACCCCACACCTACTATATTTATAACTCTGGGAGAGGGGCCCAGCCACCTGCAATTTAATAAACCTCCGGGTGATTCTGTGGCACACTGAAGTGGGAGAAACACTCCTCTAATCTACTGATTTACAAGACTTAGGTGATACCAAGCCCACTCTAGGGAAGCCAGCTCTGGTTTGCAGATGGTTTCGCCCATAGTCCCACCTATAGGGTGGAGGTAGGATCTAGGCTCAGAGTACTATTGTCCATTATTATTATAAGCAGGTTTCTTACCACAGGAATGTCTAACGGGACATTCAAAAGTTTTACAGTATATGGGATACTGCAGAGATTTTTGCATTCTTGGCGCTCTGCCACTAAATGTTAGCAGCACTCCTAAACCTTTGTGACATTCAAATCGCCCCCAAAGCTGTCCAAGATGCCTCCTATAGAAACGTACCACTATGGTTTTTGAACCCTGCTCTGACCTTTCTTTTCATGGCGATTGATCAATCAGTTGGTCCTATAATGGGATGAATACCATGTCATATCCCTCCTTTATCTTCAGGTGCCCTTCAATTTAACTCCTTCCTCCATTAGCTCTTCAGGTGAAAGCCTCAGTCCCAATTATTCTTATCTTCAGTACTCCAATACACCACCTCGTGAGCTCCACAGATATTGAGACTTTGAATCCTAATCTGGGCTCAGCTGGGGTGACATACCACATCACCATGACAAGCTTTTCTTTCTAAATCTCCAGGATTTTTATACCATCAAAGGTTTCAATGTGAAAATAGAAACTTTGGCTTCCCAACACCAAATCTCATCCTAGCCAGTAACCTCAATTTCTTCCATATTTACTGTCTCCCAAGACCTGCCAACCTGTAGCAAATGTGCCCATCCTGAACTCTCACAACTGTTTGCTTTATAGTCTCTTCTTCACATCTTCACTATGTCGTCTTTAAAAATGTACTGAGAAGTAGAGACTTAGGCAAGAGAGCCCCTAAATGGAAGAAGGGAGCCCATGTGCTATAGTAGAGAGAGCCTTAAGACTAATTCATGTGGTAAGCTTGGCCATATCCATTTCTTCATTTGGGCTTCAGTTTCTGCGTTCTTAACAAAAGAATGGATTGAGTGATCTCTCAGAGGCATTTCAGCTCTGATAGTCTATGATCCTCCGGATCTGGACAAACCCACAAATCAAATCAGAAAGGCATGGACTGAATAACCTAGTGTTCACTGCATCACTTTCACCAAGAATATGATGCTTCCGGCAAAGAGTCTGCAACATGCAACCAGCAGACTTGTGTGAAAAGCATGTGACTGCTTGGAATTCACTGTGGTCAGAATTCACCACACAGAATGAGAGGGCAATGAATTCCAGGTACTGAGTGTCTTTGTGTCACATTCAGCACCATAACCCTAACTCATAAAAGAAAGCCAACTAGAGAAGGCAGGTGGTTTCAGCAAATACCCAGTGGATTATAGGAATTCATGTGTTGACCTGGCCTTGATCCAGGAGCAAGTTACCATTTCAAGACTTACTGACCTGGTTCCACAATTGACCTCCTTTCTATGTCATCACTCAATTTTGTTTTCTCCTACCTTCAGCGATCACTCCAGGAACCTGAAGAAACCCTTGTCATTGCCTTGTATGACTATCAAACGAACGACCCACAGGAACTTACGTTACAACGCAATGAGGAATACTACCTGCTGGACAGTTCCGAGATTCACTGGTGGAGAGTGCAGGACAGGAATGGGTAAGGCATCTTTGTGGTTGTTGTCCCAGTGCTTGGGGTGAGGTGGGGATACAGAAAACACTGGGACAATTTGTCCTCCTTCTGTCAGCAGGCCCGCTGCACTGAGTTAGGAGAGGAAAGCAGAGGTAGAAGAAAGAGGAAGGAAGAAGTGGTTGAGAGACGTTTTTCTACTTCTCAGAAGTGCCAGAGACAGTCACTTGCTATGCTCCCTTATTAAGCACCCCCAGCCCCCAAGCCCATCTAAAAATTCCCCAGGTTTTTCACTGACATCCACAGAGTAGGAGATTGGCAGCTTGTGCCACATGGAAGCACTATTGTTCTTGAGTGTTCAGATGAGACTGAAGGTACATCCCATTGTGAAGTGTCTATTTTCGGTGAAAAGAAAAGGCGTGTAGAGATGGTACAGATTGGTGGTTATATTAAAAGGCATCAGGAAGAAGATACTAAAGAGTTAGCTACACTAACTGTCTCAACTAGCCATCTAAATGATCCACGGAGAAAGTTAAGTTGTGCAAAGACCAAATGCCCACTATGAGACTTTTGAAGGGAAAAAAAAACCTTATGAGCCCTTCTCTGATCTGAAATACAACAAAATTGCTGTTTTAACCTTCAGAATGCTCTGAGACGTACATGACTTAGATACTAGTGCTTAGTTTTAAGGCATCAGATCCATGCTGCTTTATGAAGGCTTTAGGTTTTCCTTTTAATATGTCAGAGATATTTACCCAAGCCCTGGAATATTCTCCAGAATATGATTTCAATGATTGTACAAATCCAATACAAAAGTGTACCATAATTTAGCAAATTCCCTTGTTAAGTACTCAGATTGTTTCCAATATTTTGCAAATATGAACTACCCTGCAATGAACATCCTTGCATATTAATATCAGGGGTTTATATATTTTTAAAGTATGAGGTTATTACTGACAAAAAATATAGAAAAAGAAAAAGAAAACACTCCATCACTGCAACATTTGGATGGCCTAGATTGATGTTTTATTTTTTTTAATAAAATAGAGAGAAATATAGATGAAAACTAAGCCACCCCTCCATTTGTCCCCATGTCAATTCCAAAAGTAACACTATCAACAGTTTCTTGTATATCCCAGACAAAAAAGTTATACATACACAGATGCATCCTTTTTTCATTTGCACTAAGGTGATTGATTCTGCTCTTCACCTTGCTTTTAACCTTCAGTAATGTATCTTGGAGATCGGTTCATTTCAGCAGATAGAAATCTACCTTATTTTTAAAATAACCGCATGGTTTTGGAAAGTATGCTTATATGGTAAGTACTTGAATAATCTGAAATGGTGGGACATCTAGTTTCCGGGTATTTGTTTTCTTTGTTATATTTTTTTAAGTTTATTTATTTTTGAGAGAGAGAGAGAGAGAAACAAAAAAAGAGAGAGGGAGAGAGAGAGAATCAGAAGCAGGCTCCATGCTGATAGCACGGAGCCTGATGTGGGACTCGATCCCACCACTGTGAGATCACGACCTGAGCCAAAACCAAGAGTTGGATGTTCAACCGACTGAGCCACCCAGGTGCCCATCTTTGTTTGTTATCTTAAACAAGTCCTCAGTGAAGAACTCGTATTTCTCATACTCATGTTTCTGGGCAATATTTTGAAAAAAAAATGCAAATATATGTATTTTTTGAAAATATATTTTTCTTTTGAAAATATATGTATTTCATATTTCTAATTATGGAACTGTTGAGTCAGAGTAGGTCTCAATTTTGATAGATAATTCCCTCAGAAAGGTTGCCAAACTTACATTGCCACTACCCACCAATAGGGTGTGGGAGTGTCAACACTGGGTATCACTAACCTTAAAAAAGAAAAAAAAGCTAATCTGATGAGTTCAAAAAGAGGCACACAAATATCTTTAGGGTTAAGGCTTTACTGTTTAATGCACCAAAACTTTCTTTGTCAAAGCGCCTTCTCTTTAAGTATCCTCTTTGATGCCACTGCAGGGGGAGTGAGGAAGGGGTGTCAAATATAGTTAGCTCAAGAACTGCGATGTGCCCTGGGAGACAGTGTTGCTTGCTAGCTGGGAAGAGACCCCAAAGCACTTCATGTGGAACCTCCCTCTCTAGCTGACTTGTGTAGGCCAGTGAGGCCTGGCCACAACACCTTCTCTTTGCCTATTATAAGGAGGCTCATATCAGAAACAGGTTTAAGACAGTCCGTTTCTACAGAGACTAGAGGAATTTACTCAGAAATTCACTCCCTCAATCAACTGGCATTTATTTAGCACACCTGATGTGCCAGGAAATTTCTTCTCCTAGGTTGCATTTCCCCAAATGACAGCTTACCCTTTGCTCAGTGGCCTTTGGAAATGCTCAGCTCTGCACTTCAAAGGCCATCAAAGAGGACACCTTAGAGTCTAACTGGTGTTTTGGGAATTTCCCCAGTGTACTTTGTAATAGTGCAGTATAGTGGAAAGTACACAAGATCGGGAGACAGAAGACTTGGACTTCAGCATCAGCTGGTCTTGCTGTATGTCTTTGGAAAAGGCGCTTAACCTCTGTGGATCCATTTCCTTCTGTGTAAAATGCAGACGATAATGTCAGCTCTATCTCACATTGTTGAGGAAATCAATGAGATGATAAACGCAAAAGGTGCTTTGCAAATTCTACATCCACATCCAAGTGAAGAGAATTACCATTTGGGATACTATTAGCACATAATATTATGTGGCTTGCATATTAGAACACAGTTATTCTATTTCAAAGCAAAAATGGTATTTGAACTATTCATATAATTGTAAACATATGGTGTGGCAAAACCAGACATAATTAAGAGGGATTTGAAAAGATAGATAGAAGAGAAATAGCAAATTTTAGAATGACTTGACCCCCATCAATTGGCCCAGACTGCCTTGAGCACCACATTAAGGATGATTCTGAAGCTGGATGTTCAATTCTCCGAAGGAAGCATGCCACAATTGACTAGCAGTGTCAGCCATGGGCACAAGATATGAGATAATCATCCCATATTTGACATCCCTGTTCTTGATATCTTCACTCCCCAAAACGATTCTGTGAAATAGATTACACATTCACCAGTAAACATAATCACTAAATTGAAAAATGCCTTTGTTATACAAAAATTAAAATATGAAGTAAAGAGCAAGAAACTCTTAGGCAACTTTTTATAGACTGTCAGACTCTAGAGGAATTTTATGTGCAATCTAGGTCCTTCATTGTACACTTAGGGAGCCAGAGGCCCAGAGAGTGGAAGAAACATTGTTTTCACCTTGTAGCTTTAAATGCAATAATATATGTGAAATTATTTTGAAAAATACGAAGTTATGCACAAATGTAAAGTATTTTGAGGTGCCGATTGGTCTCTTTATCCACCATGTCTTTGTTTATGCACAAATATGTATTCCTGCTCAAAAGAAAGTCCCACCTCCAAATCCAGCATGACTTTATTCTTTTTTCTCGTGTTTTACCATTTGTGTCTGAAGGAGTTGAGTTAACAAAAAGAAACATTAGGGAGTCCTTGAATTAAAAGCTTATGATGCTGAGTGGCAGTATCTTTTGGGACCTGTGGTTGGAAAATGATTTTTTATATTTTAATTATTTTGGTTTCCTGACTATATAAAATTGAAGCACTAAAGTGGAAAAAATACTGACTATCACACCCCCCCCCCCCCAAAAAAAATGTTTCCTTAGAGAAAATAGAGACCTTTTTCCATCAGAGGAAATTTCACAATGAGGAGAGCAACAAACATCTTTTTAAGTAAAATAGCCACTTTTTATTTACTATTGTTCAGGGGAGCCTGTGTGGCTCAGTCCATGAAGCATCTGACTTTGGCTTAGGTCATGATTTTGAGGTTTGTGAGTTCGAGTCCCACATCAGTCTCTGTGCTGGCAGCTCAGAGCCTGGAGCTTGCTTCGTATTCTGTGTCTCCCTCTCTCTCTGCCTCTCTCCTGCTCATGCTCTCTCTCTCTCCTTCAAAAATAAACATAAAAAATTTTTATTTATTATGATTCATATATTAATGGTGAAATTTATTGCCTTTGACAGATAGCAAATTGTTGGTTTTTTTAGCCATTCTTTTATTCTACAACTTTAAATTGTCTTATGAATGCCAAATAATGCAAGAATCCCTTACCTTAAAAGACTTTTAGTGGATTGAATAACCTATAAAATGGAGAAGTGAAATTAGTCCTATAATGGTCTAAACACTAATTTCCCTCTTAACAGGCATGAAGGATATGTACCAAGCAGTTATCTGGTGGAAAAGTCTCCAAATAGCCTGGAAACCTATGAGTAAGATATTTTATTTGTTTTCTAAAAACATGGTACTAAAGTCCTCCTTAAATTAGGAGTAAATTACTAGTTGATTGTAAAAGTACCAGGATTTTTTTCCTTCTTGTACTTTGATCCCTAAATACACAGTAGAGGAACACTCTAAATAGGAGAAGGGGAAAATATATGCACTCACCTCCCCTTTTATCAAAGAGATGATTCTAAGATACCTATGAAGATTGTGGTGAAAGGAAAAGATTCTTCCAGGAATCTTGGTCTTACTTAAGGAGAAAAATACTATGAAGACTGGATCAAATACAAACTTACTTAAAACATGCTCTAAGACAATACTTCCAATACCAAAATAACAGACAAATGGGTATTAAATATCTGCTTAGCTTGTATTGTTTATTTCAAGCCGTTGTTTATAGAAGGGTTCACATGGATATAATTTTAACAGAACTACTTGACATTTAATAAAACCCAATTGTAGTGGATACCACGTATGTATATTCCCTTGCTCAGCTGCTGAAAGGCCCAGAAGCAACAGCACCACAGCAACATTGTGTTCACAGATCTTCCTTTCTAAATAACACTGCCCACTAAAATGGAGTTCTTGGAAAAATGGCTGGGGATTCAGAGTTGATGCAGGGAAAGAACAGGATGAACTTGGAACACCTTGCACCAAAAAGTAAAGAATTATTGCCCCCCCCCAAATATTTTAATCGTGTGGATGTGTCAAGTGGGCACAGAAGTCAGCTTAAAATTGTTCCTTCTGCACAAATCTGAGACAATTTGAGTATCAAAATAAATAATGACAGTAATAGATTATAATCCATCGATAAAATAAGAATCAATAACAGATAGCTTGATAGGTAAATAAATAAACAAATAAATAAATAGAATGCCAGCTAATGAATGTTCAAGGTAAGATCACGTTTAAAAATCACCATTTGTAACTCAAAGTATCAATAATTCAGGCAAGAATCATCAATGAATATCACAACTAGGGAGGCGAAAGTTTGATATTTACATAGTTTCAAAGTATGTTCTCACAAATCACTCATCAGCAATAAAGTGGGAATAGCTGGTAGGCCCTCATTTTAACCAAGTGATCAAAGTTCACATCAACAACAGGGCAAACAGACATCCCGGGTCTCCTGATGTGATGCACTGAGAAGGACACAACATCACTTCTGTGACATTCCCACCCAAACATGCCTAATTTGAATTTCATCACGAAGAAATAAGAGACAATTCCAAATTGCAAGATATTCTACAAAATAACTGGCCTGTGCTCTTAAAAAATGTTAATATCATAAAAGACACAAAAGGCTGAGAAATTGGTTCATATTGAAGGAGCCTAAGGAGATGAGTGCTGACTAATGCACTAGTAATCCTGGATTGGATCTTGAGTAATTAAAAAAAGAAATGATAGAGACAAAATGTATCATTGGAACATCCAGTGAGATTTGAATAGAGTCTGAAATGAGGTAACAGTAGTGTGCCAATGTTAAATTTCCTGATTTAGGCAATTGTACTATTCATATACGTATATATTCCATATCTTAGAAATAAATACATACTGAAGTCTTTGTAAAGTTTATTCTCAAGTGGCTCAGAAAAAATATATATCTATTCAGAGGGAATGGTAAAGCAAATATGGAAAATGTCAATATTAGTTCATCTGGGTCAAGTGTATAGGGAGTTCTTTTATAGTATTTTTATAGCTTTTCTATACATTTGAAATCATGTAAAAATAAAAAAAAATGTTGAAGTCCTCACTAAATGTATGATACCAGGGTTGAAGAACATTAGCTAATGAAGATTTCTATTAACACATTTGGGCTCTTATTAGTTCATATGTGGTCAAGTTATGTGTTGCTGAAATTCTAATAGACTCTGCAATGAAGAGTGGTCATTTTATGAAGAGTCTCTCAACCTGAGACTGGTTTTGATCAAGTATGTGTTAGTAGCCCCTCTCTCAGCCAACAGAAGAGTCATCAGTTCCAAGAACACTTGAGCTGCAATGAAGCATATATGAAATATGCCTAAATAAAATTCTTTCAATTTTTTTATAGTCAATGCCTTTAGGGCAAAATAGGTATTCATTTCAAATGATCACTGGGCTGGAAAGTTTTGTTTGTTTTTTGCTTTTAATCAGAATCTCATCCTTTATGATAGAGGGGGCAAACTCAAAATTCCAACAGAGTATAAAGCAATAGGGAATGGTGGAACCCAGGGGAAATAAAAAGGTGTATTCCTCCTCCTGAAGGTATTTTAAGTCATTAAAAAAAAAAAAAAAAACCCTATACTATACAAACAAAACAGTCTGTGAGCCCTATTTATTCTATATACTATCAGTTTCATTTTCAGATTATGGAATTGCAGCTAGGGAATAAAAGGACTCCCAAACATCCAGTCATTTAGAAGTATATATCTGTGTATATTTAAAATACCCAGTATGAGGGTGTTGTATGGAAACCAATTTGACAATAAATTTCATATTAGAAAATAAATAAATAAATAAATAAATAAATAAATAAATAAATAAATATTCTGTCTTCCTGAACAAAAAAGTTCAAGTGATCTCAAAAAAAAAATAAAAATAAATAAAAATATAATACCCAGTATGATAATGTTTTATCCTTGCACTTAATATTGTCTACTTTCAGGGGATATCTGTGTAAGAACTCAAAAATGTACCATCTGGGAACATAATCATGGGCTATGAAATCCATTGATTGGCTTCAGGTTTCCTGCCCTGACTTGAGGGCATGACCTTGGGCAAGTTTCCTCACCAGGCTGGATCTCAGATCCCTTTTCCTTAAAATGAAGGGTCAGACAGATGAAGGAGGCACTCTTGCTGCCCTTCCCTCCTGGTGCCTGAACTCAGGGTTGACATCCCTTTTAGATAGTGACACACTTACCTACTGAGCTCAGGTGCACATCTTTAGGCAGCTGTGATGAACTGATCAGAGCTTGCACATAAGATGAAGCCTATTTGCCATCCCTCAACTAGTTAAGTTACAAGAGCTGATGTATAAAATCAGCTGATGTATAAAATACCATTCTGTTGTATGATATTCAAAAGCTCAGGTAGGGGAGCCTGGGTGTCTCAGTGGGTTAAGCATCCCACTCTTCATTTCGGCTCAGGTCATGATCTCACAGTCATGAGATAGAACCTTGTGTCAAGCCCCACATCAAGCCCCACATCCATGCTGGGCATGGACCCTGCTCAAGATTCTCTCTCTCCCTCTTCCTCTGCCCCTCCCCCGTTTGCTCACATGCACATGTGCACACATGTGCTCTCTCTCACTTACTGTATTTAAAAAAAAAGGCTCAGATGGGTCCACTAATTCCCATATTCTGACTACTTTTTATGTTTTAATTTTTTTTTAATATTTATTTATTTTGAGAGAGAGAGAGAGCAGAGGAGGAGGGGAGAGAGAGGGAGAGAGAAAATCCCAACCAGGCTCCATGCTATCAGCTCAGAGTCCAATGTAGGGTTAGATCTCACAAATGGTGAGATCATGACCTGAGCTGAAATCACCAACTGAGCCACTCAGGTGCCCCTGTGGCTACTTTCTAGTAGACAACAAGTTTGGTGAGTGGTGTTCCTTCCCATCTAAAAGTTCTCCCCTCTGAAATTTATACTATTCAAAATTGATTGTTAACTGATGACCATTCTATTTCCTCTTATCTCATAAATGGTCAGAGAGGCCAGGATGTGGCTCAAGTATTAACAGCAAAATTCAAAAACTTCATCCCTAAAAATCGTTCATATTCTTTTTACCACTTTTAAGTTTTTTTCACCAGACTCCAAAATTATAAAAGTAATTACTTTGCAGAAGATTTTGAAAATAGGTCTAAAAGAGGAAAATATTACAATTATTTTACAAGGCTAAACTTTCAAATTTGTACTCAATTGTTATAGTTGTCCTAGCATCATCCTACTTATAACCATCCACTAACTTATGAAATAGAGAAGATAAAGTTTTTATAAAACTTTCTTATGGAAAATTTCCAACATGCGTAAAAATAGAATAAAATAATGGACCTCCATTATACCCAAAACCCAGCTTCAAAAATTATCTCTATTTTACCAATTCTAATTCATTTGTTCCCTTCCAGTTAAACATTTTATTACCCGGATATGGTGCATACCTTTGTTTTTAAGTTTGAATGCAGTGGTACAAATAGAAAATGACCAAATCATTTTCTAGAATTAATTACCTTTTACAAGTAAATAATTTTTAAACATTTAAGTGTCATTGACATATGACTTTCTCCTGCTTTCAGGTGGTACAATAAGAGTATCAGCCGAGACAAAGCTGAAAAACTTCTTTTGGACACAGTAAGTCTCCTTGACCTGCCTTTGACTTAAAATAAAATGAATTGTGCTTTTTTTTCAGCCATACTATGGTTTATGCCAATGTAGTAAGTTGATATATTAGATTAACAGTGATTTTCATGTTCAGTGAAAATATTCTGGGGATTTATAGAAACTAGCATACAACAGGATGAGAAACCCATGGAGGGTCTCATGTCTTGGTATTGACATGCAACTGTCATGACAAATATAGTGGCCTTTCTGTCTGTGATGGGGAGCCATGGGGCTAGTTTTCCTTGCCTGCTTCTCTGGCTAGGTCAGGGGTGGCAGTGACTTACATGCTACTTGGTTGGGCTGTAGCCCAGGAGAAATACATCACTTGTTTTAATTTATTTTTATGCATCAGTTCTTAAGAGCCATGCAGTGTGGATAGCAGGACTGATCTTGCCCAAGGATGTCAGAATCAAGGGAGCAAGAGATGAGAAGAGAGAAAGCATGGTGTGGTGGGAAAAGTAAATGTCCTAATCGCTGTTCTGTCACCAACACAGTCTGTGGCTTTGGGGATGTTTCTTCCTCCTGGGTCTTAGTTTCTCAATGAGTACAAGACAAGAAGAGTTGGACTAAATCAGCAATGAGTTAGCCAGGATTCATACTGTCACCCTTTGCTCCTGATCTTATGTGACACTGTTGATCGCAGTCCATGGCTTTGAGATCCTTGTCAACACAGTGCTCTAGGCAGCTGCCATCAGTTGATTGGCACTCAAGGTGAACCCTCTCTTCCTGGACCAGGAGGCCATTTGTTACTCTGTGCCAGTGCCTCTCAAATACCTGTGTTGATGGATCACTTTTTGCGGTTGTTTTTCAATTTCCAATTTGTCACAGGCTTATATTGTGTAAAATAAATAAAAATGAACTACTAGAAAAAAAATAAAGAAGCAAGGACACAAAACCTGCAAGTTTAATTTTTTATTAGTCTTTGATTTATTAGACACAAAATTAGTCTGAGTGCTGTAAAAAATGTCTAACCGCTTTCTCTCAATTTCCCTTTCTGTCTGGTGGTGGGCCCGCAAAAATCTGCCAACTGGCACCCAACTGCAGACCACACTTTGAGTAGCACTTAAAACTGCACATTTATAGCTCTTTCAGAGAAACCAAATGTATGGAAGTATTGAGAAAAAAGTCTTCCACAGAGCAATCAATTACTTTACCAGCATATATGCCTAAAGCAGTGGTTCTCGGGCCTGTCTGCACATTAGAATCACATGGGAAACATTTTTTTAAAATACCAATGCCCAAGCCCCACACCAGATGGATTAAATCAGAATATCTAGTTGGTAGGATCTAAGCATTAATAATTCAGAGAAAAATCTCTCCAGACGAGTCTAATATTCAGACATTAATGACCCGTGCCCAACACTAGTCTTACCGATGAGACCAGCAAACTGTAGGTATGTATTGTTGGAAACATTAGTCTCCCTGTGCCAAAATGTCAACCTTGTCCCTGCCATTGCACCATATCTTCTAGTTTGTGTTTAAAGGTTTTCCTGTCTGTAAGAAATTTAAATTAAACTGCAAATCTCTCCTGCACGGGATGAAGGTGGGGTGACCAACTCATCCTGGTTGGTCCTGGGACTGTCCCAGTTTTAAAACTGAGAGTCCTGTGCCCAGAAATCCCAGCCTCCCCTCAGTCCTGGACAAACTGGGACAGCTGGCTACCCAAACTGGTAGCCACTATTTGCCCAGTTAGTGATGAGATTTAGAGAAGGAGACCTGGGAAGGTGCCAGGAAGGGAATGAAAGTCTGTGATGGGAAGGTGGAGGGTTAATAAATATTGTTAAAGATTAATTTAAAGGCATGCAGTTTATTATTGGCATGCAATTTACTTTTGTAGAAGGGGAAACTGGTGACAGATTGATTCATTCCATCAAAGGCAAAAATAGAATTTCTGTAAGAGGAAAAGGGGAGGGGAGAAGGAAAAACCCATCGTCATACTGGGGAGCAATGAACTTCATCTTCTTCGGGTAAGTTGCCGATTAGCAAGCTGCTAGCAAAGAGGACAAGGTGAGATGTTCTGCCCTTGGGCAGCTTGCTCTCATCAAAGAGAGCAAGTTCAGTTGTTTACTGATTTCTCAAAAGACTCTGTGTGCTTACCAGTGAGGGACACAACAGACAGCCTGCACTATGTCATCTGTCTCCGTTAGCAGCCCTCTCAGCTTCGGCGTGTGTGCACCATTTCCTTTATTAGGATATCTGGCTATAAACTCAAGTACCTTACCATTTTGCTGAGCACAGGACTAAGCACTTAAGGGTGTTTGAGATAGGATCTTTGACCTCGACAAACTTTAGGCTGTACTGAAAAAGAAGGCAAACTGAAAAGTCAGAGGACAATCCAAGATAAACTATGAGCCCGAGGCAGGCTGGCAGTGGCCTCAGAGTTCAGAGACGACTCTGAAGAGTCAGATCTCATGGGGGGAAAGAGGAATCGATCTGAGTCATTACTGGACCCTGCTTTCTCCTTGGTTCCACATCAACTCTGCACTTCATGATTTCCTGTGGTCCCCAGTAGACCACACATTAGAACCACTGGGAAACTTAAAAATCCAGAATCCCAGGCCCCCACCCAGACCTACAGAATCAGAATCTCCAGAGTCAGTTCCTGGGAATCTGTATTGTTTTCTAGCCAAACTTATGATGCGTATGCAGCAGGCTCAGCTCCTACTTCAGCCAAGCTATGTTACTGGATAACATAGCAAAACCTGACCGATAAGAACTAATTGAAAGGATTGCAAAATTAATTAAAAACCTGAATTATATGGAGTTTAAACAAGTGCAGTTTTGTTATTTTCAATCACACGTTGGTTAATGAAGTGTTACCCATGGAGCCCTTGAAACAGCCCACATTTAATGACAAGCTGAAGAGGTTTCCTGTTCAACAGCAGTTCCTTGGAGACACTTAAATACATTTTGCTTTCTGGGGCAGTTGAAACATTCCTCCGTGCTAATATTCTGAACTACTTTACCAAATCCTCTTTGCCTTCTTAGGTAATATAAGGGCAAACATCAGCGGGTCCCTGTATTGTCGGCTGCTTGAAACAATAGCAGAATTGTTTCGTGGGTGTGTTTAGTATCTCTGTTATCTAACAAGTGTAGGACCCTTAAGAGATGGATTGATAGATTTTTATCAACTAGAGCTCCTAATGTACTGCCCTATCCACAGTTCTCCACTAGAATAGAAAGGCTTTATCTTGTTCCCGCTGCACCTAGAAACCCAAACTGTATTTATGACAAAGTAGTTACTCAACAAATATGTGTTGAATGAATAAATACATTAAATGCTTAAAAAATGTTTTTAAAATAACAACTATGCTTAAAGAGAAACTGGCTGATCAAGAGCATCACTGGGGGTTCTTTATAGAAATACAGATTCCAAACTCTAGGCCTCACCAACCAGAACCTCCGGAGGTGGCACCCAGGTGATTCTGGAAGTTACCCAAGTTTAGGAACTACAGAAAAGCATTTCCTACACCGTCGTATCCATTCATCAGATAACACCTCCTCTAAGAAGCTTCTCATGCTTTCCATCTCCCTGGCCATGGAACGTGGTTGTCTGTCCTTTGAACCTTTCTGGTGCAATGTCATTACTTCTCCAGTGGCACTGTTCTCACTCTCTCTTGGGCCTCAGCAGTTTATCTTCTGTCTTAACCCATTTAGTTAGAGAGTAAATTCCTCGCAAGCAGGGATTTCATGGCTTACAGCATCACGCACGTGTGTTGGAGGAATTAATACCTCCAACAGACAGAATACCATAGCATATGACAACAATGGCTAATGATAGCCCTAACATTCATTGTTCTGGTATATTCCAGGAACGGCTCTATACACTTTAATTCTCCCAACAACCTTACAAAGGGAATCTTACAGATGAGGAAAGCGAAGCTCATACATTTAAACAGGAAACAGCTGGAATTCACAGAATTATAGACTGGTAGAGTAAGAATTCCCTTTGAAGAACATCTGTGTTACAAAAGAGTAAACTGAGGCCACGTTCAGAGTGTGAATCAGTGGCATAGTTCTGGACTAGAGGAGGGGGGAGTCTTCACACATATACATGCACACACACACAGTTAACAAGAGAATATATGAGCTAAGTTCTATTCTCCCATCCCATAATTCCCATCCATATATTTCACCATCTCCATGGCTTTTTCCCCTATTGTTGCCTCTTTGAAAATTAGTAAAAGGTAAACTGAAACCTTAAAAATGCCCCAAGGAACAAGGGCCCCTCTTCTGGCTAAACTGTACAAGTCAGTGCCCCCTTTGCATGATGGTGATATGAACAAAGACCCTTTACAGTGTTCTTAGTGGTTGTGACTTCCTCTGAGCCTTTTGCAGGAAGTAAGTGGTAAGGCACATGCTGGATGCCTCATTTTCCTCAGAACTCTAGACTGCCTCAGCCCCACATGAGAGTTTCCTGTCGCCCTCACTGAATGCCACCTAGAGCAAGTATGATGGGGGAAGAGCTCTGAACCTCCCCTGCTTAGCCGAGCTGCCTGCAAACATTACCTCCCCTTTTTCTCACGTCTGTGGATTACTCTTGTTCACAGCTGGGCCCCACTCTGATTACGGTTTTGTTTTGTTTTAAAAAAATAATGGCTTCTTTGGGAGAATGAGAACAACAACAAAACATTACTAATTAAATAGAAGAGATGTTCACGTTCCCCTCTTCACAAACATTTGATAAACGTCTGGGGTTTTTTTGGTCTGTTTCTTCCCCTTTTAGAATAAGATATGCAGATAAAATCTTCCTCTGCTGAAGTTTTGTTCCTTCCTGCCTTGAGTTTAACCCATCCCATTCTAATGAGGCAAGAGCAAAAGCTTCATTATTTGATAAAGGGGGAAATCTCTGAAGATAAGCTATGCTACATGTAATGCATGGACGAATATCACAAAAGTAGTTTGATCAAAAGAAGCCAGACACGGGTGCACCATTCACAGTAGCCGTAAGGTGGACACAGCCCAAATGTCCATCCATTGATGAACAGGTAAACAAAATGTGATACATCAGTACAATGGAATATTATTCAGCCATAAAAAGGAATGGAGGACTGATACATGCTACAACTTGGATAAATCTTAGAAAACAATATGCTACCTGTAAGGAGCCAGGCACAAAAGACCACATATTATATTATTTCATTTACATGAAAGGCCTGGAGCAGGCAAATCTATGGAAACAGAAAGCATATTAGTGTGGCCAGGGTGCAAATAGAAGTATATTTTGAGAATAATGAAAATGTTCTAAAATTGGATTGTAGTGATGGTGACACAACTCTGTTAATTTACTAAATATCATTGGATTGTACACTTGAAACGGGAGAATGTCATGGTATGTAAATTGTGCCTCAAAAGCTATTTTTATTTATTTATTTGTTTATTTATTTATTTATAAAAGCTCTTTTATTTATTTTATCTTATTTTTTATTTGAGAGAGAGAGAGAGAGCAGGAGAGAGAGGCTGAGGGAAAGAGAGAGAATCTTAAGCAGGCTCCACACTGAGTTTTACTGCTGTTTAAAGATAGAGACTACTCATCAGGATATTATAAATAGGAGCTACATGTTCAGCTAAGTCAGTGGAGCCCAAACCTGCAAGTCGGTAAGAATTGCACAGCAGGTGCCTTTGGGTGGCTCAGTCATGTAAATGTCTGACTCTTGATTTTAGCTCAAGTCATGATCTCCTTGTTCATGGGATCGATCCCTGCATCAGGCTTGGTGCTGACAGTGTGGAGCCTTCTCTCACTCCCTCTCTCCGCCCTTCCCACCCTCCTTCAAAATAAATAAAACTTTTTTTTTTTTTTTTTTTTTTTTTTTTTTTTTTTTTTTTTTTTTTTTTTAAGAATCACAAGGCAAGCTTCTAAAAAGTTCACGAACCAGGTTGCCAGTCCTGGTGATTCAAAGGTCATATGCATGCGGTGAAGCACGGTTCGGTGTTTGTTGTTTTGTTTTGTCTTGTTCTGTGCTTCAGATTCTTCAGGTGATTGTGATAATCAACAAAGTTTGGGACACAGGAGTATAGGGAGTGGGGCCAGATCAGTAGTTCTCAACCGGGGTGATTTTGTCCCCCAGGGACAACTTGGCAGTGTCTGACATCCAGTTGATAGAAGCCAGGTATGCTGCTAAACATCCTATAATGCTGAGATTCTAGGGTACAAACAGTTAGCATGGCCATCTGTGTGTATTGCTTTCATGGTGTGTAGACAATCCACTTTGGGGATGGAGAGGATTTGGGGATGGAGGGGCTTGCATCGTTCTAAATCGTACATACTGTGCTCCATATGCTATCAGTCTATGTGGCTCACACATGAGGCTCATGTGTTTCTCTGGCCTTCACTTGTGGCCCTCTCTATGTTGAAGTTAAGTAACTCATAGTAATAGCTTTTGCAAATATTACCAGCACGCATTTACAGCTGGGCAGAAACACAGCATTAGATGTGATGTACTCAAAACAGAGTTCAGATTGTAATGTTTCCACCAGGAACGAATAAATTGGCATATCCATTTGCTTGTGCTTGATTCATTAGCACCGGCAAAACTGTCAAGGGGAGGGAAGAGCACAGTCTTGGGGCTTTTCCTTCTCTCCACTTCCCTCATGCAACCAGGAACTTCATGTTTTTTTCTCCTTTTGCCCTGCAGCAAAATCAGCACTCTAGAAAGGGCCTGATAAATACGTTCCCATGAAGAAACTGACAAAGCTTCCAGGTCAGAAAGCTTTGTGCCCTTGGAGGGGAATGGAGAAGTGGTTTCTAACATTTGTTGCGCAGAGGTATCCTGGAGCAGCAGAATGAGCATGGCCTTTGCTCACATGCCACGTGCAAGGTTCAAATCCCAGGTCCACCGCGTACTAGTTGCGGATGGTGGGAAAGTCACGGAAGCTCTGTGGCACTCAGTGTCCTCATCAGTAAATTGAGGATGTGACGTCTAGACTGCAGTGTTGTGGTGAGGGTTGGACAATATCTGTAATGAGGCTGGTACATGGTGAGCTCCAAAAGGGCAGCCTTGCATTTATCTGTCTTCATGCACTGCTTATGTCATCACCAGAAGTCTCTGATCCAGGGTAGGACCTTAAGAAATACCTGTTGCTTGAGCAGGTGAAATGCTAGCCATTATTGCTGAAATTCTGCTCTGTGCAAAGCTGGCCTATAGTATTTTCTCCTTTCACAGACAAGAAAGTAGAGCTGGACGCAGGAGCCAGGTTTCCTGGGATCACTAACCTTCTGTATTTTCTAACCATTCCAGGCCAAAGAAGGAGCCTTCATGGTACGAGATTCCAGGACTCCAGGAACTTACACCGTGTCTGTTTTCACTAAAGCCATTGTAAGGTACGGTGCTAACTCAGCTCAGCAAAGTGGGGAGAGATAGTCCTGAGGTGGGTGAGCAATACGCCACACACAGCACCATCAGACAGGGCAAGAGCTAGAGGGGTGGCTCGAAACAGTGTGCTTTTGCTGATCCCTCTGAGAAAATCAAGGCCAGGGAGATTAAGGACATTGTTGAAGTCATTTTCCTGGAGAGTGACAGAGCTGGGTCCAGACGCCACTGTCTCTCCTAAATTAGCATCCCTGCGTGCAGAGCTCTAAAGAAATAAAATACTTGACTCTGCATTTGATGCGTTTATCATTTAACCCACAGCTAACAAAGAAGATACTTTCAGCCAGAAGCGAGAAGATACGTATTTAGTTCTGGCTCTGCTAACAAAGCTACCTACCATTTACTGAGTCCTTACCATGTGTCTGAACCCTACAGACTGTTTCTGATCCTAATCAGCTCTGAAGGCAGGTATTACTATGCTCCTTTCCATCGAAGAAACCGAGGGTCAGACAGCTGATGGTGCCTCTCTGAGACCATGGAGCTCAAGTGGCCATGTTCCAGCCGGCTGACTGCAAGACCCTCATGCTGTCTGTCCCGCTCCCTACCTCTGTTTCCTCCTCTGTAAAAAAATATCTAAGAGCCAATCCAGGTCTCAAATTCTATTGTAATTAAAAAATAAGTAACAACAAAGCAGTTTGGCAATAAGCAAAGTCCAGTAAGAATTAATATCTGCCATCCTTCTGAGAGGGTAAAAAACAAAGCTCATACGAAGCTGATACCAGTAGACATTTTTGTGTCTAAACATTGCTTCTTAATAATCACTGCATTTATGCTTCTTTTGTTTAAGTGAGAACAACCCCTGTATCAAGCATTATCACATCAAGGAAACTAATGATAACCCCAAGCGATATTATGTGGCTGAAAAGTATGTGTTTGATTCCATCCCTCTCCTCATCAATTACCACCAACACAATGGAGGAGGTAAGTTCTAAAGGACAAGGCCAGGGCAGGGGTGGTGGGGTGGGGGGGGCACTCACTGGGGAACTTGGGGAAAAAAATGACAAATTCCCAGCCGGGTTTCTTCATCGCAGGCAAACTGACCATAAATAATAACTAAATCTACAAATAGAAAAGAATGCCGAATATTTGATCATATTGCATGTTTTCCACTAGCAAATTCTGTGGTTAGACTCATGGGATTTCACCACCTGCCCATCTGTTTTTATGACTCTTGTTGGAGGGAGTGTGATATCAGTGATTGGGTGTTGGGATTTGTTTTCCAGAATAAAAATAGCTTTTGCACTGGGTTATTTTTTTTTTTCCTGGTCGTTTAATTTGAACAGTTGCTATAGTAAAGCTCTAACTGCCACCTTTCACTTTTTAATCAACCCAGGTCTGGTCACTCGACTCCGGTATCCAGTTTGTTCCTGGAGGCAGAAAGCCCCAGTCACAGCAGGACTGAGATATGGTGAGCAGTGCGTTCAGGACTGTCATATCACATCCCTAAAGGTCTGGGGCAAATTCTGAATGGGCTTTCCATGTACGTAATTCTTCCCCAGACTTAAAAATGACCATTTGGGGTGCCTGGGTGGCTCAGTCAGTTGAGCAGCCAACTTTGGATGAGATCAACTTAGGATGAGATCATGACCTGAGGTGAAGTCGGACGCTTAACCAACTGAGCCACTCAGGTGCCCCAACAATAAAACATTTTCAATCAGGTAGAAAAAAATAGTTGAGGTGTTGCAAGAACCCTTTCATTTACTTTCTTTGAGATCTTGATTAATGCCATTTTCCTTCCTCTTTCCATGTAATCTCTCCCCACAAACATTTTTCATGGTTTTAAATGCATATCCTATGTTATTATTAGCGGGGTGGAAATAACTTTAAGATCTAAGTTCTAAGTCTAAAGCTTATACTACTTGCCATCTTTAGGTTATATTATCAAGAAGATAACATTCTATCTAGGGCTATTAGTCTCCTTGTAGCCCTATACCTCATATCTACTCCTTGCCAACCCTGGAAAACTCTCTTTCTCTCTTCTAGGGAAATGGGTGATTGATCCCTCAGAGCTCACTTTTGTACAGGAAATTGGCAGTGGGCAGTTTGGGTTGGTGCATCTTGGCTACTGGCTCAACAAGGACAAGGTGGCCATCAAAACCATTCAAGAAGGGGCTATGTCGGAAGAGGACTTCATAGAGGAGGCTGAAGTCATGATGTGAGTGGCCAAAACAAGAGTACACAAAGATGTCTTCGGGATGATGTTCTGTGCTGTGTTCTTTAAATACCATTTTGCCGCCATGTTATGCCATTTTGCTGCTCAAATCTAGCAATGGTTTCCAATGGCATGGAGACTAAAATCAAACTCTTCACCATGGTCTATATAGCCTGTCATGGTCTTCCTCTGTCCACTGCCCAGTCTCATCTCCTACCCATCTCTCCTCTGGTCCATGATGTGCCAGCCACACTGACCACCCTTTGTCCTCACACACACCATTTGACTGCTCACCATCCTTCAGGTCATTTTTGTTTAGAGGACGGAGTGTGTTTGGGGGAGACTGACTTTAGACCATCTCACCCCTTGCCTTTTTCTTCCAGGAAACTCTCTCACCCCAAACTGGTGCAGCTGTATGGGGTATGCCTAGAAAAGGCCCCCATCTGCCTGGTGTTTGAGTTCATGGAGCACGGCTGCCTGTCGGATTACCTGCGCAACCAGCGAGGACTCTTTGCTGCAGAAACCCTGCTGGGCATGTGCCTGGACGTGTGTGAGGGCATGGCCTACCTGGAAGAGGCATGTGTCATCCACAGAGACCTGGTAAGAGGATGCGGGGCAAACAACTATAGGTTCAGGATGAAGGGGTGTGTCCCCCTGAAATGTACAGCTACCCAGACTGGGAATAAATTGATAAATAACAAGTCACAGACCATCTTCCTTCCCCTCTCAATTTCTACCCACTTGGGGATGCCCTAGTAGGACTCAGATCTGGGCTCTAATCCCAGCCCTGCTTCTAACTTGTACCCTCTGAGTCTGAGTTTACATTCTTCCAGAATGAAACATATAGCCTCTCCTTCATAACCTCTCTGTGCCTCAGTTTCCTCTTGGTAAAATTCTCAAACTATTATCCAAGGATCTACCACAATCACATTGGGGTGATGCTAAAACCATCCTCAGAATCTCTGGGGGTTGGAGCTCAGAAATATTCATTTTACCATATCCCCCTTGGGATTTGTAGGCACGTTTAAAATTTGAAAAAAAGAAAAAATAATAAAATAAAATTTGTAAAGAGAATGGAGTCTTTTATCACTAAGTGCACAATTCTGTGATACTAATTAGAGACTAGGTGCTCTCCTTATTGAGGAATAGTTTAAAGAGGATTAGCAACCTCAAAACATTCTTATTTTAGTCAAATGGGTGACAGTTTCTTCATTACCGTCCCTAATGTTAACATTTCCTATTGCATCAGATTGCATTAGAACACATAATAAAACCAATACATATCGTTGGTTAAACACCACCATGGGTTTCTCTTCTAATTAGAATCCCAGGAATAAAACTAAAAGACCAAACTTACTCATCCTGATAAGGGATCTTACACATTTAACTTTTTAGCTAACTCCTGTCAGGTGCTAGTGAAGCTTAATTAGCATCTCTAAAGCTCCTGAGTGCCCTTGTATACTGCTTATCCACCAACCGTTTTCCTTTCTCTTTTGTTTGCCTGTCTCCATTCCAGGCTGCCAGAAATTGTTTAGTGGGAGAAAACCAAGTCATCAAGGTGTCCGACTTTGGGATGACAAGGTAATATGGGGACGTGGTGCCAGCAAAGTCTCAGGTACGAGACCCAGGCCCCCAAAACATTCAGACATTCTTTCTCCACTCTCTACCCAGGTTCGTCCTTGATGATCAATACACCAGTTCCACAGGCACCAAGTTCCCAGTGAAGTGGGCATCCCCGGAAGTCTTCTCCTTCAGTCGCTATAGCAGCAAGTCAGATGTGTGGTCATTTGGTGAGTGTCCCTCTGTCCCCACACCCACAGGATCCAGGACTGCCAGCCAGCTGTTTTACTTGTCAGATCCAGGCAACTGTACTCACCCAGGACTCTTGGTGATGAGGGCATCCCACTGATAGTCTGTGTGTGATAACAGCTCTGAAAAGTATGAAGGAGCCTCATTGTTGCATTTGGTCTTAGAGATCTTTGAAATGGGGGGTAAAATGAGAACGGAAATGTGAGTTCCGGTGACAGCTTCTGTGAGATCAAAAGCTGGAGGAGTGAGGAGACTAGAATATGAGTTCCTTGAAGACCAGGACCATATTTTGTTCAAAATTATATTTTCACACTTAACCCTCAATAAATATTTTACTCATTTATTCAACAACAATTTATTGAACATCTACTATAAGCCGGGGCTAATCTAGGTACTCACGATGCAGTGGTGCCTGTATATGAAAGACTCCTATTCTCTTGGAGGTAAATTTTAGAGAGAGACAGACAACAATCATGTAAACAAGCTAATAGTTATGTATGTAAGACAAAGTCACATAGTAATAAATGCTATGAATAAAACAAAACAGTAATGGGATAGAAACTGACTAGGATGGAGGGTCTGTTTTAAACTTTTTTTTAATGTTTACTTATTTTTGAGAGAGAAAGCACAAGCAAGAGAGGGGCAGAGAGAGAGGAAGACAGAATCCCAAGCAGGCTCTGCGCTGTCAGCACAAAGCCCAACATGGGGCTCAAACCCATGAACTGTGAGATTATGAGCTGAGCCAAAGTCGGATGCTCACCCTCCTGAGCCACCCAGGCAAGAGGGTGGGTTTAAATACCATAGTCTGGGAAGGTCTCTCCAAGAAAGTGACCCTTGGGCACAGATCTGAATGATGAGAGAGAACCATCTCCATTTGGAGATCCAGGGATCTTCATTGCTTTACAAAAAAACAGCAATTACAGAAATGTGGTGTGTCCAAAGGAAAGAGAGGTGCTGTCTTACTGAGAGAAGAGTAGACAACGAACTTGGCAGTCCATGATAAGGGATCAGAATTCCTGATAAGTGTAAATGGGCATGAATGAAAGGCCAGAATGAATGATGTCGGTATGGCAGAAAGTACTAAATATTCTTGCTGGTTTTGTCATATTATCCTAAGCCATAGTTTGTGTGTACTAAACTATGCACAACTGTACACAAACTATACACAAACTACTAAACTATACGCAAAAACATACCAATCTCTTTGATTTGGATTATAAGGGTTATAGTTTGGAAAGAAATGAGTTGGAGTTTGATTTTGCCATTGTGCATGAAGGGAATGTTTGCCAAGTGTATTGACCTAGAGTACCAGGGAGAAACTGACTAATTAAATCTCTTAAGAGAACTAGTTTTGAAGTCTTCCCAGCATTTTAGAATATCCAGTTCCAACAATCAAGTGGTTTGTTAATTTTTGGTTCTTCTGAACTGTTCCTTAAAACAGCTTCCCTGTTCAACAGCCTAGCTAAGACTTTGTTACTCAAATTTAAGTTATAGAACGAACTTGGAAGAAATAAAACTGCACCAGAGCCATTGCAGAAGATTCTTTTTTCCCCAAGTACCTCTACAATGGGGAAAGGTATGGCCGATGTGTAGCCACTCTCTGAGGGATGCAGCTGGTCACACTGCACCGAGCCACACGTTTGTAGTCATGGCCGCTTTGTCACATCCACCAGCCAACTCTGCATGAGGGCTTTTCTGCCATAGGTTGTCAGTTGTGAATTTTCTGTTGCATCTTATAATTAGAAGGTTTCACTTCAGTCCACGCCTGCCTGAGATGTGCCCCCTTAGTATCCAAAACTTAGCCTGCTTGATAGAAGCAGGGTGGAGAGGGTAGATCACAGGAGCGGCAAGCCTGAGAGACAGAAACCTGGGTGGACTGAGAACTTGATGCCTGCCTCAAGACCATTGAGATTTGTTATGCATTTTAATGCTTTTGCCCTAATTAGCTGTGCTATTTTAAGCAAGTCAAGTAAGCTCTTTGGGCCTTCCTCAGTTTCCAATCAATGCATTGCAAGGTTGGCATGAAAGCAATTGTTTTCAAATGAGCTTCCAGCAGCAGGCCTCGATTTTCCAAAGAAATCTCACTAGAAATTCTGGTATCTTAAGGAGCTACACAGTCCTATTCACAGTCAGTTTCCAAATTTCCAGAACTCCTGAGATGCCTCTTTAGACCCCTTAGAAATCCTGATCCAGAGGTCTGGGCTGGGGGCCCAGGATCTGCCATTTGAACAAACTTCTGAGGTGATTTTTATTCAGACGTGTTGGGAATCATACTTGGGAAAACTCTGCCCTAAGAATCTCTGAAATATGCTCTGAAAACCAAGGAAAGTGGTTATTTGCAAGCTCTCTTCCCATTCTGACATCCCATGAATATATTGGTACATAATAAAACTGGGTGGGACATTTGTTCTGAAAACAGAAGAGGAAAGGGTTTAAATCAGAGGTCAAAAATGGACAACTTGGAGATATTTTTTGTTCTGTCTACACAGTATTTTACTCTTTTTTTTCTTGGTGTTTATTTTGTGAGAGAAAGAGAGAGCATGAGCAGGGGAGGAGCAGAGACAGAGAGGGAGAGAGAGAGAATCCCAAGAAGGCTACATGCTGTCAGTGCACGCCCTGATGTGGGGCTCGATCCCACAAACTGTGAGACCATGACCTGAACCTAAATCAAGAGTTGGATGCTTAACCGTCTAAGCAACCAGGCACCCTCACAGTATTTTAAAAAATCAAATTGTATTTCTATTTTAAAACTCTCAGGTGCCTCGGTGGCTCAGTCGGTTAAGCGGCCGACTTCAGCTCAGGTCATGATCTCGCGGTCCGTGAGTTCAAGCCCCGCGTCGGGCTCTGTGCTGACAGTTCAGAGCCTGGAGCCTGTTCCAGATTCCGTGTCTCCCTCTCTCTGACCCTCCCCTGTTCATGCTCTGTCTCTCCCTGTCTCAAAAATAAATAAAACGTTAAAAAATTTTATTTTAAAACTCTCAATTTATGACTTCTTTTTAAAAACACAGAAAACGTTGCAATACTGAGCCCTCATCCCCATGTGCCCTATGTTGGCTGGAGCTAAATCACAACTGTCCTCTGAAGACAAAATTTGACCCTCAGTTCTCTACAGTCTGTCCTAGTCCCCATTCTGTCACATCTCACCCACTCCATTCATTTACATGATGTGTAACATTTCAGTTTGCATCCCCTGCAACTTTTAGTAGTAACATTTGAGTTAGCTATAACAAAGGGCTAAGCTTGAAAGTTCTTCATCACTAGAAAGACCGGGAAATCTCCGTTCTTTAGAAATACAGCTCAGGTGGCTTGCTATTATACTTCCTGAAGGTAGGGACTTGAACTTTAATGTCAAGGAAATTGCAATTTCTAGATGTACGTTTGGTTGCTGTTTGTGAACTGTAGCTGTGCTGCACTCCCCGTTTCTTGTAGGTGTGCTGATGTGGGAAGTCTTCAGTGAAGGCAAAATCCCGTATGAAAACCGAAGCAACTCAGAGGTGGTGGAAGATATCTCTACTGGATTTCGCTTATACAAGCCCCGGCTGGCCTCCTCAAATATCTACCAGATCATGAATCATTGCTGGAAAGAGGTCAGTAAAGGAAGCGGTTTCCCCCTGCCTCATCATCGACAACGTTAGGGTCTGTCACATTCTCTAGAGAAAGGGAGCCTCTTAGAGGATAAGAAGCAGGTAAGGCTGAAGTAGAATAGCAAGAAAGTGGGTTGGAATGTCTACTAACTAAAGAGGTTGCCCATCCCTCAAAGAGCTGGCAGTGACCTGAAATATTATTTGATCTGCAGTATAATTTCACAAGCCAAAACACTGTTAGAGAGGAAGAGGGGGTCAGACCTGTGCCAATATGCCAATTTTCTGAGAAAAGACGTCCATGACATCATAAAACCATCAAGTACACATGAAGTTAGCTCGTAAATTGGTGAGCAGAAGTTCACATGTGCTGTGCAAATATTAAAATGACTTAATTAGGGGGCCCCTGGGTGACTCAGTTGGTTGAGTGTCCGACTTCAACTCAGGTTATGATCTCCTGGTTCATGAGTTCAAGCCCCACGTGGGCTCGTTGCTGTCAGCACAGACCCCACTTCAGGTCCTCTGCCCCCCTCTCTCTACCCCTCCCCCACTTGTGCTCTCTCTCTCCCTCTCTCAAAAATAAATAAAACATGTAAAATAGAATAAAATAAAGAGTTCATTTTATTTGTTCAACAATTTAGACTGAAAAACCAATTACTCTGCACCCTCCCAGATGCCTCAGTTATCCCATGCTTGGGTTGCAGGCTGTATCTTAAACCACGTCATCATGAGTCTTAGATGTCCTTTGGATGAGTTAGAAAGTTTTAAAGTTCAATGACAATTGAAAGCTGCTGAACAGAGAATTAACACAAATTCAGATTGTTGAAGGATAATAAGGTGGAATTAAGAAAGTATAGGATACTTAGACTTTGTCCTAGCTTTGCCACTCCTTAGTCATTAATCTTGGGCAATTCTCTGAACCGCCTTTTTCTTACTCATAAGAGAATTAAATAATGCTTGATCTGTAAGTGCACAGAGGCTTTGTAGTCAGAAACAAACAATGAAGACATAAAGAAAGGCGCAAAACAAATCCAGTCCAACTTCACGAGAATTAAATGCTGTAATAATTATGATAGCTGAAATTTACTTAGCACTCTTTTCTTTTTTTGACTCTTTTATTGATTTTTAAGCTAATAGACTTTATTGTTTAGAAGTTTTCGATTTACAGGAAAAAATGAGCAAATAGTACAGAGAGTTTCCATATACCTCCCCCCCCATTAGTAACATTTTGCGTTAGTGTGGTACATTTGTTACAATTAATCAACCACTACTTATACATTAAAGATCATGGTTTGCATTAAGATTCATTCTTTGTGCTGTACAGTTCTAGGAGTTTTGACAAATATACAATATTATATATCTACCATTATAGTATCATACAGAATAGTTTCACTGCCTTCAAATCCAGTGGGCTTTCATCTATTTATCCATTCCTTTCTTCTGTCCAAACCCCTGGCAACTATTGATCTTACTGACCAAGTTTCACCTTTCCCAGAATGTCATATAGTTGAAGTCATATAATGTGTAGCCTTTTCAGATTGGTTTCATTCACTTAGCAATATGCATTTGTTGATTATTCCATGTCTTTTCTTGGCTTGATAGCTCACTTCCTTTTGTCACTGAATAATATTCCATTGGATGGATGTACCACAGTTTGGCTATCCATTCACCTACTGAAGGATATCTTGATTGCTTGCAGTTTGGGCAATTGTGAATAAAGCTACTATAAATATCTGTGTGCAGGTTTTTGTATGAACATAAATTTTCAGCTCCATTGGGTAACTATCTAGGAGTATAATCACTGGATCATATGATACCACTACATTTAGCTTTGTAAGAAACTGCCAGACTCTCTTCCAAAGTGGCTGTACCATTGTGCAATCCCACCAGCAATGAGAATTCCTTTTGTTCCATATCCTCACCAGGATTTAATATTATCAGGTGTTTTTGATTTTAACCATTCTAATAGCTATATAGTGGTATATCATTGTTTCGGTTTGCAGTTTCCCGATGATATACGATGTTGAGCATCTTTTCACATGCTTCTTTGCCATCTGTATCTCTTCTTTAATGAGATGTCTGTTGACATCTTTTGCCCATTTTTAAAATTTTTTTAATGTTTATTAATTTTTGAGAGACAGAGCGTGAGCAGGGGAGGAGCAGAGAGAGAGGGAGACACAGAATGTGAAGCAGGCTCCAGGCTCTGAGCTGTCAGTACAGAGCCCAATGCGGGGCTCGAACTCACAAGCTGTGAGATCATGAGAGTGGAAGTCGGACGTTTAACTGACTAAGACACCCAGGTGCCCCAATGGTGCATTTTTAATACATGATTTTATTTAATTCTCACAACAGTCTTAAGAGATAGATACTATTATTATCCCCATTTTACGGACAACAAAACTGAAGTTCAAACAAGTTAAGTAACTTGCTCAATGTCACACAGCTAATGAAAGGAACAGTTTAGATTCAAAAGCAGGCCGTATGATTCCTGAATACCTGCTGTTAACAACTGAGACACTATAGCTTCAAATACAATAAATATGGAAACACATTTGAAAATCAGCAGCACATTTTCAAATTCACATTTGAATTGTGGTTTGCTTTGGAATTAACTATGACACACAAGTACAAGGAACTCACAGAGTTCTTTTTTTCCCCTTCTAGAAACCAGAAGACCGGCCACCTTTCTGCAGACTCTTGAGTCAACTGGCTGAAATTGCAGAATCAGGACTTTAGCAGAGACTCAGCGCCAGGCCACGGGCTGCAGATCCTGAATGGGGGAAGCAGATTCTCCATTCATAGAGCATTAAAAGCTGCCACCAGCCCAGGACTCCCCAGAGGCAGCTGGTCTGTGGCGCCGGTCACTGAGCTGCCGCGGAGGCAGCACCCTGGCAGGGGCTGGCACCCAGCCGCAGGCAGGAGGCTCAGCCGCTGAACTGGGAGTGAAGCCAGAGCAGCCGCGATGTCTCTACCCTCCTTCCAGCCTCTTGTGTGTGGTGCACGAACCTCAATCTAACAGCTTTCAGGCAACGTTTCTTGCACTTCTTAGAGAAAAGGAGAGATGGGGTAGGACTGTGGATTATTATTTTTGTTATTATTTCAAACATGAAATATAAAGTTTATGGTCAAGGGTTTATGAGATCTAAAGCTTATGGTCAAGGGATTTTTACTTGACCTGACAACACAGAATCCCAGGATACGGGGCAAGAGAAATGAGGAGTGTGACTCTTTTTCAAGGAGAACCGGCGAACTAATTAAGGTCAGGAGGTGTAAACTCAGCCGCTGTGATGTCTTCAGCCGCAGCTTCCTGCCGTAGAGGATGATGGAACTAATGCTCACATCTGAGGCCGGATAATCTAGAAGCAGCTTAATGCATGTTACTCATCCAGCACAGTGCCACTTTCCTCCTTGAAGGGACACGATGGACCGGGGTGAACGATTTCTATCTCATGGCTGGGGCTGGCGTCTGGACAGAAAGAGGGCATCAAATGATGGAGAACCAAATGGTACAGAGAAAGGCCTTGGGCTGTTAGTACTCCAACACCCACCTTTAGTACCAAGCTGGGCAGGTCACTGTGCCTTCCCTTCCGCGCAGAATGCTTCTGCAGGCATCTTGGGAGAAGATGTTTCTTCTGAACCCTGACTCCCCCTGAGGACTCCACCACCAATTTTTCTGACCTCTAGGATTAGTCCCCTCTGCACTGTTCCACCCTCATCAGCAGAGGGCAGCATTGTGTCGGGCAGTGTGGTCTTGCAGAGAAATCCAAGCTTGTTTAGGCCCTAGAGGTTTGCAACTTCAAGGCTGAGGCTTCACATCTCCTGAAAGTCTCTGAGAGGAACGAGGGGTCTATTCTTGCTCAAACCATCTGGATAGAAACAGGCACTGAGTAGGGTGCTTTCAAGGCGCACAAGGCAGCCTACTGTTGATTGAGCACTGAAATCTGCACAGTGAACATGTACTGAGCTACAAGCCTTATCTGCAGAATTTCATTTCATCCTGAGTTCACACCAACCCCATGAGAAACTATTCTTATTCCCATTTTACAGATAATCGAACTGAGGCTTTAAAAAGCCAAGACACCTCCCCAAAGTGACAGAGCTAGGAAGTGTAGAGGCTACATCTGTCTGACACCAGTGCAGTTTCTTTATTTCTATTGAGCACTGTCTCCTACTGATGATGAAAGGGGTTGCAGAGAAGGAGATAAATATAGCTGGGGGAAAGACCTAGAAAGCCATTAAAGAAGTCAACACAGAATGATGTTTCTCCCACGTAGACCACTATGGTTGGCCATGTAAACCTCCAAGTTGGAATAGGATCTTCTTTTTCCTCATCTGTAGCTTCACCTTTGTTAGAATTAATGACTTTGGAGTTGCTCAATTAATTAACCCTTTGATTCACCCACCCCTCCAGAGTCATGTTGCAGGAAGCCATTTATAGATGAGCTTCAAAACAGCTTTGAAAGATCCTCCTGCGGGTGTATAAATGCTTCCTTTAATCATCATCTCAACTTTGAGTCAGCTGCACTCTTGGACATTTTGTGTTCACTGATGTAAGAGAGAGTTCGTTTTCCTACAGCATTCAGATGAAACTTGTAGAGAGATTATTGGGTAATGTAGTCATTCACTCTTCTGTGTGATATTTTGACCAGCTAGAGATGCAGATGCATAGTTTTTAACTGTAACTATTGGGTTTTTATTTTTATTTTTTTATGTTTATTTTTGAGAGAGAGACAGAGTGTGAGCGGGGAAGGGGCAGAAAGAGAAGGAGACGCAGAATCTGAAGCAGGCTTCAGGCTCTGAGCTGTCAGCACAGAGCCCGATGTGGGGCTCGAACTCATGGACTGTGAGATCGTGACCTGAGCCAAAGTCGGACACTCAACCGACTGAGCCACCCAGGCGCCCCTCAACTATAATTATTGTGAAACTGGTTGCCTCAAGATAAAACTCTATCATTCAGAAGATGACCTTACTCAACATATTCAAAATCATCTCTGTTTACTTTTTGGCCTTTTGTACATTCTCTTGTGGAACCCTTAATTAGAGATGATTTCTGGAACATCCAGCCTAGAAGGAAAACATCAAAATTGACTGATTTCTGTGGTCTGGTTTCAAAAATTACCCCTTGCATGGTATTATCTTGTTCACGCTCAGATTTGCTGGGGCCTTAACTGAACATATGTCAATAGTTCACTCCCCAGTGTCCTATCCTGCAAAAGGGGCTTCCTGTCTGTTTCTCTTTTCCCCTCTCACATGTTGAAAATTGTACCATGTGTTCACAAAAAATTCTCTTATACAAGGTTTTGGTTCTAGACGCATTTTATAGATTTTGCATTTTGTACCTTTTGAGACTATTTATATTTAGATGTATTGAATATTTATTAGTGTACAGTCCCTGCTAGTATCCATGATAAAAATGTTACATATATCTCTAACCATTTATAAAGCACACATAGTTGAAGGTTGGGTCTAGCAAATAAAGCTATATGTTTTAATAAATACAGTATATATGGCCTGGGTTCCATTTGCCCAAATGTCAAACAACAAAAATTTTCCTCAAATAAAAATGATTACATGGTTGTATGTTCCACAAGCAAGTAAAGACTATATATCATTCAGCATTTGATATAAATATCAAAGGCTTCTTGTGTTCCTATCATATACTCTACCGAGAGCTACAGAAACAAAGATGAAAAAGGCAGTCTTTGGTTTTCAGAAACTTCAGGTACAGTTAAGAAGGCAGACATATAAACAAGTAAAATCATCCAGCAATTAGAGCAACAACAGAAATATGGTCTAAGAGGAGAGGAGAGGAGAAAAAAGTTATGGAATCTATCAGGGGAAGGGTGACATCAGGAAAACTTCCTGGAACCTTGCTACTCAAAGTGTGGTCCCTAGACCAGCAATAGCAGCAAGACCAACTGGTGACAAGTGTGAATTCTCTGGCTTCACCCCGAAACTCACTGAACGAGAATCTGCATTTTCACAAAATCCACAGGTGCTCCTAAGCACATTAAAGTTTGAGACATACCGTCATAGAGGATGTAATGTCCGACTCAGTTTGGAAGATGAATTATGTTTTTTTCTAGCAAGCAAGTGGGCAGAAGTAAGAGAGATAGTTAACAGGTAGAACGATAAAGGAAATAGAATGTATGAGGAAGCTATTATCAGCTTATCCTTGCTGGAGTGGAAGTTGTGGGGATGGCCACGAGGTGTTGGCAAGGGTGAGGATGATTAAGCGGGGAGGCAAATTGAAACTGAATCTGTAAATCTAGATAAGGACCATATTTGAAAAGACAAGAAATGTTGGAACTCTACCTATAGATAGAAAAGATGTCAGTGTGCAAAGAGAGAAGGTCAAATTTCTGTTTAAAAATATATTCTGGCAGCAACACAGTGAGTGTATTTGAGAGAGGTAAAGCCGATAGAAGAGAAGCCAATATGAAGATGAATTTCGCCGTGTTCCAAGAACCAGATTATTGTTCATACCCATTCGCTGTCATCTGCTGTGTGGGTGACATGGAGAAATTGTAATTCGGAGTTCTTCAGTCACAGTTGGACAGCAATGAATAGCTTAGCTATTCCCCTGCCTCTTAAAGTCCCAGCGAAAAACAGGCTGGCTTATGTTTTTGGTGTGTTGAGCTCCCCTGTTGACCAAATGCCCATGTCCACTGCAGGAGCCGGTTCACACACCAGAGGACCACTGGGCACAAGTGAAAAAGCCTGCAACTTCTACTCAGACCTTTGTGGGACTCACCTTTGGGCTTGACTCCCACCGGGAAACGACCCAGATAGCAAACTCCTAAAGCGACTGGATGAACAGCTCTGCTTCTCAGCGTATTTATCCTGTAGACCCTATTCTCCCTGGAATCTCCCAACACAAAAGTCCACTGCCTTGTGGAAGAGGCAGGAACGTAACCCATTCAGCAAGATGGGCTGTGTGTATTTGTGTGTGTGTCTTCAGTGACTGTGAGATTCTCTTCAAGTCATGACGTGTAGTAGGCTTATGGGATCACAGAATCACACAGTGACTATTAGAAGGAGTTTTAGAGATCATTTACTTACTTTATAAATAATAGTTCCCATTCACCTGACATTGCTTGGCACCGTGTCAGGTGTATAAGATGAATATGATATCTTATCGGTTAGAGACCAAACACTTCACACTCAAATTAAGATAATTCAAGGAGGACTTATTTACAGAAGGATTATGTAGAACAGTGTGGGTCAGGTTTAGGAGAACCACAGAGTAGTACAGAGGAAAATAACAGCCAAGGAGCAGTTATCACCTTAAGGCCTGAAGAGACAGGAGGGAGAGTAGTCATTTGAATGTGACAGCAGAGAGTCACCTGGAGAAGGTCACCTTGAGAGGAGAGGACCTTTAGTAAGGAAGCCCGAGGCAACATCACAAGGAGAAATCAGGGGAATAAATACAATGGCCCTACTCTCCTCCCTTACCCCATCCACTGCTGGGGTTACTTGTTGGCCAAACCCAACTGAAAGCCAGAGGATGAGGAAACTGTAGCAGGGCCATCCATAGAGCTAAGTCCCCAAGGGAAAGAGCAGGGTGCAAAGAGTGGAGTGGATTTGGAGAAGGAGAAGATATCTAGTATGGACACCAGCCTTCCTAAAAGAAGCCCTTCGGCTACTAAAAAAGTCCAACACGTAAACAAACACAGTTGATGTTTATTATTTGCAGATTCTATACTTGCAAATTTGCCTACTCACTGAAATTTATTTGTAACTCCCAAACCAGTCCTTCCATAGCCATCCATGGCATGCCCATGCCAGAGCAGTGAAAAATGTGAGTTGCCCTCTGTGCATATTCCCAGCCCAGGTCAAACAAGGTAATGCTCTGCCTTCTCATTTCAGCTCTCACACAGTAAACAAGTATCCTTTTCAAGGCTTAGTGCCATGTTTGCACTTGTGTACTTTTTGTTGGTAATTTTGCTGGTTAAAATGGCCCTCGAGCAAAGAGCTGAAATGTTTGCAGTGTTCCTAGAGCAAGAAGGCTGTGACATCCCTTTCAAAGAAAATACGTGTGTTGGATAAGTTTCATTCAGTCATGAGTTTTAATGCTGTTGACTGTGACTTTAACATTAATAAATCCACAAAGTATATTAAATAAGGTGCTTTCAAACAAACATGCATAACATGAAGTTATGTATAGATCAGTTGATGAAAATATTGTGACCAGAAGCTCACAAGAACCTAACCCCATTATTCCCCTAGGAGCCACGGTTCAGTATTCATTCATTCGGTGCCCACGGCAACTTTATGAAACGTAAGTACCAAATAATGAGAATCAACTCTGATTGCAAAGGGTTGTTATGGGCTAACCAATGGAGCAGTGGTCACTACAGTGAAAACCCCTCAGGGATCAAGGAGGGCTTCACAGAGGAGGTGATATTTGAGCTGTCTTGAAGGGTAAATAGGAGCTCCTAAGGGAGAGGATCTGGAAGAACATTTCAGGAAGAAAAGCCCGAATAAAACAAAAAAATGTATCTTATTCCACCTTCTTCCCTTGCATTACTTTTAAATTAGGACTGGGAACCTTGAGGACAAGGTTAGTAGGTGCTTGCCACGGTCACAGGAGAATCAGTTGAAAAGGTTGAGTGGACTGTGAGTTTCTCACCATCCAGGATCACCTCTACCCATACTACCTACATGCATCTACAGCTATGAAGACGTTTCTGGCCCCTTTCCATTTTCTCAGATTGATTTTGAGGACAAGTGTCTGTAAGCTGAGACAAACTATGCAAACATTCATTTGTGTTTCTCTTTTGTATATTTCACAGCAGCTTCCCATCTAAGATAATGTTTGCTCTCTCAGCAGCTTTGGGATCGAAGCAGGAGTACAAGGGTCTCACCAGACAGAAAAGGAAAGTGATACCCAGAGAGCATGCCTGAGGTTGTAGACTTACTTAACAAAGGTGAGGTTAGAATACAGATCTTATTCCGAGTCCTACATTCTTCCTAGAGATCACACCAAAATTCAAACCACATTAATAACCATAATAATAACAATATAAGCTTCCATTCTTGACCACTTATGATGACTATGCTTAGCATGTTACATTTATTATTTCATTTAATCTTCTAAGAACCCAAGGGATAGGTACAATGACGATTGTTTCAATTTTACAGATGAGAACAAGGCTTAGTAAATTAGGGAAGCCATTCATGGTCACACAATTAGTGAGTGACAGAATGGGGGCTTGAAGCCAGACCTGTCTGTCCCCAAATTCCATGTTCCCAACCATTCTGTGGGGCTGATTATAGGGCCACCTATGCTAACTTCTGAGAACACAGCAGCACTGAGCCCATTGTGCCTTTGGCTATACTGCTGCATTTCAAATCCTGTTCAGAATATGCTCAGCCCCTCCTTATCAGCTCTTATCTAAAATTATTATAAACAGAATTTGTGTAAGTAAAGATGAAATGTTCTTTGCTATGAAGTTATGTGTGAAAGATCTGACCTTCAAGGGAACCAGTTCCATAGAAGTTTTGAGAAATGAGCAAAGTAAGAGAAAGACAGCATGATGAGGGGACATGTGTTTCCAAATGGACCAAGATGGAGTCACAATCTTTCAGCAACAAAACAGTCCTCAATATTTCATTTATAAAGTAACAGGACTACTTCCTACGATTTCATGAGGATGAAATTAGCCCATCCATATATAGTACTTAGCACAGAGGCTGGCCCCAAATAAACATTTAACAAATGTTAGTTTAAAACATATCTTTAAAATATAAGATAACAGAGAGGGAAGCAAACCATAAGAGATTCTGAAATATAGAGAACAAACTGAGGGTTGCTGGAGGGGTGTTGGCTGGGGGGACAGGCTAGATGGGCGATGGGCATTAAGGAGGACACTTGTTGGGATGAGCACTGGGTATTATATGTAAGTGATAGATCACTAAATTCTACTCCTGAAATAATTATTACATTATATGTTAACTAACTTGGATTTAAATTTTAAAAATATTTAAAAATAAGCATAAAACATCTATTTTAACAAACTATTCCAGATTCAAAGAAGGAAATAGGCAACCCAGTGTCCTGTGGAAAGACCTGAGTCTGGGTCCAGCTGACCTTGGGCAACCCTTCCCCTTTCTGGGCCCCAGTTCTTTCATCTGTAAAATGAGGCAATTTTGAGCAAGTGCTCAGGTTTTATCTAATGGACAACGTAAATTGCGTAATTGATTATTAAGTTTTTCTTTTCCTGCTAACTACCCAAATGTTAACTACAAGCACCAAGTGGGTGAGCCTACTCTGTGTAGCAGTCCCATGGCAGTTAAAGACTTTTTTTTTTTTTGTATTATTCACAGTTTCTCTCCACCTCATATTCCTTTCCTACATAAAATAGTATTTCTGTTTTCTGTCTCCAGAACCAATTCTTATGCCCATTCCAAATATCCCACTATTGGTTTCTGTGAAGCAATTTTAAACGGACACCTAGATGTCCTAAGTGACCTGAGACTTTTCTAAAAACAAGGCAAGGTTGCCACACACGGAACCACATTGTGTGGGCCCCAGCTTGCAGGTGGCAATGCAATTCTCATCTGATAGCTTCAACCCACTCATTGATGATGGTGCAGCCAGGATTGAACGTGAGGCATATCTGAAGATAGTAGACAGAAGGCTACGCATGTCACTGGCAACATATGAGCTATGAGTTCACTTTTGATTATTCATTCAACTCATTTTTATTGAACTCCTATTAAGGACGAATCTCTGAGAATGTGATGAGAGGCAAGAAAGACACATCCCTTCTCTTAGATTTTATGCTCTAATAATGCTATGCAGGCAACGACGTCAGCAATCACAACACAGCACGACGAGGGGTGTGATAGAGAAGCCCAGGGGGCTCTGGGAGCATAGATGACTAACCCTAGCCTAACCCAGACATGGAGGGAGCTAGAAGAAACAGACAGGTAAGTGGACACCAGAGGGATGCACAGAAGTTAGGCAGCAAACTAGGGGAAAGTGCGGAAGCGGGAGGGAAAGGAGGGTAGATCATTCTAAGCAAAAAGCCCAGCTTGCACAAAGGCCAAACTCAAGCGAGAATACAGCAGATTAGGGAAACTAAAAGATTGCTTTTGGCTACAACCAAAGAGAGCTTGCTCACAGCAGAGGAGACTGGAGAAGCAGATGCCAGATGGAACACCCTTTGTGGGCCTTGCTAAGGAGTTTGGGCTCCATGCTGAGGACAATGAGAAGCTAGTGAGGTGCTGTAAGCATGGCAGGGGCATGTCCTTTGTTTTAACTCATGTGATTTTCTACATGTAGAAGGCTCTTGGAATGAATCCACCTTACCTCACCGTCTGGAGGGGGAAACAAGTGCAGTGACTTGTCTAGGATCATTTACTTGCAAAGCTGGGACCAAAAGACAAGCCTCTGGATTGCCAACGCAATGCTTTCAACAAGACCATATTGCTTCCCCTTATAAGCGAATGAAATTCAGGGGGTCAGGGAATTATTTTTGCCTAGGATCCAACCAAATATATATCTAATAGTCTTTTTGTTTCTTTTAAACAACTTGATCTTAGAAGGTGAAAAGACAAGGAAGGAACAACAGGGAGAAATACATCTTCCAGAAATCTACAACATCCAACAAAACATACCCTTTAGAGTGAAAATTCAATCTCTCTTGTTTTTTTTTTTAATTCTTTTTTTTAAATGTTTATTTTTGAGAGAGAGAGAGAGAGAGAGAACGAGCAGGGGAGAGGCAGAAAAAGAGGGAGACAGAATCTGAAGCAGGCTCCAGGCTCTGAGCTGTCAGCATAGAGTCTGATGCGGGGCTCGAACTCCCCAACCACGAGATCATGCCCTGAGCCAAAGTCAGCCACTTAATGAACTGAGCCACCCGGGTGCCCCCAATTTCTCTTAAGTATTTGTAATCACTGACACTCAAAATCCTAAGGATCACAGTGGAAAATGAAAAATTACAGAAAAAAGAAGGGAAGAAAGAAAGAAAGAGAAAGAAAGAAAAAGAAAGAAAGAAAGAAAGAAAGAAAGAAAGAAAGAGAAAGAAAGAAAGAAAAAGAAAGAGATGAAAGAAAGAAAGAAAGAAAGAAAGAAAGAAAGAAAGAAAGGAAGAAAGAAAGAAACTTTGGTGTTTAAAGCCATCCTCCACAAACACCTCCACAAGCTTTCTCACAGGGACAGAAATGTATGTGTGTACATATATAAGTCATCCTTTCTGAAATAGCAATTTAAATTCGAATGAGTGATGTAACATCAAACCATAAAGGATCATGAATTCTGAGTGCTTGGGAAATAAGAAATGGTGTGAGATCAGTGAGGGTGTAGATTCCCAAGTTCTTTGCCAGAGACTCTGTGGCTCCTCTATAAATAGCCCCTAATAGGAATAGCTGAGTAATTAAGTATACATAGACAAACTTTTGAGAAAGCTTCCCTTGTAACAGTACTTTATCCTTTACATTTTAAAATGTTTCAAATGCTTTCAAGTGTTTACCTTGTGAGGTAGGAAGGGCAATTATTATCCCTCACGTTATAGATATGGTGGCTTCTCAAGAACAGAGTGTTGAAGTGACTTGAGTAGGGGGTCTCAAGGTTGGATCTGAAGCCCCACCAGACTGCTGCTCGGGTGAGGACCGTTTCTTTGGGCAGCCCTAAATGGCAGATAAGCCTTTGAAGAGAAAGGTGCCTGTCCTCTCAGGTCCTTCCTGGCAAAGCCAGGTGACTTCCTGTCACCATGTATTTTCCTTTTTGTCCATTAGGCAATTCTTCCTCAATGAAGTTGAGGCAGGTCCCTGCTTAAGAGATGGCAGCTTCAGGGATTGGCTCCAAGCGACTGAGAAGATACTCCTGAGCAGAGGAGCACTGGTAACCAGACTCAACTGGTGGAAGTTCCCTCTCCCCAAACCCCTGGTTTATCTTCCATCACTTCGCCCTGTTTCTTTCCTTCACAGAACTTCTTCTAGCTGTAACTGGACGTTAGCTAGGTTAATTTATGCCCTATCTATCCAGGTAGATAGCAAGCTCCAAAAGGGTAGTACACCAGTGCGTACTCAGCTCCTGGCACGAGGCTCGGAACAAAATAGGTGCTCAATAAATATTAGGTAGATAAATGAGCACTTGGAAATAACGTGAGATCGATGAGATCGCAATGGAGCCCAAAGCTTCCGTCCTCCCACTGCTGCAGGTGTGGCTCTCCGGCACGCGGGATCTGGGGGCAAGTCCTCCCTTCCTTCTCCATTCTGAGGGCAGGGCGGCTGGCTGTCCTGGGGCCGGCGCCGGGGTGCAGGTCTGGGATGCGCCCTCCGCGTTGAGGGGCGCACCGAGCTCCCCTCGCCGCAGCCATTTCCTGCTCTTTGTGTGACAGCGGCGGCGGCGAAGGGGCTGGCACCCCGGGCGGGGGAGGAGCCGCGACGGGCGCGGGGGCGGGGCCGAGGGCGGGGCCGAGCGCGGCGGCCCTCCAGCGGAGCTAAGCGGGGCAGAGCATCCTGCGCCCCGGCGCGGGGCCCCGCGGTAGCCTTGGGCCGCTCCCCCGAACCTGCCGCAGACCCAGGTAAGCAGCGTTCGCAGGCCTTGGGGCCGGCGTTGGGACCGGGATGCTGCGGGGGGACGTCGATACGGCCGTGAGGATGCGCGAGGCGCCGGCGCCCCTTCTCCCCACCCGAGGGGGGCGCTCGGCCCGGCGCCCCGGCTAGCGCGGCCTGGGGGCCTCCGAAGCCCCTGCACGCCGGGTTCCAGGCCCCGCGCGGCCCCCTTCCCCCTCCGGCCCACCCTGGGCCTCGTTGCGCGGACCCCCCTGCGGGAAAGCGCCGGCACACAACGCAGCTCGGGCGCGGCGGCGGCAGCAGCAGGTGCGCGGCCTGGGCCGGAGCCGCGGGCGGGTGAAGGAGCGGCGCTAACCCCGAGAACCGGAGACACCTGCAGCGGCGACATCCCCGAGCCCAGGTATTGCAGAACGCCGACAGCCGCCTCTGCCGCCTCGGCCACCATCACCTCCTCCGGGGCAAGCGAGAGCCGCGTGGGCCCGCCTGGCAGCCGCCTGGGGCACCCGACGCCCTGCAGTGAACGTGAGATGGGTGGGGCGAGGGGCGAAGCGCCAGTGTTTGAAGGTGGGGGTTTTAACGAGGGAGGAGGCAAGTCTGACCCGCTTTGAAGCCTTCTGGCCTACACTAGCATCACTCTCCCTCCTGGCTGCCAGGCAGCGGGGGAGGACAGGGGGGAAGGGTGATGAGTGGGCTGACTCCTGGGGAGGAGGTTGGATTTTCTTGAGCTCCGAAGAATTGGGAAGAGTGCCTACCTGTCTGTTGTGGTTTCTGCTTTTCAGGACACCCTCCCCCTCGATGGATGGGTGAAAAGGAAGAGAAGGGGTTGCTCTCTGTTTAGGGGTGGGGGTGGGGGCAGGAAACGTGATCGGACAGGAGTGTGGTTCTCTGTACTAAGGAGAACCTGGCAGGAAAGGACGCTGGGACTGCCCAGGCCCTCCCCAGCTCAGGGAATCTGACTTTGACCTCTGGTTGCCTAGTTTCTCCAGCACGGCGATGGAGCATTGTGGGCTGATGGGCCATGGGCTTCTCTTCCAGCCAGGACAAGAAGGTAGCAAGGATCTTTTCCTGCTAGCTCTCAGGTGCCTTCCTGGCATGGGCGAGGAGACTGGGGCATGAGGGGCAACCCAGGAGAGTCCTGGCTCTCATACTCTTGTTTTCTACCTTGTACCTGTGTCCCCTTTAGGGCAGTGGGTCTCACCTTACTTATTCTTGGACACAGGCCCTGTTGGAAGCAGTGCTGGTAACCTTGGAGATCACAGATATTGGGAGGCAAAATTCTAGGTCCATATCCCTGGGCAGGATTGCGAAGGCCTTGAAGGTGGTTTTCTGCACAGTTAGGCACCTCCTCTGTGACTCTCCCTGAGGCCTCCCACCTCCACCTCCGTGCAGTGCTCTGTGCTTCCCCCATTCTCCTATGTCAAAAATTATTTTCAAGATAGGAGCCAGTGAACATGTTTATCCTTAAGAGCTAAATACAAAAGAATTTCCCATTCAGTGCAGAGCAGGTCCTTTAGAAGTCATTTGACTGGAAAGGAAATGGGCCGAAAGGCATTTTAATGGAAAACAAATCTTTAAGTCAACATATTTGATATCACTAAAGTGGCATTTCAGGCACTGAGCTGGAAGTGGGAACAGGGAACTAGGTAGCAGTTTTGGGGAACAGCTCACTGAAATGACAGTGTCTACCGGTTGTCAGCTCTGTTTGCTTCAAGAGCAGAAATAATGGAATTGTGTGTGTGTGTGTGTGTGTGTGTGTGTGTGTGTGTGTGTGTGTGTGTAACTGGTCAGGGGTCGGTTAGTGTCACTGGAAGGTATTTGTTGAGCACTCAGTATCCACTTGGGGGAGGTGAAACTTTCCTACAGAGAGTTACTCATTGCCCCTGGATGCCATCTGCCCAGGCAGTTAGTAGGCCACAAGAAGAGCGTGTTGTTGCTTACAAAGCCAGTGCTTCTGCCTGTTTCTGTATGCTGAGCCTCTGACTGGGGGCATTAGCTCTCTGCTCACTAAGCTTCTTTATTATATTTCCTGGCCAGTTCTGACCAGTTCTGTAGCCACCCAAGCCTGCCTTGTTCAGTCCCTGCTGAAGGAAAAACTTGCTTTAGGCATTAGGCCAAGAATGGGGTATCCAATCCAGTAGGGTTGGTGAGTTTTTCTCAAATCAAATCAGAGGCTGGCCCAGAGAAGGAAGTAAACATGAATTTAAAATCTGGAAGAGGGCCCCAGGAGAACACTACCTGTCCCCTCTGATAAATTGTTCCCTGTTGGGCGTTCAGTGGGCCTCTGCTGCTGTCATTGACCAGCAAGCTGAATTAGGTGATGAATAGGCAACAAGCTAATTAGCATTAGAAACGACACTCCTGGAAAACAGTACAGGGCTCCGGTCCCCACATTTGAGGATTGGCCTACACTCTCAAAGAGGTTTCTTTTGGCCGCTGTTGGCCCCAGGGTTCTACCAAGAGCTTCACAAAATGGGCTTTTGTAGCCTCCGTGTGGCCACCATAACAATGAATCTATTTCTTTAGTGGCAAGTATTAATTATTATTCACTTGTAGTTGACGAAACCAGACATCAGTCACCTCATTGGAGTCTTTGTAAAAGGCCTTTGGTCTTGTCATTTGGGGGAGCAAAACCATGTCTAGGGTCTAAAGGATGGACCCTGCTGTGGTAGCAGAAGTGGGGGAGGATGGTGGGGCATGCCGCCAGGCAGTGACTGGGGGGGCCAGCGTTGGTGGGGAAGGAGCTGGTTCTTCATGGGATGCTCTTATTAAGTGAGGGATGCATGAAAGTGCCAAGTACAGCAGCTGGCACACATAGTTAAGTGCTATTATATCTATGTATTTATTGTTTTAATGTATTAATTACATAATCATTAAGAATGTAGCTCATGTGTGTAGTCAACCCATGGCTACCCCCAGAACCTTCCTGGATTTTGCTCTTCCCAGGAGAGTTGGGCTCTGTGACCAAGAAACCTAGCCCCAGGTTTACCTGCAAAAGGTAGCCCGTGTTAAGACAGGGCATCAGTAAGGCTTCAGGTAAGAAGTGCTCTTGAGTAGCTCACTGAAGGTAGGTGTAACGAGTAGGCAGAAAGGGGAGGGAGTACACTGAGCAGAAACCTGGAGGTAATTCTCACATTTCAACACACAAACAGAGGCCAGGAAGGAACTTTCCCTCTGTGTGCATTTAGCATTTTGCAATCAACCAAAAATGTTAAGGGCATGCTTCACTTCCTGGGCAGACAGAGCAGTGCAGTGGTCTTAGGACACAGGATTTATCCTTGACTTGCTGTGTGCCTTTAAATTCACCACCACCTCTCCAACCTTAACAATTGGGCAAAGGAAAGCAGCTTGCCCAGCTCGTTACCTACCTGTTGCCACAGGAACCTGCAGATGAGATAATGTCTGTACATCCCAGTCTTAGAAGAAAAGGCCATGGAAACAGAGAAGAGAATGAGGTTTCTGAATGTGTGGCTCTTTTGGACGGCTGCCCTTCATTCCTAAAGGAACAATTTATTAATTATATATTGTGTGTCAATTTAAGAAGACAAATCTGTGGCCTCTCTGTAACATTGAGCCAAAGGGAAACTGAAAGGCACTTTGTGATTCACAGATTCTGTCAAGGCCCCTGGATGGCCTTGTCTGTACAAAGACACTTCAGATTTCAGTCAGTGGGTGTGGGATGCCTCCCAGGATGCTGGGTTTGGATATTGGCTTCCTAGCCGTGGCCATTATGCCAAGGGCTGTGTGCGATGTGCCTCAAAAGATGACCATTCAAGCCATACTTCTTGGGCCCTGGCAGCAGAGGAGGAAACCATTTGAGTGCAAATTCTTGAAGGAAATTGTTTTGAGAAGGCAGAGCTTGGGTTCAGGCAGAATTCCTTGCAGGGACCATTCTGGCTGAGTGGCATTTTAATAGACATGCAGCAACTCAGAAATTAGTGCAAGGAGAGAGGAAAGTAAACATGACCTTCTGGAGAGATACCCAAGAAGGACCCAGTGATGACTTCATCAATAGGCCTTTTGATTGTGTGTTTTCATCATCGTTAGGTCATCTTGAAGCAGTGGTTCTCCGACTTGAATCACTTCGTGGGACAGAGGGATGTTTAGTATGTCCATGTTGTATGGTCTCTGTCTTCTGAATAAGGCAGGAGACGAGGTCCTCTGCAGAAAGTAAAGGTGGTGGACTGGTTAGGAAAGTTCAGGAGACTTCCGGAGGTTTGGAACAGCTGCCTCTGTGGGTGGAATAAGAAATCAACTGGGGGATGAAAGAGAGGATTGTCTGACTTTACTGATGGCCCAGCTGAGACCAAAGAATCTGCAGGGCTGGCCCTCAATAACTCAGTGTTAAGGGAAGGGATACCTGAGAAAGGTATTCAATTTGTGATTTTATATTGTGATGCCTTAAGACTGCTTTTGACAAGGTATGAATGGTGAGAAGAGAAATCAGAACTAGGGGTGAGCCATCAACCTCCAAGTATGTTACACCTTTGTGGGAAAGAGAAATAAAGACCTGCCTCTTATGAGTTGAGGTGGAAGCTGTGACAGGATTTTCTTTAAAAGTCTCCTCAAATTCTTATGGTAATAAGGCTGACTTATGTGGTGCCTTGGATCAGAATGTTTTAAATGAAAAAAAATTTTTTTTACCAGATAACGTGCATTTGGGCCATTGGCTTGTGCCTTCAACAAGTTGTTCATGAAGTGCTAATTAGGCAAATAATGCCTAGCATGTGCCCACATCTGTGCTAGGGCTACGGATCAAGCTAAAAAAAGATGATTATTCCTGTCATTTCTGGTGATCCAAAGAATTAGTGAAATATAAAGCAATTTATAATGCAGAAGGAAACTGTGGACTCTTAGACTGTGAGCACTGTCAGAATCCAGAGAAATGAAGGTTTGGTGGAGTTTGGCTGGTCAGACCTTTGTGGAGGAGGCCTATCTTGACTTGGGCTTTGCCAGTGGTCAAGGGTGGGTGGGATTCGAGAAGAGAAGAGGACAGTCTGCTGGGAAGAACAGAGAGTTGGAGCAAAGGCAAGAATGTCCATGGGCAGGGTAATGGCACCCCATACATCCTGGCCAGAGTGGGTTTGCTTGTTAAGGAACGGTGGTCTTCAAGGAAGCCCTTTGCACGGCGTGTCCATCTGCTGTCAGTGTCGTTTTCTTTCAAGTTGGAACGGCCCTGAGAGAGTCCAGTGATTCTTAACTGCTTGTTTTTGGTTTTGCTCTTTTTTTTTTAGTACATATTATGGACAATATTGACGTGCTCAACACACCACACCCACAGCCAGTCCCCTCCCCACTGTACCCCTGTTTTCTCCCTCTCAGGGGAGAGGATGTATAGGCAAGCAGTGATAGCATGGGAGCGCTTGGAACCTTCCCAAACACATAATAAAAATACCTTGTTTGCAAACCTCACTACTTATGCCATTACTGGTAAAAGTTGCCCACAAGAACCTTCACAACCATGTGACATCATGGTTGAGAACCACTGCCTGGCCAGCCTCCATATTTTATAGACTGGGAAATGGCCTTTTTAGAGTGAGTGGAAATGTGACTCCAGGGCCTAATGAGCCTTCAGACCCAGCCACATTCGAGTTGTAACGTCACATTGATGGTCTGCGTGCTCTGATCTGGTGGCCGAACCTGAAGTCTCGCTCTTTGTTTCCACAGCAGATGCGGTGTGGCTGGCTTCTCTTTCTCAGTTTTAGCAGGTGCTTCTGAGAGCTGGCTCCTGTCCCCGGATATAGGTCACATTGGTGCCCCTCACATGGTGACTTGTCACAGGCTGCAGTGGGAACAAATCCGGAAGTCGCCCTTGGTGGCAGGACTCCCCCACCCCCCACAAGAGGATGGGATCTGCCTGGTTGGGTTATCAACGGAAAGGTCCCCTCAACCCTGACAACACAGGAAGCAGCTGAGTAAAACGGCAGGCGGGCACCGTGGCCAGGTTTCTAACCCTGCCAGGATCTTTTTCTTTGCTGTAAACAAAGAGGAGGGTAGGCCTTCTCCGGAGGCCCAGGTCATGGACTTCTGTCCTCTGACCTCACGTCCCTTGTGTGGAGAGAAGCTGCTGGTCTTGGGCCTCTCATCCCAGAAGACCCACAGTGAGGGACTTGGGTAGGGAAGACTGCCCGAAGACGGTGCTGGGGATGGGTCAGATGTCGGAAATCCTAGGCAGGAGGCCTTGGGTTGTTTCTTTTTTTTTTTTTTTAATAATTTTTTTAATGTTTATTTATTTTTGAGAGAGGGAGAGAGAGAGAGTGTGAGCAGGGGAGGGACAGAGAGAAAAGGAGACACAGAATCTGCTGCAGGCTCCAGGCTCCGAGCTGTCAGCACAGAGCCCAACACGGGGCTCCAACCCACGAACTGTGAGATCATGACCTGAGCCAAAGTCAGATGCTTAACTGACTGAGCCACCCAGGTGCCCCTGGCTTGTTGTTTCTTAAAGTAAGTTTAAAAATTTCGATCAAAGCAGTACATGCTTTAAAAAAGATCAAATAGTATTGAAAGACTCGTAATGAAAACAACCATCCAGTGCCCACCTCCCCATAGAAGCTGTCACCTCTAACTGACTGTTTCTTCCAGCACTTGCCTCCAGATCTCTAAACGATATGCTTACACTGCTGTTTCTTGATTTATCTGTCCTATGCATTATCTATTTACTTCCTGCTGTGATGGATGAAGATTTCACTTTCTTGTACCATCCACCTCCCTCCCCTGCCCCCATCTCCCAATATAGTGACAGCTCTGCTTTAACCTATGTTTAAATTTTTTTTTTAAGTTTAATGTTTTAGAGAGAAGGAGAGCAAGCAAGCAGGGGGTGGGGAGGAACAGAGAGAGAGAGAGAGAGAGAGAGAGAATATTAAGCAGGCTCCACACTCAGCACAAAGCCCTATGCAGGGCTTGATCCCACAACCCTGGGATCATGACCTGAGCCAAAATCAAAAGTTGCACACTCAACCAGCTGAGCCACCCAGGCTCCCCTAACGTAAGTCATGTTTAAAGCATCTACATCATTATTTTTAAATGTTTACTTATTTATTTTGAGAGAGCACAAGTGGAGAAGGAGCAGAGAGAGAATCTCAAGCAGGATCCCCTGTCAGCACAGAACCCAACCCAGGGCTTGATCTCACAAACCCTGTGCTGAAATCAAGAGTCAGAAACTTAACCAGCTGAAACACCCAGGTGCCTCAAAAACATCTATGCTATTAAAATCTGTAAATGTGAGATGTGTGTAAATCACAAGAGAGCTAAGTAATGTCCTTTCATTTATCTCCTTTCTTATATGGCTTTTTTGTTTTATTGCAAAATTAGAATTTTCTCCCTTCCTTCCTTCCTATTTAATATTCCTCCTTTTTAATTTTTTTTTTTTTTAACAGCTCTATCGTATCTGTTACTGTATTGGATCCTCTTGTCTGCCCAGGAAGTTACAGAGTTAGCCCCAACTCTGTCCCTAACTAGCCAAGTGACCTTGTATAGGTCCATCTCGTCTCTCAGCCTCAGTGTCCTCAGGGAGGAGAACTACAAACCTGGCTTGTTCTCATTCTAAACCTCAAAGCCCATCCCCCCAGCTCAGAGGTGGTTCCTGTCTGAGCAGTCTCTCCTCCGGGGTGTGGCAGCCAGGACCTGACAGATATCTGGCAGTGTAACAGAAACAGGGTTGGGGTGGAAGGCTTGGGAGCAGGTGCTGGTTTGGGTGGTCCAGCTCATCCTGCAATCTAGGGGCTGCTCCGTGGGGTACTGTGGGTGTGTCCATTGCTTTCTGTTTCTCTCCCACCTCTTCTGGTGATTTCTGTTCAACACAGTCTCTGCTTGTCAGGCGCACCATAGTTCCCAGACTCCCCAAGCTCCTACCCCGCCTCCCTCTCTCTTTGTACCACTCCTGCTTATGTTACAGCCAATGTTTCCCCAAGCACTCATGCAAATACTAACACTTTTTTTGTAACGGCTTGAATTATTCACATGTTCTGCAGTTCACCCATGTGAAACATACAGTTCAGTAATTTTTAGTATATTCACAGAGTTATGCAAGCAAGCATCATCCTGATCAATTTTATACCATTTTCATCACCCCGGAAGGAAGAGACCTCATGGCCATCAGCAGCACCACCTACTTCCTCCAGTCTCCACCCTAAGCCCAGGCAACCCCTAATTACTTAGTGTCTCTCTTGATTTGCCTACCCTGGACATTTCCTTAAAAAGTGTATTATGCTTCTTTCACTTAGCAGATTTTCAAAGTCCATCCATGTTGTAGCCCATGCCTTTAGACCCCATTCCTTTTTGCAGCTGAATAATATTCCATAGTGTGGATATACCATATTTTATTTATCCACTCATCGGTTGATGGACATCTGAGTTTTTTCCACTTTAGGGCTGCTACAAATAATGGTGCAGTGAACATTCATATACAGGTTTTTGTGTGGATGTATGTTTTCAATTCTCAGGATTATACCTAGGCATGGGATTGCTTAATCTTATGGTAACTCTATATTTATAACTTGTAGGGACTGCCAGACTATTTCCCAAAGTTACTGCACTATTATATATTCCTAGCAGCAAAATAGGGGGGTTCCAATTTCACATCCTCAGCAATATTTGTTATTATCTGTCTTCTTGGTTTTAAGCTATTCTAGTGGATGTGAAGTGATAATTCACTGTGATTATGATTTGAATTTCCTCAATGGCTAAAGATATTAATAAATTTATATGTGCTTTTTGTCCATTTGTATATCTTCTTTGGAGTCTATCCTTTGCCCATTTGGGTTGCTTTTCTATTATTGAATTTTAAGAGTTCTTTATATCCTCTACACATATAACAGGTATATGACTTCCAGATAGTCTCTCCCATCCTGTGGGTTGTCTTTTGCTTTCTTGATGCTGTTTTTTGAAGTAACAAAAGTTTTACATTTAATTTTGATAGTGTCTATTAATAGCTAATAAAATCAAATATATGTTTATTTTTTCTTTCACTGCTTGTCCTTTTGATGTTATTATGTATTCCAAAGTCACAAAGATTTACTCTTGTGTTTTCTTCTAAGAGTTTTATTGTTGTAGCTGTTGCATTTAGGTCTTTGGTCCATTTTGAGTTAATTTGTTGTGTGGTATGAGGTCGAAGTCTACCTTCATTCTTTTGCATGTGGATACCCAGTTGTCCAGCACCATTTGTTGAAAAGTGTATACTTTCCCCCTTGAATTGTCTTGGTACCCTTATCAAAAATCAATTGACCGGGGCGCCTGGGTGGCTCAGTCGGTTAAGTGTCCAACTTCGGCTCAGGTCATGATCTCACGGTCCATGAGTTCGAGCCCCACGTCGGGCTCTGGGCTGACAGCTCAGAGCCTGGAGCCTGTTTCGGATTCTGTGTCTCCCTCTCGCTCTGCCCCTCCCCTGTTCATGCTGTGTCTCTCTCTGTCTCAAAAAATGAATAAACGTTAAAAAAAATTTTTTTAAAAATCAATTGACCATAAATGTGAGTTTATTTTTAGATTTTCAATTCTGTTCCATATCTTGATACCACTACCATACTGTTTTAATTATTACTGTAGCTTTGTAGTAAGTTTTGAAATTGGGAAATGTGTGTCCCTGGTTTTGTTCTTTTTTAGGGATGTTTTGAATTTCTGTATGAATTTTAGAATCAGCTTGTCAGTTTCTTCCCAGACACCAGCTGGGATTTTGATCGGGATTACATTAGATCTGTATCAATTCAGGGAAGATTGCCATCTTAACAATATTAAGTGTTTCAATCTGTGAAGATGGGAGAGCTTTCCATTTATTTGGGTCTTTAATTTTTGTGACAATGTTTTACAGTTTTCAGAGTATACATTTTACACCTCTATTTTGCTAAAGTTATTCCTAAATATTATATTATTTTTGATGCTGTTGTAAATAGAATTATTTTTTATTTCATTTTTTTGATTGTGCATTGCTAATGTATAGAGATATAATTGATGTTTGTGTGTTGATCCTGTATCTCGCAACCTTGCTGAACATGTTTATTCATTGTAATCGTTTTTTAGTGGATTTTGTATGTAGAATTTGCCAAATTACCCTGGCTAGGACCTCTAGTACAATGTTGAATAGAAATAGAGAGAGTAGACATCCTTGTCTTCTTCCTAATTTTCGGGGGGAAAGTATTCAGTCTTTTACCATTAAGTCTGATATTAGCCATAGGATTTTTTGGTAGCTGTCCGTTATCTCGTTGAGGAAGTTCCCTTCTGTTCCTAGTCTGTTGAATGTTTTTGTTGTGAAAGAGTATGAGATTTTTGTCAAATACTTTTTCTGCATGTACTGAGGTGATCCTGTGGGACTTGTCCTTTATTCCATGATATGGCTTATCACATTAATTTATCTTTTAAATGTTTGTTTATTTTTGAGAGAGAGAGACACACACACAGAGCGTGAACGGGGGAGGGGCAGAGAGAGAGACACAGAATCTGAAGCAGGTTCCAGGTTTTGAGCTGTCAGCACAGAGCCTAATGGAGGGCTGGAACCCACGGTCCTCGAGATCATGACCTGAGCCGAAGTCCGACATTTAACTGACGGAGCCACCCAGGTGCCCCACATTAATTGATTTGGGGGATGTTGGTGTTAAACCAGCCTTCCTTTCCTGGGATAAGTCTCACTTTGTCATGATACATAATCTTTTTTCTATGTTGCTGGATTTGCTTTTGTTGGAAACTTTTATTGAGCACTCTCTACCTTACCAAGCTGTTTACATGGATTATTGGGCTTTTGTTTTTCAAAATCTATGAGGTAGGAACTGTTATTATTCCTCATATCAGAGGTGAAGAAGATGTGGCTCAGAAATGTGCTGTCATCTTCCCAAGATCACACAGCCAATAGTGGCAGACAGGATTCTAACCAGTTCACCATCCCACTCTCACGTGATAAACCACCTCTCACGAACGTATCGGTGCTGGACATGAGATGATTTCCAGATGACATCTGTTGTTTTCATTGTTTTTAGTTTCCCTCTGTTTATGGCAAGTGATACTGGTTCTCTATTAGTGGTTGTAATATGAGCTTCCTTCTAATATATAGAGTAAAAGTGAAAAGTCTTTTTAAAAAAATATTAAGTAAATAATTGTACAGGCTTATATAGGGCATGACTGCATATTCCATTTAAATTATCTGTGTTATCAGTAGCCAAGGAGAAGGAATGGGAAAACTAAAAAAGAAGACATGGCCAATTCAGGTCATGTCATTTTGCCAATGTTGTCAGGGGATTCGGGTATGCTCATGCATTCTCTCATCCCATAATTCCTCAGTGCTTAATCTGTCTTCAGCACTCTGCTAAGGTCTCTGAGGTTTTCAGAGATGGGTGAGAAATGGTCTCTAACCTCATGAAGCTTACACATGCATGCATCATTCCACCCTAGGGAGGGCATATATGTTTTCTCTCATGGGTGAACACAGATTGGTTGCTACTGGCCCCCTGGAGTTCTGTATTTCGTGAGAAGGATTCTGAGGCTGCCTGTGAACTCTGAGAAATAAAGACATTATCAATTAGTAACAGTTGCCCTGACATGGGAAGAGGAAGTATCTGTACTCGTGACCTTTCTCAGGCAGAAAGCATCACAAGGGAGGTACTGCTGATGTACCTAGGAGTGGAATTGTTGGGTCACATGGCTACTCTAGGTTTTAAAATTTGAGGAACTGCCACACTGTTTCCCAAGTGCTGCACTAGTTTACATTCCTACCAGCAATGTATGAGGGTTCGGATTTCACCGCCTCACCAACGCTTAAGAAGTCCTGGGAGTTCCAGGGAAGGAAGGAACAATCATGTGGTAGAGGGAGAGACCTTGAAGGGTGAGCAAAATCAAGGTCATATGGTGATAGAAGGAAGAGAGTTAATTTCATAGATAAGTGTTTACAAAATATTGAAGCTTTTCACTTTAAGTGCTCAAATGTTAAATATTTGAACCATCAAAATGGAGTTCTTTCTAAAATATAAACAGGTTTTTTTTTCCTATTTATATTCCTTTTTCTGCTCCCCAATTTTAAAATCCTGGTATCTTGAACATAGCAATGTAATTCTTGATGTTTTGGGCTCAATGGCCAATCTACTCATTGAATAAATCTTTATGTAGCTGCAAGGGTGTGCTTCATACTGTACTGGGAAGCTGGATGTGAGTTAGACACAGCTCCTGCCCTCGGGGAATTTTTCATGTAGGGCAAGGAGAGAAAATGTGATAAAATGTGTAATAAAGCATTATGGATGCCCTGAAAGTAGGGACACGCTGGGTTTAATGAGGGCCAAAGGAGAAAGTGAATTCCGATAGGAGGTAGGAGAGTCAGAAAGGCCTCTTAAGGAGGTAACCATTCCTTTCAGTCTCCTCCAGCACTAGGATCATTCTGGCAGTGTATGAGGAATTTGGTGACTTCTGTGTACTGTGATATTGATGATGCTTCTATAGGCTGTCGAAATATATAGAGTTCTGGGGCGCCTGGGTGACTCAGTCGGTTCAGTGACCAACTTCAGCTCAGGTCATGATATCACAGCTCGTGAGTTCCAGCCCCGCGTCGGGCTCTGTGCTGACAGCTCAGAGCCTGGAGCCTGCTTTGGATTCTGTCTCTCTCTCTCTCTCTCTCTCTCTCTCTCTGCCCCTAACCCACTTGCATTCTGTCTCTGTCAAAAATAAATAAACATTTAAAAAATTTTTAAATATATATAGAGAGTTTTGCTTCTGTACGTGGCTCAGATTCCCACACCTGTGTGGTCCCTCCCCATCCTGCATAGCTCTGCCTCTCCCTTCCCTCTACCACTGTGAGGCTTCTTGCTCAGCATTGTGGCCTCACCCATGGCTTTATTTTATCCACAGGCAATACACTAAAAGTGCTGTGACGGGGGTTGGAGCCACAAGGTTTGACCACTGGATAAGTGCAGTGTTCTTATAAAACTCTTTCCTTCCAGCCTGTTCAGGGTAAGCCACACAGTCCATTTTGGTGCCATCTATGGAAATCCTGTAAAGTGTGCACAGGTGACTGTGTCCCTGCTTGGCCCCCACACCTGTGAAGAAGCTGACTCTGGCCTGTGAAAGGGTCTCAGCAGCAGGGGAAATACTGACCTGTGGAGCCACATCCTGTCACAGCAAACTTGGGTGCCCCACACAGTCCCCAACACACTTAGCATACACTCATGATGGAAGAGCAGGCTACACTCCAGATTCCTTCTTTGAATTTTTCCTTGCTCCGTGAAATGCTGCTCAAGAATATATTTTTTAAGGGGGACAGTCTAAGCCTCCTTTTTATATTTTTATATTTATTTACATATTTACTTATATAATATCTGTAAATATAAATACACATATATTTATAATTTTCTGAAATTATGTATTGTTTGCTTTCTTGTTTTAAAAATTTTTTTAATGTTTATTTATTTTTGAGAGAGGGAGAGAGACAGAGCGTGAGTGGGGGAAGGGCAGAGAGAGAGGGAGACACAGAATCCAGAGCAGGCTCCAGGCTCTGAGCTGTCAGTGCAGAGCCCGATGCGGGGCTGGAACTCACAGACCGAGAGATCATGACCTGAGCTGAAGTCGGACACTCAACCGACTGAGCCACCCAGGTGCCCCTGTGTTGTTTGCTTTCTAACTGGATAGATTTTCAGGGAAAATATTTCCTGGCCTTTTGATATCTATGAGACCCAAAGGTGACAGTTCCCTAATCTTTCTGGGTTGGCAGAATCTTGTTCTTCTTGAGCAGAGAAAAAGCAGCCAAACTGCAGCCAAAGGAAAGTCCTTGGTATGCCTTTTATAAAGGCACAAAAGTAGGTGTGGTCTAGAAGAAAGGGCACAGAACTGGGAGTCAAGATATCCCCTGTCTGCTCTAGCTCAGCCACCAGCTGACCACATGACCTTGAAAGACCGTTTTCACTTCTCAGTAACACCGGGCCCTCCTTAGAAAAACAGCAAAAGCAACACCTGTCCTCTCGAAACTGCAAGGCAGTTGTGACTGAGGAAATCAGTATGAAAGACCTATAGAGTTGCGATGTTGGGAGTGGAGATAATAATAATGCCCTCTTTTCTTACAGAATTGTTGCAAGATTTGATCCATCCATTCACTCTGTTTAAAAAGAGGCCACCCACCCGCTGACATTTACTCTGTGCCTGCTTTGGGCAGCATTCCACATCCTGTAATGTTATATAACCCTCAGAGTAAGTCACTGAGGGCAGGGACTGTTGTTAAGTATCACCCTTTTACAGGTAAGGAAACTGAGGCTCGAGAGGTTAGGTAATATGCTTATGGTCATATAGCTAGTAAATGGCAGATGATGGATTTGAACCCGCAGCTCAAGCGCAACTGCTATACTTAGCCTGCTATTCCGCTTCAGTAAAAATATCTTCCTATGTTTTCCTTTTCCTTCCATAAAGTCAAATAGAAAATGACAGTGCAACTCTTTCGCTTACAGAGTAGCAGGGTTTAGGGTGTGGTTAGTCAGAACCTGCATTCCCAAAGCCAGGTTCTCCTGGCACCCACCTGGCCTTCGTGGGGCCCACCCCTCCTGCCCAGCATCCATCGGTCATCCCAGCCCTGGTGCCCCTAAAGCCCTTCTCAGAAGCAGATGGCCCATGAGACCAGTGTTCTTACTTCTCGGTGAAACCAGGCCACTGTGTTTGAGCTTGTTAGAAAGATGCTGAGTTTAAATCTGCCATGAATACCCCACCCTGGGAGGTGGTAGCTGTGTGTGGTAAGTGATGCTCCCAGAACGCAGTTAATTTTTAAGTATTTTTATTAGTTTCTCTTCCAAAGTAGCAAAAGAGTCACATGTTCATTGACTGACTATGAAGAATTATTCTCACTTGGAAGATTGCATAATAGGCAGGACACTTGAGCCAGAAAACAAGTACTTATTTTCACGTATACATGCTAAAATTTCCAGAATGTTTCCTCTTTCTTTTTTTTTTTTTAATGTTTATTTATTTTTGAGAGAAAGAGTCAGGGCATGAGCCGGGGAGGGGAAGAGAGAGAGAGAGAGGGAGACACAGAATCTGAAGCAAGCTTAAGCTCCTGGCTGTCAGCACAGACCCCGACATGGGGATCAAACGCACAAACTGTGGGATCATGACCTGAGCTGAATGAAGTTGGATGTTCCACCGACTGAGCCACCCAGGCACCTCAAGAATGTTTTTTTCTTTCTGACTGATGTGGATGGAGTTGGCAGTGACTTATAGCGGTTGAGTTAAAAATGTCTGATTTCCGGGGTGCCTGGCTGGTTCAGTGGGTTGAGCGTTCAACTTCAGGTCAGGTCATGATGTCACAGTTCATGGGTTCAAGCCCCACATCGGGCTGTGTGCTGACAGCTCAGAGCCTGAAACCTGCTTCAGATTCTTTCTCCCTCTCTCTCTGTCCCTCCCTGACTTGTGCTCGCTCTCTTTCTCTCAAAAATAATAAACATTTAAAAGAAAATGTCTCCTTTCCTCCTCTCTTGGGCAGTGAATGATCTGCAAACAAACCCAGGAATCCAGTAGAGAAGTTTCATTTAGAAGGAGAAAAGAAAGGTTGCATTAACTGAAATAAAGACTCCTAATTCACTGGCTTGTAGGCTGGTCATTTGCTGATTCTCTTCAAGGGAAGTGCAGGCATCTTACTGTGTTAAAGGGAAAGCCTTAGGGATTATTCTGGTAGGTGAGTAATTGTCAAGCCTGTGAAAAGTCCAGAAGAAATGCAGGTTGCATGAGAAAGACGAAGGGAAAGATCATGGCAAGTAGGAGTCAGGGAAGGTGAAAGAAGAGACGAAGGATGAGAGCTGGTAGTGTATATACACTGAGCCTGAAGTTTCCGTGAAAAATTTCAAACTTCTGTAAAATTGGATAGAAAAATATAATAAATCCCTGTGTAAGCATCACATAGCATTAACAATTATTCACTCACGGCCAGTTTTGTTTCTTCTGTTGTTACTCACGTCCTCCTCCTCTAGTATTATTTGGAAGCAAACCCCTGTATCATTTTATCCGTATTTTAGTAGGCATTTCTAGGTGATAACTCTTTTCAAATACAACCTTGATGCTATATCTCAAAAATAATAACACTATTTCCTTAATGTTATCAGATGCCCAGTTACTAGTAAATTTTCTAATTCCCTCAGAAATGGTTTTCTTATGGTGGATTGTTTGAAAGAGGATCCAAATAAGGTGACGGACACACTGCGATAGTCTGATAATGGGCTATAGCTTCCCTTCCATGTCTTTTTTTCCCCCCATGGAATTTATTTGCTGAAGACACTGAGTCATTTGTCCTGCAGAGTTTCCCATAGATTGTATTTTACTATTTATATCACTGTGGTGATATATCAATGTAGTGATATTCTAAGATGTTTTTCTGTCCTATGCATTTCTTGTGAATGAGTGTCAAAGGCTTGATTAGACTCCAGCGTTTCGCTTTGGGTCCAGCGTTTTTCATAAGATGATGGTATGGTTTTCCATCAGGAGGCACCTAATGTCTCATTGTCTTTTAATTTAGTGATGTTAGCAGTTGATGATCAATCAGTGCCTCTTTCCATTTTAGGGGCTGCAATTTGGTTATCCAGTGGTCGGTTTGTATAGGAAAAGCACATTAAATACTTGCCTTTTTCCTTTTATTTACCTACTTTCAACACAAAGTTTGGTTCACTGGCATCTTCCAACAATAACAAAGTAATAAAAACCAAAATGTTATTAGGTATCTTTAGGATCTCGTGGATTTAGACATATTTGACACTGCTTCAGGTGCATTGAGTTATGCTAACTGATGCACAGTGTCCCATCCTCAGCCAGCAGAAGCTGCCTCAGGTTGGCTCCTGGGTCCCTCAGACATAGTCATAGATAGAGAGCTGCTTCCTTGCTTTCTGCTGCGACAACTTGTTCTAAGCCTTTCTTACACATTCCCTGTCCCAGACCAGGACTGAGCTGTTTCTCCAAGGAGCATTGATGTTTTTAGCAGGAAATGGTATTTGCAGACCACAGCCTGGCACTCAAGTTGCTTACTGCTCATGGGTTGGTCATTGTGTCTTTGTCTTTTTGGGGCACAGAACTAGGAAATAAACACACATACACATCATACAGACAGACATATGTATGTCTAAAGTTAAAACACGTGATGACTTCTTATTGATAACCTCGAATTCATATTCAGGACTATTTGGTTTACGTGGTCTTATATCTCTTTCTCTCACATCAAGAATGCCAGTTCTCAACACCACCAGGGATGATAGAGCATTCCATAATTACTGATTTATTTTACCTCACACTGCATTCGGACATTCTCACTGCAACAGCACACCAGTATAATTAGTGGAAAAAAGCTCGAGATATTTTTTACAACACTTCATTGTTTTTAGAGTATCTCCTACCAGAAATGTAGGCTCAAATTTCTGAATTTTTAAAATCACTTGGAATAGGTCCTTTCTGTGTAGTTATGCCAACAACTAATATAAATATACCTTCATTTGTTTTATTTTACTTTGGTGGGGGGTGGCAGTTGCTTTTTAAATTTAAATTTTATTTTAAATTATATAAAATATATGGTTTCACAGTCAAATCTACAAAACAAGGTATATTCAAAGAATTCTAGCCTCTATCCCCAACCTCTTAACCATGTTCCTGCTTATCGCTCTTCCCCATAGGTAGCCACTTTTTATTTTTATTTATTTTTTTTTTTAATTTTTTTTTTCAACATTTATTTAATTTTGGGACAGAGAGAGACAGAGCATGAATGGGGGAGGGGCAGAGAGAGAGGGAGACACAGAATCGGAAACAGGCTCCAGGCTCTGAGCCATCAGCCCAGAGCCCGACGCGGGGCTTGAACTCACGGACCGCGAGATCGTGACCTGGCTGAAGTCGGACGCTTAACCGACTGCGCCACCCAGGCGCCCCGGTAGCCACTTTTTAAAATCAGATGGTTTATCCTTCCATTGTTTGTTTAATATTTGTGTGTGTATATGCATCACTGATTTCTTATATAAATGACAGTATACTGTATACACCATATCCTGGAGATGACCCCACAGTTGTGGGTAAGATAGATTCCTCATTCCTTTTACTGTTACCTAGTACCTCACTGTGTGACTGTATCATAGTCTGTTCAGACAGTCTTCTGTTGAGGGACATTTTCATTTTCCAGTCTTTTCCTATTACAGGCAGTTTTGCAATGAATAGCCTTGTGCATATGTCTTTTTGCGCTTTTATCAAAGTGTCTTTGGGATAGTTTCCTAGAAGTGGGATTGCTGGTCAAAGAATAAAATGCTCATATAAGTTTGTTAGATATTGCCAGATTTCCTTCCTTGTGCCATTTTACATTTATATCCTTACCAACAATGTTTGAGAGGACCTGGTTCTCCACAGAAGTACATGCCAACAGGTATATGTCATCAGACTTACAGGGTTTTGCCAAATCTATCAGTGAGATACGGTATCTCCATGTAGTCTGGACTTCTCTTACTATAAGATAGGGCTATTTTTTTTAATACCATCTTTCAGGTCCTAGGGATGGAGCCCAGGCATTTTATTATTAAGAAGCTGTTCCTTCGGTTCTTTGGCACAAGCAGAACCCAGAACCATTGAGGCATAGTGTTTGAAAAGATCGAGCACAGAGGCTGGTGTGAGATTGATCTTCATCAGGATGAGTAGCCTTGCAGTGTTAAGTGTGAGCACTTGAAAGGCAGCACAAAATCTGGAGCTGGAGAAACCTGGGTTCCAACCCCAGCTCCACACTCACCAGCACTTGACCTTGTGAAATATACTTAAATTCTGAGCTTCTTTTGACTCTTCTGTAAAATGGGAATAATCATAGCACCTACTTTTATAGGGTTGATGCAAGATTCAAATAGTGGAGTGCTTGGCAGAGTGTAAGGGCTTAAGAAATATTATTATTATTATTATTATTATTATTATTATTATTTGAGTGAAGAGAATTATTAGGGCTTTGGAACTTGTAGATCATTATGCTCTATAAAATTATTAATCCCTCCCATAAAATGAACTTAATACTAATGTAAGAGGGGCACCTGGGTGGCTTAGTCGGTTAAGCATCTGACTCTAGATTTCAGCTCAGGCCTTGATCTCATGGTTCGTGAGCTTGAGCCCCATGCTGGACTCTATACTCTATAGTCTGCTTGGGATTTCTCCCTCTCCTTCTCTCACTGCGTCTCCCCTGCTCGTGCTCTCGTGGGCACACATGCTCTCTCTCTCTCAAAATAAATAAACTAAAAAAAAAAAAAATACTAATGTAAGAAAGAAGACAATTTTTTGCATGTGGATTGGCAAATGGTTTGCTGTGGATGCCACACTTAGAATTCAGGGGAGAGAATAGGAAGAAGCGTTAAGTATGGAGAGGACCTGAAACCAACCTCATGAGGCCAAGCGCCTCCAGAGGACAGAGGGGAAGTCACATCTGAGCTCCCTGTGCCCTCACTGGATGTGGCCTTCGCTGTTGCCAGCCTGCACGGCAGGGCGGTGTGTTAGAAAACTCAGTGAAATGGAAGCTTGTGTAGCTGCTCAGCCCTGACCTGCTCCCCCAGCTGTGGGCCTGAAGGAGACGCCAGTGAGGGGCAGCACGCCCTTGGTTGCACTCTGCAGCTGGTCAGCCTCTCACAGCCCCTGGACCGCCCCCCCCCCCCCCCCCCCCCCCGTCATGTGGGTGGTCCTTTCCGCCCTGGTCTCGGACAGTTCATTTCCTAATGAACTTCCAGCCCCTAAGCCCCACTCACACTTGCCTGGGACTGGGGAGGGAAAGGGAGGGCTGCAGGCCTATCAACACAATGGGCTTTCTCTTTGTTTTCCCTTTCAAGTGTGCTAAAGGGTCAGCTCATTATTAATATGAATCTTCTTAGTAAACTCAGTCTTTAGACTTTTATTCATATGGTCTACTCGGTTTTGGTTTGCTCTGTACTTTGCTTCTTTTATTTCTGCTTTGGTAATGAGCAGTCCCACATTCTTATTTCTTTGGGTTGATTTTTATTCTTTCTTTAGATTTTGGAGTGAAAATTAGGTTCTTTTAGTTTCACTGTTTTATTTTCTACTAAATGCATTTAAGGCATTTATTTATGCTCAATTCTAAATGTTGTATGGTTCTATTCGAATTCCTTTTTAGGTATGAGTAGCCTGGAAGTATGTTTTTATAAATTATCATAGGTATGGGAGGTTTTTGGCTATGATTTGCGTTATCAATTTCTAATTGTATTGCACTCTACTTAGTGAATGTGACGTCTAAGACATCATGTTTGGGGAAACTCATGAGAACCTATTTTATAGCCTAAGTCATGATCTTTTTTTTATCAGTGTTTTACATATGCTTTTAAAAAATGAGTATTCTGTTTGCTGGGTGCTGAGTTCTTAAAATAGTAGTTAGCTCGAGTTGGGTAACTGTGTTGTTCAGATCCCCATCAGCTGCACTGCCTTGTGAAGCTCTCATCAAAGCCAGTGAGCTCTGCCAGGGCCCAAGACACGGAAATGTCCGTTTAGGGCTTTTTGTTTGGTGTGCCTCACAAAACATCCCCAGGCCAAGGAAGACCATGGCTCTTTGTGTTTGCAAGTAAGGTTAAATTTGCTGGAGTCTGAATTCTTGTAGTCCCAGCTTAATGAGCTTATAAAACCTAGGCCCTGGATTCAGGTTGATAATCATGGCTGTTTCCCTCATGGGTATTTGTGCTGTGTGGTTATTTAGGAGTGAAACGGATACATATCCTCCCGAAGACCAGAGCTGGGGGCTGGCCGAGGCCCACGTCTAGCATCAGGCACTATGTGAGGCCCTTTGCCCTTAGCGTGGTTGTGTGGGTGCTACATATAGTTGCTCTGAGTCTTGTTTCTTCATCAGTCACGTGGCTGCCTTACCACCTGCCATGTTGACCACAGAGGGTTGTGGTGAGGCTTAGTCCAGACAATAGACATAAAAAAGTACCCTGTAAACTGTAAAGAGATCCTCAAATATCAGGCACGGGTTGCAGGCACCTTGTGAAGAGGTAGCAAGTGGAAGTGGTCTCAGTGCATGTAAATAAACCCCCTTTGTTCTTTGGAAGGAGGCTGAACCGGGTGAGACTGTTCTCACCTCCGACACCCCTGACACCCCTGCACCCCTGACATTCCTGACATTCTCCACCCTATCTTCTCTCCCTTTCCTTCAGTGCAGAATACGCAAACTGCAGCCATGACCACCCACGTCACCCTGGAAGATGCCCTGTCCAACGTGGACCTGCTGGAAGAGCTGCCCCTCCCCGACCAGCAGCCATGCATCGAGCCACCACCTTCCTCCATCATGTACCAGGTCAGTCTCCCAGAGCACCGGGGAGTTCAGAACTCCGGATCCCCTCGGTGGGTGTGCCCTGAAGGCATAGGGAAGGGGGAGATCTGCATCTGGAAGGTGAGAGGTCCTGAGCTGATGGAGTCCCTTGTGCCCTGGTGGAGCTGAGTATGAGGAATAGATTAGCTAGTAAACGAATACCAGGACTATCTCTCCTCCCCAGGGAAGGCTTGTTGATCTGCTCTGACCCCAAATACCTTCCCGGCTGTTCTTGCTGCAGCATCAACCAAGGTTTTGGCAGCTCTGATCTCATGAATTAAATATTACAATTTAGAAACCTCTAGAGCCTGCCTGGGTAATTACTTTTCCTTCATGTATGTGAGAAGAGCTCTTCAGCTCCCCACAGCAGCTAATGGCTCAGGGAAGTCGCTCACCATTGTTTGCTTTTGCCTGAGAGAGGGGAGCTTGAGATAAACTATATCAGATTGTTCAAAACCGTAACCCCCCAGGGTGAGACTGGAAGGGCATCAGGGGAGCCAGAGTGAGCCTTGCAAATAGCCCCTTGTCTGGGCATGCTGGGCGAGTATGCCACGTTAGGAAAGAACAAGTTAATATAAAATTTTTAGCTGTGTTTGACCTTTTCTAAGTTCTGGGGCTGCTAAATGAGACTAAATATGAATGCATAATATATTTGTAATTTCATTCAGTAGTTAGATTTTATCAAGCACATTCCTAAAGGTTCAAGTTACAAACTTGGCTCGTTCACGTCTTCTAACCCAGGTTAAATTTTTAATTATGTGCATGTCTTTTTATTACAAGCAATACAGAAAAGTATAACAAATAAAAATTTCCCTCTATGACTATACACACACACACAGCCCTTTTTACTGTACTTATAAGTACATATTATGTATAGATCTAGATGTTTTTAACCAAAAGGGAACCATACTGTAGATAATTGCTCTGTGGTTTGGCTTTTTGAACTTGAAATCTATTATGGATACTTTTCCATAACAGTACTACAATGCTATCATTTTGTTTTTAACCACCACATAGTACTTATAAGTGCATCGTACAGATATACTATTATTGATTTAGCCTTTTGCTGTTAATGGATGTTGGGATGGTTTCCAGTTTTTTCTATCAGAAAAAAAAATGTTGCAGTTACTATCCTTGTATGTACGTATCTGCAGCCTCAGGTAACTATTTTGGCAACTGCTGGATGAAAACAATGCGCATCTTAACTTTTCACAGCTCTTTAGGATTATGTAGTTTAAGCATTTGCTTCCAAGCCTCAGCTGGGTGAATCTGGTTAACTACCAATGGGAAGAAGCAGATCCGGGCCCTGTTTAGCCAGCTCCTGCCCAGTGTGAGTCAGAGTTGGATTTTCTCAGGGGAAGATCAAAGCATGATGTAGAGATAGGTTTCCACAGAGTCTGGTGGCATTTTTTGGCGGTGGGGTTCCCTGGACACCCAGCCGCCTTGGACTTGTTTTCCAACCAACAAATGTTTCTTCCTCTAATTCCTACAGGCTAACTTTGACACAAACTTTGAGGACAGGAATGCATTTGTCACAGGAATTGCAAGGTACATTGAGCAGGCTACGGTCCATTCCAGCATGGTAAGTCGCTGTGACCCTGCCAGCACAGGAGGGGCAAGTGCTCAGCTATTCCGAGAGCTGCCTGCCTCAGTCAGACCCTTCTCCAGAAGCCTGTTCCCCTGCGCTTCCCCACCCCCTCCCAGTGCCTGGGGCACAATGTTCCCCTGTCTTCTAACCTTGCAAATCCTGCTCACAGGAGGGCCCAATTTGATCCCACTCCATCCCTGAACTTCTGTAGCTTTTTGAATTAGCTTATCATTAGATCTTGCCTTACCTTATACTTTATAGATTACTGGCTGTGTGGCAGTTTGTCTCTTGACCAAAGCAAAAGGTTTCTCAAAAGAGAGAGAGAGAGAGAGAGAGAGAGAGAGAGAGAGAGAGAGAGAGAGAGAGAGAGATGGTGTCTGTAGAATAACATTGACTCAAGGAAGGTGGTGGCCTAAATCATTCACAAGCGGCATCAATGGTCTGATGGGTCCGTATGTGACCCATCTGTGAGGGATCACTCACTTCCCTCTTGGGCTTTCATTGATTTTATTCTAACACAGCACCAGAATTTGAAGAATTCCAGAATCCTCATGCAGCTCAGTGGACCTCTCTCACTGTATCAGTTATATGCTAAAAGTCGTGCCTGACCATACCCAGCCCCATTCGTTCAACAAATATTGTGCACCTGGTACCTACAGAGACTGTGCTAAATGAGGGGATATGCAAGGTCAGAGAGGGGCCAGTCTTGATTCTCAATGAGGCAAGTGGGAAATAGACAAGTTTACCATTTATTGAACACTTTCTGTGCAGATATTTTATTTACATTTTTTAAATTCCAGTGTAGATAACATACGGTGTTATATTAGTTTCAAGTGTACAATGTAGTGATTCAGCAGTTCTGCATATTACCCAGCATTCCTCATACGTGTGCTTTTAATCTCCTTCTCCTATTTCATCCACCCTCCCGAGCATCTCCTCTCTGCTAACTATCAGTTTGCTCTCTATAGTTACGAGTCTCTTTTTTGGCTTCTCTCTTTTTTTTCCTTTGTTCATTTGTTTTATTTCTTAAATTCCACAAATAAATGAAATCATATGGTATTTGTCTTTCTCTGACTTATTTTACTTAGTAGTATTCTCCCTAGATCCATCCATGGCAAGATTACAAATGGCAAGATTTTGTTCTTTTTTGTTTTTAAAGATTTATTTTGTTTTGAGAGAGAGAGGGAGGGAGAGCGAGCATGAGTCGGGGGAGGGACAGAGCGGGGGAGGGACAGAGCGGGGGTACTGAGCATGGAGCCTGACACGGGGCTCAATCCCATGACCCTGGAATCATGACCTGAGCCAAAATCAAGAGTGGGATGCTCAACCAACTGAGCCACCCAGGTGCCCCTTTTTGTTTTTTATGGCTGAATAATATTCCTTGTCAGTGTGTGTTTGTGTGTGTGTGTACACATGCCACATTTTATCCATTCATCTATCAATGGACACTTAAGTTGCTTCCATATTTTGGCTATTGTAAATAATGCTGCAATAAATTTATGGAGGTGTATATATCCTTTGGAATTATTGTCCTCATATTCTTTGGGAAAATACCCAGCAGTGTGATTACTGGATCATATAGTATTTCTTTTTTTGATTTTGTCTTCCACAGTGGCTGCACCAGTTTGCATTCCCACCAACAGTCCATGAGGGTTCCTTTTTCTTCACATCTTCACCAACACTTGTTGTTTCTTGTGTTTTTGATTTTAGCCATTCTGACAGGTGTGAGGTGATATCTCATTGTGGTTTTAATTTGCATTTCCTTGATGATCCGTGAGGTTGAGCATCTTTTCATGTGTCTGTTGGCCATCTGTATGTCTTCTTTGGAGAAATGTCTGTTCATGTCTTCTCTGTGCAGATATTTTAAATGCACTGTTTGAATTAGTTCTCACCCCACTCTGTGAGACAAGTTTTATTACAATATCCATTTTACAAACAGGAAAAGCTAAAATTCAGAAAAGTTAAGTAACTTACTCAAGGTCCTGCCACTAACAAGTGGCATTGCCAAATGCAGGTCTGTCTGTCTACAAAACCTGTGCTCTAGATTAGTCTGTGTAGACAAATAGAAATGCACAAAGTTAAAGGTAAATGATACGGTAGAAGTTCCAACCTGTCTGTTTTTGAAGGGTCCTTGAGAGGGTCAGAGAAAGCTTGATGAAGGAAGGGGCTTTTGAGTAGGCCTTGTATACTCTATGCACACACACACACACAAAGTGCACACACACATATGTTAACCATACACGTGATTTAAAATGTATAAGATATTCTCATACATAGTATCATTGGAGCCTTACAACAGTCTATGACTTGCAAAGGGAGCATTTATATTCAGTTTTGAGATGAAAAAAACAGACCTAGGGAAGTTAACAAGCTCATGATCCCGCAACTAGTAAATCACAGGATTGAAACTAGAATTCAAGACTTAGGATTCCCAGTCTGATGTCCTTCCATGCAACTCTGCTGTCCCACATAGTTAGAGGTTTCTCTGTGAGAGATGAGATAGGAAGGGCACACTAGGTTATGGAACCAGCATGAGCAAAGGCACAGAGACAAAAATGTTCAGAGATTTCCTGGGTTAGGGTTTCTCTTTGTGTGCACATGCATGCTATCTCTTTCTGTATCCAAATTTCCTTTTCTGGGCTACACACTGGAATTGCCTCGAGAGCATTAAAAAAAATACCAGTGCCTGGGCCCCTACCCTGGGAATAATGATGTAGTTCTGGTGGGGTATGACCTGGGAATCAGGATTTCAAAGTTCTCCAGGTGACTAATTGCAGCCAGGTGATTTAGGCCAACCCTTTACCTGTAAATGAGAGATCGGTGCCATTTTCAAGGCAAAAGGTGAACCCAAGCAGAGCCAGGACCAGAACTTAAGTCTCCTGAGGCCCCACTTAGGGCTCTTTCTACCACAGCATCCTGACCTCTGTACTCCAGGCATACACGTCTGGTTGATGGTCACCTGAACTATTCATAGGGAGCCTTGTTTGCTGCCTTGTTCCCAGCACATAGCACAGAGCCTGGGACCTGCGGGTGCTCAGTAAAGCACTCAGTGAGTGAAAGTTGGAATCCTCACCCTGCTGGTGGGCAATTTGGTTCTAATAAGTAAATACATGTTCCCTGTGTTACTGTCATTTCCCTTTTTTGACATCTGTTCTGAAGCAAGAGCAGTAGCAGACCCGCAGGCTTGATCTTGGTTTTCTTTGGTCTCAAGGACAACGTGTTATTGATTTTTAAAGTTCTCCAAATTAAGAATTGAAAGTATGACTCATCAGTGACATTTGCTGTTGAAAACAAAACTACAGTAAGTAATAAACTCCAAATTAAATCTGATCTTGCGCTAGGGAGATGTTATGAAATAGATGCGATACATGGAATAAAAAAATCAGTAAAGGTTCATTTTCATATCAGTGTGAACATTTACAAGAGAGCTGGTCTAGTAATACTTCTTTATTTCTTTTGTGAACGTCATATAGCGTAAAATTCACAATGTCACATAACTGTCACCACCATTTAATTTCTGCAGCATTAAAAGAAACCCCAGGCCCATTAGCAGTCTCTCCCAATTCCTGTCTCTCCCCAGCCCCTGGCAAACACCACTCTACTTTCTCTTGTCTGTTCTGAGCATTTCATCTAAACGGGTCATGACACATGTGGCCTTCTATGGCTGGCATGATGTTTTCAGAGTTGATCCGTGCTGTGGCACGGATAGGCTCTTCACTCCTGTTTATAGACAAACACTGTTCCCTTGTGTGGCTGTACCACATCTCCACGTTTTATTTATCCAGGCATCGGTGAATGGACATTTGGGTTGTTGCCCCTTCTTGATGGTTAGGACAATGCTGCCACGAACAAATGTGCAAGTTTCTGTGTAGATATGGGAGCGCCTGGGTGGCTCAGTCGGTTGAGTGTCTGACTCTTGATTTCTGCTCAGGTCATGATCTCATGGTCGTGGGACCTAGCCCCACGTCAAGCTTTTTGCTGATAGTGAGGAGCCTACTTGGGATTCTCTCTCTCCCTCTCTCTGCACTCCTCCCCTGTTGGCATGTTCTCTCTCTCTCTCTCTCTCTCTCTCTCTCTCTCTCACACACACACACAATAAATAAACTGTAAAAAAATAAAAAGTTTCTGTGTGGACCTATGTTTTCATTTGTCTTGACTATGTGTACCTAGGAATAGAATTGCAGTCATATTGTAACTCTGTATTTAACTCTTTGAGAAACTGCCCGACTGTCTTTTTCCTAGTAATACTCTCACCTCCCTTTACAGATCACCTAGAGAGAGAGAGAGAGAGAGAGAGAGAGAGAGAGAGTTCCACTGAATTCTCATAAAATTCTCAGAGGTCATTTTTGTCATTGTCATTAAACAGATACTAAATGGAGAATTTTAGGTTAAGTGATTTCTTGAAGATCAAAGGGAAGGGCTAACAAATGAGGAAGCTGAGATTTGAGCCCAGATATTTGGACCCTGAGTTTAAGACTCTTAGCACTTGCTAGGTGAGGTGAGTCATCGCTGTATTTTTCAGATTCGTTTTCCATGCTGTTATTGGTTTTGCCATCTGCCGTACATTATTTTTAAAAGTTTATCTTACTCATTTTCTTGCTTCTGAAATAGTAGCAAGCGTTCTTATAAAAGGGCAAAGAGTACTCTATAATACGAAAAATGAAAGCCCCCGTTGATCCAGCCCCACAGACAGCTTGCTATTCCCAGCTTGGGGCGTATTGCACCCAAATATTTGTCAGTACACAACAACATGCTTTCATAATTATTGCTCTTTGTTTGGTTTTTGAACCTATCTGCCGTCCACACTGTTTTGCTACTTGCTTTTTTCTGGCTAACAGTATGCCTGATACAACTTTTGCTTTTGGCACAAACAGACCTGCCTTCTTCTTTCTCATGTGGCCATCCGTCTTGGAAAGATGTGGCCTGCTGCTAGAGCCCTTGGATGTCTGAGGAGGATAATTTAGGCCAGGGCTTCTCAAGCTCAGTTGAGCACCTTGGGAGTAGGAGTCACCTGGGAGTTTGGCTGAAATGCAGATTCGGATTCCATAGGCCCAGCCGGGGACCCAAGACTCTCTGCATTTCTACTAAGCTTCCCAGGTCGTGCTGTGTGGATGCTGCTGGTCCCCAGACCACTGTGAGTCGTGAGGATCTGGGGCGCCGTGAAGGAGCCTGCTGGCTCCAGTGCGTGTGGTTTCTCCCTGCCGAGTGTGTTTTGCTTTTCAGAATGAAATGCTGGAGGAAGGACATGAGTATGCAGTCATGCTGTATACCTGGCGCAGCTGTTCCCGGGCCATCCCCCAGGTGAGACCGTCCTCGCCGGGTGCCCTCCGGCCCTCCACCTCACCCCCTCCCAGACAGCTGAGCCTCTCCAGATGGCAGGGAAGGAAGCAGGGCCTCTTACCCAAGGGTGCTTGCTCACGACATCTGGAGCGCTTCCCATGAGACTGAAGACAACTTAAAAAATATCAGTTCAGGGCACCTGGGTGGCTCAGTCGGTTAAGCGTCCGACTTTGGCCCAGGTCATGACCTCGCGCTCACAGGATGGAGCCCCACGCCAGGCTCCGTGCTGACAGCGTAGCACGGGATTCTGTCTCTCCCTCTTTCTCTGCCTCTCCTCTTCTCATTCTGTCTCTCTCAAAATAAATAAATAAACCTAAAAATTTGTCCATTACTTCAAAAGCAGTATGTGCTACCTGTATGACACCCAGACCATTGCAGAAAGAGATAAAGTAAAAAGCAAGATGTCCCCACCTCCTGACCCCCACTACCTGGACCCACCTCCCACCAAAGCATAGTCACCATGCATACCTTGCTGCGTGGATCTTTTCCCTTGAATATCATAAATGTCCCTATGAATATTATTTTGGAAATTATCATTTATAAAAGTGTGTTTTGTATTTGTATTGTCCTGCCACTTGCTTTTTCCACCTAATTCTTTATCACTTTTTCATGTTGACTCATACAGATATTACATTTACTATAATTACCATCATCCTATAATTCATGGGCCCCATTATTATAACAAGGTTAACAAACCACAGGTGTGTAAAGTAAACAGAAACTATTCCTCTCTCTTCCCCTTAATCGTAGCCCCCAGAGTTAACTGCTTATTAACAGTTTGCTTTGAACTCTTAGATGCCCTATGCCTGTATTATATATGGACACACAAACACACGCAGTTTTGTTCTGTGTTTTGTTTGAAAAAAATGGGATTGAATTACACTTCATGTCCTGCAAGTTTTTCACCCGTCAGTTTATGGTAGTAATCTTTCCATGTCAGTTCTCGTAGATCTATCTCATTCCTTCTAGCAGCTTTATAATGATACTGTATGAATGCATCGTACTGTATCCATTTAATCATTGACTGGTAGATATTTAACTTATTGCTACCATTTTAAGAATTTCTAAGCAACAATGTGAAGAATGTCCTTGCGCTTATCTTTTGCTCACTCTTGTTTCAGTTGACCAGTTAGCAGTCTCGGGTGTGCATGCTGTGAAAACATCTGCCATGTGATACTGATGTGTTGAAAACCACTGGGCAAAGAAAAGGGGTTTCTTGATGGAGCCAAGTTTGGCCAGGGGGCCTCACCCCGGGTGCATCTGGAACAGTGGCTGGAACATTTTTCTCTGCTTAGAACCTGGTGGGGCTCCACTGGGGTAGGAGTGGGGAAAGACTGAAGGAAGGAGACCGTGCAGATCGATGTAGGCGTGTGTACAGCTCGAGGCCAGGGCACTGAACAGATTGAAGGGAAGGAGGGTTCCGTTCTCAGGACCAGCTGGTTTCTTGCCTGCAGCCAGTGTCTGGCAGGCAGTTCTGTTCCTCCAAGCCATACCCGACAGTCAGGGCTACCCCGGCCTCTGCTCACTAGGGTGACCACCGCATTTATCATCCTAAACGAGATGCCTATGAGAGTGCAGACGGGCCCTGATAATAAGACAACAGACGTGAACCAGAGCTGCCTTGGCAAGGCAGGATGTGTGAGCTCCTCTCTCCCCACAGGTGAAATGCAATGAGCAGCCCAACCGGGTTGAGATCTATGAGAAGACAGTAGAGGTGCTGGAGCCAGAGGTCACCAAGCTCATGAAGTTCATGTACTTTCAGGTGAGGGGTAAGGGTGGGTCTGAATCAGGGGACCTGAGAGGGCCTCACTCTGCCAGATGCTGGGGTCTGGATTTTTGAGCCATGGTATTCATTCCTTGAGCAAATACTTCTGGAGCACCCCTGACGTGCCCCTTGGTGAGCAAGGCAAACAAGCCTCCCTCTCTCCCTGTGATTTACATCCTAGTGAGCACATGAGTGTGTTTCAGGTAGAAGGAGAGACTGACAGTAAACAATATTCAGTCCTTTTCAGGGTGTAGTAAGTGCTGTGAGTAAATAAAACTGAAACATAATAACTCTGGGGTGCAGGGTATCTGTGACATAGTGCAGCTTTAGGGATGGGCTGTCAGGAGTGGCATTTGAACGCGTGTATCGTGAGAAAGAAGCTGGCGGGTGATGATTGGAGGGAGAGGGTTTCACGTGGAAGGAACAACAAAGGTAAAGGTCCTGGGGCCTGTAGGAGCACAGCATGTTTAACAAATAGAATGAAACCAGGGAAACTGCAGATTGAGAAGGGACGGGTGACAAAGGTGATGGGGGGAGGTAGACAGGCCCTTACAGGGCACTGTGGACCAGGAAGTAGGACATAAAAAGAATATGTGGATTTTACTCGAGCACCATGGAAGCCACTGGGGGTGTCTTGTGACATGTTCTGATTTGAGGTTTTACAGCAGCATTCTGGCTGCTGTGTGGAAAATGGATGGGAGGTGGGTGGGGGTGGAGGGGAGAGAAGAGTGACAGCAGGGAGACCAGCTGGGAAGCCAGGAAGAACTATCATTTAAGGAAGAAAAGAGAAAAGAGAGCTAAGGGCCTCCACGAATGGAAGGTAAGAGGGCAAGCTGCTTAAACAGAAGTGGCAAAGGGAAAATCCTGCAGGCAGGTTGATTGTCATGGTTGTGTCAGGAATGCAGGATGAACGCTTCAAGACCAGTCTGTACCCTGGGGCGGGAGTCCCGCCACACACTCCATGCATACACATGCTCTGCTGTCGAGCTGAGCTTCGCAAATAGACTTGCAAGCACTGGCCGCATGTCTGCCCTGCGCCCAGCTCTGCCCAGGCCAGAATGGGAGATGGGAATGTCTGGGGGAGGTGCAGGTGCATGCCATCTAGGCCAGGAGGGCCGGCTTCCCAGGCAGAGAAACCCAAGGTTCTACTGTCCTGTCCTTATGTGCCTGTGAGTTATTTAACATCTGGCACCTTCAGTTCTCTCGCCTTGGAAATCATGCCGAATCTCAGGTTTGCGGTGAGGATAAATGAGGTCTGTTTGTAAAGAGCCAAGTAGATCTCTGGTTACAGAGCCAGTTTATCAAATGGCAGCTGCTGTTACTGGCACCCTGGACCTGCCCCTAGGAGCCTAATCTCTTTGGGAAGGCAGGTCCAAGAGAGAAAAAAACTACCCAGAGACTGATTAAGTGCTTAACTAAGGGTTAAGGGTCTTAACTAAGGGTCTTCTGATGAGATATTTAGAAGGGAGGATCTGCAGTAATTTAGAACTATGCTGTTCAACACAGGAGCCGTTAGCCATATGGACTCTCTACATTAAAACTAAATAAAATTTAAAATTCCATTCCCCCATTGCACCAGCCATTCCATGCTCAGTAGCGTGTGAGTGACTCCTGTGTTGGACAGTGCAGATATGGAACATTCCCATCATGACAAAAAGTATTATTGGACCTAGACCCTGGAAGGAGCAAGTGTGGCTTGGTCTGCACTTTGGAGGAAAGGAATGATTGGCGGGTAGCGTGTACCAAATCTGTGGAGTGAAGCTCACGGGAATTTCCCCCCTTCCCTCTCCTCCCCCTCCTTTCCTTCCTCCACCTCCTCCTCTCTCTGTCTCTCTCTGAATTGCTGCGTTAGCCATTTTTTGTTATTGATCAGCTGCCTTTTTTGGTAACAGATTTTTTTAGGTACAATTTACCTACCATACAATTTATCCACTTAAATTGGACAATTCAACAACTTTTATTAGTATATTCACAGAGTTGTGTATCCACCACCACAATCAACTTGAGAACATTCTCACTTCAACAAGAAATCCCATAACCCTTTTGCCACCACCCATTACACCCTCCGTGTGCCCCCCACCTCCAGCTCTAGGTAACCACTAATCTATCTTGTGTCCCTATGGATTTGCCTGTTCTGGACATCGCATATAAATGGAATCATACGATATGTGACCTTTGGTGACAGACTTTCACTTTGCACGCTGTTTTCAAGATCCATCCATCTTGTAGCACATACCAAAATGTGTGATCAAACACTGTTCTGTATGGATCTACCACATTTTATTTATGTATTTATTAGTTATAGACATTTAGGTTATATCCACTTTGGGGCTGTTACAAACAATGCTGCTGTAAATATCCATGCATACATTTTTGAGAGGACATATTTTCATTTCTCTGTTCTCTATAACGATTCTCCCTGCTTCTACCTTTGCCCCCTACAATGTATTCGCACTGCAACAGCTACCGTTTTAAAATACAATTCATACCATGTTATCCTGTTTCAGAACCCTCCCACTTCTCCTTGACTCCTTCAATGTAGAAATCCTACCCCTCACAAAGGCCTGCAAGAGCCAGTGGCCCTGGTCCCTCTCCATCTCCAGTTTCTTCCTTCTGCTCACTCCACTTCAACCACTGGCTTTCTCATCCTTCAAACATGCCAGGCACACGCCTGCCTCAGGGCCTTTGCACTGGCCGTCCAGAATGCACTTCTGTCAGTTATCCCTGTCCTTCTCCTTTTCTTCTTTCAAACTTTTTTCTAAAAGTCACATCTTGGTTATTTCTTCTCTGATCTTTCCTACTAAAGTGTACAGCTCTCTCTGCCCTCCCTTTTCCCCTTTATTTTTCTCCATAATGTGTATCACATTGTAATATAGAGTATTTGTTTTGTCCTCTGCCTTCCCTAGCATATATGCCCCTTAGGGTAGAAAGTTGTTTTTTTTTTTTCTGTTTTGTTCCCTACTTTACTCCAGCACCCAGAATGGTTCCTGGCACATAGTAGATGTTCAATTGGATGCCTTAGCATCTCTCTCTGAATGTCTGTCTCACTCTTGGTCCCTAACCTTCTACCATCTGGTGCCGGACACTGTCCTAGGTGCTAGATACAAAACTGAGTAAGACATCATGCTTCTCAGAGAGGGCATGGTGAATGAATTGATTGGTTTGACTCACTTGGCCGCAGGTTCCAGGCTGCTCTCTAGAAACGAGCTCTGGATATAGGGACTCCCCTGAGAAAGACCTCCCAGCAGATATGACTCCCTCTACATGTCCAGGCACTGACTAGAGCCCCCGGGGAACAAGCCTTGGTCCTGCTCCGCACAGAGAGCACAGTGAGCCAACCCCCCTGGGCTGCCCGTCCTCACCTGCTGCCCCTCTGCCTGCAGCGTAAGGCCATCGAGCGGTTCTGCAGTGAGGTGAAGCGCCTTTGCCATGCCGAGAGGAGGAAGGACTTTGTCTCCGAGGCCTACCTCCTGACCCTGGGCAAATTCATCAACATGTTCGCCGTCTTGGATGAGCTGAAGAATATGAAGTGCAGCGTCAAGAACGACCACTCTGCCTACAAGAGGTCAGGGCACCCTCCCCCCCTCCCCTCTGCCTGGGTAGCCAGCTTAGGGGACGCAGAGGATAGAGCCCTTCTGCTAGGCTCCTTCTCCAGAACCAAACTGGCCATTCTCCAACACGGCAGGGTTGGGCCTCTATCGGTTTTTGCAGTTTGGGGACTAGGATGCAGAGCTGAGTCCTTGGAGAACTGGCTCTTTGTCAGCGTTCTGTCTCAAGATGGCATCAAATCCTCATTATCCCCTACCTGTGGAGCAGTAGCAGTTTCTGTGGTCCCGTGCAGTGTGGGACCAGGAAAATAATCAGAAAATAGTCACATCAGTCGTTTCCTGCAAGATTCAGACAGCCAGTTCAAACTGCTTGTGTAAAAGAAGGAACTGGATTGGCTCCCAGAACTGAAAAGTTTCACTGGATCTGGATCTGGATACTCAGATGATGTAGGTCTGATGCCCTCTACCTCTCTCTTGGGCTCGACTTTCCTTGATAGCGGCTTCTTGCTCAGGCAGGCCTGTGCCCGGTGGTGGCCAGCAGCAGCTGTAAGCTTCCCTCTGACCAGCGTAGCTGCCCCAGTTTCAAAGGAAAGAAGGGGAGCCTCTTTCATATATGTTTGCCAAAGTCCCATGGAGGATGGTCATTGCCCCAGTTTGGATAGTGCGTGCACCCCTCCATCAGTTACTGGTGGGAGTGGGGGCTGCAGCTCAGGGGCTTGTCCTCAGAGTCAGTCGGGGGCCAGTGTCAGCCTGCAAGAAAGAAGGACAGGGTGGGTGAGAGGTTGTCACTCTCCAGAAATTAGGATCCAGCCGCCCCGAAGCAACAGGTATCTTTCCTGTATGTTGTGGAGGTTCAGATGAGCCCTGCAGTATCTGGACACTGCTTGGGAAGGATTTTCTGTGTCACTGATGAAGAGAGTCCCTCCTCCTTGAGTCACCTCCTCCCAGGGCCCCGGAGCAACTGGAGAATGCAGACAGCAGACCTGCTTCTCGTGATTTTATCCTCCTGAGCAAAGTATGAAACCTAGGGATGCCCGCAGGCAGAGCCCCATCTCCAGCCTGGCTCAGAAATGGCAGCTTTCACAAAGATTCGTAGACAATTCATAGTATAATGTCTCCCACACCCCCACCCCCGTTCTCCCCAGTTTTGGTCACAAGTGACATGCTCTGTAGAGCAGCTAGGGTCGTGAGCAAGGCAGGTGTCCTGTCCGTGCCCTCCCAGGCTGCCATAACACAGGCCGCACTGACACCAGGTCAGGCTGGAAAAGTCCAGGGTGCCATGGTGTTCCCCCTTCGAGTCCTGTGTGTATTCCCCGTACCCATCATCCCTTCCCCTGTAATCCTGTCAGGTGAAACAGACTTCTGTGTTCCATGCAGTGCTTTGCTTTAGAAACTTGGAGGTTTTCTATAAGTAACATAATCCACTCAAAACCACTCAGTGCACCCTGCCTGGGGTTCTTCTCCATGACCGCTGTGCGGCTTCACGGCAGGTCACGGCACAGCGCGAGGATGCTCGTTTCACCCTGCCTTGCCACCTCGGGCTGGTTGATAGGATGCCAGTTGCCCTTAAACTTGCTGACTTTGACATGCAGTGTAATCTTACCTCTTAATCTGAGGTACCTTTATCACAAGGGTGTACATGGCCCCAGACGAAATGACCCCAGAACACACTCTCCTTTGATGTTAGAATCCCCTGTGATATTCAGAGGTCCTTCACCTCAGGGGGCAGTGAAATTCTGGGTTAGGTAGGAGCAAGAGCCCGTGAGGCCCGGCTTCAGCTGGTTACACTTGAGCATCTTTCTCTGCAACACCGTGTACAGGGCGGCACAGTTCCTGAGGAAGATGGCAGACCCCCAGTCCATCCAGGAGTCGCAGAACCTTTCCATGTTCCTGGCCAACCACAACAGGATCACCCAGGTGGTAGCAAATTCCTTGTTCATCTTGGCCTGGTGTCCCAGGACACAGGCAGGGGCCTGAAGTGTGGGTGGACCATGAGCAGGGGAATTCAGTCCAGATCTAACATCTCCACTTGCTATTCATGAATTAGCAGACTTAAGTCTCGTCTCCCAGCCACAGATGACACTTTTACCCTCTGCACATTTTGTTCTCTGAAAGCCTTCTCACCTGTGTTCTGCCCCCACGTGAGTGAGGATTGAGAGCATGGGTTCTAGAGTTTGATGGCCTTGTTTTCTAGTCCTGGACCCTCCACCGACCCATTGTGAGACCTTGAGAAAGGTCTAAGCTTCAGTTTCCTCATCTGTAAGATGGGGCTGTTCTTTGAGAATATGAGACTCCATCTCCTAGGACTGTTGTGAGCCATAAATGAGACCCCGTATTAAACGCCCTTAGTAGACAGAGTGTGACAAATGGTAAGAGCATGAGCTGCTGCAGCTCTCCTTACTGCCACCACTTTGCCAGGCACTCCCCTCGGCTGCGACTCTCGAGCTCTGCCCGACTTAATGTAACCCGTCTTGCTCACCTGTCAGGTCAGCCTAAACGGGCACCAGCAAGAGTGTGAGCAGGACCCTGGCTGAGAGGGGCCGTCCATCTTGGAAGCGTTTTCAGGCTCACATCTGTCTCAGGGATGCTACTGGCTTCACTGGGCCCTTCCTGCTCCCGGTTGACTGCAGAAGGCTGTCAGGGTTGAGGCTCCATGTTTCTTTCCCAAGACTCAACCCCACGTCTCAGCCCCAGGTTGTCTGGGAGGGGCACCAGCAGTGCTGTTCACGGCATCCCCACAGGGGGGGGCCAGGTTGCGTCTTTGGAGAGAAAGAGCCTGAGACAAAGACCTCAGACTCTTCTCTTGTGGGAAATGCTTCTGTACTGCTGTGTCCTGCCGGGAGGGACACACCTGCTGGTCCCCCTCTCCTCCCCTGGGCTGGGTCTTTCTGTCATCGTCTGAGATGTCGTGACTAAGTCCACACCCTCAAAACTAAGCCTGGATCACCGCAGGCCTGTTGCTAGAAAGCTGAACTGCTTTTCAGCTCAGCTCAAGAAAGTACTTTCTAACTGTCACAACTGCCAGGAAATACAATGGAGGACCCAGGGCAGGGGCAAGTTTTTTGCTGTGGGAGATTCACATGGGAGCTCTGACCTGTCACAGGCGGGGCACATGATGGGGCGCATAAGAGGGGATTTGCAGAAGATGCAGGCTCCCTCCACCTGGGATGGTCACGGGGGCGGTGTGGGTGGGAGGAAGCAGGAGAGGGACTAACCAGAGGGGGGCGCTGCTGTTCAGTGTCTCCATCAGCAACTGGAAGTGATCCCAGGCTACGAGGAGCTGCTGGCAGACATTGTCAACATCTGCGTGGATTACTACGAGAACAAGATGTATCTGACCCCCAGTGAGAAGCACATGCTCCTCAAGGTACAGCTGCGGTCACCCCACCCCCACCCCCAGGGCCGGGGCTTGCCCCTTCACTTCCTTCTTACTTAAAATCATTTTTTAAAAAACATTTATTCTTTTTTCTTAATTAAATGCTGATACAGATCTTACTGCACATAATTTTTCGTAACCTGCCTTATTTCCTTTAATATGTCACATACATCTTTCCAGATGTGGTTATGGATATTTCTGCAGTGTAACTTTTAATGGCTGTTGCGTGTCCCATGGTAGGTGAACATTGTTATTAAACAAATCCCCTGTCGTTAGATATTTGTTTGCTAAACGGCACGGAACACTTACAGCACAGCTTTTGTGTACGTACTCTTGCCAAGTCAGACGTCCTGGAGGAGAAATTGCCTACTCAAAAGAAAAGCAAAATCTTCAAGCTTTTGCTGTATTTCGCCAAAATGATCACATTTGTTCCGTCAGTTTGCAAGTTTCGTTTTTAATTTATCAAGTACTATCTATTGTAGAAAATCTGGAATGTATAGAAAAGCACAAAAAATGTTAATCTCTCACAGTCTTTTCATCCAGAGGTACTACTTTCAGCGTTTTGATGTATTTCCTTCTAATTTTTTCTATGCTCGACATGTTTTCAACATCTGCAATATGCATAAGTTATGTGCGCGTATAATTTGCGTCGCATTTCATTAAATGTATCTGGAATATTGCGCAGCCGCTAAATAATGTGCTCTGAATGTGCTTGCATTTCTTTAGCCATCAGTCCACCTCTGGCTGCTTGGGTTGTTCCTGATCTCTCTCGGCAGAGATAGCACTGAGATGAGCCACCTTCCCCATGTTCTTATACACGCTGCACGGTCCTTTTGATTCTGTCTTCCCCAGAGTCTCCCCTTCATTGTTCTCCTGCTGGCTTTATTTTTCCTCCTCTCCTCCAGGCCACCCTCGCTATTCTAATGCCAGCCCTGTGGGGGTTCCCTTCTCTCCATCCCCACAGCACCTCAATGAGGTTTGCAGGACAGTATGGCTCAGTGACTTGTTCACTCCGGCTTCCTCTGCATAATCAGAGGTCCAGCAACTCACCCAGAGCCTAGTGGCCTCTCACCCTCATAGCTCTTCCCCAAATAGCTGCTGCCACACCCTGGGGCACTAAATCCCAGTCTCCCCCCTCCCCCGAAAAGCCCTCCTAGATGCTGCCATCAGATTCTCAAGCCCTTGTTTTCTCTCGTTGGCTTTTTTTTTCAATGTTTATTTTATTTATTTATTTTGGGGGAGAGAGAGGGAGAGAGAATCCCAAGCAGGCTCCATGCTGTCAGCACAGAGCCCGATGAGGGGCTCGAACTCATAGATCGTGAGACCCTGACCCGAGCTGAAATCAAGAGCCACTTAACCAACTGAGCCACCCAGACACCCCCATCACTGACTGACTTTTAATCACTTTTAGTTCCTCCACACCTCTGTTTCCCAGCCTTCTTGCCCTCAGCTCTCTGCCTTTTTCCCAGCTCTGCAGTTTGTGGTAGTGAACTCAGATGCCACCAGGGTGCCACTCCCCTGACAGGGAAAAGTCTGGCGCACACCCTGCAGAGCATGGGGACAGGATAGGACTAAGGGGGATGCGACCTTAATGGTCCTCCAGTCCAGTCCCTTACGTGTCAGATGTGACTTCCCCACGGAAGCTGCTTTCAGCCTCTTCGTTCAGGCCCCCTTCAGCCTCGCTGTGCATTTGACAAAAGGAGCAGAACATGTCAGCGTTTGAGAGCTATTAGATGGACAGGCATATCCAGAGTCAACCTGCCAACCTGCTCATAGAGCACTGTCAGGCAGGGAAGTCGCCAGTGGCTCCCTGGCAATCTGTCCGTTGTTTTAGCTTCTTTGAGGAGAGAAGTGAATAGCTGAATGTTCATTCAACACTGAGGAGGTATTCACAAGTACCTGTGATGTGCCAGACCCCAGGGATGCAGGAACAGACTGGCTCAGCTCTTCCTTCAGGAAGGATCTGAATGTGTAAATGTTGTCAGATCTGGGTTCAGACCCTGTCTCTGCGACTTGTTAGCTATGTGACCTCAGCAAGCTGGCTAACCTCTCTGTGTCTCCAACGCCTCATCTGTAGAATAAGGTTGTTGTGTAAACTTGATTCATGATTGTTGTCAGAATTAAGGAGACTACCTGGTGAAGCCCTATGCACAGACTCTGGCCCACGGTAAGGACTCAACAAGTGGCCACCGTAATGAGATACCAAAGGGCAGTCTGAATTTCTTCGTAGAAATAAAATCTGGGGTTGAAATTAGATTTATGTCTCCTTTCTTTATGTGAAGACACGTGGGTTTTGAGATAGAACGTGTCACTACATAATGTACATATGTGCACACCTCCTTTTTTTTTTTTTTTTTTTTTTTTTTAACTTTTCCAATGGTTGTGATGGGCTTCTGTGCTCTGCCCCTTCTCACTCTAGGTAATGGGTTTTGGTCTCTACCTGATGGATGGAAATGTCAGTAACATTTACAAACTGGATGCCAAGAAGAGAATCAACCTCAGCAAAATTGATAAGTTCTTTAAGGTCAGAACCTAAGGCTGGGGCTGGACGGAAGGGTGGTCTTTCTGGGGAAAAGAGTGAAATCGGCCAGCAAGCAGTGGGGCTTGTTGATTGAGACACAAGCTCTACAGACTCCAAGAGGAGGAGGAGGATAGAGTGATCAGGCCTCCAGCTGCCCCGCAGAAGGCACTCACTATGGAAGCCTGGCCGGTTAAAGTCAGACATGCGTCCAGTCTCAGGATTTGGCTGGGGTTCGCCTGGGGGGCCTTACAGTTCTTTCTGCATGTGGCTTTTTCTCTTTCCTGAAATCCCTTGCTATCTCAACAAAGAGGTGTATCCCAGAAGACAGTGCCTGCTTTCATTTTCTGTATATATTAGAGCTCACAGAGGCAGGAGGATTAAAGACTGGATTTTAAATTGATCCACATTTGCAAAATCACAGCCTCTTCTGGCCCCGGGGGGCTCCCTCAGCTTGCCCCTGCCTCTGGGCATAGTGCCTCATCATCGGCCATTATACACTCAGACCTTTGCAATGCCTCCAGGGTTTGATCTTCTGGCCCCAATTTTTTTTTTAAATAAAACCTTGGGGTTAAATTAAGCCTTTGGGGTTTTCATGAAGGGATTTCCTGCTTTGGGATTGAATTCCACAGTGTTGGTTCATTCTAGCATTGGGCACTTCAGGCGTGCAGTGGAGTCTCAGGGGTCAGACATGGAAAATCCTGGTTTACATTAAAAGCAGAACCCCTCAAAAGTGTGGCATGGGAGACACTAACCTGGATCCCACTGACTCTTCTAAATTAAGGGGGAAGTAAACCACCAATAGGCATCCTGTGGCTTTGCTTCTTTTCAAGGCTGGAACTTTCACTTTGCTCTGGAGCTGCACCAAACGAAGACAGGGCTCATCACGGAGACCATGCAGAACCCACCTCTGCCCTGAGTCAGCGTGAATGAGATAGGGGTGGGGTTGAGGCATACAGCTTTGCCATAGTCAGGCCTGGGTTTTAGTCTGGCCCTGCCACCTGATAGCTAGATGCTTCTGAGAAAGTCACTAAGCCTTTCTGAAATGGAGTTCATCAGCCTGAAAAATATGAATGCCAAGGGTATCTACTTTCTAGGGTTCCCCTTGGGATTTGGTGGGAATTACATAGGTGAGTCACAGCCCTGGATTACAATCTTGGCTCCTTGACTTCAAGTTGGTTTGACTTTTTGTGAAAATCACTTCAGCTGTCTAAACCTCAGTTTCGTTGTCTGTGACCTGGGAATGATAATAGTACTGACCTCACAAAGTATTTGTGTGGATTGAGATACTGTTTTTTGTTGTTGTTTTGTTTAATTGACAAGGTTTTAGAGCAATTTGGGCTCACAGCAAGATTGAGCAGAAAGTGCAGAGTTTTCCTGTTTACCCCTGACCCCCGCCATGTACAGCCTCCCCCAGTATCAAAATCCCCACCAAAGATACATACTTTTACAGTCAGTGAACGTACCCTGACACATCATTATCACCAAAGTCCTTAGTTTACATTAGGAATCACTCATGGGGTTGTACATCCTGTGTGTTTTGACAAATGCAGCATGACACGTATCTACCACTGTCCTAAAGATCTTCTGGTCTTGAAGTGCTTGACTGCATAGAAGCTAACAGTAAATACCAGCCTCCTCTCCATTTGTCTTGGTCTTCAGTTAGGACTTGTCTGCCCTTTAGTGTTCGGTGTTATGGTTTCAGTTGCTTCACATTGTAGAGTTTCTCAGGAAGGCCACACCTAGCCAGCGGCATCCGGGTATCCACTCCTGGCCCAGAGTTTACAGCAGCAAGAATCCACTAACCACTAACCCAGAGAAATTAGAGCAGAACGAACCCTGCCCTGGGAGGCAGGCCTTCTGGTCCTCATCCTTCGTCCATTCTTCTTGCTGTGTGACCTTGGACAAATCACTTTGTCTCTCTAGGCACACTTGCTGGAACACAGGTTGGTTGGAGGCAGGGGAGGACTTGAACGCTGTCTGGGACTCTTTCTGGTTCTGAGGTTACACAGTAGCATTATCAGAAGCAGAAACTAGGGGTCAGCCCAGAGGTGCACGGAAGCCTGCTTTCCCCTGTGGAGGGCGGCCGCCCGGCTCTGCCCTCAGCATCTCACGCCTTGTGTTTGCTTCCTTTGCAGCAGCTGCAGGTGGTGCCCCTTTTCGGCGACATGCAGATAGAGCTGGCCAGATACATTAAGACCAGTGCTCACTATGAAGAGAACAAGTCCAAGTGAGTGCCTGCCATAATGTCTCTTGGCTCCCGCGAGGACGCCCAGCCCGGGCAGGGGGCCGAGGGGCCACTTCAGCCCCTCCCCCCTCCCCAGAGCCCTGGGCAGGTGGATTCCATCGGAACACTGGCACCCGGCCGGCCGGAAGGGAACAGCGGAGGGTGCTCTGAGCCCTTTTGTATCTGACCTTTGCTGCCAGGGTTCAAAAGTGCTCAGAGCACAGCCACGCCCCTTCTCTGTCCCAGCCGTGACCCGTGCCTCTCAGAGTGGGAAAGCAGGAGCCTTCCTTCCCTTGAGAAGGGGGTACTGGCTGGCCCTCAGTGGTCGGGTGGAGCAGGATGGTGGTCTTTTTCATCACCTTGGTTCTCTCCTCAGATTTGAGTCCATGCAGTAAGTATGTCATTGAGTATATGGTTTGCATAGTTCCCCCTACGAAATGGGTTGACAGCCTCACCTTAGATTGTTTTATAAACCACCATTCTAGGTGACCTGTGCTGGGATCTGGGGTGTCAATGACTCCTGGAAGGTGGGGGACATCCAGCTACAGCCTTGGCCACTCTGGGGCTGTTAGGAAGGTTTCTTCTGTCTGCATCTTTCCCAAAGCTGAATGAATATGACCATTCATACAGAGAGGAGCTGACTGTCCTTTAGTCAAAAGTGAGGGCTTGTGTCTGAAAAATATATAAATGGAGTATCCCTGAACCCCACCAGCCTTGAGCCACTGTGAAGGAGTCTCATCAAGGAAGCCGGTTAGTCTCTTCATAACCTGCTGGCTGCTAGTATGTGAGGAGGTTTTCTAGGAAAATCATGGAATTGAGAAGGCTGCACTCATTTCCTCATGTTTCCTACATGGATTCTCGACCACCTGAAGTTGGCTGGGAGTGGTGACGTGGCCACAGTGGGGTGTCGGAGGTTTGAGAGGTCGTGTCCCCATCCCTGTACAAATAACCCAAAATATGAGTCATGTCGAAGTGTAAATGTGGGGAAATCTGTCACCAGTCCAAGCATTCTTATCAGGGCCACTTCAGAGATCCTTTTGAGATATTACATTTTCCCCAAAATGTTTATCTGCCTCGTTTGGTGCCTGTGCTTAGTCTGCCTCCTGGGTCACCCAGCACCAGATGACAGAACAGGGTGGAGGGGGCTGTCTTTTTTCTCTTGGAGAAGGAGAGTAAAGACTTCCATTCATTGGTTTCCTCTCCATTTTAGGATGGTTTTCCCAATGGTATCTTTCCAAAGAGTTGAGGAGAAAGAAGAGAGGCAAGGAGAACAAGAAGAGAGGGGGAGAGAGAGAGAGGGGGGAGTGAGGGGGAGGGGCAGAGCATGCCAGCAATACCCCTCTCAGAGTGATCATGTTGTCCCTTTCGTGGAGTCCTTCCGTGTTGCCAGGTCACTACTGAAAAAGAAGGCAGTCCCTTTAGGTTTCCCCAGGCCCACCCCCAATGGCCCTTCCACACAGCTTCAACCCCAAGATGTCAGTGCTGACAGTCAGTAGGCAGGTTTGGGGACACCCCCCACCTTGCCTTTTCTTTGCTCGGTTTCCAGTTCTATGTAACCCTAGAGAGGCTCCTCACTCATATAACTGGTAAGTACCGTGGACACCAGGTATCTGGAAAAGCCTGTGATTGGGTCTTAGAGGAGGAAGAAGACTATTCCACTCAGCCTGTGGCAGGCTCTCTTACTGGTGGCTGGGAGGCCTCTTGGGTCCACCCAGGGAGGCCAGACACATTTGGCTGAACACCAGGTGTAACCAGTCAGTGGAAGGAGCCTGTCCCACTGAGGCACCTAAGGCCAGAACCTGCTCCAACCCTGTGATTTTCTGCCCAGGTGGACATGTACCCAGAGCAGCATCAGCCCCCAGTACAACATCTGCGAGCAGATGGTTCAGATCCGGGATGACCACATCCGCTTCATCTCCGAACTCGCTCGCTACAGCAACAGTGAGGTGAGCTCACTCTGGCTGCTGGGATGGAGGCCTGCGGGGGCTCAGGGTGTGAAGGAGTAAGAACCAGCCAGGAAGGGAGTGATCACAGGGATGATGAAGAGCAGGGGTGAGGGGATACATTTCGGAGGCAGAAGGGCACAGTGGCCAAGAACATGGAGTTTAGAGCCAGGTAGAGCTGGACTTGATTCTGGTTCTGCTACTGACCTTAGCAAGTTATATACAATCTCTATGCCTCAGTTTCCTCATCTGTAAAATGGGGGTTGTAGTATCTGGGAAGGTTCGTTGAGAGGATTAAACAGTATATTGCATGGAAAACACATCATGCCCAGCAGATAACAGTGGCCCAGTAATGGTTCATCTGCACATGATCCAAACCATCTCCCCCCTGGATGGCAAGGGAACACTCATGCTCAAAGCTCTATCTAAATATTTTTAAACTACACAATAATAAATTATCATTGTAACACCAGAAAATGCAATTAAGGACAGAAGAAGAGTATAAAAATCTCTTATAATCCCACCAATTACATGTTCACTGGTGTTAAATTTTCTTTTCTTTTTTTTTTTTTAATATGGAAATACAGTCAATGCACATACCTCAGAAAAAATGCAGATATGCAAAAGAGGAAAAATCCATCACGTAAAATTCTACCAACCATAACCAAGTTTATATATTCTCCTGGACTCTTCCTATATATACCCTTATAATAGATTTATATGTTGGTTTGAGAAACACAGGTCTTCTGATTTGAACCTGGATGACTCTGCACTATCCCACATTTGCTCACTGGTTCCATCATGTGGTTGGCGGCCAAAGTGCACATGCTTTCCAAACCCAAACCCTGAAAATGTCTTTGATCAGAGGACAACATATTTGAAATGAGGGCAGCCAGACAAGTGCACACAATGTGATCATTAGACAGCTGGCCCATATTCTTCTGAGGGCTCCGGGAAGACATGGACCAAGGTCAAGCCCAAATCTTTGGCTTTCTTAACCATATGTGCCAATCATCTGAACTTAAGCTCTGGGAATAATTTCAGTCCTGGGGCCTCCTTCATCCTTGTCAAGTTTTGGTGTGATCTAAGAGTGAATCTGGCTTCAAGTTATTTTTTAAGCTATGTTTTATACATGTGTATATACCGACAATTGTCGTCATTCACAGTAGTTATATTCTGTAAAGTGGGCACAAACACTGGATCAGCAAAATACTGAATGAAGCATTGCTCCTAGACAAAGTACAGAGTTAAGTTCCTGTGAAACTCTGGTCACCTCATTTTCATAGACTGATCAACGTGTATAACCTTGTTTTCGATATGTGTCTATTTAAAGACACCTTATGTAATTAATATATATTGTTGATTCATTAACAGTAACTCATATCCAACAGCACTATAACTCATGTCCCAACAAAACTTATCTAAAACATGAGTTTTTTCCATAAAGCACATCATAGCCTTCTTACAGTTAGAATCACTAGGCAGAACATCAGCATTAAATTTGGAGGCATTTTTAATAGTGAAATCATCAGCAGAAATGCAAAAATGTGGAAAACATGGCATTAAATAAACCATGAGAAGGACACTTGTATATGGTATGATTACTGAAATAAGAAGGCAGAGAGTGGCCATTTTTGACCTCAGCTGGGAACATTACTTTCTGATTTTTCACCACTGGGCACATATCTGCAAATGACTGTTAAAGGTACTGCAAGTATTATTGACTTGGAGATTACAAATAAATTTTAGTGAGTAGGCAAACACAAATACAGAATCCACAAATAATGAGGACTGACTATGTATATATGTATATGAACATAGATACCTGTATCCACGTATATCTATGCATATACATGGGCATACATCCATGTGTCATTATGGAATATGTCACACTCAAATAGATGTTTGTCTTCAGTGCTTTTCAATTGGCGAGTCATGTCTAATGAGTTGTGAAATTAATTTAGTGGTTTATGGTTAGCATTTTTGTGTGAAATAGTATAGAAAGAGAAATTCTCATGTGTTCAGGGTAAAGTTGCTTCACGCAAAGTTGTTGCTTCATATATATGGTTAAGATCTCCTTGCAGGTACGTGTCCCCGAGTTGCTATGTGGTGACTCTGGCATCACACAACCTGAGGTTAAAGCCTCAACCATTTACAAGCCACATGGCCTTCAACAAAGAACTTGTCTGAAAATGAAGGGGGTATAATAATAGCACCTCCCTTGTGTTATTCTTGGGGGAATCAGTGAAATCATGTATAAAAGTGCCAGCACATACATGGTGAGGGTGACGGCCCGTGTTCCCCAGGTGGTGACAGGCTCCGGGCTGGACAGCCAGAAGTCAGACGAGGAATACCGTGAGCTCTTCGACCTGGCCTTGCGGGGCCTGCAGCTTTTATCTAAGTGGAGCGCCCATGTCATGGAGGTGGTAGGTGTCCCTGAGGGCAGACGGCTTGCCCTCCCCTGTCCCCTGCAGACTGACCTCTGTTCACATGGACTCCTGGCTGCCTCTGCCTCTCCCTGAGCACTCTTTTTTTTTTTTTTTAACAGCCTTACTGAAATGGAATTTGCATACAATACAGTTCACTCATTTAAAATGTAAAATTCATTGGTTTTTAGTATATTCACAGAACTGTGCAGCCACAGTCATTTTCAGAACATTTTTATCAGTTCCAAAAGAAACCCTGTGCAATCCCCTCCCCCATTCCTTATCCACACAGCCCCAAGCAATCTGTCTTCTGTCTCTGTAGATTTCGCTATTCTGGATGTTTCCCATAAGTAGAATCATATACTCTGTGGTTATTTGTGTCTGGCTTCTCTTACTTCACATCTTCAAGAACCACGACCCATGTTATAGCATGAGTCAGAACTTCATTCCTCTTATGACTGAATTACATTCTCCTCTGCATGCTCACACCATGTCTGACTTTTCCATTCACCTGCTGATGGACGTTTGGGTTTTTCCTCTCCCCACCAGTACTCTTGGAAGCTGGTTCACCCCACAGACAAGTTCTGCAACAAGGACTGCCCAGGCACAGCGGAGGAGTACGAGAGAGCCACGCGCTACAACTACACCAGCGAGGAGAAGTTTGCCTTTGTCGAGGTGGGTGCTGACTCCGCACGCATCCTGCCCTCGGCCCCCCCCCCCCCCCCCCCGCAAGGCTGCTGCTTGGTATCGACCCTGGTAGCCATGGCAGCCTCCTTGTGTGCATTTGCTTCCCTGACCCCCTCCTCCTGCCCGAATCCGTCTCTGGCATAAGCTACCATTCAAAAATGATTAGAAACTCATTCTCCGGGAACTTGGGTGGCTCAGTCAGTTGAGCATTTGACTCTTGATTTTGGCTCAGGTCATGATCTCAGGGTCATAAGATTGAGCCCCGCGTCAAGCTCTATGCTGAGACTGGAGCCTGCTTGAGAGATTCTCTCTCTGTCTCTCCCTTTGCCCCTTTCCCCTGCTCATGCTCTCTCTCTCTCTCTCTCAAATAAAAAATAAAATAAAATAAAATAAATGAAAAAAGAAGGAACTTTTTCTGTTCCTAACGATCCAAAGGAAGGCATTCACTCCACTAGAAAAATGGGCTAAAGGAAGCCAACAGAAGAGACAGGGACAAGTGGCCAAAAGAGATAAGAAAAATGCCCAGACTGATGAGTGATCAAAGAACTATAGGTAGAAACTGAGATACGATGAAATGGCAGATGTTGGACCCCCAGGATTTAGTGTCTGATTTTATCTTTTCTTTCTTACTGTACATCATCTATTTTTGTTCTGCTTTGTGGGCTTTCCTTAAGATCAGCTTTGTCCTGTGTATTTTTTATCATGCCTGTTACATTTTTAATGTCCGAAAGCTCCATCTTATTCTCTGAATGTTCCTTTTATAAACGTCCCTGTTCTTGTGTCAGAGTATACAGTACCTTCATGAGGACAGTATAGCTCTTTTTATCATCTTTATTGAGGCATAATTTATATGCAGTAAACTGGATCTATTTAAAGTATATAACTCAAAGACTTTTGACAGTTGTATACACACCTCTGAACCACAAAGGTAAGATACAGAACATTTCTGTCCTGGCTTCGACAGCACCCGTACTAGAATTAGAACAGTACAGAGAAAGTTAGCATGGCCCCTGCACAAGCACAACACACAAATTCTCCCCTTAAAGACTTGGTGCCATTTTCAGTCTATCCTCCCGCCATCCTTGTGCCCAGTCACTTTTTTTTTTTTTTTTGTCACCACAGAGTTGTATTTTCTATCATTTTTCATAGTTTGTAATTTTTTGTGTTTGGGTCTGTTACTCACCATCATAATTTTGAGTTCTATCCACATCGTGTTGTGTATCAGTAGTAGTTCCTTTTTATTGTTGAGTGTTATTCCATTGTGTGGATATACTATGATTTGTTTGCCCGTTCAACTGTTGATAAACGTTGGGCCATTTCCAGCCTTTTGGCCAATATGAAAAAAGTTGCTTTAAAGATTTGAATATAGGGGCACCTGGGTAACTCAGTCGGTTGAGCATCCGACTTCAACTCAGGTCATGATCTCGCGGTCTGTGAGTTCGAGCCCCGCGTCGGGCTCTGTGCTGACAGCTCAGAGCCTGGAGCCTGCTTCAGATTCTGTGTCTCCCTCTCCCTCTCTGCCCCTCCCCTGCTCATGCTCTGTCTCTCTCTCTCTCAAAAATGAATAAACTTAAAAAAAAATGATTTGAGTATAAGGCGTGTAGATATAGGTTTTTATTTCTCTTGGAATGGCCGTATTATAGGTTTATGCTTAACGTTTTAAGGAATTGCCACACAGTTTTCCAAAGTGGAAGTGCCATTCCATATCGCCACCAACAGTACGTGAGAATTCTGTTACTCCACACCCTCACAGTCCTTGATGTTGTCAATTTGATTTATTTTAGTCATTCTAATGGCTGGTTAGTGAAATCTCATTGAGGTTTTAGTTTGTATTTCCCTGAAGACTGATGATAACGAGCATCTTTTCACGTGTTTATTGGCCATTCTTATATCCTCCTTTGTGAAATGTTGTCTTCTGAAATTTTTTGCCCATTTTTTAAACTGGGTTTCTGTCTTCTTCTTGAATTGTGGGAATTCTTTATATGTTTGGGACTACAAGTCCCTAGTCTTATATATGTTGTAAATATTTTTTCTCATCGGGGACTTTGCCTTTTCACTGTTTTAGGGATACCTTTTGAAGAGCACCTCTTTTGACATTTTGATAAAGTGTAACTTATCAATTATGTTATGGTTTGTGATTTTTGTGTTCTAGCTAAGAAATCTCTGCCTAGCCCGAAGTTGCAAATATTTTCTCTTAAGTCTGAAAGATCTGCACACTCGTCTGTGTTTGGAATTATTCTGAAATATCTTCATTCTCTATCCCTTCTTTTGCCTCACTATTTTAATCCTAATTACATCTCTAGCCGAGAGCCCAGATTTTTTTATGGCATCATGTTCCTTTAAGGCTTCGGTCCCATTGTTTCTCTACACCAAAGCTTCTTTCCAGCAAAACCATCATACGTATTGATTCTAATTAAAGTCCTCACCTCCTAAACTTTGTTCTCACCATTTCCCCTAACCTCAGATGTTCTATTTATTCCTTTGAGGTTTAGAGGAAGGAAAAAGATCTTAGCTTCTTAGCTCATTCATTACTTTATTCACTCCTTTTCAACAAAACTTTTCTGGCAGCCCACCTCAGGCCCAGGCAGTGGGCACAGCGTGTGGACAGCACTGCTGGGCCCTGTTCCTGCAGCACTTACAGCCTGGTGCAGAGGGAGGAGGTCTAACACATCATGAGTGTTAGACTCATCACGGGTGTGATAAGTGCAGTGGTTGGTAAGAGGCTGATTTGGCATGTGCTATCCCCTCCCCTCCCCTCAATCTAGGTATTAGCGCTTGTGGCTGATAGGGGCCAAAAGATCAGGTTTGTTGCTAGGGAAGCTGGACTAGGGATGTGTCTTCCAACCAATGCCACCCGAGACTTCTTGTTCCTCCTCCGTGCCATTTAACTTACCCACTGGGAAACAGACAGAGCAACTGTAGAAATACATGCGTCTCTTCCTCGGGATGGGGAGGGAATGGTTATTGCCAGGAGAAGACAGGAACCCAGGCAGACAGATCTCAGAAGAGATCTCCAAGGCAGGCCAGCATACGCTCATCGCAAAACCCGCCCCCACCCCTGCAGATAGATAAGTGAGTTAAAGGTCTAGGGAGGAGGTAAATAGAAGGGCAGAGGCTTTCCCTCACCTGAGACTTCTACAGAGATATTGTGTCCTGGAGGAAGTCCTATGGACTCCACAGCAACCGGCCAAGTTCTTTCGAAAGCAAAGATTGTAAAAATTCTGTAGAACATTTTATGGTCAGAAGAGTTCTACTTGATACAGTCTGTGGGTGCATGGTATGTAGAGGGGCCTCTAGAAGTCAGAGTGGTCCACAAAATGTGGTCTGTGAATAAGCTGCCATTTGTCACCAGTCAGCAGGAAGATAAGGACCTGGTGCCAGAATGAAAATCAGCTACATTGTGAAGCACACCGTTCCATTTAGCTGACATCTTTGCTGTGTAGCAGGACTTTGTTGATGAAGAAAGCAGAGCACTGATTTCCCATGCAGCACACATTTCTGACCTAGTTGTGAATGGGCACTTTGAGTAGCACTAGCCCCTTGCTTCCGGACCCTCCCTGCAATGTGGTGAAGGGTGCTGGACAGATAAGTGAGCTGAAGCACAGTGAGCCTGATCTTGATCTGTGCCTGGCCAGGTGATTGCCATGATCAAAGGCCTGCAGGTACTCATGGGCAGGATGGAGAGCGTCTTCAACCAGGCCATCAGGAACACCATCTACGCGGCCCTGCAAGACTTTGCCCAGGTGACACTGCGTGAGCCCCTGAGGCAGGCGGTGCGGAAGAAGAAGAATGTCCTTATCAGGTGGGTCTTCAGATGGCCCTTTTCAAGAGCACATCTAAAATCAGGGCGTGCTAGGTGTAGACGACAGAGCATGTTCCTGTCTCAGTCAGCTTCCAGAGCAGCCTCTGAACACACACAGAGCTTACTAGCAAGTTCCAGCAAATTCTAGGAGGCCTTCTTAGGAGTTGGACGTTTGAAATGAAGCCTCAGTCTCTGGGTTTGTAGCCCATATCCACCATTAGCTGTGTGCACTCAGTCCAATAACCTACTTTCTCTGAACCTCAATTTTCCTCGTTTGTAAAATGTGGATGATAACTTACTTCGTTGGCTGTTGATAGAGTGAAATAATCAGTGTGTAGACCTAAGCACACAGCAGCATGGAGTAAGTATGCAACAAATATAAGCTATCATTAAACTTTTGAACATGCAGAGATGTAACTGGACTAGTGAAACGCCCCTGTAATGAGAAAAAAAAAAATTAGGCAGTGGCCCTCAGAGTCACCTGGGCGCTTGTTAAAGTGCAGACTTCTGGACTGTAGCTCAAGCCTGAGAAGCCAGCCCTTCACCCTGGGGTGGTTAGACACAGGAATTCTAAGACAAGTGCTCCTGGGCCGTCTCAGACTCTAGAAACAGGCTTGCAGGGCTTCCTCCCACCAGTAAAACCTACTCTGAATATTGGTTCTTCCTTCCCAGTGTCCTCCAGGCAATTCGAAAAACCATCTGTGACTGGGAAGGGGGCCGAGAGCCGCCTAATGACCCGTGCTTGAGAGGGGAGAAGGACCCCAAAGGTGGATTTGACATCAAGGTGCCCCGGCGTGCTGTGGGGCCCTCCAGCACACAGGTAAGTGGCTCTGGGCACAGGCCAGCTCTGTTGACTCAGAGGCCAGCCAGGTCATGGTAGGTCATCCTGGCTGGACTGTGGGGTGGTGGGACTGGGTGGTCCTCAGGCAGGAGGGGCAGGGTCCAGCAGCTGTTCTAGTCTTATTCTGCCATCTTGTTTTAATATAGGAGGGAGGACTACCAGCTTAAGATTCAGGAGACCTGGATTCTAGTCCCAGATACCTGTGTGACCTCGGGCATGTTACACAGTCTCCTTGTGCCTCAGTTGTCTAATCTGGCAAATGGAGGTAATACCAGGACTGGCTGTCTCCTAGCCCTGTGAAGTTTAGGTTCCAAAGTGTAGGAGGAATTTAAAGTAGAATCTATATGCATCTATCCTGTCCCTCTGTAGTGAACCCTGGCCCCTTCCCCTGAAGTGACATCCTAGCTTGGGAATTTATAAGTTCTGCCTCTGACTTGCTGTGTGATCTTAGGCAAGCACCTTGACCTGTCTGTACTCTAATTATCTTCTCTATTAAATGAAAATTTTGAATGAGATCATGTTACTGACAAGTATTATCCCCTCAAATGCACTAGTATCAAAAGCCCTTGACCCCTTAGAGAGAGTCTAGTAATCAGAGATATTCAGAGTTGTTAACCAAAGCTTCTGAACAAGAGGTCACCTGGGATTTATCCAAAGTAGTCATACAGTTGTTAAAAACAAAACAAAAAAAAAGTGAAGAATCTGGGCATCTTGGTCAAATCCCTGCCACTTACTTAAGGATAAGCCATTCCTGGTAGGCTTTTTGAGGAATTGGAAAAAAGCATAAGGGTCCATTGAACTTTCAGGGGTCTTGCAGGAACTCCCACTTCACATGACCTTTCAGCCTCTCTCAGCTCTGAAACCCTGAATCTGAATCATCTGAGATGAGCCATGTGAGGCCCACCGCCTCCCCTTCTATGTGTGTGTGTCTGTGTCTGGGCAGGGGCCGGGGAGGAAGGATGGGCCAAGACGGGTTCTCAGCCATGTCACTGTAACTTCCTTGGCTTCACAGCCCACGGGCCAGTTTGCACTAATCTTGCTGGTTGTGGAAATCCCAGGGAAGCTTCTACAAATACTTCTATGTAATGTCAAGGACCACAGACCTCTCCAGCCTAGGACACACCTCATGGGTGTTTCCATAAGTCCCAGGACATGAGTGAGGGAGACCCGGACAAGGCCAAAGAGAAACTGGAAAGGAGGAAGAGGGCCACACAGGCAGGGAGGGAGGGACAGAGAGGAGGAATACTTATGTAGGTGGTCTGAGAGGGGAGTGTGACCACGAGTTAACCCCCAGCACCACCAAATCATACGAGGCGGCATAGATGCATTTTCAGTAGACTCCCGAAGTCAGAGCTGGAAGAGCCCTTAGAGACAAGCTAGTCCCAGGGCCCTCCCTATTTTACAGATGGGGAAACTGAGGTCCGGAGAGGGGAAGTGACTTGTCTAAGTCACAAGATGAGTCACAGGCGGAGGTGGGACGAGAACCCAGGTCTCCTGACTCCTGCCCCGGGGCTCTGTTAGGGCCTTCAGAGCACAGGAGACAGGGGCATCTAGCAGAGCTGGGCTGCTGACTGATCTGATGAGTTAAATAGAAGCAGGTGGGAAGAGTTCCCCCTCTTTTATCGATGAAGTGGATTTTCAAATAGAATTTGATGTAGATCGGTCAATTCCACATGGATGGTACTTGATGAATCCTTTCCTTGATGACTCCAAAGGCCATCATTAGAATAGTGCTTCTCGGTTCTTAGGGATGGTCAGGCCTGCCCAACAAGGGGGTTGCAGAGGGTGGACTGTCCAGTAAACTGGCCACCATGGGGAGCTCTTGCACCACCAAGGGAAGTGCTGTGGCAGGGGTGTGTGCCCCTCCTCTCTGAGGCTGCGTGCCCGGCCCAATGCCAGGGGCATGGTGGGTACGGTCCTAGAGGAGATCCAGAGGCAGCCAGCACAGACATGGTGGCAGAGGGAGGTTGGAGCTTCTGAGAGGTGGTCGGCAAGTGGCCCCTATAGCAGTCGCGGCGGCTTTCCCACCGTATACAATACCTCTTGCTTTTCTCTCTCTCTCTCTCTCTCTTCTCTCTCTCCCTCTTCCCTGTCTCTCCTGCCCTCCCACCCCCTCCTCCTTTCTCCTATCTATGTCTTAGGCCTGCCAGTGGTCCCCGCGGGCTTTGTTTCACCCCACTGGTGGCACACAGGGCCGAAGAGGCTGCCGATCCCTGGTATTACACCGCCTGGCTGGGTTGGTTGGGGTATACTTCTCCAGGAGGCAGCAGGAATGGACTAGCCTGGCTCCTCAAGGCCCCTTCCAGCCCTAACATTCAAAGGCATATGATGTGGAAAGATCTAGATTAGCACTTGCACCCTTTGCACTTAAGGCCCTCTGTAAGCGGGAGTTGATTGTCTAGTAGACCTCCTGTGTAAGTACCAATCTTCACCCGCTTTCCTCCCAGGATTTCGGTAGGCTGTGCAATGCAGCTGGCACCACCAGAGGGCGCCATCGCTCAGTCATGGATTCAGAGTGCTAAGGGTCAGAAGCTTGAGGTGGTTGGGTGGGAGGCTTGTTCTGATCATATTCTATTTCGCAGTTCCTCAAAATGTTAGAGCTGAAAGGGACTGATTTGAGAAAGCATCTGGTGCAACCCCTTCGTGTTAGCAGATAAGAAAACTGAGGCCCAGAGCGGGACTTCGCTGCCCAAGGTCACACAGCAAGACAGTAGCAGTGCCTGGCCTTAGACCCGAGTCCACGGCTCCACCCATGGCACCACCATAGCCAACCAGTAAAGCAGAGAGTGACTCCAGAGTGACGTGAACTGAAGTTCTCCTCTGATGCCCATGCCCTTGGCCGAGCAGAGCAGGCAAAAACCTGGGCCTTGAATGACTTGGTATTACCGGGTCTACCTACCCAGGGATGCCGCAGACCCCAGGCAGGACTTCCTCCCGGGCTGGGCAGTCTCCCTCTTGCAGGTTTATATGTTCCAAATTCACTTCTCCAACCCTAAACTGGTGCTTCCTTAAGACAGTGCTTTTTAAGAGCAGACATCTGCAGGAAAAAAAAAAGACAAATATAAATACAGCACAAAGAAACCTTTACCCCAGGGTGGAGAACCAGCCCTTGACCTTCTCATCTTTCTTTCTCTTTCAAGCTGTACATGGTGCGGACCATGCTTGAATCACTCATTGCAGACAAAAGTGGCTCCAAGAAGACCCTGAGAAGCAGCCTTGATGGACCCATCGTCCTCGCCATAGAGGACTTCCATAAACAATCCTTCTTCTTCACGCACCTGCTCAACATCAGTGGTGAGTCGCAGTGGGGAGAGGATGGGGGTCCCAGGTCCCAGACCAACTAAGGCCTTCGGACCAAAAGTCGCAAAGAAAAGTGATCATTGACCAAAAGGGACACATTTTGCCACTGAAGAAGAAAATACAAACTTTTCTGGTGGGCTTGGAAAGGCCAGGCCAGTCCAGCTATTCTGACTCAGCTAAATTTGTCTGGTAGACATTTGCAGTATATTTGTCATGAAGTTCTTAGAAGAAGGAATTAAAACTGCCAACATACCTGCAGACGTGGCCAGGCACTTGACTATCTTGTTGCTCCTAACAAAGGCAGCTTTCAGGCTGTACCACAACCCTGTGTCCCACAGCCCTGTTCTCCTGTCAGCAGGATGCCTATGCAGGCAGGGTGGAAGGAGAGCAGCATCCAGGGATGTGGGAGTGGTAATGCATCTGTTGGTGCTGAGAAGAGTGATCTTAACCAACAATCCAAGCTTCTCCATTAGAGCACAGCCTAGGAGCCTTCAAGGCTTCTCAGTATATGGAAGTTAGAATTACCATGTATAAGGATGCAAGGAGCAGTCAAAAGTAGGCGCCTGGGGACCTGGCTTGACACCGTGTTTGTATAGCAAGCATGCTTTTCACACTCAGATCATGGCTTTTCAGGACGGCTTTGCAGGGGGATGATGGAAACTGGGGAGGCATCTAAAGCTCTAAAACGTTGCTGCTCTCTTCCCCCCAAGGGCTGCTACTGAGAAGCTTAACAAATGGTGTTTTCTAAATAGATGTTAGACTGGCTTTCAGATATAAGAGAGCAGGATCTACAGACCAAGTCATGTTTTATGAGTACCTGCTGCATACTAGTTCAGTGGCAAGAATAGCAATGAAAGCAATAAGAACTAAGTTAATAAAAACGGCAAGAAGAAAGATCTTTTGGTGCTTCCTGTGTAGAACCCACGACTCTTTCTGCTATGCTTCCAGAAGCCCTGCAGCAGTGTTGTGATCTGTCTCAGCTCTGGTTCCGAGAATTCTTCCTGGAGTTAACCATGGGCCGGCGAATCCAGTTTCCAATTGAGATGTCCATGCCCTGGATTCTAACAGACCATATCCTGGAAACCAAAGAACCTTCCATGATGGAGTAAGAGGCAGGATTGGGTCAGCAAGGAGGTTCCCCGGGTTCAGATGGTAGTTTTGCTAGTGAGCTATGTTCTTTCCACAACTTTCCAGATTAGGCAGTGTGCCCCACCAGGGAGAATGCTTACGCCAAGGATCACGTGACACCAGATTTCGCTCAGCCTTGCAGATAGGTTCAGGGTTCTACCAGCCCAGCTGTCCTTCCTGTGCTTTGTCAGTCTCAGAACACCCATGCTTGGAAGGTAGTCATCTCTGGGGATCAGGAAGCTAATATCCTTAACTACCATCTGATTTCTTTTGGTCCCAGACTAATTTTTTCAGACCTTGGATTTATTAACCTCATGGTGTTTTGATTTCTGTGGGAAGACTGTAAAGTAAGTCATCCCTAAAGCAGGCTGGAAACATCAGAATGCTGGAAGGCTCTCTTCTAACCCAGAGCCTGTTCATCTTTTCACCCAACCCTTCATATGTCCCAAGCCGCATCAGTCAGACTGCCTTGAGAGAGATTAGTAAGCTGCTGGCCTCTGTTCTTCTCCCTCAGGTACGTCCTCTACCCTTTGGACCTGTACAATGACAGCGCCTACTATGCTCTGACCAAGTTTAAAAAGCAGTTCCTGTATGATGAGATTGAAGCTGAGGCAAGTGACGTGCTTCCCCTTTCGTTCCTATAATCTTATTCCAAGCGTCTGGACTTTTTAAATCTGGAGCTGTTGGCACAAAGTGGGCTGTCTTCATCTGTTCAGGCTTCTGTACCAAAATACCACAGACTGAGTGGCTTATCAACAACAGACATGTATTTCTCACTGTTGTGGAGGCAGGAAGTCCAAATCAGGGGTCCAGTACCACCCAGTGGGGGCGCACTCCTGGGTCACAGACTTCTCGTGGTATCCTTGCTAGTGGAAAGGGTGAGCAAACTCTCTGGGGTCTCTTTTATAAGAGCACTAATCCCATTTCTGAGGGCTCCACCCTCATGACCTAATCACCTCCCAAAGTGAGGTGATTCCTAATACCATCACCTTTGGGGGTTAGGGTCACAACATAAGAATTTGGCGGGAGCATACGCCTTCAGACCATAGCAGTAAGGGATCAATGACTTGTTCTGGAGAGTGATCTCTTTTTATGACTTTTTTTTTTTTTTTTTTAACATTTATTTATTTTTTTTGAGACAGAGAGAGACAGAGCATGAACGGGGGAGGGTCAGAGAGAGGGAGACACAGAATCTGAAACAGGCTCCAGGATCTGAGCAGTCAGCACAGAGCCCAACGCGGGGCTCAAACTCATGGACAGTGAGATCGTGACCTGAGCCGAAGTCGGCCGCTCAACCGACTGAGCCACCCAGGCGCCCCATGACTTTTTTTTTTTAATTGCAGGACAGTTGACACCCAATGTGACATTAGTTTCAGGTGTACAACACAGTGATTCTAAAACTTGACATGTTATGTTATGTTTACCACAAGCGTAGCTACCATCTGTCACTATGCAGCACTATTATAATCTCATTCACCGTATGGAGATTGATCTTTACAAACATCATGACCATCGAAAAGGACCCAGACCAGGATGATGGTCTTTCTTTTTCAAATATATTAAGGGATGGCAGATGATAGTAATGCAGGGGTAAAATCAATTTTCTGTTGGGTCTGGTCTGGTTGGGTTATTTGGCTAATAATAACAGCAATACCACCTATCAATTATTATATATCTGCCTTTTGCCAAGGGCAGGGATAAGCACTGTAGAGAGAGACTTATCAAATAAACTTTGTAGCAATTTAAAGAAGTGTGTGCTACTACCTATTTTACAAATAATAAATCTTAGACTTACAGTGGTCAGTTATTACATCAAGGTCACACAGCTTACAGAGTCACTTTCTAGTACTAGTAGGACTGAAGTAACCATCCTCTCAACCATTAAAGCTGTTGATTAGAGAGTCATTCGATAGCTTTATTTCTGTACTGGTCAGGATAAGCTAGGTTATGCTCCAGTAACAAATAATCACAAATTCTTAGTACCTTGAAACCAAAGGTTTATTTCTCCATTATGGATTGATTGGGGGCTCTGCTCCATGTGGTCTTCAAGCTGGGACCCACCTGGAACATTCACTAATTGCCATGCCAGGGGGAAGTGTTACTGGTACTCAAAGCTTCCACCAGGAAGTGACACATGTCATTGGTCAAAGCAAGTCACATGACTGCACCTCCTTTTCAAAGAGGAGCGAGGAGGTACAGTCCTGCCCCGTGCAAGGACCAGGAGCCTGAGGGAAATGGCAGTGATGGTTACTGAAATGTAATTTTGCCTTCTGGAAATGGGAATGATAGTCTGCACTGTGCTTAACTGCATGGGGCTATATAGACACAGAATGGGCCAACTAGGGAAAAATGTCATAGAAACATAAGACATTCTTCTTTATAAAGGAAGGACATGACTGTTTTAGGATTAGCATCACCACTAACTTAGTTTGAAAGTTTACGTATTTCAGAGAAAATCTAGTAGAGATGCTTCTTGCTTTCTCAACCCTCCAATGTCTATGGGAGTTGAAAACCTTAATGGACCCCAACACAGATCTGTTCTCCTGAGTGCGAACTTGGGAAGAAAGATTCCTGGAGACAAGTTAACTGGTTGTACCTTGGCTTTGACAACTCCATCTTCTGACAGATCTTATATACTTGCGTTCTCCAACAGGTTGAAAACAGAACAAACCTAGAGTGTCATGTGGCCAAGTGAGATTTTTTTTTAATATTTATTTATTTATTTATTTATTTATTTATTTATTTATTTAGAGAGCATGCACTCACGAGCAGAGGAGGGGCAGAGAGAGAGGGAGAGAGAGAATCCAAAGCAGGCTCTACACCGTCAGCACAGAGGCGGACGCAGGGTTCAATCCCATGACCTGAGCAGAAATCAAGAGTCGGATGCTTAACTGACTGAGCCACCCAGGCGCCCCAGAGATTTTTTAAATAAATGTAAAAAAAAGCACACAGCCAGGCCCTGGGTAACATTTGAGGGCCTAGGGCCAAAGCACAAATTGAGACCCCAGCTTGTAGCCTGCCACCTTTCTGTTCCCGTCCCCAAGCGCTGTTTTGCCCTATACAGGGCCTTATGTGCATGTGTACGGATATGGATATCCAAACTTTGTCTGCTATCACTGCCCTCAAACTGCGGCCCTCTTCGCTAACCAACGGCCCTAGGGGTGCACACACCCAAGGTGCGGTCCACCCTCAGGGCTGATACCAGGGAAAACACCAAACAGGCCTAAAAGGGGCTTGGGCTTTGGGAGCAAAGATACTCAAGGCTGGTTCTAGAAGGGGAGCATAGGGTATGAGTGGGGGACACCTTGACCCTGCAGGTTCTTCAGCTGTTGGAACATCCCCTGGAGACCTTTGAAGTGCAGAGTCTGGGGCAGAGGCCTTGGTTACCTGCAAATGAGGACAGAGCTGCACCCAACTCTGTGGTTTATGTTCAGAATAGCATCTGGGGTGTAAGATAAAACCTGAAAGCTCTTCGGATAAAGAATTAACTGTAAGGAGCTGAGAATTTGGGGAGAGAAGAATGGAAGAGAAGTCACGTAAATACGCTCTGTTCCCTTTGAAGTCACATGGCGCTCTGCCCCCACTGCAGCCCCAGCTCAGTAAAGTCCCACCTGTGGCTGTTTCTGGCCATCACTGGAGGGTTTGGTTTTGATCCCATGTCTGACATGAACGCCTCACCTGAGCATCACAGTCTGCCACCTATGTGACAAGACACTGAAATGGCAAGATGACCCCATAAGCATTAAGATCCAAAGGTTTTTAAACAAAGTTTGCAAAAAAAAAAAAAAAATAGATTTTTCAGTTTCCAGTGACCACCAACTTCTTCATTTGTCAAGCAAGGTAAAATAAAGTGAAAGGAAAAGACAAAGTCTAGCAGGAAAGAGAATGGGTTGGCTGATACGAGTAATTGCAGGGGATATGAAGATCTGTCTTGCATTGCCTCTGGGCAGGCCACCTCCAAACAGCAAGGAGGGGACCAGAGGCAGGGGCAATTCCTCCAGAGCTTTTTGGACTTTGCCTTCTCTGTGCCTAGCTAAAAACCTTGAGAGGAAGGGCCAAACTTCTTAACTGAATCACAAAATCTTCTTTTGTTGCTGTTCAAAGTCTCTTGCTCCGCAACATGCACTGCCACCCAAGCGCCCACTTTCAGTCGTCTAAGCTTCTATGATAAAGCCAGACAGACACCACTGACATTTCCTGCTTCCCTTTCACCAGGTGAACCTGTGCTTTGATCAGTTTGTCTACAAGCTGGCGGACCAGATCTTTGCTTACTACAAAGCCATGGCTGGCAGGTAGGAGAGTCCCAGGGCCGTGAGCAACAAGCTTTCTTAGACTGCCACCTGTGAGACATAGTTTCCTGTTGTAAAAAACCTCTCTTCTTCTTTAGCACCTAAGGAAATTGGAGCGATCCTGTGGGCCTGGACTGGATGCTAAAATACGGAGAAAGGAAAATAGGCAGCTTTGGTGCTGCACCTCATGGAGCTTACAGTCTAGTGGGGGGTAACAGACATTAATAAAAACTGATGAAAGCACAGTGACAAGGGAGGTTACATGCTCCCTGTGAAGGAAAAGTTCATGGGAACTTATGGATCTGTGACAGTTAAACCTGAACTAGTCTTTGGGGTGAGGAACTGGAAAAGCTATCCTGAGAAAGTAACATTTGAGTTCTTATCTGAAATTGGTAGGCATTAATTAAAAGTGAAGGATGGAACAGGAAATTGCAGGCAAAGGAACTGTTTGCAAAGTCCCTGTGGCAGAAATATCATATTGACAACACACTTACTCCATAGGGCAGTTGAGACAATTAATGTGAATTAGTACATGTAAAGACCTCATTCACAGACCACAAGAAGAGGCAGGTTGCGTGATGAAACTGAAGAGGTAGGCAGGGCTCAGGTGACAGGGCTTGTAGGCATTTACCTAGGAGGAATAGAATATCATGGGATGGTTTCAAAAGTATGACAGAGACCTCAGTTTTTACTTTTAAAAATTTGCCCTATTAAAAACATAAAAATGTGGAGAATGGATTGGTGGTGAGCAAGTAATGGGTATATAAATATAGGTCAGATAGGAGACCAGTGAGGAAGTTGTGGTAAGATACATGTCAAGTGTTCGAGGCTTGTTGGTGTTGATTGGCGGTGTGTGTTGATTTAGATGCCCGTGAATTCCTGGGTTGCAGGAACCCGTAACAGAACTGGTCAAGAAAAACCTCAAAATAGGTGTCTCTCTTCTTATTGGAAATCCAAGTCTATAAACCAGTAATATCAAGAATAGTTACTTAACCAACAGAAATTATTTTTCTTTCTATGCAAGGAATTTGCATCATTTTGCTTTTGACGGCTAAAGTTGCTCTGACATATTTCAAAGAGAAGCTGATGTACAGAGCACACAAGTTCCTGTTAACAGAGAATGCACATCCAATGAAGTGAGCTGCTCTTAATGATGGAAAATACTTTCTGGGAAAACACACCAAACACATAGTCTTTCACAAAGTAATCACTTAGCACGTGTCTGGGTTGAATGAGAAGTGGTTAGAACAGAAGTGAGTAGGGCTTCCAGTGTCTCTACAATAATTCTCATTTCAAATATGCTGTGTACACAAACCCAGACTTGTCAAACCCTGATCCTCTGTATATTAGTTTATAAAACATTCTTATCTAAAATACTGCCTTTAATCTATACTACTTACTCCCTACAAGGTGAATGTTTTCCAAAAATATGGGTGGCTGGGGGAGACTGAGAGAGGTTGGGAGAGTCCAAGAAAGCACAGGAAGGAAAGAATGATCTAAATCAGCGCTGTCCATTAGAAATATAGTGCAACCACAAATGTGAGCCGCACATGTAATTTTAAATTTTTTAGTAGCCATATTTTAAAAAGGAAAAATAAACAGGTGAAATTAATTTAAAAAGTGTTTTTAATGTTTATTTATTTTTGAGAGACAGAGAGCACAAGCAGGGGAGGGGCAGAGAGGCAGACACAGAATCCGAAGAAGGTTCCAGGCTCTGAGCTGTCAGCACAGAGCCCGATGCAGGCCTCGAACCCACAAACCGTGATCATGACCTGAGCCCCTGAGCTGAGCCCTTGGCCTGAGTCAAGGCTTAACCGACCGAGCCACCCAGGCACCCCTAATTTTAATAATATATTTTCTATCATCCAATGTATCTAAAATACAATTTCAACATGAAATCAATATAAAAACATTTTTTAATGTTTTTTATGTATGTTTGGGAGAGAAAGAGAGCAAGCTCACGGTGTGGGGGGTGGAGCAGGGGGCGATAGAGGATCCGAAGTGGGCTCTGTGCTGACAGCAGAGCCCGATGCAAGGCTTGAGCTCACAAACCGAGATTTCGTGACCTGAGCCGAAATCGGACGCTTAACTGACTGAACCGCCCAGGCACCCTGATACAAAAATTGTTGAAGAGATAGTTTTCGTTGTTTTTTTCCCTAAGCCTTCAAAGTCTAGTGTGTGTTTTACACTTCCAGCACATCTCACCACGTTGCAGGTGCTCTGTGGGCTCCTGTAGCTGGTGGCTGCTCTCCATGCTGGACAGTGTACATTTAAATTATGTAACTTTCCTACCTAAAGCCTTTCAATGGCTGCCACTAACATCTAGAAAATACCTAGCTTTTTTACTGCAGCTGATGTAGTCCCATGTGATCTGGCCCCTAGATTAACCTTGTAAATTCCTTTTTGCCCATTGGTCTCCAGCATGCCTGCCCTTTATCCATACGGACCAGCTTTTTTTTTTTCAATGCTAGAAACACTCTTCCCCCAGATCTTTCCATTTTTAACATTTAGGTGTCCATCCAGCAAAATTGCTTTAGAGACGCTGTCTTTGACCTCCGAATACCAAATGATCCTGTGTTGTTATTTTCAGAGCATGAACACTCTGCATTCTGTACCTCAGTGTGAAAGATAATAATAGCACATCTAACTCATAAGGTTGTCGTGAAATTTAAAATGCCTGTGTACATGCATGTGTGCGCCTGAGAAGTAGTAAATACTATGCGGTATTTTCTCTTGCATGAAATTATTTAACTTCTCCATTTATTTATTTAGTTGTCAGTGTCTTTACCAGAAGTAAGCTCCATGAGGACAGGAACTTTGTATCCCCACTACCAGAATGTTCCCTGGGATATGGCAAGCATGCACTCAGTTGCTTTTTTGGTAAATGAATAAAAGAGGGAGGTGACTCAACTTCTGTGTTGCTTGCCTTTAACCTGGAAGTTCTGCTTTATGTTGAGCTTTTGTGGCTAAAAAGAAATCCGAACTTTGCTCTAAAGCAGAAAATAGTTTTATTTGAAATACATAAAATAACGCTTCATGAGTAGATCCTACAGTCTGAAACAGATGTGGCTGGGTGATTGGAAATCACTCACCATCATGTTTACTGGCCTTATTCAACTTTTATCCCTTCAGTGTCCTGTTGGATAAACGTTTTAGGGCCGAGTGTAAGAATTATGGAGTCATCATTCCATACCCGCCGTCCAACCGCTACGAAACGCTGCTGAAACAGAGACATGTCCAGGTATGGTGTAGAAAGCCGGAGCAGAGGTGGGACAGGTTAGAGAGTAGCTATGAAGTTAGTGGGGAGATCAGAGATCAGGACTAAACACTCTCCACCCTGCGTACTGCCCATGTGGGTTTCTGACCGTGGTGGGCATAGCACAGCCACAGAATCGGACAAATAACAAAGAGGCATTGGCATCGCATGGTTCAAGTTCTAGGCTTCTCATTCTGCCCCTAGGACACTTCTGTGGCGTAGTAGCCAGCAGAGTCTTAGTCTTCTTGTCATAAGCTGTGGCTCACTTCTTTCCGTCAGGACTGCCGCTCAGAAATGGGCAAATGCTGGTCTAAGGGAAGGCAGGCTACTTCATGCTTGAAATAAATTGTGTCAGCCAAACCCATGCTAGAAATCACAGTTTGGTCTTGTGAGGTTGGTTTCTGTTAACATTTGACTGCAAATGTAGAGGAAATGCTGCCAGGAGCTCAGAAACATCTCCCTGCTTTAAAATGTTAACATGAGCCAGGCAGGCAAAATACAAGATGCTCCAGCCACCCAACTCCTAAGCCCTGCTGTCAGCCAAGCAGTGGTGAAACGGCCTCTAGGCCATGACCTTTGTGTGCTTGGTACGTGGGCCACGGTGTTTGTGGAGTAGACCCAGGTGAAGGGCCATGGCTGAGAAGTACCCCTGGTAGGGAGGAAAGGGTTACCCTGGCAACCCTGGACATTTTCACTGCTCTGAGAAATCAAAGCAAAACAGAATTATGAGAGAAAAAAGAACGAGCTTCACTTCTGTCAACAGCAGGAGCTCAATGCTTTTCCTTCAACCTCTCAGGAAATTACAGCTATTAGTTACTGATGCAGTCAGAATTAGCTACAGGACATTAAATACTGAGGGCTTTTATGTGCACATGATGGCTGTAAGGGGTCTTAGTTGGTAGAAAATCTCCCAAAAGGGAAATCGAAAAAAATAAAATAGTTAAGAATTAAATTTTAAAAAGTTAAGAATAATCCTTGGGCACCTAGTAAAGTGCAGTGCACACAGCAGGCACTCAGTAATTGTTTATTGCTGTTCGCATAGCATCTGCAATAATCCCCGTGTGTGTGCCCTGATGGAAATTATCCTAAATTCTGTTTTCCATGCTGTAATCAGCCCTTCATTCTCGTGCTTCTACACTCATCCCCATAAGGGCACGCAGGACAGACGCAGGAAGAACCTCAGGGCTAAATGTAGGAGGCCAGCGTTGCATGGGATGCCAGAGCCTGTCCTGAGCCTTTTCCTACAGTATGAATGAATCACATTTTCGCTCCACTGTTTATATTTCAAATTGACAGGAAAGTTGAAAGAATAACACCATGAACATATATATACTCTGTAAGCAGATCCATGATTATTAATGTTGTACCACATTTGCTTCACTTTCTCTTATATACTTATTTTTTCTCTCTCACAAATACAGTAAAAGAAATAAAATGGTTAAGAATAATTATTAGGCACCTACCAAAGTGAAATATATGAATATATGTTTGTGTGTATACATATGTATGTGTGTGTATGTACATATACTTTATATATATATATATATATATATATATATACACACACACACACACATACACACATACAGATATAAAAAGTGCAGATAAATAGTATATAAATATGTGAATAGTGTATGATATGTATACTATAAATACGGTGTATATATAGTGAGTAGTATATAAATAGTAAATAAATATATAATCTATAAATAGGAATTAAGTATATATAATATATAAATATATAGTATATATAATTTATAAAAATATATATTTATATATAACATTAATATATATATGTTTAAATATACATGACCATTCAGCAAAACTGCTTTCGAGAGGCTTTCTCTGACTTCCTTTAAATATATGTACTCTTCTTAGCCATTCGAGAGAGTGATGACACTTCACTCATGAATACCTCAGCATGTATCTCCAAAGAATGAAGACATTGTCTCATAATCAAAATAGAATTATCATACTCAGGAAATTTGACAATACTCTTTTTTGCATAGAGTCCCCATTTGTGCTAGTGATGTCCTTTATGCTTTCAATCCAATTTTCTATCAGTGCATTGCATTTAGTGGTCATGTGCCTGTGAGAACCTTAAGTAACTTTTCTCTCTGTCTCTTCCATGCAGTTGTTGGGTAGATCAATTGACTTAAACAGACTCATTACCCAGCGTATCTCTGCTGCCATGTATAAATCCTTGGACCAGGCCATCAGCCGTTTTGAGAGTGAGGACCTGACTTCCATTGTGGTAAGGGACAGGGGGCCCATGGGAGTTCTGGTCTGGAATTCCTTAGACTTGAAGCCTAGCTACAAGTGTTGTTAACCTAGTACTGAGCTAGTTAAAGAGAAGCAGTGAGTCTCTTTCCCAAATGAATAGAGCAAGAAATGAATGAGAGTCACCTTACCCTCCTGATTGCCTTGAGATCTCTGAGATGACCAATGCTGGGGCACAGCTGCTTTTCCTTTGGGCTTCTACAGAATCAAGAAAGTAGGGGGGTGGTTCTGAGAGCTAGGGAAGGTTGCACAACAGTGAGGGTGTCATGGGTGTGCAGTAGTATAGGTCCCAGAAGGGCTCTGTGCTTGGTTTTTTAATGCTCTGCTGTTGAAATTTTAATGCTCTGCCATCTTGAAATTCTTAATAATTTTTTTAACAAGGTTCCCACTTTTCCATTTTGCACTGGGACCTGCATACTATGTAGTTGGTCCTGATGCACAAGCATGGGACAGGCCTACTTTCTTCTATTAAACAGTAATTTGAGCTACTCTCTGCTGACTCTTCTTCTCCAGGAATTAGAATACACTTGATTGACCAGTCCTGAAGTGAATCAAAGGAGGACTTTAATGCTTTCAAAAGCAGATGAGTGGAAGGAATGAGAGAAATAAAAAATCACCATTAAAGCACCATGGTGACAATTGTTGTGAGCAAAATCCAGCAAAGAATGCTGAAATTAGTAGGCAGAGCTTTGAGAAGAATATTTTATGATTCCTCTTATTATGAGGTCCCTAGAGTAGTAAAATTCATAGAGACAGAAAGTGGGATTTTTATTACTGGGAACTAAGAAATTGGTGTTTAATGGGTACAGAGTTTTGGTTGAGGAAAATTAGTTCTGGAGACAGATGGTGGTGATGGTTGCAAAATAATGTGAATGTACTTAATGCCACAGAGCTATACACTTAAAAACGTTAAAGTGGGGGCACCTGGGTGGCTCAGTCCATTTGGCATCTGACTCTTAGTCTCTGCCCAGGTCATAATCTCACAGATTCATGAGTTCAAGCCCTGTGTCGAGCTCTACACTGGCAGTGTGGAGCCTGCTTGGGATTCTGTCTCTCCCTCTGCCCCTCCACCTGCGTTCTATCTCTCAAAATAAGTAAATAAACATTTTTTAAAAATGCTTAAGATGGTAAGTTTTATGTTATATGTTTTACTATAATTTTAAAAATTACTTGAAAATTAAAAAAAAAAAATGAAGAAGCAGGATTCTTGCACACATTATCTTCTTCAAAATATTTATTAACTCCAGGGAAGAATAATAACTGTACACTGGGGAAACTTGGCAGATACCATCTTAACCAAGCATCAAAGATTAACATCACCAGTATTAACAGATATTCATGTATCCCCTGTTATGTATTCTTCTGTGGTATTCTTGCCAAAATGCATGTTCTCAACCTAATCATGAGAAAATATCAGATAAATTCCAATCAAATCGCATTTAAAAAAAAAGTGAACAATACTTTTCAAAAGCATCCAGATCATACAAGACTGAGATTAGAAAATGTTAGTGATTGAAAAAGACTAAGGAGATATGACAATTAAATGCAATGTGAGATTCTGAATTGAATCCAAAACAAACAAAAGGACCCTCGTGAAGAATCTGATGAAATCTGAATAAGGGGTGTCATTTAGTTAATAGAATTGGACCAATGTTTATTTCCTACTTTTGATAATTATGATTAGGTAAGATGTTAACATGAGGAAATTGGGTCAAGGATACACAGGAGCTCTGCTTTTTCACAACTTTCCTGAAAGTCTAAAATTATTTCAAAATAAAATTTGCTTTCTTAGGTGGACAAAGTGGTTAAAAACAAAAAAAAAAAAAAACAATAACAACAACAACAACAAAAAACGGTGACTAGGAATGAGCGTCTAGAGTCAGAAAGACCTAGCTAGGGTCCCAGTCCTGGCCCTGCCACATACTAGCTGGGCAGTCTTGGCAAGTTACTTCACTTCTACCAGCCTGTTTCCCCATCTCATGATGGAGGAATATTAGAATTCACAGTATAGCATTTTTATAAGGATGACTCTTTACAGCCTGGAAGAGCTTTGCATAGTACTTTGCACTTAATAAATTATAACTTCTCTAAAAAAAAAAAAAGAAGAAGAGAGGAGCATAGAAATTTGGGGCTAACAATGAAACATTCTCAGAGTGAATTTTCAGTAGCATTTCTTAAGAGGACTTGCCCCTTAAATGCTCACCTAAGTCCTGGGTCAGTGACTTTAAGAGATTATAATATAGCGTATGTTCTTCTGGGAGATCTATCTTAAGAAATGGATTTTACGAAAGGAAAGAAGGAAGGAAGGAAGGAAGGAAGGAAGGAAGGAAGGAAGGAAGGAAGGAAGGAAAGAAAAGAAAAGAAAAAAGAAAAAGAAAAGGGAGGGAGGGAGAAAGAGAAAGAAAGGGAAGGAAGGAAGGAAGGAAGGAAGGAAGGAAGGAAGGAAGGAAGGAAGGAAGGAAGGAAGGAAGAAAGAAAGAAGGAAGGAGGAGATTATTCTTTGTTTATGCCAAAATGTTAGCAGTGATTATCTCCAAGCGGTGGGATTTTTGTTTTCATCTTTGTTGTTTATCTGTATCTTCTTGTTGTCCAGTAATGAATGAGCCTATCTCATGGAAAATCTGTTTTGAGGTGTCGGTGGGTGTCCATAGCCTCTTCCCACTCCTTGAAAGGCACTGAATGTTCTTTTAGCTGGGAACAAAATCAAAACAAGCAGTGAAAGCTGGTGTTTATCAGGTGAGGGCAGCCCCCAGGAGAGTAGCCACTTCCTGTGAAGCCCAGGAAGAGGAGACCCCAGGGATGCTCTCTCCTGTGGGGTCGGGAGGCCCTCATTGGCCTTGGCTCAGAAGCTTCTGCCTCTTCTGAGAAACAAACTGAGGAATGTGCTCCCTTCAGCCCTTCCCTCCACCTTAGAAACTCCACTCTGAGATGAGAAGGCGGCTTGATGCCAAGCTGGGAGGGTGGCAGGGATTTCTCAAGCCAGTTGTCCTCATCCTACACAGCTGAGCAAATAGATTCTCGGAGAGCTCTGATGCTGAATTGGAGGGCTGGCAGCTTGCAGGCTGTGTTTTGTTTAGGCTATAGAGCACATTTGAAATTTTGAGCCAACATTTAACATTTGGAAGAATTTGAATAAAACTGCAGAAGCTCTGGCAACATCACACCAGCCTTTCCAGATGGCAACAATTGTCTAGAAATGACTAGACGATCCCATCAGGTGGGTTGTGCTCTCTTTAGCTTGCCCCGAGCCCCACTGGTGCACTTCATTCCTGTGTATGACCTTCCATGCCTTGCTGCACCTGACTTTGAGACCCCTGTTCTTCTCGCCTACCTGGGGCCACAGAGCAGGTCAGCGGTCCAATATGGCTGACACTCAGTCTTTCTGGTTCCCACCAAAGAGCTCTTTCTACTCTTTCACAGAAGTTGTCCCATGATGTGTTTTATTTCTTCAGTTCTGCTGCTCTGCGTTGCTCTCAGTAAACTGGCTTGACTATAGAAAATTCAGACCTTCTCAGAAGGCACCTGAGCCACCCACATGGCCTTGTAAACCTTCTGTGCCTTGATGCACTGGGTTCTGCATCCCAGAGGCAGGTGCCCTCCTATGATTTAAAGGCCAGAAGAACATGGCTGATGCCAAAACAGTTTGAACTATATAACAAAAATCTCAGTGCGGTTGCATGATGGAAGAAGTAGATCTACATTTCTAGGAGCCCCCCCCCCCACATCAGCAGAGCTAAGAACTCCCTCCGTTGGTCTCCCTTGTAAACACTGATACACATTTGTGAGGCTCTTGAAATCACAGAGCATTAGAACAGAAATTGTTCCCTGGTTTTTTATTTGCAGTTGTCTGCCTAGTAACACAGTACCTCAGTGTACCAAGGGACTCAGTGAGCTCGGAAATAAAATCATTAGCATTTACTCATTTTATTTTATTTTATTTTATTTTATTTTATTTTATTTTACCCATTCTAAGTGAATGGGAACAAAAATAATAGTCCAGCTGGCTATGCCCTAACAGAAGCAGAGAGGTGATTTTCTCTTTCTTCCCTTCATTTGCTTCACGGTGCACAGTGACTGGAAACATATTCTTCCAGTTGCCATTCCAGAACTAAAATCCAGATTTTCCCCTTCTTTTGAAAGACCCTGGGATCTGTCATCACTGAGCCCATTCTGAAGAGGCAATACCTGTATGGAGTTAAGTGGCGGCTTCACCCTTATCTGGACAGACGTTTTGCCACAGAGACCCAGCCCCAGGAATCCCCCCTGCTTCTGACTGTCTCTCTTGCCTGAGCTGTCAGGCCTCTATAGCCATTTAGGTTCGCAAGCTTTGATGCAGTTCTATACTCCCAATTTAGAGCCATAGAATCTGAGTTTCAGAAAGGCAAATCTCTCAGATTCTAAGCATAGTCTGGGGCCTCTACCTGACCACACTCTGAACCCCAACCAGCATTAGGGAGGTCTTGTGGCTGATGAAAATAAAATTGATTCCCTGATATGGGGCTGCAGCCTGTGACCATAGACACCTGAACTCCACATCCCAACCAGTAAGGCTGGCCCTCTGGCTGTCCCACTTCTTGGCCACACTGGTGAACTGCCCTTGCCAGTATTCATTGAATTTTTATATTGTAAAACATCTTTACTTTAACCATTGTTACTTTTCAAAGGGCTTTCTTGGCAAACTGCTTCTTTACTCCAGGCAGCTACGTCATAGGGGCCTAAACATGTGATTTGACGTCAGAAGACCTGGGATCACCTACTAAACCATGTTCTATATTCCCTGTGTGACCCCGGGCAAATTACTTCACCCTCTGAGCCTCATTTGTCCCCTCTATGAAACAGGAGGATCTCAAAAAAGCACTTCACCACAGCAATATGGGGGTGTCCTAGAGCATCAAAAAGAAGGATGCCTTCTCTCTGCATAAGATTGTGCTTTGATTCTTTTTGACAGCAGCACAAGGGACCAAGCCAACCCAAAGGGGTCCACTCTCCTTTTACTTGCCAACAAATGCAGTGACCTGTTGTATCTGCATATTGTCCACTTTGCTCCCATTCTCTGCTTGAAGGTAGGGTTCCAAGCAATCACATGGGCCCTTGGTTCATGGCTTTCAGCTGTACCTTCACCAACATGAAACCAACCCTGTGACTGAGAGACACAAGAGGAACCCAAAGGAGGGGGCATTCTGTCCCCAGCTATTTTTTTAAATTTCTATCGTATACAGTGGTTAAGAATACGGACTTTGGAGCCCAACTTCCTGGATTTGGAGTCAAGCTATTTAACTTCTCAAAACCTCAGTTTCTCTGTGCATAAAGAAAACCATAATGGTAACCATACAGGGTTTTTTGAGCATTAAATGAGTCAACACACATAAAGTGCTTAGGATACTGTTTGGCACATATTAAACTGAACCGTATGAAACTACTAATACTCAACAGTATTTAAAAAAAGACCAGTAGCTTCACATGGTCTGACCTAATTGTAAGTACTTAGCGAGTGGTAACTCATGATTGCTTTCTGCAGGACAGAGACAGATTCTCTGGTGACAGCCAGTCAGACCTTTCCTTTTGTTGACTTGCAACACTGAGAGGGGAACTTTTCCCTCACCAATATGGGAACTGGAAAGCAAGCAGGCATGCTTTCCACCCAAGGGACGAACAGACAGGGGACTTGAACCTGGTCTGTGGTCCCCTTCCCAGAGCAGGCATGCAGCTTCCCTCAGCACAGTCTGGCAGTCCCTCCTCCAAAGAAGAGCGTGTTGTCCCATGTCACTGTGGGAGCCTAGTCTCCACGTCAGCAGCTGGGAGGTTGTCTGAGAGGCTCTCCCCCGCTTGAAAGGAATCCATAAGATAAAGTGGTGCAAGTGTAGAGGATACGTGTATGTCCTCAGCAGCCATGGGCTCTCTCTGGCAGGAGCTGGAGTGGCTGCTGGAGATCAACCGGCTCACGCACCGGCTGCTGTGTAAGCACATGACCCTGGACAGCTTTGACGCCATGTTCCGGGAGGCCAATCACAACGTGTCTGCCCCCTATGGCCGCATCACCCTGCACGTCTTCTGGGAGCTGAACTTCGACTTCCTCCCCAACTACTGCTACAATGGGTCCACCAACCGGTAAGGGACTCCCTGGGCCAAGGGGGCTGGGGTGGGCTGGGGGTGGGGGAAACAGTTCCTTCCTGCAACAGGCATCTTTTGGAGTCCCTCTTGTGCTGCAGGTGGGGATGCCATGGTGACCAAGCAGACACCTTCCTGCCTCTGAGAGCCTCCAGGCTAGAGGAGGATGCAGGTGATCCAACAATCACACAATAGATGTACTGTTAGAAACAATAAACTTGGAGATGGAAAAGAAGCCCCCAGCCATGAGAGAGCAAATAACACCACCTAATCCAGTCTGGGAAGTGATGGGAACCTCAAGAGAGGCTTCCTCCTCTAAGGAAGTAATGCTTGAGAAGAGATGTGAAGGATGAGTAGGAATAAATACGATGAAAAGACAGAAGAAGAATATTTCAGACAAAGTCTCTAAGGAACCTAGAGAGCCTGGTGAGGGTGGAACAGATGGGATGGGGAATGGTGCCTTGAAAGATAGTGCAGGACCCAGGAAGAAGCAGGAACCAGACCGTGCACTACTCCATAGGCCAACATAGGATCCTGCATGGTGCTTTATGATCAGATGGTACCTTTATGAGGACATCCACATGCATGAACACATTCATGCAAAACAGGCATACATGTGCATGACGAAGTGCTGCGTGTCTCCTGCAAGGTGCACACAGCCCTGGGTCAGGCACCGAGGTGAGGACATACACCTAATCCCTCATCTCCACAGAGGTTCAAAACCTGACAGAAGAGGTGAGATGTATTCACGCACAATGCAAGTACGTGAGGGGCACCTGGGTGGCTTAGTCGGTTAAGCGTCTGACTCTTGATTTCGGATCAGGTCATGATCTCATAGTCATGAGAAGAAGCCCCACATTTGGCTCCACATTGGGCATGGAGCCTGCTTGGGATTCTCTCTCCCCCTCTCCTTCTGCCCCACCCTCACTGACACGTACACACACACACTCTCTTTCTTAAGAAAACACAAGGCCATGAGGATACACAAACATGCATGTGTTTACAGGTCTTCTCAGTACTCTCAGGGCCTGGCTCAGAGCCAGTATTAAATTAGTATGTGTTGAATGAATAGAAGGGTCTAGGAGGAAACCACAGATGAGCCTAAATCCACACACTTAGCAAGACAGACTTCCAGTTCTGTAAAGATTTGGGACTTTTAATCCTCTTGAGCAGAGATCTGCAGACTATCGCCCACAAACCACATCTTGTTGCCAACTGTTTCTGTACAACCCATGAGCAAAGAATACTATTGACATTTTTGTATGGTTGGGGAAAAAATCCAAAGAAGAATTCTAATTTGATGACAAGTGAAAATTATTTGAAATTCATAAAGTTTTACTGGAACTCAGCCGTGCTCATTCATCTACAATTGTTTTTGGGTGCTTTCACACTACCAGCAGAGTTGAGTAATGGTGACAGAGACCATCTGGCTTGTAAAGCTGACAATGTTTCCTATCTGGGCCTTCACAGAGTTTGTGGAACCCTGCTCTTAAGAAGCCAAAGTGGGTGGATAGGGAAGGATCAGAGCCCCAGAGAAGGCCGTTTTCAGGCCCAGCCAATTGTCACTTCTTGCCTATGTCCTTGTAAGCGAGCCATAAACCCAGAGTCTAGCCTGGGAATCTGGGCTGCAGTTTTCCCATCTATAGAAAGGAGACACTAGGGGAATGAATGGGAGCATGTCAGAAGAGTTGTGTCTTTATAGGCAACCACCTAAGAAACAGTGTGGTTGCACCTGGTCAGGAGGGGCTCTGGCGAGGCTGTGTCCCGTGAAGAATACTCTTTGGGCCTGGTTAACGCCCTTCCCCTCTCTTTTCTTCTGCTAGTTTTGTTCGAACTGCCATTCCTTTTACTCAAGAACCGCAAAGAGATAAACCCGCCAACGTCCAGCCTTATTACCTGTATGGATCCAAGGTGAGTAGTCTTGCCTGTGTCCTACTTCGAAGAGGGCTAGTGAGCAAAAGCAAACAGAAAAGTGTTTCCTGAATCAGAAAAGTAAGAAGATGTAGAGATAAAGAGGCAGTAGTGAGAAACAAGTGCAAGCAGATTCATCTTTATTTGTGCACAACTAGCAAGCGCGGGGGTGAACGCAGACCCGGCGGGGCTGGATCCTGGGCGGGAATTGTTTGGGGAGCACGTCACAGAGGTGAGCAGGGAAGTAGGTGTGTGGGGCTTCTTGTCTTCACCCCATCTCCTCCTGTTTCTCAGTCGATTCATTGCCGTATCATCCTGCAATTCTGGGATTTTTTGTGTTCCATAAAGATAAGAGATTTGCAGACAGGAAGCAATTGGGAAGGTAGAGTTTGAAGGAAATCCCAGATGGCTCGAGCTAGAGCTGAGAGACAGGTCTTCTCCCATCTCTTTACTGCTTTGTTCACAATGCACATCCTGACCCTAACTAGACCTCCCAAATGGTGCCCTGTTCTAGACCCTCAGTCCTTTGCCATTCATTAAATAGACATTTATTAAGCGCCCACTATAGGCCAGACACTGGGCTAGATTCTGCATGCTGGGAATATATCAGAGATTAAAACAGATGTCATTTCTGCCCTTCTTGAATTTCCACACCCATGGTAGGGACAGGGGGCAGTGTTCACAAAGTCTCACAACACTGTGGTATGTGTAGGAGATCCATTTCTTACCCTGCGGGTGTGAAGGGGAGAATGACACCGACAGGGTGAAATGTGTCAACCAACAGCAGCAAAGGCAACATTTTTCTTCGTGATGGAATAGAAATGGCCACCTTTGACCCCGTTTTTTAAAAAGTAAGCACAGATGGACTCAGAAAAGAAGAACTTGACTGAATACATATGAGAAAAGGTACTCCTCTAAGGTCGGGGACCCCTAGATCAGGAAGTGTGGCAAACCAATGAGCTCCCACCACTTGGGCCTACAGGTGGGTGGACTTAGAGGCTCTTGGGATGATGCTGGGACAGTGCAGGTGTCCTCTCCAAGATGGCCAGTCTGGTCAAAGCAACTTTCTCAAATCAAGGGACATTATAGCCAGCATTTTGGGTAGCTTACAGACATGTCATTGAAAAACAGTGAATTACAAAGTAAGAACAACACCTCCCACTTCAAATCTCTTTCAAACCTTGTAATTATAACAAGAAGAAAGACTTCTGTTGATGCTAGTATGTCTTAATACCTTCTGCTCTCCGATCTCCCTTTTTATCAAAGCTAAGAGAGCAGACCTTAAGCTCAGAGGCTTTAATAGGCAATAGGATCTAAGTCAAACTTAATATTATGTTGTTTTCATTATGTTTATTCTTATGTCTCTTCTGTTTATAGAAGGAGGGTGCTGGCTTTTCATTTATGGAGTCATAGAAGTCTATCTTTTAAAATAAGTTTAAGTTTGAAAAGTGAGTCAAAAGAAAAATATTGTTAATAACAGTAGAGATAATCTGTGGTTTAAACAAAATGAAGGTGGGGTACGAGGTGTTATGTGATAGCCTGAAAGCTGGAAGACACTCTAGGGCAAGGCTCCTCAGCCTTTCCAAAATAATCCCCCCAACAGCAGTGGACACTGGACATCTGCCTCAGCTGCCTGGAAGCATAACCCAGAGAGCCCACCATCAACTCGAAAGTTTCCTCAGAGTATTGTGTTTTATTTAAGCCATGCAAATTTTGCTTTCTCTACCATAATATATTCATGTTTGTTTTAATATTAAAGTAACATTTTAAATTCCTAACTGGGTTCCCCTAAATGGATGCTCCTAAGAGACGCCATATTTCTCCTTTGACATACCGTGGGGGTGTATGCTTTCCAGCTTGAGAAGCTTTGCCATGGGGCATCCATCCAACCCAGGCGATCCACAAGAGCACTGACATTTGAGGGGAGACAAATGGGCAGCCTAGAGACGCATTTTTACAGAAGAACTACTGTATAGAGGGCTTTAAGCTACATGATGCAGGCTGCCTCCTCCCTACCTCTCACTCCCCAAAACGAGGCAGTATGGCGGGATGATCACCACCCCCTCCCAGTAAGGCACCCTCATCAGGGGCATCCTCATTGTCGGCATCCTGGTCAGCTGCTGCATCCTGGTTGTCTTCAGCTTCTGCTTCTGGTTCTGCATCAGCTCCGGAGTTCTTGCGTGGCATTTCCACCAGGGGGAGCCCCTGCAGGTCTTCCTCTCTCTGACCAAGAGCTGGGGCCTCCTCCGGCCATCTCACCAAGCCATTGGCTTCCTCCATGTGGCCGGCTCTGTAAGACCATCGAGGCTCATGGCAACGGATACACCAGAACTGGAGGCAGATAAAAGCTAAGACGGCTGTGAAGCAGGCCAGCAGAATGGCCATCAACACCCAAAGGGAAATTTGGGGGTCCACCAGGGAGCTCCCAGCAGCCAGTGGACTCTTATCCAGGGTATGGAACATGGTGCAGTAGTGCCTATAAGGGAAGGCAGCCTTCTTGCAACTGATGCACAGGAAGTAGAGAGTGGAAGGGGCGAGGTGTTCCAGCACCACAGAACTGATCGTTCGAGGCACTTTCTCCTCGTGGTGGAAGCTGTAGCGAAGATAGCCGGAGAAGATGCTGTTCCAGTTGGGCCTATACATAATATGGTAATAGTCCTCCAGACAGGGCTCCGAGGACGACCAGGAAATGATGGCTCCTGTATAAGAAACGTTCCCAACCTCGATGTTCATCCTGATTCTAGAACCAGAATCAAAGTGAAAAGTGACATACCCTTGCTTAAGTATTTATGATCATCATACCAGCATATATTACACATTCAAGATGGAGACTAATAATTGTCCCTATTCTACAAAGAAATGGAGGACAAGAGGTTACATTACTCAGCTAAGGTATAGCTAAGAAATGACAGAACAAAATCAGGGCTGTCTCATGTCAAAGCCTGAGGCCTTCAGGCCTGAAAAAGATGCACTCGCATCCCCCCAGCCTCATCCTGCCCTGGCTGAGATCTTTTAGGTACAACATTGTTTCCAACCCTTTAAAATAAGAAGAGAGGCAATAAAAGAAATCAGACCACCCGATTAACGTCCCTACATTAGTCACCACACGTTTGTGACCTCCAAGTCAGACAATTATATCACCTACAATATCCCTTCTGGAACTTCTGCTTTTGCTGCAAGTGCTGTGAGCTCAGTCATCTAGAACATTCTGCCCACTGCGATTTTAGCCTCCCAGCTCTGTTGCCCGTGAGAGAGGAGATTTGCGTCATCACTCCTTGGCAGCTGATTTCTCCCCAATGCCTCTGCTCCTGTTTTATTTCTTTGTTTGTTTGTCCAAAGGCAAACGTACCCAGGAAATTAGTTGTGTAGGTCAAGACAATCAGCTCCTAATACCAGCATAATTGCTACTGCTCAGTATCTCTGGTAATGTGAATATCGATGATGATACTAACCACCAGCAGTTAGTGAGTGGTTGCTGTGTCACATCTAGTATGTGTCATGCTGCATGCTCACAGGCCATAATAAATGTCACACCCTCTGAGCTAGGTCCCCTTTGTATAGGTGAGCAATCTGAGGTCACTCAGCTGATAAGTAGACTCAAAGCCCCGTAATTGCTGGATTTCCAAATGCAAGGCTGCTGGGTTTAGTTACAGGACGTTACCGCAAAATGAGGTGTTGGTACGCAGACCTGGTTGCTGTTTTTCCACAAATCAAATGAGCCCTCTTCAGATTCCCAGCCTTACGGCTTTGGTAAGAGAACACCATCTTCAAGATTTGGGGGTTTCTCTTAAATTCTGTCTGTTAGAGACATAGTGTTTCCCCTCCACTGAATTTCCCCCTGATCTATGATTCAGGGACAGCTGTATTCATTCAACCTGTGTATGTTCATGTATAGGTCTTACCCAGCCCTATTCTCTGCCCCTTCTGTCTCACGTGAAATACAGAAGCCTTCGTTTTAGATATTAATGACCTAGTAAAAACCAGTCAACCAGATTTTAACCTGAATTGGCTATGAAGCCAAACTGATTTCTATCACAAGCTGCTTTCTGTCTTCCCTGCCTCCCTCCAACCCTCTATTTTCATGCCCACTCTCCTAGAGGAGGTAGGCAGAGAGATGCAGAGCATTGAGTGATTTTTTCAGTCCTTGTTTTTCTTCTCTAAGGATGACAGTGAACTAAAATGCTCGGGAAGGGGAATAGTTCCCTTCTGTTTGGTTGGAAATTTCATCCCAGAAACACAGGCAATGAAAGGGACAAGACAGGTGTGCTCAGATCCCTCCCGGGAAGGTCATTGCCAAGGAGACTATTTGAGCTCCCTTCATCAGTCTCCTTTCTCATAAGCTCCCCCATCCACTCCACCCCACACATCCCTATAAACACACTTCTGACCACAATGAAAAGAGCTTAATTCATTACTTATAATACAGAGGCTATGGCCTTTGTAAAACCCTTCCATCAGGGGTGATCAGGAATCGCGTTTTTTTGTCATGACTCTTCTCTCTTGTTTGCCTCACATCTGCTGCTGGCTGTCTTTGCAGACTGAGTTCTCTACAGCAGACATTTTTAAGAGCTTTCTGGCAAGACACTATAGCAGCATCCTCAGCTTTGGAGACCAAATCAGTCTCCCTTATTTGTTTTTCTTTCTCTGCTTCTGTTTCTAAATTCCCCCTATTTTTAGCTATTCATATTACCATTGCCTGGCCGTCCTCCAAGCAGAGTGTGAAAGGAGAAGCCATTTCCATTTCCAAGAAGAGTCATTTATGTCCCTTACCTGATGCTCGCGGTGGATCTGGTTAGAACGCAGCCTGCAGAGGCAGAGACAGAGTGGACCAAAGCTGAAGGAATGGAGCCTTCTCCCCTCCTCTGCTCTGGGCTCTCCTTGATGTCTCTCTCGCCACTGTCTGAGTAATCCCACTGTCGCCCCCAACGCTCACATTATTCATTTCTTCAGATCAGCATCATTCACCATGGCAACCAGCAGGCATCTGTACGCACGATGCTTTCAGGGACCAGTCTGGAAAGGCTTTTGCCCACTGAGAGGAGCTCTCATTCCTTTGGCCAAAAAAAGGCAAACAGTCTCCTGCAAACTGATCCTCAGAATGGTACTGATTCTTCCAAGGCTGCCAGATTTTCTCTGTAATTGGCTGGCGATCATTTTTTGCCCCATCTAGACCCTCTTTGGACAATGGTCAAATACAATTATCAGTTATCCCACAATTTAAACAGCAATTTTATCCCTTGCCCTCCCACCCCCACCCCACCTCCTACCATCTTCTTTCTTTATTCTTGTCTCCTGTGGCAGTCTCCAGATACATGACACTGGTCAAGACTCTTTTATTCTCTGGGCCTCAGTTCCATCATCTGTAAAGCTATAGCCTTGGGCTAGATGGGGATGGCAGATAGAAAGCAGGATTCTACCCCCTGCCCAGTCCTGAACCCACGTCAGGCTTTCTAAACCATCACAGCATATGTACTGGGTTGATTTGAGTCTACCCAGAACCTCAGGGTGTGACCTTATTTGGAAATAGGGTCTTTGTAAATTTAAATTAGTTGAGGATCTTGAAATGATACCATCCTAGATTTAGGGGGAACACTGAATCCAATGACTGGGGTCTTTATAAGAGAAAGGAGAGGGAGATTTACACAGAGGGGCACAAGGGGAAGGAGCCATGTGAAGACAGAGGCCGAGGTTGCAGTGATGTCACCAGAACCAGAGAGTGCCAGGCACTGCCGGGGCCTGGAAGATGCAAGGATGGAATCTTCAGCGAGCACATGGCCCTGCCAGCACCTTGATTTCAGGTTCCTGGCCTCCAGAACTGTAGGATGTTACAGTGTTGAGGCACCACGTTTGGGATCATTTGTCACCATGCCCTTAGGAAACTAATACAACACTTCTTCCAGTTAGGCTCAGAAACACAGGCATCCCAAGAAGCTGCTTCCCAATCCATCAGTTGGAGCTGAGACCAGAAATGGAAACCCTTTACTATTCCTGGATTGGATGATCCCCAAAGTTCTTCTCTTTGAAGAACCCTGACTCTACTTCCATTTCCCACAAAACTCTATCTGCCTCCGCAATTCTACCCCTTCCTGGTCTCCTCAACCTCAAAAGAATTTGTTGCCAGCACTCTATTGGGGCGAGCACAGAACACATCTGATATATGAAGAGAATCAAGTTCTGTCATCCTAAGCTACCAAGTTTGTGGAAATTTGTGATAGCAGCCCCGGCTTAGGCAGATTTAGACCTGAATTATTTTACACAAATTACGTGCTTTTAAAAGTCAGGGTTTCTTTCTCTTCTTGGTTCTCGGCCAAAGTATCCAAGTGAACCCATGAAAGTCTCCTTGTGATCCACATGAGTGATAATCAAAAAGTTCTGAAGAGTTTCCCGGTGAGTCACAGACCCTCCCCTGGCCAAGGGTCTCTGTGAGCCTTGGAGTCCCGGGATGTCCCTTGATTAGACACTTGCTCTGTGTCTTTCCCATGGCATTAGGTCTTCCCAGGGGCCTGTCTAAACTCTGCCGTAATGTGTGCTAATGGTGACTCCCTGCAGAACATAAAAGTGTCCTCTCCACAGAAAGGCCACCGTGGTAGTTTGCAGGTGCCTTTTGAAAAGGTTATTTTGAGGGAAATGAAAATACCAGACTTGGAAGGCCTGTGGAGTGACGAGATAGAACTCAAGCCTTTGCCACAGAAAATGGGAATTTATTTTTAATGCTCCTGGATGCCATTTTTAACGCTGAGCTTCTTATTTGAGAAGTTGAGACACTTAGAGAATGGGAGTGAGGCCTAGAAGCCTTCCTGTTTCACAGATCCCAAGGGAAGGGAGGGCATCCTCAAACCATACGACTGACTAGAGGCAGAGCCAGCAGTGAAAAGCATGCCCCCGACCCTGAGTCCTGGGTGCGTCCTGCCCCTTTGGCCATCACCATCTACCAGCAGCACCCGGAGGAGCCAACGCAGCCCTCGGTGCTTGAGATAAATCTTCTGGAGGCACTGGCCTCAGGAGATCACATCCCAGGAAGGCTTACTCTTTCTCCACCTTCAGAGAGGCCAGGACGGCCCTGATTGGTTTACACCATTAGTAAATTACTGCTAGAGGAAACCAGCCAGAGTGGGGGTCCCTGTGCCCTTCCTGAAGGTGGCAACAAAGGGGTGATGTGAGGGTATCCCCAGTCCCAAAGCTGGCTGGCACCCAGCACAAGGTCGTTGTTCAGGGTACAGACCTTAAAATCCCAAGGCTGGGTTTGAGTCCTGCCTCTGTGGCCTTGACGGATTCCCTCATTTTTCTATACCTTGGTTAACTCTTCTATTGATGCAAATATCAAGAATACCTGTCTTATAGTGTTGGAGCAGTGTAATGAACCCATCTCTGTGAGTGCCGGGCTTAGGAACAGTAGTTACTATTCAGAAGAAAACTCAGTGGGTCAGAGCCATTGCCTGAGTTGACTGTAGCTTCTTCATCCAGAGGCTGATATGGACAAGGTTTGCACCCTACATGATCCATCCTTCCTTCCTTCCTTCCTTCCTTCCTTCCTTCCTTCCTTCCTTCCTTCTAAAAAAGTTTTATTTTAAATATATGTATGTGTGTGTGTGTATGCGTATTGTACATAAATTAAAGAATACAGAAAGACTCAAAGACAACAGTCAAATCCATACAACTCAGAAATAACAAAATGCATTTTGTTGCATTTTACATGTGCTTTATCACTTTACCCAGGTGACAACTCTTTGAAGTAGGCCTCTTATCACCATTGTACACAGGGGGAAACTGAGGCTCAGAGGGGTTAATTAACTTGACCATCAACACAAAGTGAGGCTTGGCAGAGCCGAGCCGTCTCCCGGTCTGGATCCCTAGAGCCGGCGCTCCTGGCCAGCCTCCCTGATGCGCCACTCTTGTGCCTGCCTTATTCTTCAGTCAACAGTAATCAACAGGAATGCTTACCTTTGCTTAGCTTCTCTTCAGCAGCAGAGACAGGACTTCACAGTTTAGTGGATTCCAGAATGATGGGAGCAGACGAGGAATTAAAAGACCTCAGAGAGAACATCCAGCCACCTGAATGTAGCCATAGAAGCAGGGAAACCATTAAATACATCTGGAGAGATGCACTCAGCGTGTGTTTTTCCTCTTCTGAGGTTCCCTGCTCTGGAATCTGGAGTCCACGTACCCCTGACCAAGAGCTCTGTCACTTAGGGTGAGGGGCGATACTAAATGTAAAAGATGTTTAACAGCCAGGCCAATAATTGAAATTAGTATATGAGCCTAAATTTTAAACGTACTAAGTCAAGTAAATTATATAGAGTCTATCATAAAACTGCCTCCCAAGTGACATAGATTGTCATACAAATCAGCCCTTAAAGTATATCAGTAATTTCCCAATAATTTCAGTCTGTAGAAATTGTCGGTATGACCTTGTGTTTGGTGTGGTTGTCACTAGCTGCATGACGCCCCTGTCCGAGCCATGATTTGACCTCAAGGAAATCCATCATTCTCTTGCGACGCTTTTTCCATTAAGTCATATCCTTGAGACGTGGGACCCAGTGCATTGCTACATCCAGCTGAGACATCTCAGCTGGGCCCATCCCTTGGTGCCAGCGTCCAGCCTGGCCTGCCCAGCGGAGTCTGCATCAGCCCCACTGATGGCCCCACCAGCAGTGCTACTGGCTTTGCTGTGGCTGCCCCCGCTCCCGTGGCTGCCCCCGCTCCCGTGGCTGCCCCCGCTCCCGTGGCTGCCCCCGCTCTGGTGGCTGCATGGCACCGCCCCCCAGCTACACAACATTATTGACCCACCAGTCCAGAAGAATTTTTTGTTATTTTGCCAATTGGTACACGCAGTAGAATATCATCTTGTATTTCACTTCCCTTAGGTTCCTCCTCTGCTGAATGGGGGTGATTGTACCTGCCTTACATGGTGTAGGAGGCTGATCATGGCCCCCAAAGATGTCAGGTCCTAATCCTGCCACCTGGAAATATCACTGTATTTGAAAACAGGGCTTTGTGGATGTGATTAAATGAAGGACCATGAGATGGGAGATTATCCTAGAGTATCAGGATGGGTCTGAAATGCTATCACAAGTGTCCTTATAAGAGGGAGGCAGAGGGAGGTTACACACAAACGGAGGAGGAGCCCACACCTCAAGAGACAACGGAGGAGGCCACAACCCTTGGAATGCTGGAAGGCACCAAAAGCTGGAAGAGGCGAGGGATGGGTCCTCCCCCAGCCTCTGGAGGTGGTGTGGCCCTGCCGACACCTTGATCTTAGCTCCATCATTCTGATTTTGGATTATGGCTTTCGGAACTGTTAAGATAATTTATTTCTCTTTTTTACCAGATTTGTGGTAATTTGTTATAGCCGCCACAGAAAGCTAACATACCTGGGTATATTTTATATATGAAGGAGTTATTCATAAGCTGAGGAACATTACACACTTAGGTGTCATCACATTGGTATAGGTTATTTAAAAAGCGATGACTTTGGTTTCTTCCAAAAATCTTAGCATCTCTAAGTGTACATAGCGTTGGTATGGTATTGCCAGAGAGTTCCATTCCTGTTCTCCCTCTTGCCTTTATTCACGAGACAAGAAAGGGAGCAGCACTGATTCCTGAGGGAGGCCTCTACAGCAACCATCTTGGATTTTTCAAACTCTGAGCTAAGATGCCCAGGAAAGAAGCCAGACACTGGAGACCCAGCCTGCCTGCGGCTCACTACACATCAGGAAGAGACAGAAATGTCAGCCCTTCCTACCGATGGACTTGAACCTTTAACTCAGGACTCTATCAGTCCTTTAACACATCTTAGCCTGTGGGCTCTCAAGGAGGCTCTCAACAAGGAGGGTGTTGCTGTTATCTCCCCAGTCTTCCTTGCCCTGCGGGGATTTCAGAGAGTTGAGCTGAGCTCTCCACCTGAATTAGGAAGTCATGTTTGTGTCCCTGGACTGATGGGATTCAGATTGCTCAAGGAACATTAGAGAAATTGTAACTAAAACGGGAAAATGAGAAACGGTTTTAACTCCTCTTGGGATCTCTGAAAACAGAGATTGTGATTCCGGAAAGCAGAGATGCAGATTGCTTGCAAATTCAGTTTGCCTCAGTGATTGGAGTGGCTGGCCATGTTTACTGTCCGTGAGAGGTAGTCGCCTTATACAACACTTAAAAATGGTGAAAATGGTAGCTTTTAGGTTATGTATACATCTTACAGGGTTTTTTTTTTAAGCCCATATTAATAATATTACAGGGCCCCAGCATCTGCCAGATCAAACTCACCTTATTTTCTGTCTTCCTTAAAATACTGTCTTGCCTTCAAGAAAAAAAAAAAATGCACATCTGTGTCACATATTAAAAATATGGTTCTAATTTCTAAATCAGGATTGTTTACTTCTTGAGATCTCATAAAGTTAGCTATTTTGTGCAGTATGCATTTAAACCAGTGAGGCATCCTAAATAGGATACATAATTAGTTTCTAAGGCAGGCAGCCTGGTAGTTACCTGAGTCAGCAGGATTGGTTCCGTGTAAGAGGTATGTAGCAAGTTTCCAATGTCTCAGGTCATGTTGCCTTCCTGTTTTTCTTTGCTAAACCTCAGAAAATGGCCAGGCTCCCATATTCCCACATTTTCTCAATAGGGCCCAGCCTCCTATTGAGCCAGCAGGTCAGATGGGTGCCCTCCGGGGGTGTGTGTGTGCATGTACTTTGCAGCATGCGTGTGTGCGTGTGTGTGTGTATTTCCTCCTGCATGGGTGTGGTGTATTTTGGTGGGGGGGGAGTGAGGGGAGCTGACTCACTTATTCACTTAAGAGGACTTGAATTCTGCTCATTTCATGCTGATCCTTCCTGAGCTTGGGCCATCAACCGAGGCCTAAATTTGTGGTCTAGACCAGAATCCAAGACTGGTGTGGGAAGGTCAACAAGAGGCCTCTTGTGTGCACTGAGTGGGTCTGTAGGGGAATTCTCTACACCCCTGTGTGTGGTAGAAACAATTCCAGAATTATTCTTCTCCTCCACCTAGAACTGGAGAGGCTGCTGAATAGTTTCTATCTCCCTCAATATGTTTTTATTTGCACTTGCTATGAGTGCTAAGGGCACTTGGCGCTTGGGTGGGAGGGAGGGTCGAGAATGCTAAGGAGGAATGCCTAGGAAGACAGCACTGCAGCTAGGAGCTCAGAAGGAGTGCCCCTGTCCACCCCTGGCTCAGGCAGGGCTCCCTTCTAGCCACACTGTGTTTCACAGCCTCCACCAGGAAACTTGGAGCCATGAGGGCCTCTACCCAGCATGGTCTGTTGCTGGACAGCTCCTGTTTTTATAGTGTTGTAAATATTGAGCACAATCTGCATGTTTGGTGTGTCGGCTAGTCCCAGCTATGACCTCATGTGGGATATACAGTGTGTTGTGTAAAATCTCACCCCGTTGGGTGCACTCCCCTCTCCACGTTCCGAGAATCATGACTGCAACCAAAGCTGCTGGGGGACATTTGGCCAAGAAGTTGTATTTTCTTAGCCTTTACCTACCAGATTCTCAAACAAAGCAATATTAATGGTGGTTATCACGGTGAGTGCTTCCAATGTGCCAAGCACTATGCATCGCGCCTTATATATGTTGCCTCATTTAAACTTCCAACAACCCTATTGGAGTTCTTTGCTTAGAGAGTATAAGTCATTTGCTCAGAATCATCTAGCTAGTAAATTTGTGGACCTAGGATTTAAACTCAGGCACCACACCACCCCCCACACCACCCCCAAAAGTCTATCCTCTAGAATCAGACAAAACAGGAAGAAAAAGTCAGAGAATCAGACAGGAAAAAAAAAAAAAATAGTTGATTGCTTTTGTACCCATCAGGGATATCCATTTGAAAGCTCCCTGCTGCTCAGAAATTCCTTTCATGAGATATTTGTAAAAGGGATGAAGGTGAGCTTCACTGGTTTCAGAGGAGAGGTCCTGAGTGCCTGGTGTGGGTGGGGAGATGAGAAGGTGGTTCTAGAAGTCAGTAAGCTCTGTCACATGCCCCCAGCACAGCCAGGTCATCAGTCCCTTGTTCCTGTGCAGTCTTGAGCTGCAGCCCTTTTCAGGAGAAAATTCAAATCATGGTTTTGTTTTTTAATCTTTGAAAACAAATGTTGGAAAGTAAATCAGCCCAGTGGGTTTTTTAAATTTACATTTATATTGAGTTATAACCATATTGAGTTAACATGCAGTCTTAATCAGTTCAGGCTGCTACAACAATACCATAGACTGGTTGGTGTACACACTTATTTATTGCCTAGAGGCTGGGAAGTCTGAGACCATGGTATTGGCAGATCAGTTGTCTAGCACAGACCCACTTGCTGGTTTGCAAATAGACTTCTCTTCACTGTATTCCACATGATGGAGAAGGAAGGAAGGAAGGAAGGAAGGAAGGAAGGAAGGAAGGAAGGAAGGAAGGAAGGAAGGAAGGGAGGGAAAAGAGGAGGAGGGATGGAGGGGGAAGGGAAGAAAGAAAGAAAGAAAGAAAGAAAGAAAGAAAGAAAGAAAGAAAGAAAGAAAGAAAGAAAGAAAGAGAAAGAAAGAAAGAAAGAAAGAAAGAAAGAAAGAAAGAAAGAAAGAAAGAAAGAAAGAAAAGAAAGAAAAGGAAGAAAGAAAGAGGAAGAGAGAGAGGGTGGGAGGAAGGGAGGAAGAGAGAGAGAGAAAGGAAGAAAAGAAAAGAAAACAAGCTCTCTCATTTGTCTTCTTACAAGAGCATTAATCCCATTCATGAGGATTCCACCCTCATGACTTTACTTCCCAAAGGTCCCACCATCACAACAGGAGGTAGGATTTCATATGAATTTTGAGGGGATACAACCATTCAGTCCATAACATCCACAGACCATAAGTGTACATACAGTTTCATGAGTTTTCACAAATGTATACATCTGTGTAGTCAGCAACCCAAGCAGCATGTAGGGCATTTCCATCATCTAGATGATTCTCTCCTGCCCCTTTCTCATCAATCTCCCTCCTCAATAGAGGTCAGCCATGGTTTGTTTGGTGTTTGCTGGATACTCCTCATCCCTAGGCTGGAAACAAGAGAATACAGAATAGGACTTTGATAACAGGGCCAGAGCTAAGATGCACTCACTCAGGAGAATGAATGCTTCCCTCACCTCACCCTGTCCCAGCCCTGTTGTACAGAGTGGCCTGTTACAGAATCACTAAAATAGTTTTTACTTTCATACACAGAAAATTATATGGCCCAACCTGGTTCTGTGGTTGACTGGATCAAACTCAACTCTCAACCATTCATACGAATACTTCCAGTGTTTATTGATCATTGACTTTGGTGAACATGATGCTTTCCAATCAATTATATTTCCCTCCCTACATAAACCATTCCTGCCTCATAACATTTAGAAATCTTTAGTAGCTACATAAAAGATATCCCTCCCCCAGGTTCCAGTAGAATTTGTGACAGCACATCCATGCTGGGTGCAGAGTGCTGCTCCTTCTCACGTTCCAAGCCTCACCGTATGTCGGCATTACCTTACCGAACGAGCTATTGTATTAGTCATCCTGCTGGATGTGGGGGTGTTCTCATTCCTCACGAATTCTTATTATCAGTGGGTACTCTAATGGTGTTCTTCATGTATCTTTGTTATTAGAGAGTACTGTAATTGTGATGCTTGTTGTGTGAAGTTTGGAATTCATTTATGGTAGAACATACTTACTGTAGAGCCTGGGCTGAACATAATTAAATCTTCCTTCAGAGGCTCCAAAGGGAGTTGAGAATCTCGCAGCCCTCCAGAAGCATCACTACAGTTCCTATTTAATTCATGTAGAATTTCTAATTAGCTAACTAATGTTGAATTTCTGCTAATAAAATATCAGATATGGTCTTTACATAATTGCATGTTCCATGGGTATTAGATTTTTACAATTCCAGGTAGGAGACTACACTCAGAACTAAGCTTTGAAGTGATGTATTTTCTAAAAAACTGGGTATGGTTTCTAATAGAACTCAGCCCCTCCAAAGTCCATGATAATATATAGAGGTGAAGGACATGGGCTTTGGAATCAGATCTATCTGGATTCGGGTCACAGCTCAGTTACCTCAGGACCATGTGACCTTGAGCAAGCTCCTTATCCCCTTGAACCTCAGTCCCGTCATCTGTGAAACGGGGCTATGAACTGTATGTTTGTTGTGAAGGTTAATCAAGAATGCACATGGAGGGCTTCACAAAGCCTGGCATGAGGCGTACCACAGGTCGCGGCATTTCAAGAACAAAGTCAACAATAACTCTGCAGTCTCACCAACCAAGTGAGACCAATTGGAAGCCCTATATATATTTGGTCACACATTCCCAGACAGAGAGAGATCTTAAACAAATTGCACTAATTCAGTGAAGGTGTCTCTTGGAGTCCAGAGGGTGGAGGCAGCCAGTCAGTGGCCAGGACTCTGGGCCCCCCACCCAGCAGCCAAACAGAGCGACTCTGTGTTGGTCTGTTTCACACACTGGCCCCCGTGACACTTTTCATTTGGACTGCCACTTGAAAAGTTATGAAACCACTGATTTAATCCAACACTCTAATTTTGTAGATGAAGAAACTGAGGTTCCAAAAAGGGTAGGTGATCCCCATGCATTCAACACAGGTGTCCTGACCCCCGGATTGTCTGTTCCCGAGAGCCCACCCCATTATAAATGGAGACAACAAAGAGTAGAAAACAACGGGAAGATGCTACTGAGTTTCCACACAGTTCTTCCAGCCAGTTTCTGGGACCAGAAATATCCCTAGAAAAACAAAACCATCTGTTGTACCCCCACCCCATGGCTGTTTGTCAGAGTCCTTCCTGGTTTGTGAGTGGCAGGAGCGTCTGTAAAAAAAGGTTCTCGCCTGAAAGCCCTTTCTCCACTTCTGCTGGGGAACCACTGCTCACCTAGTGGCCTTCATGCCACCCTGTGGCCTCTCCGTGACCATCTTCTTGCAGACGTATTCACAGGGGTCCTCAGTGAGAGATCACAGATGATGTCAGGTCTTCATCCCTTTCAGCAGCAAAACATCTCTCTCCAGGACTCATGCCAGCATCTTTTATTTCCTAGCCTCTTACTCTGCCACATCCTCTGTTTTCCAGCCTCTCAACATTGCCTACAGCCACATCTACAGCTCCTACAGGAACTTCGTCGGGCCCCCCCATTTCAAGACCATCTGTAGACTCCTGGGTTACCAGGGCATCGCCGTGGTCATGGAGGAACTGCTGAAGATCGTCAAGAGTTTGGTAAGGAGGGGCCTCCATGAGTCCTGGTACACGCCTTCAGCTCTGTCTGTAGGAATCACCCCGGGGAATCCTGTGCCCTTATCCCTGGGTTCCTCTTACGTAGCACTCTGTAACATTTCTGTGTACCTTCTGACGCCATGGCTTTCCCTCTCACTTTCTGACCCAGAGCTTACTCACTGTACTTGATAAATGAACTCAGCAATCCTGATGTTGACCTTTAGGGCCTACTAATTACTGCTCACACTCTCCGCCTATGCAGTGTTTTTGAACTTGAGCGTGAAAACTCCATGGCACATGTGCTGCCATTTTCCCCTCCTGTGCTCACGGCACACATCTCTAATCAATCACCACGCTTCTTCCCCTTGGGATTTCTTGCTAAACACTTGCAACACTGCACTAGCCTCAAGGGAATTCTGTATCCGATTTCAAGTGTGATCATCCAAAGCTCCATTTACTTCCCCATGACACGCCGAAGTAAAGCTGAAACACTTAAACAAGATTTTCCTGAAATTTTGAGATGACAAGAGAGAAGTAGCTAAAGTAATGAGTAGCCACGCCAGAAATAGGAAGCAGGATTCGCCTGCTCACCGCTCCTCTGCTAACAGCTGTGTAGAGCCACGAGTTGTTACAGATTGTGACGCTAAATCCAGAGTTAAACAGGAAAATATAATGGGTTAAAGATGTCTGCCTTGGACATAGGAGGGATAAATGTGCAATGTATTTTCTGTGTTTAAATTAGCTAATGTGTCTGTCTCTACAGCTCCCTGGCCCATAACATTTTAGCTCTTAATCTGGATCTCATATAAGAACCTCAATCCCAGGAAAGGCCCATACTTTGAAATTGCCCTCCTGGAAGTGTATATTCCCAAGGGACTAATGACACAGCTCCCTTTTCTGTCTCATAAAGGCCTATTTTTTGTTATTAAAGAGAATAGGGCTGTGCCCCCACATTTAGGAGAGAACCTACTCCCTCCTCTCAGGGAGCAGTGCCTTACTGGCCTAGGCAGCTCCAACTGCTATAACAAAATAACACAGACCGGGTGGCTTAAACAACAAATGTTGATTTTTCACAGTTCTGGAGGCTGGAAGTCCAAGGTCAGGGTGCCAGCATGGGCGGGTTCTAGCGAGGACCCTCCTCCTAGTGTTCAGATGCCTGCCTTCTCATTGTGTCCCTACATGACAGAGAGCAAGCTCACCTGTCTCTTGTCTCTTCTTATAAGGGCACTAATACCATCATGAAGCTCCACTCCCAAGACTTCATTACCTCCCAAAGGCCCCAATGCCACACGCCATCACACTGGGGGATGGAGTTTCAATATATGAACTTTGGGGAGACACATTCAGTCCATAGCACTTACCCACAGGCCACAACAGAACCCTGTACACCCCCGGAGCCCAGCATTTAGTCCAGAGTTACACATAGACAGCAGTGATGGATTATTCACTCATTTTGCCCTCTTTTGTCAGCTCCAAGGAACCATTCTCCAGTACGTGAAGACACTGATCGAGGTGATGCCTAAGATATGCCGCTTGCCCCGACACGAGTATGGCTCCCCAGGTTGGTGATGGGGAGCCCGGGGCAGGAGGTAGTGATATGAGAGTAATCCAGGCCCACCCTGTGGTGGTCAGGGGCCCTGGCCATCTACCTGGAAAGGTTTGCTTGTCTAACAGGCCCACAAGCTGGCCCAGCACTGGGTTAGCATCCTACCTCCTCCATTAGCTAGATAGCCTTGAAGCATCTATAATCCCTCTGGGCAGTAGCATCATCTTCCCCAGTGAAGGTAAAGGATGCCTATTGGGCCTGCCTCCACAGGACTGCTGGGGAGCTAGGGAGGACAGCAGCTGTAGAGCATTTACAGCCTACTTGTAAAGGTCTTTTCTAACTCAGCACCTCCAGGATCCCTTCCTCCATTTGCCCATTGGAGGACGCAGGTGCTGCAGGTGGTGATACAAGTGACATTTCTAAGGTGAGTCAGGAAACAGGAGTTTTGCCAGTCTGCCTCTGAGCAGAGAAATCATTCTTTCCTTCCCTAATAGTGAATGGCACAGGGACTGAATCTGGGGAATGGGAATCGGGAAAGGTGGAGACTGTGAGTTTGGCACCTGGTGTTTTTTCCTAAAAACCAAGCTGTCAGGTGCTGAGTGTGTGTGATTCAGAGTAGAAAAGGGCTTGGGGACACCTACATGGCTCAGTCGGTTAAGTGTCTGATTCTTGATTTCAGCTCAGGTCATGATCTCATGGTTCTTGAGTTTGAGCCCCACGTTGGGCTCTGCTCTGACAGTGTAGAGTCAGCTTGAGATTTCCTCTCTCTCTCTCTCTCAAAAAATAAATAAACCTAAAAAAAGAAAGAAAGAAAGAAAGAAAAGAAAAGAAAAGAAAAGAAAAGAAAAGAAAAGAAAAGAAAAGAAAAGAAAAGAAAAGAAAAGAAAAGAAAAAGCTTGCCCTCGGAAGCTCTGGTTTTCAATCATAGGTGCCCCACTTACTAGCTGTGTGACTATGGGCCTGCCACTTACCCTCTCTGACCATAATCTAAAAATAAAAGTAATAGTGCCCTTCATGGTATTGTTGTATTAAATGAGATGTTGTAGATAAAGTGCTTAGCACAATACCTTGCCCTTATAAATAAGTGTTAATTCCTGTTATTAAGAATTCAGACAACTTTTTGGAGGGACTGGGAGAGATTCAGGGATGCTGTATTTGCGTATGTTTGTTTTGTTCCAAAAAAGATTTGAGCCAGCCTCCTGAGTTTTCTTTAGTACTGAGCCCTGAAAGAAGTCTCACCCCTGGCCCACATGTAGAGAGGTAGGGGTTTGGTTTTTCGCCGTCCCACTCAGGTCTGGGCTGTTGCTCTGTTGGCCCTTCCCATCATCCTGCCTGAGCAGGGTCAGTTTCCCACTAACTGTCTGCCTTCATTCCCCAGGGATCCTGGAGTTCTTCCACCACCAGCTAAAGGACATCATTGAGTATGCAGAGCTCAAAACAGATGTGTTCCAGAGCCTGAGGGAGGTGGGCAATGCCATCCTGTTCTGCCTGCTCATAGAGCAAGCTCTGGTGAGTCCTGAGCCCAAAGAAATTGGAGCGTCTCCAGGCTGGAAGGGACCCCCAGCCCAGCCAGAGACTCGAGGCCCCCCAGGGTATCCTGCTCAGCAGGCCCTGCAGCATAGACTCGTGTTGTCTATGCTGGGGTGGGGTATGTGTCACAAATCTGTTCCGCTCTCAGGCAGCTCTGACCATTTGAACCCTAGGAGGAACGCAGGCCCTGGAGTTAGACAGACCTGGGTTCCTGTCCCAGCGCCACCTTCACTAGCCGCAGGATCCCAGCAATTCATCCGAGGCTTAGTTTTCCATCTACTCATTAAACAAATAACAACTGCTTGGCCGCCACAGGCCGGGCACTGCACTGGGGGGTGGAGCCATCGTCAGCCCCTGCCCTGTGTCCTGGACAGTGGCGGGGAGACTCACACTGAGCCATGTATTTACACAGAAATGCTGTGCATACATTGCAGCAATGCTCGGAGGGAGGAGTGCAGGGTTTTGTGGGAACACAAAACAGAACCTGGTGTGGTCTTGGGGAGAGAGGGAGGACTTCCCTTAGGGGGTGACCAGGAGAATGGTCAGGAATTGGCCTGCTGAAGAACCAGGAATCGTGGTCCAGGCTGAGGGGAGAGCACATAGTGCTCTCTTCCTTTGGTGTGATGGGAGACGGCCACGCTAACCCGCAGGGTAGTTTAGAGGCTGAGAGGAGACAAAACGTGCAAAGTGCACACAGTAAGAACTAAATAACTGGTGGTAGTTAGCAGGATGAGCATAGGCTCGCCTCCCCATACTCCCACTTCCCAGGACCACACAGACCCAGGGCACCTTTTAGCTGCCTGACCATTCGGCAGTCCCCACCGGCCCTTGTGGCTTGGTCACAGAGGCTGCCTGCCTCCTTCCCATTCTCGCCAACACTCGGTGCTACCTGCTCCTCTGTGTGTGGGGTCCACAGCCCTCCAGCCACGGGGCCACGGATGCAGTGGAGTAGTGGAAGGAAAGGGAGAGGGGTGTCGCTCTGAGGATGCATCATCTCAGCCTGGGAAGATCTCTCAGCCTCTGTGCACTCATACAGCACAGGGGTATGGAGAGCCCGTTCATTGCTGACTGCAGTTCTAGGTTGTGGGTGAATAGCCTTCATTAAGAGAGGCAGATTATGACCATCCAAAGATTGTGAAGGCAGAGGGTGGTACATGCTGTGAGGGCATAAAAGGGAAACCGGGATAGAGCGTGATGGTGGTCGGGAGGGATACGCTGATTTCAGAGAGGGTAGAGCTTGATATTTGTAAGAAAGAAAAAAACCTGGAATGAGCTGGAATGGAGGGGCACAGGGGACAAGATAGGAGCAGAGGAAGGAGGAACAGGTGGCAGTCCTGGGTAGGAATTCGTTGAAGTGTTGTGAAATGGAGAGTGAGGCAGAGGGTCTGATTTACTCTTGGGAAAGGCCCTTTGGGCCTTGGGAGAAGAACCAGCCATAAACATGCTGCAGCTGTTTGCAGCTACCCAGCTCAGGGTTCGTCCTGGAGGCAGAAGCACATGGAGAGGGGAGGGAAAGGAAGGCACTAGGGAGGAGACATAACAGGGGTAGAGTGAGATGAAAAGCTCGGAATAAGAACCCTAGTGATCCCTGCCTCTAACAGTCCCGTGTGACCCAGAGCGAGCCAGTTCACTCCACGTCTGAGGTCCCCACCTCTACAACGAGGACGTGTCCTATCTGTTCTCTCAGACCCTTCCCCGCGGAGAGGCTCAGAAACGCACACGGTTTTGCTCTCCCTCCATAAGGAGTAATTGCCTCTCTGTTCCCCTTTAAATAGACTCTTGAGACAGCTAAGTGTTCCTCTTTATGGTAACAGGTTTTGAACACGGTTCAGTGGCCTGTGTTGCCATGGCAACTTAGCCTTCAGAAGTCACAGGGATGAGTAGGAAACACAGTTCTGTTCAAGGCTTCAGGATGATGAGGAGAGGCTCCAGGGGCACCAGGAGGGGTAGAGGTGGGGGAGGGCTGGCCCCTGAAGCCTCAGGCCTACGTGTCTCCTGATAGCACCTTCTTTCATGAGGAGTTGTGACCCGAGAGCACCAATTAAGTTTCCCCTAAGAAGCAGACTATTGATGGGACTATAAGGACAGGGAAAATTTTTCTCAGGCAGCCGTGCCAAGGTGGTCACTTGCATATATCACTGAAGACAAGAGGATACTCAGGATAAAAGACCTTCAGAGCTGAGAGAGACCTTAACAGTATATGTCCCTACTCCTCTATTCATGAGGGAGGAAGTGGGGAACCAGAGAGGGGAGCTGGTCTCCTGAGGTCTCATGGCACATCAGCAGCAGAGGTGAAAGAAGGAAAGCACAGGTTTCCAGCACCGACTCCAGTCCTGGCGGAGGCCAACAGAGCAAGAATCAGGGCCCCCACAAACCTCTGTGCTACGCTTTCTACTTAGACAACTGGGGGAATCCCCAGGCCAACATAGTACTTTCTGAGATTAGAATGAGGCATGAGCTTTCTGGAGCCTTTGTGTTTACAGAACTGAAATTAAATAAATATTTAAATGACATATCAATTGTTCTAATTAAAGAACAATTAGCAAAAAAAGAAAGGGAGGGAAGGTGGAAGGGAGGGCCCTTAATGGCCATCCACAGAGGACCTTCTCTTCTTGTGGAGGACTCTGAAGAGTTACAAAGAATAAGGTGTATGTACCCACATAGAAAATGTTGAAAGACACAATGCTGAGTGAGAAAAAGCAAGTCCCAGCACAAGGCACATATTATGATGCCATATATATAAAATAAACAAAAAAGAGGGTGGTGCCTGGGTGGCTCAGTCAGTTAAGCTTCTGCCTCTTGACCTCAGCTCAGGTCTTGATTTCAGGGTTGTAAGTTCAAGCCCTGCATTGGCTTAAAAAAAATTAAAATAAACAAAAAAATAAAACCCACAAAATATAGTGCATTGAAAAAAAAAATCTAGGGAAAAAAAGCATATCAGATAGTTCAGCTATTTTCTCCATGTATCAGGGAGTAAACTAGGATTAGAGGTCAACAGGGACTTTAATTTTATCTGGAAGGTCTAATGTTTTGCAAGGATAGTATTTTCAAGTATTACTATTGAACTAAAAATTAATTTAAAGAATACAAATAGTACCTAATAGTTGTAGGTTAATAATAACAGAAAAACTGGAAGAATATTGAAAAATACAAAGTAGGAAGTCTTTTGCTTGTTTATCTTGTGTTGTCTTTTTCTGATAGATTTGTAGTTTCTGGTTGTGGGTTCCATGTTGAAATATATGCTGCAAATACCTTCTTTCATTCTGTGGCTTGTGTTTTTGTTTCTAACAGGTTATTAATATATCATTAATGTGTAGGAAGAGGGGATATAAGTTGAAAGGATTAATTACTTGTCTAAAGGTATACCTTTTCTCTTTAAGTTAGGTGCTTATAAATATTTCTCCAAATTCAGGGTGCAATATTAGTATAGAAACCCCTACACCTGTGGAGCAGGTTACTTGCTTGGTGTTTTTAATTAAGGTCTAACATACATGGAGTAACATACAGAATATGCAGAATTCTCACCATATAGACAAAGTGAATCATCCATGTTACTGTGGGTGGGCATTTGGGTTGTTTACAGCATGATGCTGTAACAAATGAAGACACCATGAACGTTCTTGCACATTTCTGTTGGTGGATCTGTGCTCTCATTTTTATTAGGTAAATTTACTAGTAGTAGAGTAGCTAGGTCAACGTGTAGATCAATGTTTAGTTTCAGGAGCTACTGCCAAACTGTTTTACAAAGTGGTTGTGAGAGTTTATTCACTCATTCAGCAGTGTAGGAGAGTTTTAATTTCTTGACATCCTCAGGAACATTTGGAGTTGTCTTGTCTTTTCAATGAAAGCCGTTCCATCATGGTATCTCATGATGGTTTTGATCTCCCTGCTGACCACTGATGCTGGGCCTCTTTCCATAAGGTAGAGCCATTTGGACAGCCTTTTTTGCAAAAGGCGGTTCAATATTTTTGCCTGTTTTTAAATTAAGCCCTCTTTTCCATATTTATTTGTACTTATTATTGATATATTGTGGATCCATAAATGGCAAATACATTTCTTTGGCTTGTCTTTTGGTAAACAGAAGTTCTTAAGGCTTGGTGTATTTACCATTTCTTCCCCCATGTGGTTGGTGCTTTTGTGACTTGTCTTAAAAAATCTTTCCTACTCTACAATCATGAAGATGTATTATCTTCTAAAAGTTTAGAGTTTTAGCCTTTTGAGGCTTAACAGACCATTAAGTCTGTTGTTCACTTGGAGTTGATGTGTGTGTTTAGTGGGAGGTAGAAATCCATTTTCATTTCTTCCCGATTATCCCAGCAGCATTGACTGAAAAGACCTTCTTCTCCCTGTTCTGCAATGGCAATGCCACATGCGTCATTGATCAAGTGCCCACAAAGGGTCTAGTGGTGGCAGGCTCTGAAATATTTGTTGAGTCTACCCTGAAATGAATCGGTATTCGTTAGGCATCTATTTATAAGTCCTGTTATTTTTTTTTCATTTTTTTAATGTTTATTTATTTTTGAGAGACAGAGAAAGACAGAATGCGAGCAGGGGAGGGGCAGAGAAAGAGGGAGACACAGACTCCAAAGCAGACTACAGGCTCTGAGCTGTCAGCACAGAGCCTGATGCAGGGCTTGAACTGACAAACCGTGAGATCATGACCTGAGCTGAAGTCAGACGCTCACCTGACTGAGCCACCCAGGCACCCCAGTCCTGTTATGTTTTTAAAGGAAATTCTGTTAGTATCTCCTACCTAGTATCTAGTAACTAGTGTCACCTACCCTGGGAAATCAGAAGATTGTCATTAAGGAAATATTCCATAGTCACCAAGTTTTTTCTCAAATTTTGTATGGTGTTTGAGCCATCAGCCCATTGTTCACTATGCTGACACACACCAGAAGAGGGCCCTGTTTGTTCATGTGAAAGAGGGAAAGCCCGGTCCCTGGGAAGAAGACAGCCTGTCTGTCTGCCTCTCTGCCTTTTATGGCAGGACCTCCCATCGTCTGGGACTTAAGAGTATTCCCTGCCTTGAGCTCTGTTTATTTCTTCTTTCCTCCTTATAGTCAGAGTGGACCACAGTCAGAGTCTGGGCAGTCATTGCTCCTCTTACAGGAGGCCTTGGGCCCAAACTCATAGAACTGGGTGCCATGCAGGGTGGGTTTCACAATCTCAGCACCACTGGGATTACCCTTTGTTGTAGGGGCCCGTCCTATGCATTGTAGGGTGTTGAGCGGCACCTCTGGGCTCTAGCCTGTCTCTAGATGCTAGTAACACCCTTCCCAGTTGTGACAACCAAAAAGGTCTCCAGATACTGCCTCATATTCCTTGAGAGGACAAAACCTCCCCCTATTGAGAAACACTGATTTAGTGCAATCCCACATTTTGCAGATAGGAAGCCAAGGCCCCAAGAGGGAGATGACTTTCCCAGGGTTAAACTAGTGCAGGAGTTGGGGTGAGAACCCAGGATCCTTACAGTTAGCACGCTCAGGGACAGAGGACTGCTCTACAAAGCCTCACAGATGATGCTGTTGGCTTTGGTTTGGGTTTTAGTTCCAGCTCCACGTCTGATCCCTCTGTCTCCTGCTTCCACTTTATCGTCCTTTCTCTTTAATTTTGTTTTTCTTATTGCATAACTTAAATAAATTCATTGCCAGAAAACCCAGAGAAGCAGAAAGAAGAAAACAAAAACCACATTGCTGCACGAAGAGAACCACTGTTCATGCTCTGAAGGATATCCTTGCAGATGTTTGTATGTTCCAGCATATCAATATTAAATTTTTTCATTGTTTTTTTTTTTACTTTGTTTAGTTATAAAAGTCATGCTCACCAAGCTGAGAAGAGTGGTGACCCGCATGGAGTGTGGTGGGGCAGGCGATCTTCCACTTTTTACGTTCTAAATTATTGTACAAATTTAGTGCACTAAATACTTTTTGTTTTTTTCCCCCCCGGAGAGGAGGTCCTCACACACTTAGCAGATGTACACAATCCTGATACACGAGAAGTAAAAAAGCAAATGCCTGCCCTTCACTGTCCATCTTAGACCTTGGCTCCATATCCCCACCTGTTCTTGATCCAGAGTTCTTTTTGCCATCACCCTGACTAACAACCCCTCCGGCTACTCAGGAGTCATGATCTGTCCCTACATCCAGGCACCACTGAGCAGCACTCCTTGGCCCTTCTGCAAGCAGCATGTCCTCCAACCCAGACCCAGAACTCAGTGGTGTTCCAGATTGAAAATGAGTCAAGCTTTGTGGAAAGAGGGCACCTCGACTCCCAATAGTACCTCTACATGCTTTCTGGTTTTTAAGTATTTTTACATCCTTTCAGACACATCCCAGTCTGGAAACCAAACCTGCTACCCTCATCAATATATGAGGTACAGAGCAAACATGTTCTGACTGCTGAGAGTCAGGGAGTCTGCAGACCTGACTGAGAGCCCCCCATTGGCCAGGCGGTCAGTGTGTGGGACTCCAAGATCATTGGACACAATCCCTTCCCTAATGACACTGTTCACAGTCAATACCCTCAGTCTGCAGCGGAGGAGTGTTAGCCCTTCAGAGGGTAGGCAGAATGATCGCATAGCTTTTAACTATTTACTTACTCAAAAAATGAGAAAGGAACTAAGCCCTCCTGTTTATTAACACAGTGTTCCAGAGTTGATCACATAAATACATGTCAGTGGAGATGTTTGCTCAAAATTATACAAATGGAAGCTTATGGTCCAAAAGGTTTGGAGACCACCAGCCAAGATCCACAACAACAGAGTGAAAAGGGGTATAAAATAATGGAATCAGAGAGGAGGGGATGCCAGGACAGATTTCCAGGTTGAGGGTCATTTTTGTATCCTCAGCACATCAATACAGGCCTATCAACTATGTCCTATATGATGAGGGGAGGGACATATCAGCTCAGTTCTAGGTGAGGATTAGAAACATACCTGTTTATTCTCTAAAATCTTCCAAGATGATGCCATTCCATTTAAGCGAGAGGCTGCCAGTCACCTTAATCCAAAGCCACCTCAGTCCTGGAAACATGTGGCACTTGTATCATCAGCCTGGGCCAGTAATTGCCCAGAAACCAGAGCCTTGGCTTTTCAGTTCTGCACTGATGACTCTCCCAAGAGGAGCCCCCAGTGGATGGAAGGCCTAGATGCTGAGGGTTTGGGAGTCAAAATGCAGTTTGCTTTCCTGGGTGTTATTGGAGGGCAGACACCTGCAGACATCCAGGAGGTGGTGTAGTGGTCCCAGCCGCAGCTGCTCATTGCTGTCGCTCAGAAAACTCCTAAACATCCATGCTGGTACTTCACCCGGCCCCAAGGTGGCCCTGGCTAAAATACCAGGCCAAAAGCTCCACACCTGATTCCAGTGTGCCGCCAGGGTGGAGAGCCCCTGATCTAGAAGGAGTCTTCTTAACTAGTGCTTCCAGAGGCTAGTCACTGATGTGTTGTCACATTTCTTGCTCTATCTACAGACCACTGGTTGTATTGTTTACAAAATATTTTTATTTAAATTAACTTACTTTTTAACTTAAATTTATTTTTAAAGTGGGGCACCTGGGTGGTGCAGCCAGTTAAGCATCTGACTTCAGCTCAGGTCAGGATCTCATGGTTTGTGGGTTCAAGTCCCGCATCAGGCTCTATGCTGAAAGCTCAGAGCCTGGAGCCTGCTTCAGATTCTGTGTCTCCCTCTCTCTCTGCTCCTCCCCCACTCATGCTCTGTCTCTCTCTCCTTCAAAAATAAATAAACATTAAAAAAAGTTTTAATTATTTTAAAAGGAAACTGTATATCACTTCCATTAAACAAAATCATTATCTTTTGCCATCATTGGAAAGCAACCAGAGTGACACCTGGGTGGCTCAATTGGTTAAGCGTCAGACATCTGATTTCAGCTCAGAGAGTGATCTTGCAGTTTGCGAGTTCAAGCCCCACATCAGGCTCCGTGCTAACAGCTTGGGATTCTCTCCCTCTCTCTCTGCTCCTCACCCGCTCATGCACATGCTCGCTCTCTCAATCTCTCTCTCTCTCTCTTGCAAAATAAATAAATAAACTTAAAGAAAAAAAAAAAAGCAACCAGAATAATAAATTCAATCAAAATACAACAAAGTAATGTAATCCCAGCTGCCGTCTGCCCAGACGTCTTGAGCCCGGGGCCAGCCGTGTTAAAAATGGAGTTTAGCAAATGTTAGAGAGGTTTGAGATATGCTGGATCTAAATGAGAGACTTTCTTACAAAGTTGTCAAAAAGACTGCTAGGGAACTGAGAGGAAAGTAAGTTTCCCTCCGTGACCCACTATTGTTAAATATCAGTTCCCTGCCTCTACAATTCCCACCTTTTAGGAAATGCCTGCCTTGGGAGACGTTGATGTGCACTTGAGGGGAAGGGAAAACTACTTTTTAAGCTAGTTTCTTGGCTATAGATCTTTCCCAGCTGACCAGACATGGTTCTGGTCCGGAATAATAATCATTTTTCCCCCTGACAATTCAGGGGGCAGGGGAAAGAGTTGAGGTGAGACACGGTGATACATAGCATTGTTCAAGTGAGGCTCAGTTTGGTGGGGAAGGACCACACACACGTGCAGACCCAGACACGCAGAATCAGATAAGATTACGGATTTATTTAGGCAGGTTTACAAAGAACTCCTGGAAGTGAGGGCCCCACAGCACAAGAGCAGTTGGAATATGTCACAGTTGAACTTTCCACTGTTCACTGGAATCCCAGACGAGAGGCTGGAAGGCTGCCGCTCGTACTTTCTGCACAAAGCTGGGTGTGGGAAGCCTAACCTGCTCCACAGGCCCTGTATCTTTGGGGCTTAACATCAGTATGCAGGAAACACTTCACTAACGGGCTACGTGTGTCCATATAAGGAAATGTTTAGAATGCTGCACTCTCTGGTTAGGCCCTGTAACCACCCTCCCTCCGGCACCCTCCCACCAGAACATCAGGGTGGGGGTTCCCGGGGGTCCTCAGCCTCCAGTTCCCAGCTCATTCTCCACGCTCACTTGACAAAGACAAAAACATAAAATACTAGTGTTAGTGCTACTGCCTTTTGGTCGCCTCAGAACTTCGAATGTTAAGAAAATATTGTTTTGAGGTTGGTTTGATGGTTCCCTTCAGGAGATCAGCTAAAACTGGTACGTAGTTTTTCATCCAGAGATGGAGCCTAAAGGTAGCATCTAATGCTGTTGTATGTGGATCTGATGTGTGTGTATCACATGACCCTAGTTTTTTAAATATGTATCCTGAATCTGTATGGTATCCTTTATTTTTGTGTGGGTGCTTTAAAAATTTTTTTTTCAATGTGTATTTGAGAGACAGTTGAGTAGAGAAGGGGCAGAGAGGGAGGGAGACACAGAATCCGAAGCAGGCTACAGGCTCTGAGCTTTCAGCACAGAACCTGACACGGGACTCGAACCCATGAACTATGAGGGCATGACCTGAGCCAAAGTCAGACACTTAACTGACTGAACCACCCAGGTGCCCCAAGAATGTTTTTTTTTTTTTTTTAATTTTTTTTTTTTCAACGTTTTTATTTTACTTTTGGGACAGAGAGAGACAGAGCATGAACGGGGGAAGGGCAGAGAGAGAGGGAGACACAGAATCGGAAACAGGCTCCAGGCTCCGAGCCATCAGCCCAGAGCCTGACGCAGGGCTCGAACTCCCGGACCGCGAGATCATGACCTGGCTGAAGTCGGACGCTTAACCGACTGCGCCACCCAGGCGCCCCCCCAAGAATGTTTTTTAATGTAGATGCTTACAATACTGAGGCTACACAGGAGGATAATCTTGGTTTTAGGAGTTGCATGCTGAGGTATTTAAGGCTGAGTAATGCAATGACTTCAACTTGTTTTCAGTGATTCAGTAAAACATAGAGTCACAACAGAAATAGTAAAAGAAAAGGTCATTGTGATTCTACGTCAGGAGTATAAGGATGTGCATTGTTCTTTCAAATATTTTATATGTTCAGTATTTTTCATAACACAAATTTGAAGAGGGGAAAAGGAAACTTCATTATGGAATCCAGAAAGTTAAGAAGAAATAGGGTCACTAAGCAGACAAGGTCACAGTGTATAAGGAGGAAGACAAGTTATGAGGGTTTTGTTTTTTCCAGCTACTTCTTTGTTAGTTGGTGAGATTTATTTTTGGTAACATATGCTTAGGAGCCACTTCTGACCTCATTTTTTAATTTATAGAGGCATCTTCTAGTGCTGAACACAGCCACGACTCTCAAGCTGTCCATCTATTTGATTTCTAAGCAGGAAATATCAGTGTAGAATCATGGGAAGGCAGATGAAGCCAGGAAAGCTGTCCAGTCCAAACTAGAAAAAGACCCCACGGGACTTGTCAGTGGCCCTGAGAGAACTCCCAGAATGCTTCTTTCGACTGCCCTCTTCCTGTGGGCCATGGTGGGGAGATTTTCCCCGTGCTTCAGGGTCTTCAGGAAAGAAAACAAGAATGCCTTTTCCCTGTGTGCAATTTAAGAGAAATGTCTCAAACCCAGCTTCTTTGAGGGTCACTGCCTATCCATTCTTGTTAAAGGTGAAATTTACTGGTAGGTAAAGCATTGGGGGATAAAATGACAGCTGATTTTCTATGTAACAGCAGAGGACCTTCATACAGTTATAAATCAGATCATGCTACTCCCCTGCTTAAAACTGACAGGTGGCTTCTCATTGTACTTCAAGTTCTAGCTCCCAGCTGTGACCCACGAGGCCCCAGAAAATTCAGCCATGCCTACTCCTCTAGCGTCATTCATCTTTTATTACACTCTTTGCCTGGGTGCACAGTCCAGCCACACAGCAGACTTTGAAGGTCAGAGTACAGCTGAACCCTACCATCCTTGGCTTCTACCCAAATGCTTGTTGACATTTAGCCCCTTTGTGTTATAGTCAAGGGGCACCAAGAGGACTTCCCCCGACCCAAACAAAAGCATCTCTTCCCCCTTCTATCAGTGTCTGAAGTTCTCCTATTAGAGACTTTTCTTGATTTGAAATGTTACCTAATGTTTAAAAGCCCCAGGGGCACCTGGGTGGCTCAGTTGGTTAAGCATCCAACTTCGGCTCAGGTCATAATCTCACAGTTTGTGAGTTTGAGCCCCTCTGTGCTGACAGTTCAGAGCCTGGAGCCTGCTCTGGATTCTGTGTCTCCCTCTCTCTCTGCCCCTCTCCTGCCTGTGCTCTGTCTCTCTTTGTCTCTCAAAAATAAATAAATGTTAAAAAAAAAAAGTTAAGCCCCAGTAAAATACAAAGCCTGCTGAGATGGGTTTAGAGATAGATAGAACCAGTACTTTAGTAGGTAATCATTTATCAAATAATTTTGAGAAGTAAGATGGTCACCCGGAAAAGGGTGCGGGGAAACCAAAAGATTCCTCCAGGCCAAAACAAAGACAAAGACAAACATTAAAAGAGAAACTCTGTTCTGTACATAGGAAGATGTGGATAGTGTATGCTAAGTGATTAAAAATAGATTACAAAAGAGTAGATATTTTATGTCCCATCATTTAAAAACATATACTTAAATGTTATATGTATAGAAGAACCAGGCAGGATAAACCCCCACAAGAGTATCTGTGATGACCCCTGGGTGGTAGGATTATAAATTTCTTCCCTTTAAAAAAAAATGCATCTGCATTTTCTCTTTTTTTTTTTTTTTCAAAAATGAGCATAAATACTTAACCAACAAAAAGAAAGGGGCTAGAGTAGCAGCTTTATTTTTTTTCTTTTTTTTTTTAATATATGAAATTTATTGTCAAATTGGTTTCCATACAACACCCAGTGCTCATCCCAAAAGGTGCCCTCAATACCCATCACCCACCCTCCCCTCCCTCCCACCCCCCATCAACCCTCAGTTTGTTCTCAGTTTTTAACAGTCTCTTATGCTTTGGCTCTCTCCCACTCTAACCTCTATAGAGTAGCAGCTTTAAAAACCCACCTGCTGTGATGAAACGTACAGCCTGGTGTCTAGAGTTAACACTGCTATGTTGTCCACTTGAAAACTACCAAGAGTAGATCTTAAATGATCTCCCCACAAAAAATGGTAATTGTATGAGGTGAAAGATGTATTAACTAGTAATCATTTCACAGTCGTCAAATCGGCAATGTGTCCAGCCATCACATTGTACACCTTAAACCAACACAGTGTTACAGGTCAGTTGTATCCAGGTAAAGCCAAGGGGAAAATCTGCCAAATTAATCATTGTTCACGGGACAACCCTTGCCTGAATTAAGTGTTGGGTGCACTTCCAGGAGAAAATGACAAATAGCAGGTCAGCTAACACTTAATATAAGGTAGCTAAAATGGTGGTGGTGGTGGTTTTTGGAGATCAAGGATAACAAATTTGTACCTTAAGTGCCTTTGCCCCTCTTCTAACCCAAGGCACACATTGATAATCGATCCTGCTGGGCCTGAATCTGTTGTCGAAATCGCCTCCAAAAGCAGCCACTGCCTCAGTCATGAATGGTGACCCCAGTGCCACTGCTAGCACATGTGTTACCCACACTCAAATCATGAAAAGATAGCCTTCCTCAAGATGTTTCATTCCTTTCTTTTGCACTATGATCATAATACATCGATTTTTAAACAACAAAGTATATCTGCTAGGAAAGGATCCTCGTAAACAGTCAATCTCCTGGCAGCCCTTAGGATGGAATGCTCTTGGACAAAATACTGTCTTCAGAAACCATTTATAGCAGACCTGGGTTTTTGTCAACTCTGCTGGAAATCGTTAACCCCCTCCCAAAAAATAAACACAGACCCTGACAGGATGGCATTATCTCCCAATAAAAGCAAAGTGGTGGGAGACCCCTGGCAACTCGTCCTGACATTCTAGGCACTGGAATCTGCCCTACTTTGGTATCGAGGAGGCAACTGAAATGCCCACTTCCTGTTGGTCAGATGTATGGTCTGTATAGCAAGGTAGTATGGCAAGGCATTGGACACTAACTGGGTATCCTTAACCAGTCAGCTGTTTCTGTTTCAAGGCAGCATGATTCAGGGAGGACTGTGGGTCTATGTTCCAATTAAAACTCAGACTTAATTCCATTTTTTCCATGAATTTGCTGACTTCTCATTCCAGTAATTTGCAATGAACATCATTCCCTAGGGCCTTGGCTGTTGCATTGGCCGCATTACAAGGCCAGCCCCTCCCTCCCAACACCCAGGGCTTTGGGTGTGCAGTCCAGTGGTTGGGAAGGAGATGTGTTCTGGCGGGCAGGGTCCACGGGACCTAATGATGAGTAAGAGAAACTCAGTGAGGAGATTTGGCACCTAGTAGGTTCTAACAGGCCACTTGCAGTTTAAAAACCGGCATTCCCGTTTGGAGACTTGCCACAGGCACTTGCCCCTCCTGAGAAGCTAGAGGCCTTTTCCTCTCCCTTTGATGCATTTCTGGTCTTATACTGTGCAATGGTCTCCAGACTTAGTGACACTGCCTCTTTAATTGTAAGGTGCTGTATATTCCTCTGGATATAGACAGAGCATAAGCGAAAGAGCAGAGATCTCTCAGAATTCTTTTGCTGACCTAGGCCTGGCCACTGGGCCACCTTCCTAAACCAGCCATGCCCTCTTCTTTCATTCTGCTCCACTGCTGAGTTACACAGCCTTGAATGAGACAGGAATCTTTCTGCAGAGGAACAAAGGCAGGATGTGGCCAATGCTTGACTCCTGGGTGTTCTCCTCGAAAGGGCCTATCAGAGAGCCTGGGTTCAAGTTTTGCCCCTGTACTTAATAGCAATGAGACTCCAGGAAAGTGATGAAAATCCTCTGAGCCTTAGTTTCCACACCCCAAAAATACTGGGGCTAAGTGTAAGTCTCCCCTGCTTTTTCCAAGTTTGCGTTCTGCCTTGCTTTTCCAGAAGACCTTACAACAGTACCTGTTTTCACTAACCACAAGAAATCCAAGGAGGATTTTGCTTTCAGGAAAAGAGGTGAAAAGCAAAAATAGCATTCACCCTTTGTTTTGCAGCAAGTGGTTCCAGAGCCATCATGAGTGGCCCTGCCAGACTCCTTCCCAGCAGCTACACTCAGCATCTCAGCACCAAGCTGCCAGAGCTTTGGACTGTGCTTCATCTGTGATTTATCTCAACTTATTTGGCACGCCCCTTAGAAAGATGCGTCCTGAGGTGCCAACGAAGCCAAAGAGAGGTTGTTTTTTGGGGTCTGGGAACAGTCAAAATGTTTTCCATATAAATTCATGGTAATTGCTCCTTTGCTTTATGCCATTTGGCCTTAGGAAAGGTTTCGTTAGGAACGCTCTGCCTTCAGATAGTGGGGGAAACCTATTCCCACTCCCCAGTCTTTGTGTTGAGTGAAGTGAGGAATGTAAAGTCACCGGAGCTTCATAAGCAGGCCCTCGGCTACCATGAGTCCCTTCTCTCCTCTTCCCGGAGCTTCCCAGAGGCTTTGACTCAGCCTCGGTCCCCCAACTGAGAGCCTGGCTCCAGCCTGCCTGCAGCCCTGTCAGCTCACCCCTCCCTCTCAAGCCCCAGCAAATGGTTTCCTGCTCTCTTCACACTGATCTTCATCTTATCTCTCCTCTGTCTGCAATTGCACTTTTCCTGCCAATTCAAAAACTGGCGCATTCTCCCCAGCCACCTCGAAGCCATCACCGTTTCCCGTCTCCTGTCTTGTCTCGTTCCCCCCAGTTCTATCCAGCCTGGGGGGATAGAACTTATCAAATGCCTGTTCTCTGAAGGAACTTTGTGTCGTTTCTCCCTCCTCCCAGTCTTCAGAGCCTTTTGTTTTATTTTCCCGAGCACAGGTGTCCTGGACTGTCTTCCCCCACTACATCGTAAACTTCATTTAAATCTAGTTTTTCGGGGCGCCTGGGTGGCGCAGTCGGTTGAGCCTCCGACTTCAGCCAGGTCACGATCTCGCGGTCCGTGAGTTCGAGCCCCGCGTCGGGCTCTGGGCTGATTCTGTGTCTCCCTCTCTCTCTGCCCCTCCCCCGTTCATGCTCTGTCTCTCTCTGTCCCAAAAATAAATAAAATAAATAAATAAATAAATAAATAAATAAATAAATAAATAAATAAATCTAGTTTTTCTAGTCTTACCTGTCATCGTGTTTCCTGCAGCATCCAGACCCCTCTTCACCCTGTGCCCTTGGGGTGTGTGTCAGATCACAGAGCAAGCACTCAGTGGATGTTCGGTGAAGGAAAGGAAGGAAGGGAGAGAAGGGAGGAAGAAAAGAAGGAAGGGGCAGCACCAAGTGTAGAAGAGTAGCCGTCTTCCCCGTCAGGTGGTTTGTTGGTAGACAAGGAAGTACCCAGAATTTATCAGTGTCTCCTTGATATCAGGTGCCACTGTGCACCTTCTCTTTCTTTGGTCTCGTAGAGTCAGAGGAACTGAAGTGTGTGGAAGGGTCTGGTCACCTTGAGAAACGCCCACCCTTGCCTACCCTTGCATTCATGTCATTCCCTCTCCTGGAGTCCATTTTTATCCTCATGCTGATGATTCCTAAGTTTGGATCCACTCCCCAGATTCTGGGGCCCCATAGCTTACCTCTAGTTGCCTGTTAGACATCTTCTCTTGGACATCCACAGACATCAGAAATCCACCTTACCCAGATCTGATCTCAGCTTCCCTGCCGCCCGCAAACCCACTGTGTTCTTGGACCCTGTGAACAGGTGGTGGGTGTCATTTCCCTGTCTGCACCTGTATCCCAATCTGTCACCAGGTGTCCAATGTCTGCTCCCTCCTCTCCATTTCCAGGCCCTAATCTCTCTTGATCCTAACACCTCTTTGTCCCTCACTGCCCCAATCTCTTCTCTCTCTTGCAGCCACAAAGTGAAACTGCAGATTTCCCTGATGGAAACCATCAAGGTGGCATTAAGATGCCTGAGCGAGGCTTACAAGATCCTTCCCCAGCACTGAAAGCTTCAGTCTAATTCAGCTGACAGCCCCTTACCAGCTGTGGTCCCTCTTGGTCTTGGGCCTTTGCAGGAGATGTTCTCCCTCACCTGTCCAGTACTTACCCCTGGTTCAGGTCTCAGCTTAGCATTCACTTTTGTGGAAAGCCTTCCCTGCCATCTTCCCCAAAAGCCTGGGTTGGTTGCCCCTCTTAATGTATTGCCATAGCCGCACGCACACCCCCACTGCAGCACTTCCCACAATTTTCCATTTACTTATTTTCCTCATCATTTTGAGAAACGCCATACATCAGGTCTGCCTCACTTAATGTTGTGTCTCCAGAACCTTGCAGTGAAACTTGTGTATAATCAATGCCTCTTATTTGTCGAATGACTGAATGAATGACTTCTTTTCTGCTCAGGCTATATCTGAGTCAGAATGAAAGTGTCCAGATCTTCCTTGATCTCTAGATAATAGTATGCCCATGTTCTGTATATGCTTCTTGTTGGCCTCTCATGTCTGATCAAACGTGGGTCTTCAGTATAACTGGTCCTTCCAAGAAGACTCTCTCAGTCAGTATTTGCATGGGATATGAAACACTGCTTGGATTCTCCATCAGGACCACAGACTTGAGGGCCCTGGATGGGGCTAGATTAGACAGCTCAACCCACAGACAGCTTGGTGGGGGTCCTGAATGAAGAAGAACTCTCATAAGTGTTTAAAAAGAAAACCCGTATAGACTGGAGGGTTTTGGAAGACTCCTAGGAGGTGAAGCTTGAATGGGGCCCTGAGGGATGGATAAGGATGAGGGAGGTTTGGGAGGGTGGGGAAAGAAGGAATTTATAGGTGTAAATTGACCAAATGAGTGGTCGGTCCAGTTTTTTACCTTAGTATCAAACCAGCAGATCTTTAAAAACTAGTGGCCTGCAAAGAAATTATTTACACAAATCCAGGATAGAGGTTACCTCTGGGTTTGGAGGAAGAGAAGTTTCAATAATTTCCTGTTTCTTCAGCCGGAAGCTGGCTCTTGACTCTTCATTTTTCAAGCTGCCTGTATATGTCACAATTCTTTCAGTTTAAAGAATGTCCGTAGCTATGACTAAAAACCCAGTAAATAAAGCAACAAATGATGTGATCCTATCAGATACGAGTGAGGCTAAAAAGTTTCTCACGTGGTGAGATTTTAAGTAATCTTCTCCTGTTTCTATGTTTGATCATTTTACTTTTTTTTTTTTTTTTTTTCCATCCTGTATATGCATCGTGAGTGGGAGAACGTTCCACACTTCCTCAGGCTTTGGCCACCTGCACTACCATGGAGAAACAATGGTGTCAAAGTGAATTGGCCCTGGGTCTTAACCCTGTCAGCCCTACTGCTTCTTTATTGCCGTGTGGACCTAGCTAGGAAATGTCACCTCCCTGAGAATCCCAACGTCCTGGCATGTAGGATGGAGATCGAAAGAGCCACCTCATAGGATATCCTGAAGTGCAAAGCGGATGATGGGTACAGAGCACCTGGCACATAGTTAGTGTTCAGTAAATGCTCACTGACTCGCCTTCCCTGAAGAACAAAGCCATTATGTTGGCATAGATTGTCAGTTCTAGGGAGAAACCCTTAGAGACCATTTAACCCAACCTCTTCATTTTGTTCCATTTAAATTATTCTTAATTGCACATGATGAATCAAATAATACAGATGAGCTTATGATGAAAAACATCATTCTTGGCTCTGCTGCACCTCGCCCCACCTGTACCCCAGTCCCCAACGCAACTTGTTTTAATCATTTCTATTTCTAGTTGTTCTCACTGTTCTCTCCATAATGCTTAATTATATGAGGATAGCTTCTATTTCTTAATTGGCACCTTTAGACAATACCTACTGACTCCTTAGTCGGAAAGATGAGATTTTAGCTCATTTACATCTCTCCTCTCTCTTCTTTAATATTTGATTATGTCACTTGTTGCTTCTGTTGCTTCCCTTGTAATCAGAGATAATACACTCACACCACTGTTGCTTCTCTTCGTAACATTATTTAATATCTTGACTCCTTTCTGTGAAAGATGAGGAAATTAACACCCCCAACTTGCACTTCTAACACTTCTGCCTCCTACCCCATGTCAGCTACTTTTGCTTTTATATGATCAAAGCTGTATTTTTGTAACACTTGTATTTTCTTCTGCAACTTGTCCTTAAGTGTAGCCTAAACAAAACAAAATCATATACTAGTTACATTGTTAAATCTGCACAGATGTTTTTCCTTGCTAGACCAGATGGCATGCTAGGATTTCATGTCCTTCCCTCTAATTCCAGCTCAAATCCCCCAAAGCTCCTTATTTTAAAGTTAAAAAATTACTTTCAGAGTTTTGTTTCAGATCAGTTTTTTAAAATGATATATGTACAATATAGAAAATTCGGTAAGTGCATACAAGTCGGGAAAAAAACAGGGAGAAAGAAAGGGATAGAAAATTAAGAACACCTGAGAATCTCATCACATGGAGTACTTCTTAAAAATGTGTCATGTAATTCATACAGAGTAATCAGTAAAATTGAAGAGAAAATACTTTCTTTAGTAATAAGGGGAAGCATCCAGGCCCATATAAGAAAACCCAAAACAGGAGAGATTCTGTCCTAAGTCTCAATTCCCTTTTATGCCACAGACATTCAACTTTTATTGCACATACTTACTGAGCATTTATTATCTATCGGACACTCACTGTGCTCCCTATTGGGAATAAAATACAGTTAAAAATGGACATTGTGCCTACCTTCATGAAGATGACATCCCAGTGGGGGAAGGTAGACATTAACCAGACATATAATCAGGCAAGTATAAATTCTAAAACAGGTTGCGCTCAGATGTTGAAAGGAAAAGGATGTGATTCTTTGAGGGCACATAACAAGGGAACCTGCCCGAGGCGGGGAGGTATTGAGGGGGGTCAAGAAAGTCTCCCCTGAGGGAATGATGTTTGAATTGAGATCCGAAAAAAGAGTGGCAGTTGACTAAGCAAAGGGAGTGTGGGCAAGAGAGGGGCAGGGAACGTTTCAGAGAGAAGGCAAAACTTCAGTGATGAGCACACAGATGGTGCATTCAAATAACAAACGCTGGTGTGGCTGGAGCAGAAGGAGTGCAGGCCGAGTGGTAAGAAACCTACTATCAACGTGCTTCACAAGCCAGGGGCTGGGGGTTCCTGGACAGGCCAAGTGTGGATCCTTCAAGATAGAGATTAGATAAGGAGGAGATCGACCGTTAGCATGGGCGCGCACAGTGGAGGCTGGTTTGGCTCCCTGACACAAGCCTTTGTGTGCTCGGCACTGGACGTTTTTATCCGTCGCAGTGGCCTCAGCTAAGGAATGCCAGACAAATGCCTTGTGAAAGGTGTTGTGAGGTATGTAGCCGCCTCATTATGCAAATGGCCATGTAGCTCATCCTCTGGGACTTTGCAGGCAAATGCTTTCCCACCTCTATTAGGAAACCACATCCTTCTGTCTTTCCTCACCTTCATTAACAGATTGCATGAGGAGGTAGAAAACACACAGGAAGCATGCCAGCAGGAGGTTCCCCTTGCCCTAGAGAACCCCTGACACTGCAGTTGTGGATGGTGGGGGGGGGGGGGATGCAGAGAGGGGACGGAACACTCCTGTCCCCCAAGGAAATCTGAAGTGGAAGCTCATTATGTGCAAGTAATAAAGCAGCAACATTGCTCTTGTTGTAGAGGATCCATAACCTTCTTCCTCTTCCTCTCTCCCCTAAGGTGGCACCCAAGGTCAATTTTACCCACCTAAATTTAATAAAATAGAAAGCTAACGGTTCATGCAATGGTCAGCTTTTCTAGTAAGAAGATGTATCTAGGAGCCACTGAATTTTTTGGAAGAAAAGAAAACAAGAAAGATAGGAAAACTTGGCAGTGGAGCTATTGTAACCAACCATCTGCTTAGAATACTTCCATAGTTCCTCATAGCACTTAAGATAATATCCAGACTTCATACCATGCCTATGAACCCCTACATGATCTGGTCCCTCCCTACCATTAGGGCCTCAGTGTGTACTGTGATGCCCAGCATGGCATCACTAGGCTCCAGCTTACCTTCTGCCCCAAAGGGGGGAGGAAGGGGAAAGTCCAGGGCCTTTGCACTGGAATGCTCTTACTTCATATCTGTATGGCTGGCTCCCTCACTTCATTCCATCTTCTCTTCAAATGTCTCTCCCTCAAAAAGGTTTTCCCTAACCACCCACCCTTCCTCAAGTAGACCCTTCCCCACTCCCAGTCACTCTCTAGCCTATTACCCTATTTTGTTTTATCACCATCTGAAATTTTCTGATTTGTTTGTTTTTATCTGTCTCTATCAACTAGAACATAAATTCCATGAGGGCAGAGATCTAGTCTAACTCGTTCAATGTCTTATCTGCAAAGCCTAGAACAGTACCAGGCACTCCACCAATATTTGTTGGGTGAATGGATGTAATGGTATTCTCATGCTTGGAGGTTAAGTCATGTGGATAAATACATTTATGTATTCATCTAAGACAAATATGAGATAACAAATATGCATTCGTTTATCAGTCGTTATTGAGAAACCATTACGTTCTAGCCACTGGGGAGAAGATACAGAACTAGAGACCACACCCCCACCCGTAAGGACCTCAGAGTGTTGTGGTGGCCAACGGGAAGAAATGTGGAAAGAAGCAAGAGACATGAGGATGTGGGGTGCCTGCATGCCTCAGTTGGTTAAGTGTCTGAATCTTGATTTTGGCTCAGGTCATGACCTCACAGTTCATGAGACCCAGCCCCGTGTCGGGCTCTGTGCTGACAGTGCAAAGCCTGCTTAGGATTCTCTCTCTCCCTCTCTCTCTGCCCCTCCCCCGCTTGTGCGCTCGCTAGCTCTCTCTCTCTCTCTCTCTCTCTCTCTCTCTTTCAAAATAAATAAATGTCTAAAAAAAAGAGAGAGAGACATGAGGACTTAATGGTCATGGGAAGTAAAGAGAAGGAAAACGAGCCCCAGGTTTTGGGCTTGGGCACATGAGGAGATAAATGTGACATTCGGTGAGCAAAGGGGGGAGGAAGGGGAAAGTCAGCCTTAGAAATGTGGAGGTGTGGAATATCCAAGCAGTGATATTTAGCAAGGAGCTGGACGTCCAAGTGGGGATCGTGGGAGAGGTGAAAGGAGCCGCCATGGCCTTGACACATACAAACCCCAAAACACACGCAAGGAAAACATTGGTAACCTGAATAGTCAGTCCTATGTCTATTAAGGAAATTTTATTTCTAATTAACAACAACAAAAAAAAACTTGCAACAAAGAAAACTCCACATGCAGATGGTTTCACTTGTGAATTCTACCAAGCGTCTCAGGAAGAAATAATACCAATTCTGTTCAGTTGCTTCCAGAATACAGAAAAGAGGAGAACTCATCCCAAATCATCTTACAAGGTCAACATTATCCTAATACCAAAACCAAAGACATTTAAAAAAGAAAACAGCAAATCAGTGCTCCTCATTAAAAAAGTGTAAGAATCCTCGATAAAATATTGGCAAATAATATCCAGCAGTACATAAAAAGGATCATGCATCACATCCAATTGAGGTTTATGCCCAGAATGCAAGGCTCGTTCATCACTGAAAAAATCAATGTAATTCACCATATTAATAAACTGTAGCCTGAATGATCAATAAGCCAAGTTTTAGATTGATACGATGAAGCTGAGGACCTAAGTTTACAAATAGCAATCAAGACTAGGTGATTTGATCTACTGGTTATGGGAGAAAATAGCTTAATTAAGAAAGAGGGAAATTTTCCCCTTTGGCTAAGACACTGAGATCAGTGTCCTTTTGAAGGATTCACTTGTCTTTCCTCTGCTAGCTCGCTTCAAGGACTGACCTATAGTGAGAAAGGAGTTTGGGGGTTCCCCTCTTGAGCAGCCAGCCTTCCAGATTTCCAAGATGGCATATTCCACCCATGCTTGGGTAAGGAAAGCCAAGGGCACTCATACTTCTCATTTTCCCAGATGTTCAGGATCCAAGAGTGCCAGAGTTGAATGAAGCCTGGGTCTTACCCAGTCCAAATCCCCACAGTTTAAAGAAGAGCCTTGGGGGGCGTGGCTTCTCTCGGTCCTCTTATGCCATCCTCTGTTCTGAGATCCAGTGATTGTAAACTGGTCCCGGGACAGCAGGCTCATTAGACCCTGTCCTCCAGGCCTGTCCTCCCCCGACTCTTCCCTCTTTTTAAGCCTTTCTAAAGCTCACGTTTATGCATAATAAGTCACCATCAAAACGGATCTGTCCTAGATTCTAGTTTCTCTGATCTCACTGTTTGGTGTCTGGTGTGGAGAAAACCAAACAGACACAGGCCTTTGCATAGAGTCATACGTGTCAGTGGGTGGGCAGATTGGCCAAGCCACCTGCTTTGAGCTTGCAAGCCTCATAACCAATCAGACAGACACAGGCTCTGGGGCCCATCATCTCTGTTTGATTCCTCTGTCACTTGTTTGAAATCCTCAACAAATTTCTTATATGATTATAATGAAAAATGTATTGCACACTCATTATGTGCCCAGGACTATCCTATAAGGTTATGCTTTCTCTCAGTCCTTACAAAAACTCATTAAATAGTACTATTCTGGTCCTCATTTTATAGGTAAATAAATAGGCTCAAAGAGATTAAGCAACTTGCCTAAGATGCCACAGCTAGTAAGTAGAAGAGCCAAAATTTAACCCTGGCTGTCTGTGGTGCTCAAGTTTTTAGAAATGAAAATTCTTCGTGGTTTAAAATGAACGTTATTTTCCTTTTTCTTTCCTTCCATCTCTGTTTGCAGTCTCAGGAGGAAGTCTGTGATTTGCTCCATGCTGCACCCTTCCAAAACATCTTGCCTAGAGTCTACATCAAAGGTAAGAAATCACTAACAGCCACTAAATAGCCAACTTGCATTTGAACTTCATGCCCACTTAATCTCAATAAACTCAGATCTGCAGTCAGAAAGGATAAATAAAGCTTTGGGCAGCTATTTGATATTCATAGAATCACAGAATTAGAAGTGACACTCCAGGCCCTGTTCCTTGGTCCTTCTAGATCATCCCCAATGTGTTCCTGTCTAGCCTTCATTTAATTTGTTCGAATGATGGGGAACTCACCGCCGCACAGGGCAGATAGTTCTGTTGTTGGACAGAGATAATAGAACGTTTTCCTTGTAGTGAGTCCCGATCACACTTTCCAGGACGAAAGAGAGCAATTCGACACAGTCCGTCCCAAGTTTTGGAACACAGATACGTCACCGGTCCTCTGGGAGTTTTTCGTTCCTCAGGTCCCCCAGGGTGCCCTGAGTCTCATTTCCTGCTCTGCTGCTCCTTTTGCAGAAGGGGAGCGTCTGGAGGTCCGGATGAAACGCCTGGAGGCCAAGTATGCCCCTCTTCACCTGGTCCCTCTGATAGAGCGGCTGGGGACCCCTCAGGTACGATCCTTCTTTTTTTTTTTTTAAGATTTATTTTTATTTATTTTGAGAGAGATAGAGAGCAAGCAGGGGAGGAACAGAGAAAGAGAGGGAGACAGAATCCCAAGCAGGCTCCACACCATCAGCGCAGAGCCTGACATGGGGGTCGAACCCACAGACTGTGAGATGATGACCTGAGCTGAAATCAAGAATCGGACGCCTAACCGACTAAACCACCCAGGTGCCCCAGGTACCATACTTGTATCGTGGACTCTGAGAACCAAAAGGAACTTTAAAAGGCTCTCCTTTGGTCTAACCCCCTCATTTGACAGGCAGGGAAACTGAGGCACAGAGAGAGGAATGTCTACAAAGCCTGTTAGTGGCAGGGTCAGGTCTGGAATGAGATTTGCTATTTCTCAGGCCTGAGTTCTTTCTTCTACACTGTGTATCAGCTATTCCACCCAGAAAGAAGAAAGTCAGACAAGTATCTATTGTGCTTCTATTAGCATCAGGAATTCTGGTAGTATCAGGAGTAAGTTGCCTCTCAGAATTCAACCTCCACACACCCTGAGAACCAGTGATTGACTTCTGGATATCTTTGCTGGAAAAACACAGGAACACGGATGTTGACTGTAGCATTGTTTGTTAAAGCAAAAACTAGAAACAACCAACAGAGGGTTGACTAAATAAAATGTGGTAAAGTTCATTGAATGCTCAATACTTTCTATATAATAATGAAAAGGAAAAATGAGATCTAGGTGCATCAATGTGTATCGATCATAAGAGCACAGTTAGGTGAAGAATGAATACAACAAAACCATATCAGTGAAGCTTTTCCTGAAAGATGGTATACTAGTAGTTCATAAGAGCGGCACCCTCTGAAGAGAGATGAAAGAGACAGAGATGGGGCAGTGATCACAGGACACGTCAGCTTTATCTGTAATGCTCTAATCTTTTCAAAAGTGAATAAGCTCATGTGTTAATGCTGTAATTAAAATCAGTTTTTGCAGGGGCGCCTGGCTGGCTCAGCCAATAGAGCATACGACTCTTGATCTCGGGGTTGTGAGTTCGAGCCCCACTTCGGGTGTAGAGATTACTTAAAAATAAAATCTTTGAAACAAAAACTAATTTTTACACACCAGTGCCAGTTGTTCTGCACATGAGGATGAGTGGGGCAGGACCCCTGCCTCAGAGAACTCAAGACAGTGGCAGGAATCAGGAAAAGGGGAGGGACACAATGAGGATCTCGTGCTGTCTCCTTCCAAGTTGATTTGAGTGATCTGCACATTTTCAGGAGGCCAGGGGAGGAATTCCACAGGTAGAGAAATGGGGTGCCCTGGTGAGACGAGCCAGGGTGGGTGTGTGTTGTTCGCCTTTGCCAACTGTTCAAAAGGTTTGGGATTCCAGTGTGCACTCCGACTTGCATTCCATGGGTCCTCTCTGCTCGTACCACCAAAGCTGATGAGTCTGAAGGACTCACATCCTCAGCAAGGGGGCAGAAGGCAGCCTCTTCTCTAAAAAATCAGGGCAAGTATTTGGAGCACATGGCAGGACCCGATCTGCTCCGTCCTCAGGCTCCTGAGCAGCCATCACCAGACCACCTGTGTGCCACCCACCTCCTACTGAAAACCGTGACTCAGTGTTCAGTGGCATCTGGGTCCTTGGAGTCACCACGGGGAGAATTCAGATCCTGTGGAGTATGCACACTTTTTTTTTTTTTTTTTTTTTTTTTTTGTTGGCCTTCAGAGGCTGAGCAGAGGAGTCCTCTAAAGATTTCCTTTTAGGGAGAAATCCCCCAAGCCGGCGACATAGAAATGTGTCTGCTCCGCTGTTGGTGTCATCCTACAAGAATCTGGCCTCTCACATCCAGGGTTTGGCATGTGTTTCCACTTAGAAGACTGTAAATTCCTTCCCTGTTCTGGCGAACACCATTTCCTTGGGACTGTTAGAAATCTCAATTTGTCAAATGCTGAATATTTGACCAACAAAAGCCTAGACATTCTGGAGGGAGAGGAAGTGCCAGTTTTCTGTCTCCCAGCCCTCAAGGAATAGTCCAAAACTTAGTCGTCCCATAGACTGAAGAAAAGTTAACAAAATATGACCTTCCAGGCTAGCTGGGGTTCAGGGGACTCACATAATATCTAAGTGAGCAACAAGGGAGATCCTGCCACATGTTTAAAGTCAAGAGGTTTTGATGGTGTCATACTGTTTGCATTGATTTCTGGGACATACTCAGGTGACCTGATTTGATCTCCGGTGCTACCATGGAAAGCACACTAGCCAGGGGTCCTTGTTCCAGCTTCACACCTGAATTGATGCATAATCTACTGCTAGACATTGAATATCTCAGTCTTTGTTTCCCCGCCTGTGAAATGGGCTAATGGGTGTTTGGCTGCCATAGTTGAGCCATCTTTCATGATTGTTGTGATGAACAAAAATAAGTTAAAAGACTTTCAAAAAACACAAAGGATGATACCAAGGATATCGAGATACCATTCTCCTCCAGAGGGCACTAAACGTAATCAAAGTGTTCCATGAAGAAATTTATTTCCACATTTATTTTCACAGATGCTTTTTCTGTTCCCTTGTTAACTCAGAAAAGAACGGCAGGAAGAGAGAGAAAAATCCCCCCCGTTGAGTTAGGCTAGAAAAGAACTGGATGAAATGTATATGAAACACATCTCATATATATGTACATAACACCAAGTCACAAATTGAGGGCCTTTGCTGCAAACAATAATCAGTGCACTTTTTTCAAAGCAAAAAGGAAAAAGGAGATGAAAGAAAACTCACACCCTGAAAAGTATAAATGCCAACAAAGAGTGAAAGTGTTCAACCTTACCAGTAATCACTGAAATGGAAATTAAAAGACTAGGGTACAATTTTTCATCTCTCAAGTTGGCAAAGAACTTTGCTTACTGGTAACAGAGTGCTAGTGAGGGTAAAAGGTGCAGACTTCACGCAAAGGGTACAGAGTGCTTCTGCCTGTCTGCAGACCAGTGTGCTGCTATGTAGCAAAAGCCTTTTAAAATATGTACACACTTCAACTGCATCGTCCTACTCCTCCTTCTAGGATTTTATCCTAAGAAAGTGATCAGAGATAAGCTTAAAAAGAATTACATAGGAGGACAGTTGCTTAAGAATTGTCTGCAATAATGAAAATTTGTAAACAGTTTAAAATAATCAGAGTAGAAGACTCAAGGGGCGCCTGGGTGGCTCAGTCGGTTAAGTGTTCCAACTTTGGCTCAGGTCATGCTCTCACAGTTCGTGAGTTCGAGCCCCGTGTCAGGCTCTGTGCTGACAGCTCCGAGCCTGGAGCTTGCTTCCGATTCTGTGTCTCCGTCTCTCTGCCCGTCCCTTGATCATGCTCATTCGCGCGCGCTCTCTCTCTCTCTCTCCCTCTCTCAAAAATAAATAAGCATAAAAAATATAAAAATAAAAAAAGTGTAGAAGACTCGATAAATGATGATATATCAATGGCCATTTTATGTAACCATTAAAAATTAGAGTACTGAAAATATTGAAGGAAATAGTTTTCTTAGATTGCTGCTATCTGAAGATAAAAAAAAGCAAGATAAACAAATTCTGTTAAATATAGATGCATACACACACTCACATACATAAACACAAATCATATATCCATGCTCTAGGAAACCTCATTTCCTAGACGTGACGTGTTACACATTTCTAGGTAATGGGGTTCATGGGAGATTTTTATTTTCTTATAATGTTTTGAAAATGTTTTTCCGTATTTATCCAAGTGACTGTGTGTTACTTTTACAGCTCCCTCCCAGGAGAAACTGTAAGGGTAAATGCTTCTCCAAGGCAAAGGGACAAAGCCCCTAAACCATTTCAGTCTCAGGCCCTTTGGTTGGTTGTAGCGGGGAGGTCACCAGAGTTCAAAGTCTGTGTACAGATTTATAAACTCATTGCTGATTTTTCCCCAACACGATTATCAGGCCCTGGGGATTGATTCAGACTATGTAGATGCCCAGGAGATTAATTAGTGAACCAGAATTGTCTGTGTTAACTGATGAAGAGGAATATCCATGACTTGAGAACAAATATGGGTCCTTTATTTATTTACTGAGCACCTTCCCTGTACCAGGCCCTCTCTTTCTGAGTGGAGAGCCCTTCCAGGGTCCAAATACCAGTCTAGAGCATTGCCTGGTAAGAACAGAATGAAACACCAGCTTCAGGATTCTTTTGAAGACACTTCTAGCCAACTGTGACAAATTAAATGGTCTCTTCTCTGCTCAGGAGCTTTCTCTGCCTATAGAATCAATATGAGTCAGCCTGAATCAGGGTTCCCTCTCCTTCATGTTTGAAACACAAATTTGTCTTCCCCAATTTACGTTTTTTTTGTGTGTGCTAGACTTCTTTCAGTTTATAGTTGTCATGACAACTAAGCCCATAGCCCATTTTCCTAATGGGCTCCAGCATTGTGTTTCCTGATTTATTTCCTTCTGTGGATTAATTTAGAGATTGCTCTCCTTCTAGGGGCTCCAGTGTGATAGCTTAAAGGGAGAAGTCAGGTAGGCCCCTTCCAGGCACTCTGTGAAATGAGCTCTCTGGGGAGACTTCCTTCTGGAGAGCTGACCCCGTGAGTGCCATGTGGACCTCTCCATCTCAGAGACCAGTACTCTTTAGCCTTGTCCCAAGATTTGGAGACCTTACTTTGACCTTAAATGTTAATGTCTGTCTACCATTTGCAGATGGTTTTGAGATCTCTACCCCTAGACATTTTTACTCATAATGAAGACAGTAATGTGTTTTGATGTGTTTGTCTAGCCGGCTGATTATTAGAGATGCAGTAACCAGGACCTACATGTGAAGCCAGTTTAAATTATTAATAGAGATAGTTTACAATGCTTAGAGGATTTCTAATAGGAGATGATCCTGTAAAATCAGTGGCAAATGTTTAAAGAGTAACATATGCTTTTTGTAGAACATTCAGATGTACAGAAGTATTTAAAGTAAAAAGTGAAAATCCTGTGTGCTTCGCCAAGCCTATCTGCTCCCACAGTTGACATTTCCTTCTAAACTATCTTAAACACACACACACACACACACACACCATATACTTTTGTTTGTCTATGGGATTGTATGTTGTTGATGTGTTTAATAGGATTATAGTATACATCCTTTTTTGAAACTTGCTGTGTATTCACGTAACAATTTAAGCCATAGATCTAGACTAGGGTTCAAATCCAAGCTTTTACCGCTCACTGGCTGCCTCTCTGAACATCAGTTTCTTCATCTGTACAACGGGGATAACAGTGTCAGTGTTTCATGGGATCGTTCCCTCTTTCATGGGGTTGATGTGAGGGATAAGTAGCTTAGAACAGGCCTGACGTGTTACACACACACTCAGTGAGTGTGAACTGGTAGTAGTTTCATCTCAGTCTTTGCAGTGGATGCATGACATTCCATGATGTGATAGACGTGGATTTTTTTAATGGACTCTTCCTCTTTGATGGCTCCTAGATTTTACTTACCACAAGTAAGTCTTGCCACAAGACCCCCTACTATTGCACTAAGGTTTACAAAGTTAGTGCCCTGCTGTGGGTGAATGAATCCCAGGTACAGCCAGCTGTAGGGTTTGGGAATCCCCCATGAGAGGTGGAAGACAGGGTCTGAGGTAAGGCTAGAAGGTTTATGCACTCTTCTGTTCCCAGCAAATCGCCATCGCCCGGGAGGGCGACCTGCTGACCAAGGAGCGGTTGTGCTGCGGCCTGTCTATGTTTGAGGTCATCCTGACGCGCATCCGGAGCTACCTACAGGACCCCATCTGGCGGGGCCCACCGCCCACCAATGGTGTCATGCACGTCGATGAGTGTGTAGAGTTCCACCGGCTCTGGAGTGCCATGCAGTTCGTCTACTGCATCCCTGTGGGGACCAACGAGTTCACAGCCGAGTGAGTACCCTCCGGGAAGGCTGGGTCCCCGCCCGACGTGTGTGTCTCCCCCGACCAAGAGTCACCAGGCTACCAGAGCTCACCCAGAAAGGTGGGCAGGGGCAGATTGTCCAATAGCTGCTCGCTGAATACACAGATGTGCCAGGTGCTGGACAGACACCAGTACTGAGCAAAAGTAGATGGTTCCTGGCCTCATGGGGTTTACAGGGCTGAGCAGAGACAACATGCATAGACATAAGGCACATTGAATGAGGTTGCTTGGCAGGAAGGGCAGGAAGGGTGACAGGTGCCTGAGAAGAGAGCAGAGTGAGTTTTTGGAATGTAAATCACACAGTAGATCTGAGCCTTGAACATTGCCTGGGATTCAACCCTTAGAGGGGAGGAGAGGACATTCCAGGAAGAGCAACAAGTGGTTGGAGGCAGAGGAGTGTGTGCGTGAGCGTGAGGACCGCTCAGGGCCTGGTTTTTCCTAGACCGGAAGCTGCCCTGATCATGTGGGTAGGAGGGAGCCCTGCTGAGGCTTTGTCACTGAGAAGCCCAGTGTCCACCTCACCCCTCACAAAATTCCAGGATTCATAGAAAAGAGAGCAAGGCCTCTCCAGCTGAGGTTCATGCCCTAACTTGCTCACGCAGTCCTGCCTCATGAGGCCTACACTCCTGAAAACCAGGAAGCCTTCTAGAGTAACCCAGTCCTACCCCCAGAGAAGACAGAAGCAGATTCCAGTTCTTCCTTCCCTCACCCAGCTACACACACCAAGAACAGAGTGGTGAAGAAGACAAGTCCTGTCCTCCTGGAGAACAAGCAAGTGAGAGGCAGAGAATCCTGGAGGCAGTGGTGCTGGGAGTGGGCCGGGAAAGCTGTTTTCAGAGCAGCTGCTGGGCCTTCCCTTTAGCCACGGTGATGGGGAAGCAGGGAAATCTGCCCATCGGGCTGCAGCTGCTGCTTGAGGACAAGAAAACAGCAGAGAGACGACCCATGGCCTCCAAAATCGCCCAAGATGCTGCTGCGTGCGGGAGGCATACAGGTTGAGCCTCACCAGCCCAGGAGGACTCACAGCTCCCCCCCACCCCACACCAATAGTGTCTGCTCGTCCACACACCATGCCCCATCCCTGCCCTCTGAGCCTGCATGGGCCACTTGGTCCCCTGGTTTGAGATGGTCCTTCGCCTCACAAGCATTCCTGTAGCTCCTTTACAGAGAGGTCGGACACATTCTCATCTGAATTCTAATCAGCCACGTAAATCTCAAGGACTGGTTGAATTTTTTCCCTGCAAATTTGTTTTCCGCAAAGGTGATTTTTCCATCAGTGGCTAATAGGCTGACACCTCTTTGTGGTTAGGAAGATTTATAACGTAACCACAGTCCCTGGAACAAGTGAACGTATGCTCACATCTTCCCTTGTACCCACTTTACAGATGAAGAGGATTGACCCAGGGACGGGCTTGCTCACTGTCTGTACTCCTGGCCCCAGAGCCCTCCCCCTGCCCTTCCCTGCCCCTCACTCTAGCTGCTTCCTCTTCCCACTCCCAGGCAGTGTTTTGGTGACGGTCTGAACTGGGCCGGCTGCTCCATCATCGTCCTGCTGGGCCAGCAGCGTCGCTTCGACCTGTTTGACTTCTGTTACCACCTGCTAAAAGTACAGAGGCAGGACGGGAAGGATGAGGTCATTAAGAACGTGGTAAGCAGCTCATGGTTGGGGCCAGGGAGGCGGGGCTGGGCCTGACAGGCAGGCTTTCATCTGAAAAGGAGGGTGAGCCGCTTGTGGAGGCCAAGTCCCCACACCACAGGTAGGTACAAAAATGCTCAGTGGCCGGGGACCTTCTTATAGGAAGCCATGAGTCACTTGCTCATAACCTGCTGGGATGAATCAGGTCACCCCGCAGGGCTGGGCCGGGCTCCAGACCTGAATTACCCCTTCCCTGTGCCAGTCAGACTGCTGATACCGGTGCCTCATCCACACAAACTCTCACTGAACACGGAAGTCGTACAGGCACGGGGATGGGAAAAACGTGGCTGTGGAGTAAGCGGGGCCGCTGGGGTGCACTGACAAGGGCTGTCTAAATTGGGCTGAGGGGACAGGCGGGGAGGGGTGGCCAGAGAAGGCGTCTCATGGAGACAGCACTTGAGCTGAGTCCAGAATGACCAGCAGCCAATAACGAGGCAAAAAATGGGGTGCAGCGTGGGGAGGATGTTCCAGACAGAGGGAACAGCCATAGCAAATGCAGAGAGACATGAAGATGTGTGGCTGGAACAGAGCGCGGGTCTCTAGGACTAGCTGAAAGGAGAAGGAAGCAGGAGCTACCTCATAAAGGGTGTTTGTTTTATTTGTGTTTGTTTTTTGCCATTGTGGTAGAACATACATAAAACATCAAAGTTGCCATCTTAACCATCTTTAAGTGCGTGGTGCTGTGGCATTGGGCACGCTCACTCTGTCACGCAGCCGTCACCACCTTCCATCTCCAGAACTTTTTCAGCTTCCCAAACTGAAGCACTGTTCCCATTGAACTCTAGCTCCCTAGTCTCCCCTCCCCCAAGACTCTGGTAACCACCTTTCCACCTTCTGTCTCTAGGATCTGACTACGCCAGGGACTCACATAGGAGGAATCATACAGTATTTGTCCTTTTGTGACTGGATTATTCCATGTGCTCCAGGTTTACCACGTTGTAGCTTGTATCAGAATTTTCTTCATTTTTAAGGCTGAATAATATTCTAGTGTATGCATATACCACATTTTGTTTATCCATTCATCACTGATGAACCCTTGAGTTGCTTCCACTTTTTGGCTATTGTGTACATGCTGCTGTGGTCATGAGTGCACAGATATTGGTTCAGGTTCCTGCTTTCACTTCTTTTGTATATACCTAGGAAGTGGAATTGCTGGGTCATATGCTAACTCCATTTTTTTTTTAAGTTTATTTATTTATTTTGAGAGAGAGAGAAAGAGAGAGCATGGGCCGGGGGTTGGGGGCAGAGAGAGAGGGAAAGAGAGAATCCCAATCAGGCTCCACACTGTCAGCACAGAGCCCAGTGTGGGGCTCAGTCCCACGAACTGTGAGCTCATGACCTGAGCCAAAATCAAAAGTTGGACACTTGACCAACTGAGCCACCCAGACACCCCGCTAATTCTATTTTTAATGTTAGAGGAACTGCCATACCATTTTCAGTAGTGGCTGCACCATTTTACATTCCCACCAGCAATGCACAAGTTCCAGTTTTTCCCCATCCTTCCTAGCCCTTGTTATTCTCTGGGGTTTTTGGTAATAGCCATCATAATGGATGTAGAGGGGTATCTCATTCTGGTTTTGATTCCCATTTCCTAATGACTAGTAATGTTGAGAATCTTTTCATGTGCTTATCAGCTGTTTGGTTATCCTCTTTGGAGAAATGGCTATTCAAGTCCTTTGCTCACTTTTTTTTTTTTAAGATGTATTTTATTTTTACAGAGAGAGCACGCATGCAAGTGGGAAAGAGTGGCAGAGAGAGGGGGAGAGAGAGAGAGACAGAGACAGAGAGAGAGAATCTTAAGCAGACTCCATGCTCAGCATAGAGCCCAACACAGGGGCTCGATCCCATGACCCTGGGATCACGACCTGAGCCAAAATCAAGAGTCAGACGCTCAACTGACTGAGCCACCCAGGTGCCCCTTTGGCTCACTTTTCAATTGGATTGTTTTTTGTTGTGTATATATATACATTTATATTTATATATTCTGGATATTATGTATATTTATATGTTCTGGATATATATTCTGGATATGTTTATATATTCTGGATATATTTATATATTTTGAATATTAGTCCCTTATCAGATATTGACTTGCAGATACTTTCTCCCATTCCATGGGTTGCCTGTTCACTCCGTTAATAGTGTCCTTTGATGCAAACAAGTTTGCATTTAAAAACATTTTAAAAACAAGTTTTTAATTTTGATGTAGTTCAGTTTATGTTTTCTTTTTTTTTTAATTTTTTTTTTAATGTTTATTTATTTTTGAGACAGAGAGAAACAGAGCATGAATGGGGGAGGGTCAGAGAGAGAGGGAGACACAGATTCTGAAGCAGGCTCCAGGCTCTGAGCTGTCAGCACAGAGCCCGACATGGGGCTCGAACTCACGGACCGTGAGATCATGACCTGAGCTGAAGTTGGACGCTTAACCGACTCAGCCACCCAGGCACCCCTATGTTTTCTTTTATTACTTGTGCTTTTGGTGTCACATTTAAGAAATCATTGCCAAACTCAGTTTCATGAAGCTTTTCCTCCATGTTTTCTTCTGAGTTTTATAGTTTCAGCTCCTATGTTTAGGTCTTTAAACCATTTCAACGTTTGTTTTTGGTTTTTGTTTTTATGTTGTGTAAGGTAAGGATCCAGCTTCATTCTTTACATGTGAATATCCAGTTTTCCCAGCACCATTTATTGAAAACACCATACTGTCTCCATTGAATGTTTTTTTGCACCCTTGTTAAAAATCCTTTGACCATATATGGAGGAGTTTATTTCTTGGCTGTCTATTCCATTGATTTGTGTGTCTGTCTTCATTCCAGTGCCATACTATTTTGATGACTGTAGCTTTGTAGTAAGTTTCAAAACTCACAAAGGGCTTTATGGCCAAGTTAAGATTTGATTGCTTAGTTCTGGAAACCAATACAAGGCCTTTAAGCAAGAGAGTGATGTGATCATTGAAGCATCAAGACCCTGGACCCCAACCTCACTGAACTCTTCTCTTGCTCTTCCATTTTTTTCCCCTCTGTCCCTTCCTCCTGCCCCTAACCTGCACATCCCTGTCCTTCTGCAGCCACTGAAGAAGATGGCAGACAGAATTAGGAAGTACCAGATCTTGAACAATGAGGTTTTTGCCATCCTAAACAAGTACATGAAGTCCGTGGAGACAGACAGCTCCACCGTAGAGCACGTACGTTGCTTCCAGCCACCCATCCACCAGTCCTTGGCCACCACCTGCTAGGCGGAAGGTCCTGCAGACCCTCGACCTGGAGGAGAAGAAGCAGGAGAGAGAAAGCCATGGCCAGCCTGCAACAGGGTCCTCCTGGACAGCATATGGGATAGGCCTGGACACAAACAAGAACCTCCCCAAACACATCTACACCTCCCAAGGGCTGGGCCTGTGCATGCTCTCCCATGACATCTCCATGGTGGTTTCTCCATAGCGTAAATGAAAAAAAAAAAAAAAAATCAAAAGAAACAGGGCAGTATGTGCTTTTTCTTTTCTTTTTTCCCCTCAGCTGTATTAAGAGCCCTAGTCTCACCCCTTCTCCATCTCACAGCCCCACCCCACATCCATGGTTGCTTCTCAAGACCTCCTCCCAAATGGTGACCTCCTACCCAGTGCCCACACGTGACCTCAGAAGTGAAGTCTCAGAGCGGAGAAAAGAGCATGGCCATAACCCGAGATACCAGCCTGAGCTGACAGGAGTATGTCCACGTACCGACTTCCTCTCCTCCTCTGGCTCCCTCCCCGCATTTTCCCAGGTGACATCTCCCCCTGCTCTGGGTGCCAAGGATTCTAGCACCCACAGCAGTCATGGACCAGACACTGAGAGCCATGGGAAACAGAAGATGAGGTTCCTGGTACTGACACCATGATAGATGGTGGTGGCCCTGGCTGTCCCTGGACTCCCCAAACCCCACTCCCCTCTCAGGGTGCTCCTAGAGAGAACTCAGAAGTGCATTCATAATCGTATCTTACTTAGTGAAGTTATGGTAGGAAGATGGTCAGGCCTGTTGTGCAGAAACAGTATTTATTAACACAGCCAGGAATTCCATAGCCCCAAACAGAAAGCCATTAGACCATCTCAGCTTGGTGAGGAGGCGGTTCCTTTATTCATCAATCAAATACTGTGAGTACCAAGCTGCACAGGGCAGTGGATGCTGGGGATGCAGCATGGAACAAGTCAGTCATGCACTGCCCACCGCATTAGCCAGTGACCAAATTAGGGACAACTTCTCTGCACAGACTCTCATCAAGGAACACTCCCATGAGAAAGAAAATATTAAGGGGTTATTTCAACAGAAGTCCAAAACATATTGGAGTCAGGGAGGTGAGGAATATAACACTTGTCAATGAGCTTTTAGTACCAGGATGCACTCCCAGAAAAGGAGTCCTGTTCTACTGAATCAGTACTTCCATTGTCCTAGAAGCTGAAAGATTCCTAGGACATTTTATCTTTTACTCTCAACATCCTTAGTTCTCTTTAACTAAGATTTTGAGGCCTGGGGCATATCGCACAGGGGCATATATCTATGTGCATTTCTCAGACTCAACCAAAACTCTGCAGAATCTCCCAGTGAGCATAGGGAGACTGGTTAGAAGGATGGAAGGCTTTGGGAATGAATGTCTCATTACAGAGCACCTCTTGCTAAAAGAAGCCTGGGACCCTGAGCTTGTAAGAAAATAAAAGTGAGACATTTGATATCTCATCCCCAACCCAGGGAGGAAAAGAAAAGTGAGAAAAATAGAACAATAATGATCCCCTCCCTTAGGGTGGATGAATGGAAATGGTTACCATTAACAGATGGCCCATTTTAACCCCATGGAAAGAGCAAAACAGTCCATAGCAAGAGGTTGTGTGATACACTGTGCCCACCAGGGAGGAAAGAAGGGCTCATCAAATGTGGTCCAAAGGCCTATATCAACATGTCCTGAGACTAGCACATTGGATGCAGATTCCTGGGCCGTACCTCAAACCAATTAACCAGAGTAAGGGAAATCTGCACTATCCACAAGCCCTCTTTGTTGTACTGTTGCACAAGGAAATCTGAGGACCACTGCTGTAGAAGGTCTTTCCACCACTAGGGCTTTGAGCTCCTTCTGAGCCATGAAAGAAAATATTTGTAGGGTAGGAAAGTGATTCAGGGTGGACCGGCAGATCCTCTCATCCTTAGATGCGACTTCCTATTCTGATTTTTTAATTTTTTTCTTCTTGGTGACCATAGATGCGCCAAAGGCAAAAGGGAGAGGCTACACACACCGCATGATAGAACTACATGGTGGAACACACCTTCAAAACCCACCAACAAAAAATCTCTAAGCTACAGAGAATCTTCAGTCCTGTCCGGGGACAGTGGCTCTTTCAGATAGGTGACTGGCTATTAAGTCCTAGAGATTATTCCAAATCCATGATCATTGCCTTTGTGGAGATTTGGGTCACCCATTTGAGGAGACTGCTATTTCAATAACCTGTCCTTCCTGTTCTGCATCTGTAACCCTGAATTTGACCCCTTGGGTAGAATCCTATTATCCTCAAGAGACTTGATCCTGGTAAATTGAGGTCTTCACCTAAATGAAAGACATTTCATTTCCCTGGCTCGCCAGCAACATTTATTTATGAATACCAAACAGCTTTAATATTCTTTCCTCCCTGGTATTACTGCCTCCTTTTGATTTGATTTTTTTTGTGTGTCTAAGAAGCAGGAAAAAAAAATCTTAGGTTTTAAAAAGTTTAAAAAAAATTGTTTCAAAAACTGTCAAATGTACCATATTTGTATTAAGAGTTGTTGGGAATTTTTGTACAATGAATTTACATTTATTTATGGTGACTTATATTTACGCTTGTGATCAAATCATGATGTTAAATTCTTAAATCATATTTGCTATGCAGCTGAAGATGATATTTTGCTTTGTATTTTGGGGTACCTGTGTTGAGTTGATAAACATTTCCATCTCTACATCTCCATTAAAACTTCCAAACCAGCATCTTGGTCTTGATTCCTGGTCCTGTTCCAGGGTTCCTTGATCTGTGGAAGGCCACATGAACACCGATGACTGAGGAAAACAGTCTGAAAGAAAATGGAAGGTGATAAAGGTATAGCTGGTCATTGTGCCCTAAACTAATGGCTGGCTTTGCTTTCTCGCTGGAGGCATTACCTTTACAAATTGGTTTATACTAGATAAGATACTGGCAATAGTTGCTGCTCTTCAGAATTCCATGGTCTCACTGAGTGATCTCTATTTTAAGAGGAAGGATGGGAACTAATGTGTGCAGGCAGCATGCTAAGTCCTATTCTTCCATTCCTTTGAGTCAGCCACAGTCACTTTATGTGCTGTATCCCACCTTGGACAGACAGGCTGTGCAGTGTTCACTTTCACACCGTTGCTAAGTGACCACTCTGATTGGAACCCAGCTTCAAAGCCTGAGCTTTTGCTGTCATGCTAATGGACTGGTCAACCAGTCCCGACCCCAAAACTAGACTTTGGGCCACTGGACTTTGCAGGGCTTTGGGTGAGGGAGATTGAGCAGAGCCTGGGCTCAGGAGGAGGCCCAGCATGGTGGCAAGGGAGTTACCAGGCTGAAGGTACCTCTCACACTCCTCAGAAAGGATGACACCAGAAGAACACTATAAAGTTGTGTGTGAAACTGACACCAGTGTGTGGAGTCTCATGTTTTTCACAGCAGCAGCTTTCCCAAAGGCCACTCACAAAGACGAGTCCTAGGTCATTGGTGACTCCCCCTCGCCTGTGGCCTGGGGTAACCCTTTAATCTCTCAGGGCCTCCATTTCCTTATCTTCAAATTGGACAAAATGATCTGAGGTCCTTTCCAGCTCTAATATCCTGATTTCAGGTAATGTCCCAGTGGCCTACATTGAGGGGCCTACTTCACAAACTTGAAGACTTTCTCAGCCATGTGTTGCCACTTCCAAGGATTCTCATCGTTAGAGGTTGTACATTTGAGCTGGTGTAGTTGGGGCACAGTTGGTATTAGTCCTGAAAGATGCTCGGTGGTAAGAGGGTTCTGTGGTCACATGGACGTGGGGAACGGCTCATGCTGTTTCCCTTCTCGAAGATCCGCAATGCTCTGAGTCCTGCAGCCTAATCAGCCTGGAATAACACCACACCACGCAGTGACCATGACTTCGGAAACCCCTTTCTCTGCAACACGAATGATCCTCTCATGAACGTACCTTGAAAACTACTGGGCTAAGAACATGGAAGTCTGTGTTAGATGCAAACAAAACAACAAGCACCAAAAACTCCCACAGGAGGGGTGCGTGGGTGACTCAGGCGACAGACTCTTGGTCTCAGCTCAGGTCATGATCTCACAGTTTGTGAGTTCGAGTCCCACATCAGGCTCTGTGCTGATAGTGCTGAGCTTGCTTGGGATTCTCTTTCTCCCTCTTTCTCTATGCCCCTACCCTATTTGCACTCTCTCTGTCAAATAAATAAACTCAAAAAACAAAAAACTCCCAGAAGAGAAGGACCACTGACTTCACAATTTGTGAAGCAGGGACCTGCCAAAGTACTGAAGGGTTTCAGATGGAAAGGGGAAGCATTTTCACGATGGGAGAGAATAGGGCAGAGGAGTGTATTCATTTGCTAGGGCCACCATAACAAAACACCACGGACCACGTGGCTTAAACAACAGAGATTTACTTTCTCACAGTTCTGGAAGCTAGAAATCCATGAGCAAGGTAACATCAGAGTCGGTTTCTTCTTTTTTTAATTTTTTTTTTTTAAAGTTTATTTATCTTTCGGGGGAAGGGGCAGAGAGAGAGGGAGAGAGAATCGTAAGCAGTTTCTGCACCATCAGCACAGAGGAGGGCTGGTTTCTTCTAAGCCTCTCTCCTTGGCTTTTAGATGCCATCTTCTCCCTTGGTCTTCACATGGTCTTCCCTCCGGGTGTGTTTGGATCCTGATTTCCTCTTCTTAGCAGGACGCCAGGCATATTGCATTAGGATGCATTCATGTGACCTCATTTTACCTAAACGACCTTGTTAAATAAAGGCTCTGTTGTCAAGTACAGTCCCATTCCGAGGTACTGGGGGTTAGGATTTTAACATAGGAATTTGGGAGTAGGGGGCACAATTTGGTTTATAACACCAGAGAAGAGGAAGGCTAGATCTGAAAAAGCCGTTGCCTCTGGGGGCCCTGAACTTGTTCAAAGGCTGGGATGCCATTGCTTTGAGAAACACATCTTGAATACTATTTGCAAAACTATATAATCAATTATGGCCACAGACCTAAAGGAACTTCTGGAGTTGTAGAAAGGATTTTTAAAAATGCACATAGTGAACAAGAATGTAAAGGAGAATATGTTGATTCTAATAATCACTAGATTATTTATTTATTGAGTTTTCTCATGCCAGGCATCAGAAAAAGTGCTCTTAGGGGCGCCTGGGTGGCTCAGTCAGTTAAGCATCTGACTCTCGATTTTGGCTCCAGTCATGATCTCACGATTCATGGGTTCAAGCCCCCATCAGGCTTCGTGCTGGTAGTGTGGAGCCTGCTTGGGATTCATTCTCTCTCTCTCTCTCTCCCTCTCTCTCTCTCCCTTTATCTGTCTCTCTCTCTAAGTACATAAATAAACATTTAAAAAACACAAAAAATAAGTTTTTATTCACTTAAATATCACAACTTATAGGAGGTAGGCACTATTATTTGCACCCACTTTACAGATACAGATACTGAGGCACAGATCTCAAAGAGGGTAAGGGATGGAGCTCTAGAATTCAAAGTCCAGTAAGCCTGGATCCAGGTCCAAGGTCTTACCCCTAAGCATATAACAATATACTTCACAGCACTTCTATCCTAAGGGATCTCGAGAGACAGGCACAACAAATATTTCTCAAGATCAGAGGAAAGAGAGTGTTTTTCCAGCTGGGGCTAAGATGGAAAGGGTAAGGGCAATATCAGGGAGGACTTCATGGAAGAGGTTCCATATCTTCCTAAACTTGAAAAATGAGAATCTGAACACAAGGAGATGCACCAAGAGATTGAAGGGAAAGAATCTACCAACATCAAATATTGGCCAAGAAAAGGCCCTGACCCTTAATGGCTTAAATTAGGTTAAACATGCCACTGTCCCTAGCTCTACACTTGACCAGGCCCTGAATGTCAAAGTCCTACAAAACGATGCATTTATTGAGTAGATTCATGCATCATGCATCTGTGTCACTGACAATCTGATACTCAGTCTGCTTCAGCACTGGTAACCCTAAACATCCACTGTGTGCCCAATGCCTTTCAGGCCTCAGGAGAACATTTCCCTCATTGCTTGCCCGTGTCCTAAAATGCAGAAGCCTACAAGTGTAATAAAGTTTTGTGCATTGTGCTGCCACTGATACCAGGGATGCGTCCTGCTTGGAAAGTGGGGAAGCTTGAGGCCCCTAGGTGAGGAAAGAGGGCAAGCCAATGAGAATGGCAATTTTAACCGAAAATCCAGGAGCATTTTTGTGCCACATATATGAGCACACACAGCTTGAATTTATTACTAGAGAACATGGCTACAACTGTGCCTCTGATGATGTCCCCTTTTTTGAAACAAAAAAGATTACGTACACTAGTTTATGGAGCTGTTGTTCAAAGCTAGAATATTTGACGAAACACATATCAGATTTCACATTATAAACCACTCGCAGACACTCAATGGAACTGCTGACAAAATGCTATTAAAGTAATTGGATTTAGTTTAGACAAAGGTAAAAGATGCACTAAAACTTTACATAAAGGCCCAGAAGATCCTCAAAGAGTGAATCGTGTTCTTAAGGGAAAATAAAATTCATTGTGAATTTACTATCTATAGTTATTTGGTCTGAACAATTGCTTACTATTGTTAACATTACAAAAAAAAAAAAAAGGCATCTAGGTTTGTTGAATTTGCTTCAAGGGGACTAAAATATATTTTTATAAATTTTAGAGAAATTGGCTTCCCTAAATGAAAATGCATGTGAAGAATGCAACAAAAAATGCCATTCCAATGAAATATAAAGAAATGAAAACAGTGAAACAAAAAATATTTTGCATGATTAAGAAGATTCACATGCAAATAATGTCAAACTAACTTGTTTACAAACTATTTTTTGGCCATTATAGGTCAGAGTATAGTCCTGAGGAAGATCAGAACAAACTGACCCACATACCGCTTTTAGGGAGGTTTCCTTATAATATCCCAGAACTGAAAAACTTGAAATAACAGAAATACTATATGCTCCAGAAGTTGCTTTAAGAGACAGTGAAAATCATTTCATAAGGAACACTTATATAATAAAATTTATATAATAAAATGAAAATGTTTTGCAATATTTTCTGTTACGATAATTATAGGTGACCCCCTATTTACAGTAGTTGAATGTAATATGTAAAATACCTGGCCTAATTTTTCATCTAAGTATTGCTTTAAAAATCCTACTGATGGGGGCACCTGGATGGTGCCCCTGATCAGTCGGTTAAGCTTCCAACTTTGCTTGGCTCAGGTCACAATCCCAGGTCTGTGGGTTTGAGCCCTGCATCAGGCTCTCCACTAGCTGTGTGGAGCCTGCTTGGGATTCCCTCTCTCCCTGTGCCCCTCTTCCTGTGTGCGTGCTCTCTCTCTCTCTCTCTCTCTCAAATAAATAAATAAACTTAAAAAAAATAAAAGAAGCCACACCCTAAAAAAATCCCATTGATGATTTCAGGTGCCACCCCTTATCAGAGCAGAATTTCTTCAAGTTGAAATTAATAAAAAAACAAAGAGCTACAGTGACTTAAGAAAGGTGGTCTAATTTGAAAATCTTGATCATAGTGTTCTCACCACACCAAAAATGGAAAGGTAACTATGTGAGGTGATGAATGAGTCAATTAACTTGGTTGTGACAATTATTTCACAGTGTACACATGTATCCACACATCACATTGTACACCTTAAATATATACAATTTTTATTTGTCAATTGTATCTCAAGAAAGCCCGGTGGTGGGGATCTTGATCATAACGTATAATGTTGCTAAAATGAAGGCAAGAAAGATAAAATTTCTAGCATAAATCCATATTGACTTATGGATGACCTATTTGTTTTATCCGTTCACACATCATTGGCCCAACAACAAAACACCCAGGAATATGCAAATGATAATTAATTCAGTCATCTTTGATAGTTTTGCCAGCTTCCAGTCGTATAAAACCCACGGTGTGACATATAACTTCTTTTGTGTTATAAAAGTATATTTCATCATTAGAAAGAGAGAGCATATTTTCTAATAGTTCAATAGTGTGATTTAGAACTTTTAATTATTTAGAGACATATGATATTTGGTGCTTTTGACCCAGACCCTGCAGATGGTTGGAGGCGGTCAGCTCTGACTCTCCCTTCAGTTCGCCTAATGTGAATAAAGACGGAGGGAGAAAGGGACAAAGACCCATTTGCTTCCCTCTAGGCAAGGAGGAGAATAACCAGCCCCCCAAACCAGTCCCCACAGCCCCATCTGGTTTGATTTACCCTGATTTCCTCCGTCCACTCCCCTCTCAGCCCACCCCCTCGCTCCCAGATGTGGCACTGTCTCACTAGAGCTTCCGGCAGAATGGGGAGAGTGGAGGGTTTCCCTGGGAAAATATGCTGTGAGATGCTATCAGAGCTAAAAATATGCAGGCCTTAAGCTCCGCCTTCATTAGTCAGAATAAAACCCAGGGATTTCTGCCTTCTGGAGTTTCAGACTAACGAAAAAGGGGGAAATCAAAGAGCCTCCTCATTGGGGCTTGGGGCTTTTCTCAAACACTTTCTGCCAAGGAGCCAGACCCTGAGCTGGACTTGTAGGTGGCTGCCCTGGGCAAGGGGCTGGCTCTCGGCAGGACGGCCTAGGGTGCACCCATCCCTGGCTACCACATACTCTCATTTAATCAGCATTCCCATTTTAAATTTTTTTTTTTCCAACGTTTATTTATTTTTGGGACAGAGAGAGACAGAGCATGAACGGGGGAGGGGCAGAGAGAGAGGGAGACACAGAATCTGAAACAGGCTCCAGTCTCCGAGCCATCAGCCCAGAGCCTGACGCGGGGCTCGAACTCACGGACCGCGAGATCGTGACCTGGCTGAAGTCGGACGCTTAACCGACTGCGCCACCCAGGCGCCCCAGCATTCCCATTTTATACGTGAGGACTCAGATTCAGAAAACAGTAGAAGTTAAACAACCACACCACTGGCCTTTTTCAGTTCATCCTGGACTCAGGCTCTCCCTTGTCCTCCCGATGCTCACACTGCCCCTGCCTGCCAGGAATACTTGCCCCTTCCCCACCCCACCTCCCTGTCTTCCCAGACTAAGGCTCTCTGTCATCCTTCAAGTCTGGCTTCACATGCCCTTCCTCTTGGAAACCTAAGTCCCAGGTGCTCTGTTAGATACTCTCTGTGCATTCTGTACTTGACCTTCTTGCCATTTATCAAAACTGTGATTCAAAGCGAACTGCGTGACCATTTAATGAATACGGTCCATGAGTGGGGGGATTGAGTCAGTCTTGCTCACCCTCACGGTGCCTGTGCTTTTCACAGCAGGCGACAGACACATTGAATATGTGGCATCTTTGATGAATGACTCAATTCCCCTGCCCCCTCAGAAAAGCTTGCCATGTAATCGGTGTCAACAAGTTAGCCCGCCTTAAGACAGCAGCTATGGTAAAACGGAAGAGAATAAAGCACTAATTGTCTGGTGTGGGCGGTAAGCATTATAATTGTCCTATACAGGGTCGTAGCGTCGACTGTGGAGGTGGACTAGAAGCAGGGGGGACAGGGACAAACACAAGAAAGAAACAGAGTAGTGGATGGGCATGAGGCGTAGGGCATAGCCTGCATGCAGAACCTGCTGGTGGTAATTTTCTCCCTCTTTCTCCCTTCTCAGCCAAGAATGAGGATGAAAGAGACTAACTGGTTAAATTTTGGTTGTTGAGGGGTGCCTGGGCGGCTCAGTCGGTTAAGTGTCTGACTTTTGATTTCAGCTCAGGTCATGATCTCACAGTTCATGAGTTCGAACCCCACATCAGGCTCTGTGCTGACAGAGCACAGCCTGCTTGGGATTTTCTGTCTCCTTCTCTTTTCTCTGTCCTTTCTTCATTCACTCTCTCTCTGTCTCTCAAAAATCATATAAACATTAAAAAAAAAAAAAAAAAAAAAAGCTCAGTGGTTGAAAACCCAGCTCTGCCAGGAACTAGCAGATTCTTAATCTCTCTAAATATTAGGTTCCCTATGGATTAAGAATAGTAACAATGGTAATACCTACTTCTGTGGTTGTTGCAAGGATAGAATAATATTACAGTGTTTCCCCCTTATCTGCCATTTTGTTTTCCATGGTTTCAGCTACCTGTGGTCAACTATGGTCTGGAAGCAAATGATTGTCAGGAGGTCAGTAGGAGCCTAACACTACCCCACAGTGCCTATGTCATTCACCCCACTTCATCTCATCACATAGGCACATTATCATCTCACATCATCACAAGAAGAAGGGTACGTACAATACAAGAAGGTGTTTTGAGAGTGAGAGATCACATCCATATTTATTATAGTGTATTGTTATAATTGTTACATTTAATTATTGTTAATCTCTTACTGTTTGATTTATAAATTAAACATTATCACAGGTATGTACTAGGAGAAAACATAGTGTATATATGTAGATACAGGGTTCAGTACTACCGGTGGTTTCAGGCATCCACTGGGGGTCTTGAAACATGTCCCCTGTGGTTAGTGGGAGCACAGCGCCTGGCACATTGTCAGTGCTCAGTGACTGGCACTGATTCAGAAAAGAGGGCTCAGCCAGCCAGGGTCATTCATTTTTTCCTCTGTAGCCAGGGCCCTATTTCCTTCTCTCCAACCTGGGTTTCTACTCAGGACTCCCCAGGGAAGGTCAAAGCATATCTTGGAAGATCTCATTACCCCTTCTCCTCACTCAGTCCAACGTTATTTTCCAACAGATTCAAGAACGAAAAACCTAGAGGAGGGAGAAAAAAATCAGTTGGAGGATACTATCCCAGAAATCATGAAGCCAGGAAATCAGATTGGGTTATTCCTAAAAACTAAAGGGGGGAAGGCAGGACCTATTTTCCCATCCCAGCCCTTTTTTGAAAGGCCCATTCGCTTAAAGAAACCCAGAATTAATTCATAGGACCTGGAGCCTGTGGCCAGGGGTCCCTGAATTGACCATTTCCCACCCCAACAGAGGGGAAGGCCAGCCTTTGGGAGGCCTTTACTGTCTGCGGTTGATTAGTTAACTGTCCTCACCTGCAACTTGAAGTGTTCCCAACACCCCAGCTAAGCCCAGGAATGCTTCCCATACTTCCTCCTCCCTTGCTGACAAAGAATATGCAGACCAAAGAGTACATAGGACCAGGTATCATGAGACCTGGGTCTAGTCTTAGTTTTTCTACCTCAGGCCTCATTTTCTCCATCTTTAAAATGAGTATGATACCCCAGATGACCTCTAAGGACTCCTCCTGCCCCAACAATCTGATGTTTTCCAAACTGAGACCACAGATGGGAATCTCCGCCTGCCTTGGGGGAACCGGCAAGAGAAGAGGATGCTGAGGTTCTATAAGGACTGCTCTAACCTCAGGAAGTTCAGGGACAAGCTTTGGGGGTTCATGGTTGCCCTGAAATAGTAGACACACATCTAGGTGCATTTTATTTTCCTTCTCAGAGAGAGTGGTTCATAGATAGCCTCACCCTCTCAAAGGAATCTAAACAGGTTAACAACTTCTGGCCTAAGAGGATGCAGCCCTGTATTAGTCTCATATTGCTGCTTTAGCAGATTACCACCAATTTAATGGCCTAAAGCAATATAAATGTGTTATCTTACAATTACAGACCTCAGAAGACCAACGTCTTCCAGCATGGTCACTAGGCTCAAGTCAAGATGTCAGCAGAGCCAGTTCCACCTGGAGACCGCAGAGAACAGTCCTTGCCTCTTGCAGCTTCTAGAGGCTGCAGCTCATAGCCACATCACTTCGGTCTCTGCTTCCCTCCTCACATGCCCTTCTCCTCGGACTCTACCCCCCCTGCACCCTCTTAAAAGGACTCTAGTAATTGCATCGGGCCTACTCGGATAATCCAGTATAATCTGCCCACCTCAAGATTCTTAAATTAATCACATCTGTAAAGTCCCTTTTATGATGTAAGGTAACAAATTCACAGATTCCAGAGATTAGATGTGGCTATGGGAGGAGGGGTAAATTAATATTCAGCCTAGCACAAGCCCTTTGGGAGGAAACATTTTATTTTATTTAAATTTTTTTAAAGCTTTTATTATTTATTTTTGAGACAGAGAGAGAACATGAGCAGGGGAGGAGCAGAGAGAGAGGGAGACACATAATCTGAAGCAGGCTGCAGGCTCTGATTTGTTAGCACAGAGCCCGACACGGGGCTCAAACTCACGAACTCCGAGATCATGACCTGAGCCGAAGTCCGATGCTTAACCGACTGAACCACCCAGGCGCCCCAGGAGGAAACATTTTAAATAATCAAACCCTTTGCCCCAGCAATTTCACTTCCAGAATTTCTCCTACAGGTGTAGCTGTCACATGTGTAAAACCCCATGTTCAAGAAAGTCTATTATAGCAGAGTTTATAATACTGAAACCTGAAAGCAACCTGTCCTACTGATAATCAGTAAAAATGTAACTAAGTAAGTTATGAAATTTTCATATATTAGGAAATTCTAGAAAGCCGCATTTTAAAAATAATAAAGTACATTCATATATACTAATAAGGAAAAGTCTGCCAGATACATTGTAAGGTGAAAACAGAAACTTGAAATCCAATCTGTATAATGTGATCCCCTTTTTAAAAAGGGTTTGTGAGTATGTGTGTGTCATTTCTGGATAGATGCTGAAGAATCTGTTAGTGGTGGTGACTCCTCTTGACTACAGAACAGCCAGAGGGGGGCACCTGGGTGGCTCAGTCTGTTAAGCGTGGGACTTTGGTTCAGATCATGTGCTCATGGCTTGTGAGTTCGAGCCCCGTGTCAGGCATTGTGCTGACAGCTCAGAGCCTGGGTCCTGAATCGGACTCTGTGTCTCCCTCTCTCTCTGCCCTCCCCTCCCCATGTTCTGTCTCTCTCTCTTTCTCAAAAATAAACATTTTTTAAAAAATTTGTAAAGAAAGAAAAAAGAATAGCCAATGGACTTTTATCCTTTATTTTATACCCTTCTGAACTGCAATTTTTTAAAATTAAAAGTTATTATGAGTTGTACAATTTAAAACCATACATTTAGGGGTGGGGTGCCTGGCTGGCTCAGTCAGTAGAACATGCAACTCTTGACCTCAGGGTTGTAAGTTCAAGCCCCACATTGGGTGTAGAGAGTACTTTTAAAAATAAAATCTTTCAAGAAAAAAAAAAAAAACGACACACATGTCAATTGAAACTCAGCACTTTGAGCAAAAAAAAAGGGGGTAGGAGCAGGGTCACAGCTCTGAGGTCATCCTTAGGAAGTTAGGATCAGGATGCATAAGAGAGAGCACTAATCAATGTCCCCTTCCTGTAACTTCGACTGCCATCCCCCTCCTGCCCCTACCCTCTCCTGCTACTGGAGCTAAAAGGAAAGTTAGTATACAATGGTGGAGCCTTGGTGTCACACAGGCCCGGGGTTGCATTCCAGTGCTTCCACTGACCAACTTTGTGGTCTTGGTCTTAACCTAAGTAAACCTCTGTGTGCAATGTTAGTACCAATAACCTCATAGAGCTGATGTGAGAGGTTAAGTTAGGTATGTTAAGTGCAGCACAGGGATTAGCACTCAAAGACTTGAAGCTGTGATTATTAGTAAGACTGACTTAATCAGAGAAGGCAGTAAGAGCCAGAGAAAGGACTTCAATTTATCTTTTGACTTTTTTTTTTTTTTTTTTTTTTTTAAAGAGAGAGAGAGCAGGGGAGAGGGGCAGAGGGAAAGAGAAAGAAAACCTTGAGCAGGCTCCATGCTAGCATAGAGCCTGACGCCGGGCACAATCCCACCACCGCGAGATCATGACTTGAACCAAAATCAAGAATCGGGGGCTTAACCAACCGATATACCCAGGAGCCCTGGGACGTCAGTTTAGTTCAGCGTGCCGATCTTGCGTGTCTCGGCGCCTCATGTCATCAGCATTGGGGGTGCCAGAATTAATAAAACAAGACTGTTTCCAAGTTGCCTGCGTGTGGTATGAGAGATGGCCACCTAAACAAATAGCTCCCATACAAAGCAATAGGTGTGACCACATTGTGTGTCCGCGATGGTGGTAACATTGAGAGCAGTTATCTCTGCCTTGGTTAGGAAAGGTATCATGAAGAACTCCAGAGAGTCTTGGCAAAATTTCCCTGGGTCATTGTGAAGGCTGGAAACGTTCTACGTGGTATCTGGATGACAGCTTCGAGGTTGCACGCACATGTAAAAATCCATTGATCTTCACACAACATTTTAGCATTTGCGCACTATTCTTTATGAAGGGCAGCCTCAATAAAAGTGTACAATTAAAAAATTTAGGATTTTTCCCCCTTTAGCCAAAAGCTAAGGGTTATTAACCTGAGTCCCTGTGAAATTCAGTGAAGAGTATGTATAGATAGGTGGGGGCGTCTTTCTGGGGCAAGTGTTCACAATTTTTGTCAGATTCTTAAAGGGATGTGGGGGCCTTTAAAAAGTTAAAAATTACCAGTCAGAACCTTCCCTAAAATGAGGACCACTCACTCGTGGTTCTGCTAGGGTGTGTGACTAAAGGTCCGACCACTCTGTACAGACCAGGTTTTCCGGGAACGCAGGACACGAGATGGAGAGGCACATATTTATTGGACTGATCGCAAAACAAACATCTACATATTTCTTTGTAGAACTAAATGCAGGTAATTATCACCAGTAGATCTTTAGCTCAACTGGAAAAAAAAAAAAAGGCGTGGCTTTTTATTGGCCCAGCGCCTTGGTCTGCAGCCAATCCGGAGGCGAGTAGCTCTGCCCACGCCCCAACCCCCAGCCCCCATCCCCATCCCCATCCCCATGGGGCAGAGGTCCTCTGGTGGAGGGGTAACTTAGCCTCCGACCCCCGACCCCTTACAAGCAGTGAAGAAACCTTAACCCACGCTCTGGATTCCTTTGGGGCTCTTAATCCAGTCCCGGCTCACAAACCAGAATTTCCAGTGTGACTGTGTTGGCAGAAAGTTAACATGCAGCCGAGGCGGAGGCCTGGGTGCCCACTGCGATGGATCTGCCCACGGGGACAAGCCAAGTCTCCTGGTCATTGGTCTTTCTCTTGGAAGGAGACAGGAGAGGTGCGGCTCAGTAAGTGGAGGCCAGCAATGAGAGCCCTGGAGTGGCAAGAATTTGGAAACTGAAACCTCAGCCCCTAAATATATTCATCAGTTGCCTATATTGAGTGCTTATAGGATGTTACCAGGCCTTGGGCTATGCAAAAGCTTTACATAAAAGACTGGGATCTGAACCAGAAAGCTGAGGTGTGAGTAGCAGGTTGGCCATGTTGTAGCTGTGTTGCCCTGGGCCAGTTGTGTACTCTTTCAGGATGTGTTAAGACCCTCCTCTGTAATAATGGGCTTAACAGCAGTACCAACCCTAAACTCAAGTGTAGCTTCAAGCTAGCCCCTATCCAGACTTCTGATTTTTTAGAAAATTGAGATACAATCCATTTACCATAAAATTCATCCTTTACAAGTATACAATTTAGCAGTTTTTCTTATACTCACAAAGTTGTGTGACAATCATCTAATTCTAGAACATTTTCATCACACCAAAAAGAAACCCCATATCCATTAACAATCACTCAACATTTCTGTCTCCCCACCCCCACCCCTCCCCCAGTCCCCACCACTCCAGCCTCTGGAAGCCATTAATATACTTTTTGCTTCTATAGATTTACCCATTCTGGATCTTTCATATCTTATGTGGCCTTTTATGTCTGACCTGTTTGAGCATAATGTTTTCGAAGTTCATGTATGTTGTAGAATGATTAATGACCTTATTCCTCTTTATGGCCAAATAATACTCCACTGAATGAATGTGCCAAACTGTGTCTGTCTATCAGTTGGTGGACATACAGGGTGTTTCCACTTTGGGGACATTGTGAATAATGCTGCTATGAACATCTGTGTACAAGTTTTTGTGGAGCAAGTTTTGTGGGACAAGTTTTTGTGTTTTCACTTCTCTTGGGTATATACCAGGAGTGGATGATTTCATCATGTATCACTCCCCCCTCCTCATCAAAAGGGCTTTCCTTCTGTCCCTCAAACAAGCCAAGCTTGCTTGCACCTCTGGGCCTTTGCACTAGCTGTTACCCCTCTCTGGAAGGCTCTTCCCCCAGATTTTTTTTTTTTAATTTTTTTTTCAACGTTTTTTATTTATTTTTGGGACAGAGAGAGACAGAGCATGAACGGGGGAGGGGCAGAGAGAGAGGGAGACACAGAATCGGAAACAGGCTCCAGGCTCTGAGCCATCAGCCCAGAGCCCGACGCGGGGCTCGAACTCACGGACCGCGAGATCGTGACCTGGCTGAAGTCGGACGCTTAACCGACTGCGCCACCCAGGCGCCCCGACCTCCAGATTTTTTAATGGTTCACTCTTTGTCAATTGGATCTCAGTTTAAATATCACCACCTCAGTAAAGCGTTCCCCAACCATTTTATCAATCATTCTCTGCCCCTTACTCTATTTTCTTTATATTGATTATTATACTCTGATTCATTATTTATTTGTTTGCTTGTTTGCAGCAAGTCTAGCCCTTCTGGAATGGAAGCTCCACGAGAGCGGGACCTTGTCTATTATGACATTAGTTATCCCAGGCTGCAAGAACAGTGCCTGATATGTAGCAAGCATCTATCAAACATTAGTTATCACTACTTGCTACCTCACAGCAGAGTCAGAAAGTAAGCACCCTTATTATCTCCATGTTACAAATGAAGAAATGCAGTCTGAGAGGGGTTAAGTGGCTAAAATCATGAAAGTAGAAAGGGTCAGAGCCTGACTCAAAAGGATCGTCTGGCTCAAAAGCTGGTGTCCATTGCACGAAGCTTGCTGCTTACCCCAGCTTTTCTTCCTGGACCTGTCTTAGCTTTGCAAAGTGACAATTCCAGCAAGGATTCCTCTGAGCTTAGACATGAGACAGGGAGAGAAGGCAGACATGTGGAGACTGTTGGGTCGGGCAGCACTAAGAGGACTGTCCTCAGGGGAAGGTGGGTAGGAACACCCCCCACCCCAACACACACCTTCTGGGAACTTGGGCTGGAGAAGGGGCTCCCAAGAGCTGCAATCCCTGGCCTCCCTCCTGCAAGGCCCTGGTGAGTCCTGGCAGCCAGAAACAGTCTCTCTAAAGTAGCAGACCCCACCTACAGTGCAATGAACACTCAGGAGACCTCAATTTATGCAAACTTTAGTAGGAACAGTGGTAATTAACTACCTGCTTTATGCCAGATGCTTTTCTTGTATTAATCCACTGAATCCCCCAATTTGCCTGATGAGGTCTATGCCATGTTGTCCCCATATACTGATGAGGAAATTGAGGCCCAGGGAGGTTAAGTAACCTGCTCAAGGACACTTGACTAGGGAATGGTAGAGGCAGGGAAGAAGCCCAGTCTGCCCAACTCCAGGTTCTCCTTTTAACCACTACTCTACCTTGCCTGTGTCTCAGTGGGGAGTTTGAGAATAAGGCTTCTACCCTTATAGCTGTATGATTTTGGATAATCCACATAAGGTCTCTGGTCTTCAGTTACCTTATGGGTACCTTATGGAAAAGAATCAGCTTCCTTCCCAAGTGTGTTCTTTAGAACTAGATGTTAACAGGTGTTATGTGGGGTGGGGCATGGGAATTCTATGATCAGTGGGATTTGGAACACTATGGGTTAAACTAAATTGAGCAGGATTCTTTACAGCAAGACTTCTCAGTGCCTTTAACATGTCAATATGCACTGAGTATCTCCAAGAGGAGGGTTGAGAATGTGGCATTTCCCAAAGTTTATTGAATACGAGACAATGTGGAGTGGTGTTTCATGGATCACAGTTTGGGACACACTCATTAAAGAAGATTTTTGCAGGAGAAAAGTAATTTTTCCTGAAAGGTAGAATTCTCTTTCCTTTCCCTACTTGTACTAGGTGGGAAGAGAGCGACTTATAGACAGACACTCACCAACTCCTTCAGGCTGGTAGAGAAGCTTTGGGGCATTTAGCAGGAGATGAACCCACTTACTGAGCACCTACAACACATCAGCTCTGGGATTATGACTTAGGTTGTCTTTTGTGATTCTCAAAACAGACCTTCGAGGTAAGTTTAATTTAAGAAGACAAGGGCATCTGGGTGGCTTAGTCAGCTAAGCATCTGACTTTGGCTCAGGTCACGATCTCGTAGTTCATGAGTTCGAGTCCCACATCGGGTTCTCTGCTGTCAACATAGAGCCCACTTCAGATTTTCTGTCCCCCTCCTCTCCCTGCCTCTTCTCCACTTGTTCTTGCTGTCCCTCTCAAGATAAATAATTTTTTTTTAAAGGCAGTATAATGTTGCAAGTGAAAATGTTGGCTTTGGGCTTGGATAAACAAGAGTTTGTGTCTTAGCTCTGCCATTTGATAGCTGGAGCTGTGCAAACTTGTGCAAGCCACCTAACTTTTCTGTGCCTCACTTTCTGTAGCTGTAAAACAGATAATACAGCACCTACCTCGTATGGTAATGTGAAGATCTGCTGTTATAGCATACAGAAGCACTTACATAGCTTCTGCACATAGCAAGTATTCAGTAGGAGGTAATTTTATTATCATTGTCATCATCATTATCCCTGTTTCACAAATAAGACAGATGAGGCCCACGATAGGTAAGTAATTTGCCTAAGGCCACACAACCATTGTGTGTGGGGAAGTTGAGACCCATATACAGCCCAAATCTGCTTTTCCTCCCCAGAAGCCCTGAAAGAGGCTGAGCTAGTCACAGGCTTGCAAATAAAACACTCTCCTACCAGCCGTCTCACATGGAGTGCCACTCGGGAGTGTGTGGGAATTTCCCCCTTAGACACAGATGGTATCACCATGCAGGAGTATTCAGACCCACTTGCAACAGTGTGACTGTGCCTCAGGACCCTTACAAAGGAGCCTGGAGAACTAGGGTCCTGAGCCCACAGGCATATCTTCAACAGCCTCCCCATACAAGAGCCTCTTCTGGCCTTTCTTCTGAACCCCAAACCAGTTCTGTGGGAGCATCCGTGAGAAGAATGACTGATGCGAACATTGTGTGCTCAAGAGGCCACACAGCCACCCCTCCCCCCCCCCATCAACCTTGGATCTTCCAAGTCCTATCGTGGGTGGAGGATGTCTCAGGGGCTGCTACAGGGGAGGGGGCAGCAGGGAGACAACACGGAGGCCAAGGTGACAAGTTTCCAGGCTCCTGCCCTGAATCAATGAAAGAAACACCTCTTGAGAGACATTTTTATATTGTCCTTCCATGTAACTTTCTGTTGGGGAAAAAAGTTTGGTACCCACCCCATCTCATTTAAAAAAAATAAGCTTTTAAATAAAAGCTTTACGTTTTTTTTTATTTTTTTAAGTTTATTTATTTATTTTGGGAGAGAGAGCGCAAGCACAAGTGGGGAAGGGACAGAGAGAGAGGGAGACACAGAATCCGAAGCAGGCTTCAGGCTCTGAGCTGTCAGCACAGAGCCTGATGCAGGGCTCAGACTCAGATCATGACCTGAGCCAAATTTGGACACTTAACTGACTGAATCACCCAGGCACCCCTAAATGAAAGCTTTAAAAACCACTGATCTAGTCCATCATTTTCATTGCACATATTGGGGAAACGGAGACCCAGATTGGAAGGACCTGCCTCTGGTCCCAGTGTATTCATGGCAGAATGGGGTCTAGAACTCACATCACCTGACCCTTTAATCCTAACCTCTCAGATATCAAAGTCTGAGATGGGGCAATTTATTAAAACTCAAAAGGAAAAACAGAGGCTGTCTGTCCTTCCTTTTCAAGTTGGCTCTTCCCACTTTAAAAGCAGTTTTCCCTCTGTGCCTTTGTCCTCCCTGTTCCCTCATACCGAACGCTGCGGGTCCAAACAGGCACAGGAGAGAAGCATCACTACAGTCCCCCTGCCCCCACCCCCTACCTTGAGTTGCTGGCCTGAGCAGTGACTCAGAGGATCAAAAGGCAGAGAACGAGGAAGAGACTGAAGTAGAGCTTTGAGGACCTGCTCAAATCCCAGCCTAGCCACTTATTATCTGCATGACCTTGAGCAAGTTACCAAACCTCCCAGTGTCTCACTGTCATCAGGTGCAAAACTACAATAGCTCCATTGCCTCGTGGGGCTGCCATGAGGATTAGACTTAATTTGTACAACAGATGTTGGTGAGGATGTGGAGAAGTGGGAATCCTCTTGCACTGTTGGTGGGAATGCAAACTGGTACAGCCACTCTGCAAAACAGTGTGGAGGTTCCTCAAAAAATTAAAAATAGATCTACCCTACAACCCACCAATTGCATTACTAGGAATTTACCCAAGGGATACAGGAGTGCTGATGCATAGGGGCACTTGTACCCCAATGTTTATAGCAGTACTATCAACAATAGCCAAATTATGGAAAGAGCCCAAATGTCCATCAACTGATGAATGTATAAAGAAGATGTGCTTTATACGTGCAATGGAATTCTACTTGGCAATGAGAAACAATGAAATTCTGTCATTTGCAACAATGTGGATGGAACTGGAGGGTATTATGCTAAATGAAATAAGTCAGTCAGAGAAAGACAGACACCATATGTTTTCACTCATATGTGGAACTGGAGAAACTTAACCGAAGACCATGGGGGAAGGGAAGGGGAAAAAATAGTTTCAAACAAAGAGGGAGGTAAACCATAAGAGACTCTTAAATGCAGAGAACAAACTGAGGGTTGATGGGGAATGAGGGAAAGGGGAAAATGGGTGATGGGCATTGAGGAGGGCACTTGTTGGGATGAGCACTGGGTGTTGCAGGTAAGCAATGAATCACAGGAATCTACCCCTGAAACCAAGAGCACACTGTATACACTGTATGTTGGCTAACTTGACAATAAATTACATTATAAATAAACAAACAAATAAAAATAAAATCAAGGTGTAACATTAAAAAAATACGTGAAAAGAACCTGCAACATAGAAGTTGTGCAGCAAGTAATAGTTCATTTCAGTATTATTATGTTAACTATATTTTGATAAGATCTGCAGTTCTTTGCCATGAATTAAGTGCAGTAGGCTCTCTGCGCACCCACACCAAGGCCAAGCAATGCTGCACTTCGACATATATTCTTCATGGGGAGCTCTGCCCTATATAGGAATTTGAAACCTCTTCCACCTGTAGGCATACGCTGAGAGGGAATCCCATAAACACAGTGTGACCAGCCTTGACTGAGAAGAGCAGTCAAGAAATGGCGCTAGAATCAGCATGCTGGGTTTTATCTTGGCCCCATTGTTTAACTGCAGACAACTTAGCCTTTCTGAGCCTCCATTTTTTCATCTCTAAAACAGGAATCATAGCAGCACCTGACTCATAGGCTTATTGAGAGGAGCAAATGGGACAATGTATATGAAATCCTGGCTTGTCCTTAAAAAGTGGCCAAAAAATAATAGCTCTTATTATATTCCCTAGGCTTAGCCTTTTCTGCTCATGAAGAAAGTGTTGTAGGAGATAAAAGTGGTGATTCTGCCACAGATAAAAGTTCTGATTCTGCCACAAGTTAGCACCTTTCCCCTCTTCAGGCCTCAGTTTCCCCACCTGCAGACTAAGAGGGTTGGATTAGTTCAGCTCTAACTCTGAAGGAGAGCTGATGAGAAGGTGGCATGGCTGTCCATGTGGTTTCTGGATGGCCTCAGTCTTCCAAGCTACCCATATGGAGAAGGGCCAAGAAGACTACTGGAAAGAATGCTCTATCCTTCCCAAACCAGGGCCTTGGTTATGAGAGCTGCTCTGGGGACACACAAGCCCAGCTTGAAGTTCTGTCCTTACCATGGTGTGTGACCTTGGTAAAGTCACTTCACTCTCTGAGCTTTAGTTCCTTCATCTGTAAAATGGGACCTGAAATGGTACCCAGAGTAAGGGACTGCAATGACCATGTGAGCCAAAGCTTACAAAGTGCTTGACACACAAGAAGTCAGTAATGGTGTGTTGTTTAATAATCATTATTGATGCCAGTTGCATCAATTGGACTCATCCCTGGGCATGGCGCTCTTCTTAGAGCCAGTCTGAGTGCACCTGTGTCCATTCCAAGTATTATTTCTAGTGGCATTAAAGCTTTTTATGAGAATAGAAGCCATCCTGGGGACCCACCTAAAGAAGAGGAGTTGGCCGGTTTCTGCATGACGACACTTGAGATTCCCATGATTCCAGGTCAGCCTGAAGGAAGCGACAGCCATCAGTCCTTCCCCACCCTGCCAAGAAGACCAGCTCAGCAGGGTTGGAAAGGACCACAAGCTACATCTTGCCCAACCCTTCTACCTGGGGTAAGATGCCAGGAGGGGAAGTGACCTACCCAAGTGTCATGGCATGTTACTAAACCTAAGGCACTTAGTATATGCAGTATTGAAAAGCGTATCTGTGTTTGATTCTTGGCTTCTTGACTTACAGGCTCAGTGACCCCACTGAACTTCATTCCTCATCTGGAAAATGGGGATAATAATAAAACCTGTTTCCCAGAATTGCTGCAAAGATTCAATGAGCATGCATATACATATATGCATATAGGTAACTAACATGCATATAACATATAGCAAGCCCTCTATAAATCACAATGTCCAGCAGAAATATAATGTGAGCCACTACGTTTTAAATCATTTTGTAGCCACCTTTACAAAAAGTAAAAAGAAGTAGAGAAAATTAATTTTGATAATGTATTTTATTTAACCCAATGTATCCAAGATATTATCATTTCAACATGTAACTAATAATAAAAGTTATTAATAGTTTACATTTTTTTCTTACTGAGTCTTTGAAATCTGGATGGGGTGCAACCTGGGGAGATTTGGGCAACCGGTTGTCACAACTAGGGGAGTCTGGAGATGGGCAGCAGTGTATACAGCTGACACGAGACCAAGGATACTACCGAAAATCCTACAGTGCGTAGGACAGCCTCCCCTGCCAAACAATTATGTGTCCCGAAATGTTAACAGTGTCTGTTTTACGTGTCTACTTCATGACTACTTCACATTAGCCCCTTTCCACATTCTCAATAGTCACATGGAGCTGGGGCCTACCACACTGGACAGTGCAGCTCTGTAACAGAACATTTGGACATGCACTTAGAAGGTCCAAATTTTTAGGGATTTGGGTTTTCGTAAATTAGTCTTCCTGTTCATCCTGGAATAACTGGCCAAATGAGATGTGACTGGTTCACTAGTGCCTGGCTGGCTAAGGACAGAGCCCATCTGTCTCTGGCTGGTCAGACCCTTCCAAAGTCACCGCCCTCCCCTGGTAGACGAGCCTGGGACAGACAGTGAGCCCTGTTGTTCTTTTCTGGGGAGACAATGCTACAGGCCCTGCTACCTGCCTGACAGTGCTATTGTGGCTCAGGGAGAAAAGGGCTTTGTCAGGACAGCAGGCGGGGAGACTGCGGTTCAATGGGGCTCATTATATCTGCACTCCCGGGATGCTGATGCCAGCCCTGGGGAAGCCACGCCTCCTTCTAGAACAAATGGGGAGCCTGAGGCCCTGAGAGGGTTTAGAAGAACCATCAGTAGATCCCAGCTCCCTCCACCTCAGCCCACTGCCCTAAAACATGAAACTCACCTAACTCTGAAAAGCCTTGTCTCAAAGCACAGGGTGAACACAGGGCAAGGGAGTCCCTGCCCTGGACCACAAAATTTAGCAGCTCCACAAATCACAAACATATCCAAAAATATATGTATTAGGGAACATACGTGTGTACCTACCTCTCAAGATCTGGGTTCAGCTCTGGCACAATGAGACCATAACTGAAATGTCCGCTCTCGTGATTAAAAAAGCCCAGGTCAGAAAGAAAGACCACAAATCTCTTGTTCCATGTCCTCGGAACAAATGCAATCAGGGTTTGAAGGCAGTGAGAGTTTGAGGGTCGTATTTCCACCAGCCTCAGAAATGGGCACTGTTTAGTAGCACACGTTAAATCTAAGCAGCAGAAATGCTTAGCTAAGAGAAAAGACCAGTTAAATTTTCTTGTTCAATCCTCCCTCTCAGGTAGTGTAGATGCTGCTATAATGAACTACCATTTCCTAGCAGGACCAATCATCCAGTTTCCAGCTTCTCTGTGTTCCAATTTATACTGGACTTGGAGGTAATCACCTCCATTTGAACTCTGATGCCGCATCCCTCCAAGGTGAGGGGTAGGTCTGGGTGCATTACCTTGAACTCGGATGTGTAATGTTACCAATACCTGTGATTTCCCGCTCCCTTCTACACTCTACCTTAACCACCTTGCCCCCAACCCCATGGTGATACAGACACACACACACACACACACACACACACACACACACAGAAAGCTGGAAGGACTGTCTTATTTGACAGATGAGGAAACCATTTCTCCTCAAGAGTAAGTGATTTGTTTAAAATCACCTGAAAGTTAGGGGAAGCCACATGCTGGGAGAACCCATCCCTTGGGGCCCAGCTAGAAGGTCACGTGTAGAAGGTAGAGAGTGATGTTGGAGAGGACAGGCTGGGGGGCAGCTCTGTTTACTCCACTAGTTGTGGGACCTTGGGGGCAAGTTTCTCACAGTATTTAAAATATGGCTTCTTCTATTCCTATACAAAATATTAACATTAAGAGAAGCTGGTGACAGGTATATGGGAACTTTCTGGGCTATTTTTGTAATTCTTCTGTAAATCTAAAATTATCTTATAACCAAAAAAAAATTTTTTTAAGTACAGTTTTCTCTCATCTGTACCATGGAGATAGTAATGATACCTACCTTACAGGAGGCTCAAATAAGATAATATCTGGATAGGGATTAGCCCGGGGTCTGTCCCATAGCGAAGACTCCATAACTACATTTAAAAGCTACTTCCTCCAGGAGGCCAGTGACCAACATTGCCAGAACTGACCACCTGCTTTCTTGGAGGTCCCACATCTTCAGTTCTCAGGAGCCAGAGCGTATTTGAGTCTAAAATGCCAAGCATGTCCGTGCGGCCACTGGGAGCATGTATTTGATCTGGGCTCTTCCACTTTCTAGCTGGGAACCCCAGCAAGTTCCTTGATCACTCTGTGCTTCAGTTTCCTTTCTGAAAATGATAAAAGTATGTCCTGTATATGGCTGTCATGAGGACTGAATGAACGGGAGTTTTTCAGCATTAACATTGCCTGCCCTGCGGCAAACACTGCACAGGCGTTCTTATGGTTCAAATCAGTGTTTCTCTAATTTATGTTTACTATTACCCATGGATGACAAACATACTTTCCATAACCACAGTTTTTTTGAGATTTTTTTTTTTTTAAGCTTATTTGTTTATTCTGAGGGAGAGAGAATTCCAGGCAGACTCTGCACTGCCAGCACAGAGCCCAGCTTGGAGCCCCAACTCAGGAGCAGGGAGATCACAACCTGAGCAAAATCGAGAGCCAGACACTCAACCGAATAAGCTACCCCAGGCACCCCATCCAGTTGTTTTTTTTTTTTTTTTTTTTTTTTTTTTTTTTTTTTTTTTAATGCTGATTTGGAAGACACCAGTTTCTAGGTAGTAGTAGATCCCATTTTGTTTCTCTCATTAATACATAAGGTTCTCCAGGGACAGAGAATATGTCTGCCTCCTTCTGGTCTCCAGTCACTTGGAAGAAGAAATATACTTCTTTCATTGAATTTACCAAGCTTCTATCATCCATTCATTCCACAGACAAGTATGGACCATTTATCGGGCACCTACTTACTGTGTGCCTGTTGTGTGCGAGTGCCCAGCACAGATCAGACCTATGTTGAATGAATGAACCAGGCAGGGAGGCAGGGAAGGAGGAAGCCAAGAAGGCAGACAGGAAGGGAGAAACCCAGGGTCTTGGACCCCCTCCCGACCCGGGAGGACTCCATCTGGCAGCCGTGCCTCTTCCAACCCCCACTTTCCCCACTTCTTCCTCCGCCCGAAAAAACTCCCCCTCTCCCACCGTCTGAGGATCCATCATCTCTCTGACACTGGGGACACAACCGGGTGCAGTCCCGGCGTCGCGGAGGGGAGGCGCCCGGGGACCCGCCCCCCTTGCCTCCCGCCGGGGGCGCGACGCGGTGACTCCCTCTCCGGGAGCGCTGCAGCCTCCCACCCCGGGAGGGCGTGCGCCCCTCTGCCGGCTGCTCGAGCGCTGGGCCCCCGGCCCAGCGAGTTGCCCAAGACTCTGGGTGACTCCTCCCCGAGGACCGTCCCCCTCTGGGGCGCGTCATTCTCTCCACCCCTGGGGCCGACCCCGGCAGCCTCTGGCACGCCGGCCACGCGGGGGACGAGTCTCGGCCACCTGCTCCGGCACCGGGGAACCCGGGGCGCCAGCAGCCCGCGCGTCGGTCGGTGCGCGCAGGGCCCATGGAGCTGCGGGCCAGCAACACCAGCTGCCAGAACGGTGCGTGCGGGCCGCGCTTCGCGCCTTCCCTTCGCCGCCGCTCCTTTCCTTCGCGTCCTCTCTGGCCGCGGCCCAAACCGAGGAGGGGTGGATCGCGCTCTGGCCAGTCTTGGGGAGAAGCGGGGTTCCGGCCGACTTCCCCCGTCTTCGGAGCTGGTAGCTGAGAGGGGGGTTGGGAGGAAAGGGACGCGTGGGGACGGAGGCGGCGGCGGCGGGCAGCACTGATTGCAACTGGTCAACCAGAGGGGGAGGTGGGGCTCGTGGTTGTTTCTCATATACAGTTGCTTCAGATTCTACTACCTGCCCCGGTCTGCCTGTCTCCCTGGGGCAAGGGAGAGGGGCGCAGAGACGCTTCACCCCCAAACCCACACACACCTTTTAGGGAAAAGAGGGAAAGAGCAACCCAGGAAGGGATAAGAAAGACCTTTAGCTTTATGTTAAGTTCTTGCTGGGAACCGAGTGGTAGACTAGGCCCTTTACCTGCATTACTTCATTTATCCTTAACTCTAGAGGGCAGGTAGATATTATCACCTCTCTGTCTCCTTTCTGGAGAGAAAGAAACTGAAGTTCTGAAAAGCCTGATGATTTGCTCAAACTAATCCGCTGGGGGAAGTGGAATATAAAGCTAGAGCCCTTGGATCCTACAACCTGTACTCAGACTACTGTGCTCTCTCTTCCCGCTGTGTCTCCATTTTCCTACAGCCTCTTGCAATTGTAACTTGTCCGATAGCCCTGTTTCTCTAATTTCTCTTCTCCAGCGAGTGTTCAAAGCCAGCTCTTTGGGTGTTGGCTGGCTTTGGTCTCCTGATCAACAATGCAGTCCATTTTCAGCCTCACCTTCCCCTGGGGAAGAATATGTTCCCCAGCCCTAGCATATTCTGGAAAAGAAGCCGGAATCATTGGGCCCAGCACCCGCTTGTCTAATGAGCATCCTTCTCAGAACTGGATGTCCTTTGGCCTCCAGCCTCTCTCATTTTCTTTTTGTCCCCCTGGGAAAACTTCATTCAGCGGAGGGTGCTTCCCAGAACAGGCAAGCTCACCCCGTGGCTCCACCTCCTGGAGATGCACCTTCAGGAGGGCAGGTGAAGGGCGTGGGGATGGGCTTGGCCTTCCTCTTGGGAGTCACCTTCCTTGGCCCACGTCCTCCCAGGCTCTGGCTCATTTCCTGAGTTCAGGGAACTCTCCAGACTAGACTGTCTGAGCTGAGGAACAGGAGCAAGAGGTCAGAGCGAATTTCATTAAGGATGGAAATGGCTTCATGTCTCATCTTCTCTTGATTGTGACACAGGTGTCAGGAAGAGAGATCTCCCACTGTGAAAGACACATGGATGTCCCCTGGTGGGTTCCAGGCCCAGCTCTGCCACTAGGTTTTTGTGAGACTCACGCAAGTCCTTCCCCTTCTCTAGGCCCCAGTTTTCCCAGCTGCAAGTAAGAGGGTGAGACAGGCCATTCTGTGCCATGGAAGAAAGATCAGCATTGCCCTTATTTTATTCCACCAAGATGCTGCTCTATCCTCCAGATACACCAAAGCCAGAGCTGCATGACCTTGGGCTTTGGGGCCCATCTAGTGGCTCGCCTGTAGTTCTAATTGGTATGCGGAGAAACCGGCCCAGGCTTACATCCTTGGCACAGCAGCCTGGAGCTTTGTGACCCATGGTCTGAAAAAGGCCTTTGACCACCAGAGGTCACAAACTCAGATGCCTACAGGGGCTGAGCACATAACCAGAATGACTGAAGGGAGCCAGGTATGGACTCTGAGGAATTGCAAGGTGCATTTCCTAAGGGGGAACCACTCTCAACTGCAGCCAGTTGTCGGTTGGGATGGTGTACTCAACAAGGTGAACACAGGCAGCTCAAAAGCTGAATTTTCTTGGGAAATCAGATTTTTATTAAAATTTTTTAATGTTTATTTACTTTTGAGAAACAGAGAGAGAGAGAGAAAGCAGGCAGGAGAGGGGCAGAGAGAGAGAGAGAGAGAGAGGGAGTCACAGAATCCAAAGGAGACTCCAGGTTCTGAGCTGTCAGCACAGAGCCTGACGCGGGGCTCGAACCCATGGACCGCGAGATCATGACCTGAGTGGAAGTCAGACGCTTAACTGACTGAGCCACCCAGGCACCTGGGGAAATCGGATTTTTAAATGTTAGTAATAAGTTCATATTTTAAAATAACCCTCAAGAGGCCAAAGGAAACCCCACCCCACCCTTGCTGCCTGCTCTGTGGGGTACATGTGACGGTTAAGAGCATGGTTTTGACATTACATGGACTTGGGGAACAATTTGGCTTCTCTTCTTACCACGAGTGTAGTCTTACTCAGGTCACCAAACTTATCAGGGTCCCAGTTTCTCCAGCCAAAACCCTGCACATGATCACTGTGCCATTTCTGTGGTAGGAATGTTCCTGGAAAGCCTCAGAGTAGAGGACCATGTGGGCACTGGAACTGGAGGATTATTGGCTGTGCTTTATATTGTTTCACTGAACTTAGGCAGCTTAGCTCTTCTGACTGAGGGTCTGCCCCTCACCCAAGTTTGTCCTATTGTCCTTGGTGTTTGTGCCAGAAAGGCGAGCAAGGGTTGGCCGGTTCTGGGGCATGAGGGCTGATTCGGACTCTCAGGATCTCAAGGACTTGGAAAGCAAACTGAAGAGATTCCACATGGAGTGACAGGGACACCAATGTCTCTGAGGCCTGAAGGAGGCCCAAGCCACTGACTGTCAGCACCAGAGGTCTTAAAATATGGCTTGGGAATGGGCCGTTCTAACAAACGGGATGCTTATATTAGTCACTTTCAGGCCTAGAAGGGCTATGGACCCGCAGGCCTCACTCCCTCATGTTACCTGTCAGAAGTCTCTGCTGCGGCTGGAGGTAGGGATATGGAAGTGAAGAGGCCTCTTGGAGGAGAAAATCCCTGTGTGATCCTGAGCTATTGGAAGTCCAGAGGCTGCGAGGGGATTCCTGTGGAGGGTGGGAAGTTGGAGTCAATGACGCCTAAGAGTTTGAGAGCCTGAGAACCCTGCTGGGTGTGGGGAGCATCAGTACACCTTAGGGGTTATGTGCTGGAGTTCTGGAGTCAGACAGTCTGTGTTCTTAGGCAAGGTGCCTGACCTCTCGTGGCCTCCATTTCTACATCTATGAAATGGGAATTCAAAGCAGCACTTACCTGACAGATGGTTATGAAAATTGAATGAGTTCATGCAAATAAAGCCCCTAGCCTGGAGTAAGCACTTGGTGAATGTTAATTATTATTGTTAGGTTCAGGCCCATTGTGTGGGCTTTGGAAGCTGAAGTATGGGGTCTGAAAGAGCCGCCAATTCCAGTATCTTGAAAGCACCCAAGTGTACCTGGCATGACTCACTTACCATGGTCTTCCTGTCCAGGTTCCCTGATCAGCCTTTACTGCTCCTCCCAACAAGTCCTGTGCCAGATCGTCAGTGACCTCAGCCCCCAGGTGCCCAGCAATGTCACCTCTACCAGCTGGAAGGAGAGGTTCAGGCAGAGCTACGGCTTCTACATTGGTCTGGGCCTGGCCTTCTTGTCCAGCTTCCTCATCGGCAGCAGTGTCATCCTCAAGAAGAAAGGCCTTCAACGACTGGTGGCCTCGGGGGCCACACGGGCTGGTAGGGTCCTGAGGGGGAGGGTGGGCATGGGGTGCCGGGCAACTGGACCCTGGGCCAGGCCTGTGCACCTCCCTTCATAGGGGGGCCACTGTAACAGTTTGTGAGCCTGGCCTAAATGGTCACAAAAGACTCATTGTCAACTCCACCGGGAATCCAGTCCACCAGCAGGAGACGTTCCTTTAAAATCCAACATTTCTGGAGAATTTCAAGATAAGTTAATTGGGGGTACAGATAAGGAAAAGTCTCACAGCCGAGAATCACAAACCCCAGATCTAGTCCAGTTTTATTTCTTACCAGCTAGGTCATCATAGGCAAGTCTCAACTTCCCTGCAAAATGGGCATACAAATACCTCTGCCCAGAGCATTGCCGCACACTGGTGTGCCCTATTAACTTCACACTGAAGCCGCTACAGGCTACAGAAAAATTACTGGGTCTCTGTCCACAAGGGACTTACTGTGAAAACATTCTGGAGAAAAGGAATCATGTGTAAAGGAATTCATTTATTTGCTCATGATTCACCACAAGCCTGCTGGGTGCCAGATACCATGCTGGACATGGGGACACAGTGCCCTGTGGGACACTGAGTTGAGTGGGAGACACAGGCAAGTCAATAGGCAATCGTTCCATAGTAGGTTACTTGCTATCTGTCATGGCGAAAATACAGAATCCTTTGGGACTATTTTGGAGGAGCATGTAAAGCCCAGGCTTGGAAGGTTAGGGGAGGTTTTCTACAAAAGGTGATCTGGAAGCTGGGGCCTAAACGATGAGATGGCAAGGTGGAGGAGAAGAGAAGAAGACATGGTAATGCAGGCAGAAAGGACAGCAAGTGCAAAGGCTCAGAGGCGAGAGAGGATGAGTGACATTGGAAGCCGAAAGTAGTTCAGGATGGCTGGAGCACCAAGGGGTAAGAGACGGGGGAAGGGCCAGATCGCGAAGGGTCTTGCCAACCGGGCTACGGAGTTTGGGCGCAATTGTAAGTGACAAAGGTTTTGGGCAGGGGAGTGACATAGTTCGATTTACGATTTGAAAAAATTCCTGGTTGCTGGGTGGACGGTGGATTAGGGACAAGACTGGTGCCCAGGAGACCAGTTAGGGGAGAGGGACAGCATAACTTGGGCCTGGGAATGGAGACAGTGGTAGAGTCCCAAGAGAGCTTTCTGGGTTTGGTGTCGACTGGCTCCCAGGGGATGGTGAAAACAGAGTCGAGGCTGACTCAGCTTTCTGACTTGAGCAACTGAGGAGATGAGGGTGCTGTTTTCTGTGATAAAGAAGGCAGGAAGAGCGGGTTTATGGGAAGACGATGGTTCAAGTCTGGGCATGTTCAGTTTAGTGTTCTGTGGGACACTGTGCTTTGGAAGCAGACTCCTGGGGCTCTAATTCCAGCTCTTCAGTTCCTGGTGATGTGATCCTGGGCAAGGAAAGTGCTTTCTCTGTGCCTCAGTTTCCTCATCTGTAAAATGGGGATAAGAGCAGTTCCAACCTCTAGTATTGTTGTGAAGATAGGTAGTGTGTTTACAAAAATGCTTGGCACGAGTGTTGGTGTTACTCTTCTCTAAGTGGGACAGCCCGGCAGGCAGTTGGATATCCAGGGCTAGAGCCAGGTGCCCTCTGAAATGGAAAGCTGTGAGATGTGGGGAGGAAGTCAGGAGCAATGGTCTTTGTTGCTCTCTCCTTCACGTCCTGACAAGTGTTCAGAAGGCCAGAGACCTCCCAAAGTGCCAGGAAAAGATTGGCTTGTGCCAGGAGAAAGCAGGGTAAATATCACGGATACCATTCAGAAAGGTAGCTTCTCTGGAATCCTTTTTTCCCTCCAATCTGCTATTTCCTTATCTAATGAGATTTCAACCCTTAGCATAAAATGCTCTCAGTGCTCCTTTTATGGAAGATCCTGAGTCCTTTAGGAACCTGATGAGATCTAAAGACCTTCTTAGAAAAACAGACATTTACACAAAGTGATACACAATCTCTGGATTTTCACATAACTGTCTAAAACCCATCTATTACCATCATAACCATCTTCATCATAACTATTATTATTGAGTATTGACTATGTGCCAGGCTCTGAGTCCACCATGTGAACAAGGCAGACACAATTCCTGACTTCCTGGTGTTTCCATTTTAGTGAGAGATATGCCAGAAAATAAATACATTAATTCAATTTATAAATAAATGTCATGAAGGAGAAAAGCTGGGTGTGATGAAAGAGAATCCCAAGGAGAAATAATAGAGATAAGGGGGTCACAGAGGACATCTTAGGGGAAGAAACATTCAAGCAACGTCCTGTAGAGTGAGCAAATATATGTAAGCAAATATCGTTAAGAAGACTGTTTCCAACATGGAAAAGCACATGCAAAGTTTTTAAAGCCAAAATGAGCTTGTCATTTTGGACGAACTAAAAGAAAGCCTGAGTGAGTAGATACTAGTAAGAAGAGTGGTAGGAGATGCCTTTGGAGAGGTGAACAGGGACAAAACCACAAACTGGCTTATTTAGGATTTGGGGCTTTATCCTCTGAGTATTTGGAAGCTATTGGCCTGCTGCAAGCTTGAGGGGTGACTGTATGATTTACATTCTTAAAATTCATTGGCTGCTATGAAGGCAGTGGGTTATAAAGGGATGATGAGAGGGGCGCTTGGGTGGCTCAGTCGGTTAAGCGGCTGACTTCGGCTCAGGTCACGATCTCACACTCCGTGAGTTCGAGCCCCGCGTCGGGCTCTGTGCTGACCGCTCAGAGCCTGGAGCCTGTTTCAGATTCCGTGTCTCCCTCTCTCTGACCCTCCCCCACTCATGCTCTGTCTCTCTCTGTCTCAAAAATAAATAAACGTTAAAAAAAAAATTTTTTTTAAAAATAAAATAAAAAATAAAGGGGTGATGAGAGTGGAATCAGATGAACATAGAGAGCTATTGCCTTAGCCCAGGCCAGAGGTGGTAGTGCCTTGGAGTTGAGTGGTGGCAGTGGAGTGGATATATGTGCGATGCTCTTTGGAGAGGGAATTAGCAGAATGGATGGAATGCAGAAGGTGGAGGAATGGGAGGGTCAAGGGTGATTCTCTGGTTTGTGGCTTAAGCAACTGGGTGCATAGAGGTGCCATTTACTGACTTTCATTTGGTAGGTGGGTGGGTGGGGAGAATTTAAAATTAAGAGTTCTATTTAAGACAGAGTTTGGGATGCCTATAGGAGATCCAAGAGATGTCAACTAAGCCATTGAACATACATCTGGGCTCCAAAGAAAGGATCAGTATACACGTATGAAATAAGGATGCCTGCATAAAGATGGTATTTAAAACTTGGGGAATGGATAAGTTCACCCAGAAGCAAGCCCAGAGGACTAACCAGCTAACATATATTGAATCCTTCAAGACTGGGGAGTGAAGGTAGAGATAGGAAAGGTGCCTGAAAGAGCATGGCCAAGCTAACTTTGTGTCCATTCCTTTCTACAGTGGACGGAGGGTATGGCTACCTGAAGGATGCCATGTGGTGGGCTGGATTTCTCACCAGTAAGTGGGTTCTTTCTTACTAACAACAGTGACCCTTTGATGGCAGAGGCGGAGATGAAAGGAGGGGCGGAGGGGGGCCTTTCTGTCTCCATTGTGCCAAGTGTGAATCTGAGACCCAGATTCCCAAGGGGAACCTCTTGACCATCTTTGCAGGTTGAACATTTTACCTGTATTTCATATCTCTTTCTCAGCCCAAAGTCAGTCCTTCATCCATGAAACATTTAAGCCCAGAGAGTTTTGTAGAGAGCTGGTAATGATAAAGATGTCTTTTCTCAACTTCCCTTGAAACATAGAGAGTTATCACTCCTGGTTGGAGTCTCTTGGATCTCTACATGGGAGGCTGGGGCTCCTCAGCCAATTTTCTCATTCCACAGGCCGTGTGTTGGCTTACTTTAGAACATGGCTGGTCTGCCACTTGCAGTTTGCCCAGATTTGCACATTCACACATTTCCCCCGCTTTCCACCCACCCTCTCTGGCTTTCAAACCCTAATTCTTTTGAATGGAAAATTATCCAGCTTTCCATTTATAAGTCAGGTTTTGACCCTAGTCATAGCCAGGGCTATAACATTCATCATCTACTTTCAAAGGGCAGACCCAGGTCATTCTCTACCAGCAGAGACAGAAAGGGCACTTTCAGGAGTCTGCAAACTAGAAACTCAAATGCAGAGAACTAGGCCCTTTGGGAATGTCAGACTTTCTAACCACCTGCCTGTCAATCTGGGAGAGATGGCCTCATGACCAACTGGTACCTGGAGAACCAATAATTAAATGTTTCTTTATTTGATAAATTAACATTTTCTAGAACTCACCTCATATATACAGATGAAACATCAACAGTCTCTGAGATACATTTAGCCGTGCCTGGACTAGAAGCCAAGAGACCTCAAGAACAAGAAAGCATCCTTCCACAAACATGTCCTGTGACCTTGGACTCTGGGCCTAGCTTGCCCATCTAAAATGGAAGGATTTGATCAGGATAGTCTGGGCCTGACCTTCTGATCAGATTGGCCATGGGGAGAGCATAAGGATCAAGACATTAAGGAATGATGGTCTGGGATCCTGTGAATGGTTGACCACTGAATTAAGCTGTCTCTGCCCAGGTTAAGTTGAGCTGGAGATGATGCATCGAAGCCACACTACCCTGTTTTCTCCCTTCATTTCCTAGTGGCTGCTGGAGAGGTTGCCAACTTCGGGGCCTACGCATTTGCTCCTGCGACAGTTGTCACGCCTCTGGGAGCGCTGAGTGTCCTCATAAGGTTATTGTCACCTCTTGCTGTCTCTGCCTCCTTCCTATTTTCAGTTTGTTGAGGTCTGGAACTGTCTAGTGGGGTCAACTGCCACTTGCAGTCAGGGACGTGGGTCGATATTAGCTCCCAGAAAGAGGCACTGTGCTGTTCAGAGCTCCTGATCTGTAGATTGTTTGCTGCTGGTTGCTCTAGCCTCTCCTCGAACGATGGGGCAATAGAAGGGCAGGCCAAACCCAGATCAGCTGGAAGGGCTCCCACTGCCACCAAGCTGACTGTCTCATGTCAATGCTTTCGTGCCCCAGTAGGAGCAGCATACAAGTTAAAAAGCATGAGCTCTGTATTAGCTGTCCCTGAGTTCTGACCTTAGCTCTGCCTAATGTAGTAACTACATTACCATGGGCAAGTCATTTAACTTCTCTAAGCCTCAATTTCCCTGTCTGCTCAGTGGGGATGCTAATACTACCTACCTGAAGACATTGCTTCAAGGACTAAATGAGATGATGCACAGAAAGCACATAGTGCAGGGGCGCCTGGCTGGCTCAGCATCCAACTGCGGCTCAGGTCACAATCTCACGGTGTGTGGGTTCGAGCCCCGCGTCGAGTCAGGCTGTGTGGTGACAGCTCAGAGCCTGGCGCCTGATTCAGATTCTGTGTCTCCATCTCTTTCTGCCCCTCCCCAGCTCGTGCTCTGTCTCTCAAAAATAAATGTTACAAAAGAAAAAAGAAAGAAAGAAAGAAAGAAAGAAAGAAAGAAAGAAAGAAAGAAAGAAAGAAAGAAAGAGCATAGTACAGAACTGGCAGTGAAGAATCACCATAGCCAACACATATGAGGGCTTACTATGTGCTAAATGTTCTAAATGTTTCCCATGTATTAACTCATTTAATCCTCACAGCCTCCCTACTAACTAGAAAATAGAAGACACCTGAAGCCAAGACAGGTTAAGCAACTTGGTCAAGATCAGCCAGGTCCTAAGGGGCTAGGCCAGGATTCCCACCCAAGCAGTCTGATTTCAAAGACCATGTGCTCAAGCCACTAAGCCGTGTTGCCTGACAGACATCCAATAGTTTTTAAAATAACTGATACTAAGTATGTGTGCTTCGCATTGCCTCATTCCTCCTGAACTATAAGCATAGTTCCTCTGTGGGGGTCTTGGAGCCCCATTTGAAGCTGGCTGTGATTATTGGCTTAACCTGGGAGCCCTGGTAAATGCCAGCTGACCACACCCAGCACCCATAGTTTCCTGTTTTGTTTTACCATCTTGATGACAATTTTGTAACGTTTACACAATCAAAAACAAACAGAACCGTGACTCACATTGTACAGTTGGCTGATGTAGTTGTGATGCTTCTATTGTGTATCTGATTAACTTACAAATTCCTACTCCCAGGAAGTTGGGGGAGGAGGGGAATACTCCATCGCGTGACGTCTGCCTGTGCTAATGCCACCAGACTCTCTTGAACACACATTCCGGGTAAAACGTTATGGGTAGTTTTAAAGGAAAGACAAAAGACATTCAAAGGAGCTTGGACATTAATCTCCCCTCTCTTCATATCTTTAACTAGGATTTGGGGGGGAGGAATTCATTCCTAGATCAGCCACTGATTTTTACCCCAAGTTAATGTTACCTTTGTAAGGAAATAGAAACCTACTATGAGATCATACCTGTCTTACCCCATTTCCCTCCCTTCTTCCCTCACCTCTGCCATCTGAGGATGTGAGGGGAATGAAAATCACATCACCAAGGAATAGCAAGGAACTGGAGGTGTTTTACCCACTTCAGGGAAGTCACAAGAATTCTCTTCAATGAAGTATAGAGGAAAAACCATAGGCTTTATAATTAGACAGAAATTCAGCTAAAATCCTGGCCTTGCTACTTACCAGTTGCATGACCTTGCCAAGTTATTTTAATTTCTATAAGACTCAGTTTCTTGTCTATAAAATGGGGATAATATATTTTACTTCTCAAAGAGTTGTGAGATGTGAGTGATATATAATAAGTAGAAAGTTCCTAGCCTAATACTTAGTACATATTATATATGCCCAAGACACAGTGCCTCTAATTGTCATTGTGGTTGTTTATGTTGGCATATACAAACGGAAGAAGGAATAGATTTGTTCCGTATAGCTCATGGAATAGAAATAGGACAATGAGTAGAAATTACCATATTTTTGACAATTAGAATGAACCTACAGTAGATCCATTTGCCTTGTGCAGGGGCGAGCTGCTTGCCACCAGTGGTTTACAAGCCATGTCTGAAAGCAGTCTGTAATGTTAAGAGAAGATGTGCTCATTGGTAGGAAGTTAGACAAGAGTGCTTTGAAGGACTTTTCCGACTCTTGTGTTTGGGGATCTTTTAGTCTCTAAAATGAAAGAACTCCACACATACGTCGATTCCTCCAGCACACGCCATAAGCCTCCCCTAAATAAGTTTCTATTTCAAATGTTTTTTGGAGGAGATCAGTGAGCCTTGATCTGTTCTCCATGAGTGCTTGCTCAGGCCCCATTTTCCTTCAGGACACTGGGACAAGTATGGCTTCTAATCTCTGTCTCCCACTTCCATGTGTAGTGCTGTCCTGTCCTCATACTTCCTGGGAGAGAGTCTGAATCTGCTGGGGAAGCTGGGCTGTGTGATCTGTGTGGCCGGCAGCACAGTGATGGTGATACACGCCCCCGAGGAAGAGAAGGTCTCCACCGTCGTTGAGATGGCTGCCAAGATGAAAGACACAGGTAGGCTCCGAGCCCCGTGAGTGGGAAGGTCTGGCTGCGTGCTGACCGTGCCAGGTGCTGCCACCTGGAGGAGAGGGAAGCTAAAGAAAGAAAGTTGGGGGGCTGGTCCTAGGGTTAGCTCACAGGCTTCCCAGCCTGATGTGTATTGATGCCATTTATCATGTGTTTATTATGTGCCGGGCATGGTTCTAAATATTTTCCATGCATTGTCTTAGTATGTTCAGGCTGCTGTAACAGAATGTCATGGACTGGGTGGCTTATAAACAACGGAGATCTATTTCTCACAGTTCTGGAGGCTGGAAAATCCAAGATCAAAGCCCTGGTAGATTTTGATTCATAAATGGCCATCTTCTCTCTGTGCCCTTACAGGGTGGAAGGGGTGAAGGATCTCTCTGGGATCTCTTTTATAGGGACACTAATCCCATTTATGAAAGTGCCACCCTCATGACCTAATCACCTCCCAAAGGCCCCATGTCCAAATACCATCACACTGGGAATTAGGTTTCAACATAGGAACTTGGGGGGACATAGTCTTGTAGCATGTATTATCTTATTAAATCCCACCAAAAAAGCTCTATGAGAAAGGTCCCATTCTTTTATTCTTTTAACTTATTATTTTATTTTATTTTATTTTATTTTATTTTATTTTAGAGAGAGAGAGAGCAAGAGCAGGGGAAAGGGGCAGAGGGAGGGAGAGAGAGAGAGAGAGAGAGAGCAAATCCCAAGCAGGCTCCATGCTTAGCATGGAGCCCATCATGGTGCTTGATCCTACGACCCTGGGATCATGACCTGAGCCAAAATCAAGAGTCGATACTCAACTGACTGAGCCACCCAGGTACCCCGAGAAAGGTCCTATTCTTAGCCCTGTTTTACAAATGAGGAAATGGAGGTCTTGCGGTTTAGTTAGTAACTTGTCCAAATTATTCAAAAGTTGTGTCATGGGACTGGAACCCTACTGTGTTACATCCCATCACCATGGATAGGGGCTCTCTAGATACTAATTGCACCCTCCGTAGCTCAGATTATCTATCTCTTCCCCTCCTGAAGGGTACATCGTGTTTGCTGTGCTTCTGCTGGTGTTCTGCCTCATCCTCATCTTCGTCATCGCCCCACGCTATGGACAAAGGAACATCCTCGTTTACATCATCATCTGCTCTGTGATTGGGTCCTTCTCCGTGTCTGCCGTCAAGGGTCTGGGCATCACCATTAAGAACTTCTTCCAGGGGATGCCAGTTGTGAGGCATCCCCTCCCCTACATCCTGTCCCTCATCCTGGCACTTTCTCTCAGCACTCAGGTCAACTTCCTGAACAGGGCACTGGACATTTTTAATACTTCCCTGGTGTTCCCCATCTACTATGTGTTCTTCACGACGGTGGTGGTTACCTCCTCCGTCATCCTCTTCAAGGAATGGTACAGCATGTCTGTAGTGGACATTGTGGGCACCCTCTCTGGCTTTGTCACCATCATTCTGGGTGTGTTCATGCTTCATGCTTTCAAAGACCTGGACATCAGCCAGACCAGCTTGCCCCACATGCACAAAAACCCAACCCCATCTCCCACCCCTGAGCCCACTGTCATTAGACTAGAAGACAAGAATGTCCTTGTGGACAATATAGAACTCTCCAGCACCCCATCACCAGAAGAGAAGCCCAAAGTATTTATAATCCATTCTTAAAGTGTGGAATACAAGAGTGAGAAGATGAGCACTACAGTACAGCCTGACTTCTCAATTCCAGAGCCACCTGGTTGTTTTCAGAACAACTGTTACCGATAGGCTCTCTTTTCTTGAGATGTTCATTTATACCTCATCATTGTTTCCAGAAGGAAAATCCCTACCCAGTGAGCGGTGGTTGCAGAACTTCGTGGAAACAGCCTCAGTGACCAAATACCCTACTTGATGTTGGTGCCAGCAGGTCCCCTGGACCTCCCTTCCCACTTGTTTCCTCAGTGCCATCTCTGTGTTGTTGGGAAGAAGATAGAATTTGACCCGTTGAATGTAGCACAGGCCAAGAACTTCCCTGAGATGCCAGTCGTCAGGAAATACTTAGCACTGGTTCTCCTGAGACTGAATCCCATTCCTCAGCCCAAGGACAAAGTGCAGCTGGCTCCTGGAGGCCCCGAGAGCAATTCGTCACGCCTCCCATCCAGAGCTGACAACTAATGTGAGACGTCTTGCTGCATTTGCTACTTCCTCTTCGGAGACAACAGCATGACCTCAGCTGACCTTCTTACTGTGAAAACCACCTGATGTCTCAGGGAACATTTCCACCAGCCCCATTCCCGGAGCACTCCAGCCGGGAGGTCAGCATCTTCACTTCCGTCCACTCTACCCCCATCCCTGCCCCTTCCGTCTCCCTCTCTGTCCTAAGGAGTTGTCACTGAGACATTCAGGCAATTACCTTAGAACTCAAAAAACAAAATGACAAGGACAATGATCCTCTACAGCCAAGCTCTGCTGGCCCAACCCAGTGTTTCATTTTGCCTCCTTCTGGAAAGAGAACAGCATTTGCACTGCTCTTAAAAGTAGTCTGGCTGTCAAAATAGCATTTGGCAGAATGCACTTTCCTTTTCCTCAAGGAGTAAACCAAAATATGATTTGGGGAGATGGGGAGAATTAGGAGCAATGTCAGAATTTGGCAGAAAGTGGCCACAGGCCCTCTAGAAACCAGGGATGACTTTTGTGTTTATTCTGGTGCCCAAGAACCCAGGTGAAAAGGGCTCTGGGTACTTTCTGGGCTATAGCCTTAGAGGCTTGAGCAGTGGGATCAGCTTTGAACTTCCGTGACCAAGTGGGGTGTAGGCTTGGCATGGGTGTTTTCTGGCTGTTGATCAGATGGCCACGAAGTCCTCAATGCCATTGATGAGCTACCCACCTTGGGAAGCAGCAGGTCGTGGCTGCTCCAACACCATCTACTTTGGGAACTGTCTTTGGTCCCCTCACATTTGGCCAGACGCATTTAAAAAACAAGAGCAGCTGGAGAGAGGGAGAGAGATAATTCCCTTCCTGTCTTCTTTCTAGCTGCAAGAGTGTGGGAGTTGGTAGAAGGGCCATTGAAGGGGAAGTAAGAGAGCCAGTATATCTATAAAGAGGGAAGGCTTGATCCTCAGCCCCCAAGTGGGTGCAGAGCCTCCCCTGTATAACCCCGTACCTGTGTCCTGCGTTGATGTCCCATGCCCTAAGCACAGCCAAGCCCGGCCCAGACTCTTGCTGGCCTTGAAGCTCTAAAGGCTCGGCTGACCAATACACTAGCTTCCTGCACCTCCAGCCTCAAATCTCCAGTTTTCAATGAATGTGGATTTCTGTCTGTAACTAAAATCAGTGCAACATGTTGGATCTTGAGAGAGGCAGTAATCTAAGGGCCTTAAGAGCGTGGTTTACAGGGTCAAGAAAAAAGACCTCTGGGTATGTTTACTTGATACTTGTGTCTTGGTCTTCATCGGACACAGAACAATTAAATTGGTTTGTCTAATGCTGGGGGGCTGGTCTCTGATCTCTGGAGGGTTGTGACTGCCAAGTAAGTCCCTACAGTAACTTTCACAGGCACACTCTCACTACAGTGGGAAAGGCTGTTTGGGGAATAGTCGGTTGAAAATATTCATCCCTTGTTAATACCTGAGCCCATACTGGGAGCCAGGCATAGTATGAACAGCTTTATGTGGATTCTTTAAGTCCTCACAAATCCCCCAGGTAGATTTTTTTTTAAACTTTTAATGTTTATTTATTTTTGAGAGAGAGAGAGAGAGAGAGAGAGAGCATGAACAAAGAGGGGCAGAGAGAGAGGAGGAGACCCAGAATCTGAAGCACACTCCAGGCCCTGCGCTGTTAGCATGGAGCCCAATGTGGGGCTTGAACCCACGAACCGTGAGATCATGACCTGAGCCGAAGTCAGACGCTTTGCTGACTGAGCCACCCAGGCGCCCCAAGGTAGATATGTTTTTAAGCCCTATTTTTGAGGAAAGTGTCTCAGGGAGGTTATGTAATCTCCCAAGGTCACACAGCCAGGAAGAGTCCAAGTTGATATCTGGCTCTGGGTCTATAGTCTTACCCACCAGGCAATGCATCTCTCCGAAGCACTAAACTAAGTCTGGCACTACTTTGCTCATTCCTTTTCCTGTGATCCATGCTGTTTCCCCTGTCTGGGTATAAGCCTCATGGGAGCTGGTCTTTATTTGCTGCTTGTTTTCAATGCCGAACACATAGTTGGCACTCATAAAAATCATCTGTTGAATAAAGGAGCAATACTGTTCCTTTGCCCAAACGTCTTGGGAGCCAACTCTCAATCCAGAGCAGATATAAATAAAACCCTGGCATGTTCAGCAGGGCAACTCAAAAACTGATGTAGTCAGCAGTCTCTGAGCACTTAGCCCAGGCTAGGCACAGGTGGGTGCTTTCACACGGAGCACTTCGCGTATGATCACACTTTTGAGGTATGTATTACTCCCGCCATGTAGCAAAAAAAGGCCCCGGGTTCTGGAATTTATCCATTTCCACACATCTAGTAAGCAGCAGAGCTGGGATTTGAACCAGGTCTGTCCAACCAGGCTTTGCATATTGCATTGCTGATCAATCTATGACTATCAACCCAGAGATCGGCTGGCAGAGTAGACACAGTGGGTAGTTTAGATGATGGATGTTAAACAGGCAGGGGTGTTTGGGTGGGGTCTGATTTCATGAGGAAGCATTTTAGTAGTCAAAGCATTTGATATCCTCAGGCAGTCTCAAAATCCTGAGAAGTTAGAAAAATATCAGATACCAAAGACCTCCCAGGGCTTTTGTGAAGATTAAATGAGGTAATGTACAGAAAGACAGTAACATACAATGCCTAGCATAATTTAAGTACTCGGTAAATGTTACCTCCTAGCATGGTTATTATGATTCTCTCTTAGAGAACCTCAAAACCAAGGCAGGGATCAAATGAGAGAATAAGGGTGGGATCTTTCTGCAGACTCAGGGGCACTAATGGATGGCAGTTGTTATCACATAGGGCTCTGGAATCAGAAAGCATACTCAACCCTAGCCTTGGCTCTGCACCTGCCCACCCAGCCCAACAGACCTTGAGCAAGACTCTCCCCATTTGGAAGTGCGTGTTACCTAGCAATAAGATGAGGAGGCTGACCAAGGGTCCTCGCTGTCTCCAAGCACAATAGTGTAGCCTGAGGAGAAACACAGCAGACGATCCCAGGATCATTCTTTCGTGCCTCTAGTGACCCCAAACCTAATTAAATTAGACTAGCCTGTGTCCAGGTACAAAGGTAAGCAGCCCTTCTCAACTGGTCATGGGAAAACCCTTTGCTGTGGCTTTGGGTCTTTCATTGTGGCCTCACAGATGGACTGGTTGTCTCTGTGGGAACTCTTCTGAGGAGTCCTCATGAGATGGACCCTATCCAGGCTGAGCAGTGGGAGATTAACACCAACAAAAAAGAACTGCCAAACCAGACAACATTTCGAATGACAATTTATTTTAATTAAATACAAACAAGGGGGGAAAAAGGCACCATGGCCCATTCAAGTATTTTGCATAGATGTACAAATATTGTAAACAATTAATAGGTGGACAAGAGAGAAGAGGATCTGTTTTCCGTGAACAATCTCCAAATAAAAAGAAAATTCACATGCCCTAGATCCCAGACACAGACGTACACACAGCGGATGGTGTGAGAGGATGAGCAGAAGGGTGGTTCTGGGGACACTGGCTTGGATTCTGCAGAACCCCTCTTAGCAAGCTTCCCTAGGGATGGGGCACCTTTCCAGTTGGTGTTCCCTTGGCTTTCTTGGGTGGCCAGCAGAGCTGTTATATATACACATTTAACACAATCCTGACTTTAGAGCTGGTCCCCCATTTAAATCACACAAGTCTTCCATACCCTTTGCCAAAAAAGAACAAATTTGGACATAGGTAAGGGAGGTTTTATTCAAAAGGATTGTGGCAAGAGACAGCAGGGAGCTACTGCAGTATGGAGAAGGGGCTCTCACAATACTATAGGATCTGCAGGCATCTCAGAGCTGGGGCAGAAAAGGGTTTTTACAGGGAGAAGTAAACAACGCTAAAAACAACCGACAGCAAGTCGGCTCCTGGGTAAAACTCCTACTGAGACAGGCGGATGGGGATGCTAGCTCCCTTGCGGTCCCTTGAGGTTTACTTTTCAGAGATGGCTCCCAGGTTCTTAAGAAAAACATTTACAGGGCTGTAAAACTGGCAGGTTAAGTTAGCTTTTAAAAAGATTTCCATACAGCTCCATCTGAACAAAGGACTGGTTAACTCCACCAGCTTTAGCTAGGCTCGTCTCCCCACCAGACTCTGAACTTGGGCCCACCCTCAGCCTGAGCCAACCTACGGCCCTTCTGTAGCAGCCCCCCACAAGGAGGCTGAGTGCAAGGATGCTCCAACTGCAGTTCTTTCCAGTCACATCCACTCCATCCTATCAAATAAAAGGCCCCTTTATGAGCTTTGAGATACTTGCAGATCTTACAAGAGCTCACTTGAGCATTCCCCCCACTGCCAGCACCCTGCCCGGAATGCAAGTTCCCTTTCCTTGTCTTGCAGTAATCCTTTCAAATAAAATCCCTTTTAACCTAAGGCCATATTTGTTTTTATTTGTCACCTCAAAGCAGCACAGGGGCACAGGAAGGAAAAGGGAGCACGCAGTGGTCAGTCTCACTCTTGGGCAGCCTGCTCAGCCTGCCAATACGGTGACTCCCAGTCCCTGGACACAGCCAGAAGTGAAACAGTAAATAGAACCGGCCACCAAAAGTCTCCATCAAATATAAAAAATTCGACCTTCTTCCAGTTCACAGTACAATTTTATGGGATAGAGGTGGTATTAAAATAACGGAAAACAAAAACAGAAAAAAAAGAAAACACAACCCAGGACTCTTTCTGGTATGGCTCCAGGGAGAGTGGATTTCAGGTTCAAAAGGCTCATGCAGCCACAATGGCTGTGGCATTTTCACTTCAGAGCCTTCGACCTCCTGGTATGTGGGAAAAAAGCTAGACATACCACAGGAACGTCTGTGAAGCATGCAGGTGGGCATAAGGGTGACTTTTTTTTTTTTTTTTTTTTTTGCGCCAGGGTGTTTTCACCTTTACTTTTCTGGGACCCAACCTTGAGGCCTGGGGCATTTGGAGTAGCACAATTACATGGAAGGCTGTCCCCTGACCTAATCAGGCAGCAAGGAAGGTGGAAACTGGCTATGGGGATCAACCAGGGCCCTTGTCTGGGAGACAGACGCATGAATATCAGACTACCTGAGGGAAAGGAAACTCATTTTCCTGAGATCTTTCTAAATCTACCTCATGTGTGTCCCTAGGGGTACATTCCAAATCTCCCACTTGTCTAAAACCCGAGAACACATATCGAGCACCTGTTGTATGCAGAGAACTATAAGGGGGCCCTGGGTTGGTGGCTGGGGAGTAAAAGCTCAAGCTTCTTCCTTGTATTGAGGTTTTCAAGCGTGAACAACGGCTCACTGCAGGAGGTGGGGACAGCACAGCACCCTTCTGGGGGTGGAGACCGCCACCAGAGAACATCTCCAGTGACAAGTTGTCCAATTTAGCAGAGCACCACAAAGCCTTCCTTTCCTGCTCTGGGGAGGGCAGTACCCAATGCAGTGGCATTTTCCCAGCTGCTCCGAGTTCTTTCTATAAAAGTCAGATAAAGGCAGTGACCAGAAGAAAGAACACGAGGAAGTGGATGATAAAAAGCCTGGTGGCTCCAGCTCTGACTCTGTTCCATCAAGACTGCTGACTGCTACTTCTCTACAGATCTCTAGGGACAGGTCAGCTCTTTGCTCAGAGGGCAACAACCGTCACTCCAATCAGTAACCAGACCTAGGGACAGGCTGGGGTTCTGCCCCCTTTGCTGCCCTCCCTGAGGACCTTACTTAGATTTCCACCAGGGAGTAGAGGGTAAGACACCCTCACTCTGCTGAGGTCACAAAACCCAATGGGAAAAAAAGCTTCGACCCCCACAGCCATGGCCTGAGTGTCCTCTGGTCAAGAGCCGTGAGAACCACATAGGAAATCCAGTGGCCAACCCTTGCAGCAGGACCCTCACTTGTAACTCACAAGCACCAGGTCTCTGGGAGGCTGGGACTGCTGAAGACCCACTCACTGCAGCACCACACCTTAGGTAGATCTGAGTGGGGAAGGAGAAATTTCTGAAGGGAGAAATCAAAAGCGCGGGGCACTTATTAAGACAAGGAAACAAAAGGCAACCAAGAATGATCCCGAGGTGAGAGCCACAACCTTTGGCATTGGCTCAGAGGAGGCCCAAGCCTGGTGCTCCCTCTGCTGTCTATACTGCCCACAAATAGTACCTGTTGGAGTCAGGGCGACCCGTGTGAATAAGGGGAGGTGGGGGTTTAGAGGGGTGGGAGGGGAGCAGACTTCACTTGCTCACATGTGGCCACAGAGCCAGGAGTGGTGGCCTCCACCAGGCCCTGGACAGGGCCACGGTGGAGGCTGGCCTGACCCCTCTCAATCTCAGAGCTAAAAGGGATGAGTAACTGCCCAGCCTCTGTCAAGCCTGGGACCTTCAAGAGAGAAGAAATGGAAAGCTCTCATGTATTCCCTCCACCACAGGATGTGGATGAATGGCTTCTCCAAGCCAAGTCGTGGGCTGAAGGGCTGAACAGGACTTTTCCCAGCTGGGCCTGTATGGTCATACAGCCCAGACCATCCCCACTGGCACCTCTGAGGTGACAGGCCAACCCAAGGGAGGTTGGAGGAGAAGCTTCCATTTGTCTTCATCTGTGTTCTCTCCTCCCTTCCCTGGGGCAGTATATTGCACAAAACAACATTTTGATGCCACTGGACAGTAGTCTCTCTGGGCCTCCCAGGAAGCCAAGGAGGCACTGAGTCAAGAAGGAGATTTTTGGAGATGCGGTGGTTCTGGGAGGAAGGAAAGAGGGGAGGAGGAGCTTGGAGGTGGCCAGACATGCTTTTTCCAGGTTCCATGGCCACGGATCCTTTGGGATGAGGTGGGGTTCAGAGTCCTCAAGGAAAGGCAGAAACCCCTTTAGAGGGGTTAGATCTTCGGGCCAATCATCCCCCCAGCCCTCTGTGATCTGTATTCAGGAAACTGTGGAAACAAAGAAAGGGGAGGGAGAGAGAGATCAGCTAAATGTTGACCAATGGGGTCAACGGGATCTGTCCTCTTGCTTTTGACAGGTCAGGAGGATAGACCGTCAGCTAGGAATGGTTTCCCGTAGAAATGTGTCGCCGTGCCTGTGTGTCCAGACTATCAACCCTCCAGTGAGAGGTGAGGTGGTGCCCCCAACCTGAGCTGCAGTTCAGTTTACACATTTCCCAGGCCTGGTGGGAACAGAGGGCAGTCGGCCAGCTTCCTTGCCTCCTCCCCTCTGCCCCAACTTCCAGGACTGGCAGCCTGAGAACATGTCAGCCCCAGGGGAGAGGGAAGAAGATGGGCCATTTGTAAATAGCCTTTCACTAGCCAGCAGTGTATATAAACTAACTGCCTTGACCTTCGCAACAGCCTGATGGGGCAGACTACTGCTGCTTCTTATTGCCTCTTTCCAGAGAAGGAAGCTGAGACTCAAGAATGATTTGCTCAGGGCTATTCGGCTGGCCAGTTGCAGATCCAGGTTTGAAGGCACCACAGTTCAGACTCCTAAGCATCACCTTTCATATGAAAGAAAAAAAAACTCTAACCCTAATTTAACGGATAGTCATGCAGGCACCAGGAAACACTAAGGTTTGGTCCTTGGCTTTTGCTCTGGAAATTCATCCCTGCAAAAAGGAGCATGAATTGGTCTGTTTTCTCAACCACATTCTTGCCTCTTGGAGCCCTCTGACTCCAGCTTATACCTTGAGGGTTTCCACAGACTCACCTTTGGGACAGGTGCTGCCAGAGGCCGGGACTGAAGAGGGGTAGTGGCAGTGGGCCGCAGCATGGAGGCGCCACCTGGCCTGGGGAGGCTCTTACGGCCTGGCACAGGGTTAGCCGGCAGTGCCTTCTGCGGCGGCCGCGGCCTAGAAACATCCTGGGGAGAAAGTCACAAGTCTTACTCAAAGGCCGGAGGGGCCTGTTTGAAAGAAAATGCTCCCGATATATTACAGATCAAAATCAGTTGAGAAAAAAAGGATATACTTTATGGTCTTATTTTTTTAAATATTAAACCTTTCATTTTCTTAAACCAGTTTTGTAAAGTGGAAGTGTAATATATATACAAAAATGTGAATCATAAATATACAACTAGATGAATAATCACAAAGTGAGCACACTTTTATAATCCCTACCTGGGGCATGAAATAGAAGATTAACAGTCCCAGAAGCATCTACAGGCCCCTCCCAGGCACTGCACTCCCCTCCTGCCTAAAGGTAGCCCAAAGGGAATCCTTGTAAATGGCAAAGTGGATCATGTCACCATGCCCCCACCACTGCCCCCTTCCCATGGAATGCAGAGCAAAGCCTTGACCAAAGCCTGTGGCACAGTCTGGCCCCTCCTGATTCTCTAGCCTCATCTAACTCCTCAGGCCCCAGAGCCATGACCTTGATGCTCCTTTCTTCTGCAGGACTCTCTGCCATCATAAAACCTCCTATCAGCAGGTCCTTGGACCAGGAAAACTCTCTCCTCTCTCAACCCTCACGGTTTGCCAACTCCTGCTCATCCTTCAGCTCTCACTTCAAATGTCACCTCCTCAGGGAAACTTTCCTAGATTTCTTAGAGTAGATCAACTCTTGCTGTAATTCCTTCTGAGCACCCTGGACCTCTCCTTTATAGCATTGATCACCACTGTAACTACACATGTCTGAGTCTCTTCCCTAGCAGAATATGGGCTCTGGGAGGCACGGATGGCATCTGTTTTGCCCACCAGGACCTGGTATAGATTAGAAGCTCCTAAATATTGGTAGGGCATAGAGGAGGTTACAAAGTTTCACCACTACCTCTCGAAGGGTGGTCCCTAGAGACCTCCAGCGTGATTACCTAGCTAGGAATGGTGCAGCTGAGATCTGGACTGCGAATGCCCCCAAGACAAGATGATGTTCCCCTCAGCTCGGGGGATCCCAGGGCCTAAGCCAGGACCTGGCACACAGGGTGGTGAAGGGTTTGGAGTCAGACCCGGGTTTGAAGCCTGGCTCTTCCACTTACAAATTCATATGTTGCAGCCGTAAGCCCCAGGACCTCAGAATGTGACTATATTTGGAAACAGGAACTTTAAAGAGGCAATTAAGTTAAAATGAAGCTGTTAGTATGGGACCTAATCCAATCTGACTGGTGTCCTTGTGAGAAGAGGAAATTTGGACACAGAGACATTGGGGCCCAAAGGAAGGACCAATAGAGGGCATGGGAGAAGGGGGTCATCTGCAGACCAGAAACAACCAACCCTACAGACCACCGATCTTGGGATTTCTAGCCTCCAGAACTGTGGGAAAATAACTTTCTGCTGTTTAAGCCCTTGCTCAGGGGGTCAGTGGGACTCAGGGTCTCTCCAGCTGACGAATGCACTTGCCGCCTCTGCTCGTCATTTCTGACCTCTTGCTCTTCTCCCTTCTTCCCTCTCCTCTTGCTGCCTGTCCTTCCCCTCCCTTTCTGCATGGATATTTTCCATCCCACCCTTGACTCAGATGAGAAAAATGGGAGACAGGCAGATTCACATCATTGGCGACCCAAACCTGATGCTCTCAGCTCTGCCGAACCGTGATCCTGCCCTGTGTCCCAGGGAACCTCCCAGAGCTGGTGCCAAACCCACGGATGGGGTCAGCCGGGGTCCCAGTGAAGCCCAAGGAAAGCAGTCCCAGAAGGAAAATAAACAGGTCCTCTGCCCCACTTGAAGGGTCACACCAGAACACGCAGGACAGCTCTGGAAGGTACCGTGCTGGGACACTGCCTGGGAAAGATTTGTGCCTATGCCGTGGGAACTCCTGCAAGACAGGCACAGACAGGCCAGGTGAACAGGCTGCTGGCAGGATGACTCACACCTTCCAGGGGCCTCTGTCCCTGACTGCCCTCGAATTAGCATCCCTCAGTAAGACTTCCCGACTAGTGGAAAGCTCACTTTGGTGGAATAAGTACTGTGATGAGAGAGGTACAGGGGCACGGAACTCAGGCTTGGGGGTCAGAGAGGGCTTCTGGGGAGGGGGGAGTGACAAGTAGGGGGAGATCTGAGGATAAACAGGGCTGGCCATGCAAAAGGAGGAAAGAGTGTGCCAGTCAGAAGACAAAGCATTCCCAAAGGCCTAGAGGAGAGAAAAAGCACAGCAAACTGAAAGAAGTTCATTGAGGGCACTGGGTAGGTAGTGGCGTGTCAGAAAACAAACCAACCAGGAAGGAAATCCTCTGCAGTTCAGGGGCTTCCTGGGGAGTAAACTTCCCCAAGGTCACCTCTCTCACCCTCTCTGTGCCCCTGCATTCACCAGGATGCAGGGGAAGTGGCCGCTCACGACTCAGTGAGCTCCATCTTCACAGCCTCTGTCATTCCTTGCTGCCGGTGGCCTTGAAAACAGCATTGCTGAGAATCTGCTTACCTGGGAGAGGATGCAATTTGGTGCCGGGGGAACTGGCCGGCTGGGAGGAGGCCTCCTGGATGACTCTTTCCTCTCTACTTGGGACCCGGCCCCTGGGGAGCTCCTAGCAGCCCTGCTGAGGTGCGTTGGCAATGGTGCAGGTGGGGATCCACCATGAAGATAGTCTGGAGGGGGCCGAGGAGGAGGTTGGGAGGGCTTCCGTGGGGTTTCAGGGGTGTTGGTCACCTGTATGCATAAGACAAGGAATGTCTGAGAAACAGGAGCCCTCAAGATACTGAAAAAACTCAAGGAAGGGTGTCCCTGTGTGTCTCACTGAGAAGACCAGAGACCAAAGGAAGGACATGCTGACCTGCCAAATCTCCAGGTTCCCAGAGGTCAGGTACAATCTTTAAAGTCATTAGGGGATGTCGGAACCAACTGAATCTCTCTCAAGCCAAGTTTGGCTTTTTTACCAATCCCACAGGCCCACAGAGCCTTAGGAAAATCCAGCAGGGTACTGAGGGATAAAGGAAAAGTGGCAAAATTCAATGGTACAGAGCCCTTACCTTTCGCTTGCCCTGGGGAGTCTGCAACTTAAACGTTGGGTTAGCATGGCCAGTTCCACTGTTCTGAGACACCCTGAAGGGACAACTGGTAACAAGGAATGGGGGAGAAGGAAAACGGGAAATGTTCATCAAGGGTCACTGCCTGAGTTCCCTCTGGCTCAGAATGGTCCAGCAAGCAGCTAAATCTCCCCAAGTCTTCTCTGGAGAAGTGAAGACTCCCTACGTATGGAGACACTGTGTGGCCAGTGGAGAACTCTCACGTAAAGAGTTGCCCCTTACAAAACAGAGTTTTCCTCATCACCTTCTCTTTACCCTTTTAAGAACTTGCTCCCTCAAGGAGACACAAGGATGTCACCAGCCATCAACCAATTCCCTTCAGGCATAGATCCAGAAAGACTTGGGATTTTAAATCCTTCCATGAAAAGTATAATTTAATAGGGGACTCAAAAACTACACATCCCCAGGATCCAAAGGAATGAATCACTGGGATTCATTTTTTGTCTTGAGTCGATATCCAGCCACCCCCCCACCCCCCCCCCACCCCCCCCCCAGGGCTGACTTAGGTTAGTCCACCTGTATTGCTTCAGTTTCCTGCTCTTTAAAATGGAAATCAAATCAATTACAAAAAAGATGGCAAACAGATTTCATTTTACATTTCAACTTGAATTGGTTAGGGGCAGTCTGATGAAAAGGATTCTGAAGTGACAACCAGTAGAGAATACTTAGAGTAAGATCAATTAGTCATGTTTGCCACATTGGTGAAGCAAGGCAGAAGGGAAGATGGCGGCATGTACTGCTCATTTGCCTTCCCTGATTTAGACCCACTATCACCAGTTGTTTTTACCCGGTTCTGCTTACAGAAAGCTTTATGGTCCATCAATGGACCCAAGTCCTTCATGGCACCCCATCATACCTGAACTGTTGCCTCAACTTGGAAGGGAGGGCTAGAGGCTTGAGCTGGCCCAGTTTGTTGTTCTGTTTACAGTAGTGGTACATCAGCATAAGGAATGCCAGCACAAATATGGCCGTGAACACTCCAGCTATCACAGGACCAGCACCTTCCAGAAAGAGAACCCGAATTAGAAATTTAGAAGCTATTTGGGCTGCAGCAGTGGAATTCAAACACTGTATTCCTGATTCTTCTTCAGATATTTTATTTGCACTTAATTTGTATTATTTATTTTAACTTAAGAAGTATAATAAACACACACACATTATGTACCCCTAGGAAACTGCTAATATTAGCTTAAACAGCCAGGTCAACTTGCTTTGTGCAGACCTCATAGTGAAGCTTCTTCAGACACTTCTGTTTAATTTAAAAGTTCCTTTTGAGGCAAGGAGTTCAAGTTCTATTATTATTTACCACTAGCTTTTAGCCTGAATCATGGTTTTTCTGGACACAAAGCAACCAACCCCAAATGCTGAGAGGCTGAGACCAACCTAGGACTAAAAGTCTCATGGATAATCCACAATTTCATATTTGGTTTCATCAAAGCTGCCTCAATTGTCACAAATTACAAATTTAAATGTACAATGTGCATTTAAATGTACAATTTAAATGTACAGACACACGACTTTTGTCTGTTTTATAAACTAGAGTTTCTTCTCTAAGAGATTTTGTTCACACAAAAGTACTTTGGTATTAAAAAAAAAAAAAAAAAGAAAGCTTGGAAACCAAAGGGCTAGAATCTCTGTGGTTTACACTAAAAACTGTAGTACATTTTTCTGGTTGTCTGTTTCTGCATTTGAAGCTTGTTCATCCAGGGAATCTGAACCATTATAATGTGCCCCAGGTTCATGATTGTTTTTATGTGGCTGAGAAGGACAGGTTGTCACTCCACTATCCAAAACTAGATGAGATCATTCAATAACCTCTGATCTGTCTCAATCTCTCTTTCAACCAAGCAGTGTTGCCCTCCTCAGTAGAAATGATAGAGAAAGAGCAACTGACATGAGTCCCACAGCAGGCTGCCAGCCTCAGCCACTCTCCCACTTGGCCCTTCTTTTGTGTTCCTTCGTCTACAAAATCAGGATAATGGAGCTGACTCATTCTTTCTCTACAACAGGCCACCCACCCAACCTCATAAAAATGGGCAGAGGCTCTGAGCAGGCCAGGCACTCACTCTCAGGGGGCATGGGCCCACTGTCAATGCTGCCCCCTTGGCCGGGGGTGTTGCAGAAGGGTGGGGCCCAGCCTCGGAAGCAGTGGCAGTTCTGGTTGTTGTTGCAAACCTGAAGCGAGGGAAGGGCACAGGTGTCAGCACCCTGGAGAGGTCTGGCCTCCCCTAGGGCCTGAACCCCCCCCCCCCCCCGCCCCGCCCCAGTGGACATCAGTGCAGGGGAACCCCGGAATCCCCCGGGGGCACACGCACCCCATGGCCATTGCACTTCTTCCCACAGCCTTCCGTCTCAAAGAAGGAGGTGTTCCTGCACTGCCCCTCGAAGCAAATCTGTATTGAGGAGGAAACCAAACTGTCAGTGCCATAGAAGGGACACTGGTTAGCAATCAGGAGATGGGGGTTTTACACTTAGGACATATGGGACTCGAAAATGCAACTCACTTCAGGTTATTTATTACACTGAAAAATTGAAAATGACCTAAAAACCAAGGACAGGATGATAGTTAACTAAATTCTGATATTAATTTTGTGATGAGGGAGAAAATAATAAACATTATATTATTAAGACATTATATTTAATATAACAAATAGATGTTATTACATTCTATATTAATATGTTGGTTATATGTTAATTACTTAAGTGTATATTAATATGCATTAATTTTAATATTGTCCTTAAAAATAATGATGGTGACAGCAGTCTACTCTGTGCTATACCAAATAAATGCTTCACGTGTTTTTTCTAATTTCCTTCTCAGTTAACTGAGATAGGTGCCTTTATCTTCCCAAGGCTCCTGGACTAGAGTCTAGTCCATTTCTTAAGTCATATAATTCATGATGAGGACAAAAGTGATAACAGCTAGCCCTTCTAAGTGGTTTACAGGGATTATCTCATTTAATCCTTACAACAGTTCTCTGGGGTGGGTCATGCTATTACTGACATGTCTTATAATGGAAGCCATGGAGACACAGAGAGGCTGGGAAGCTGGGATTTGAGCCCAGGCACCTTTCCTCCAGAGCTCACATCTCTCAGTCACTCCCCTCTCCTTGAGTGAGACTGGGACTCACATGGTTGTAGCCACACTTGGTCCCGGTCATCACCAGGCCCGGGTCCAGCATGTCCCCCTCCTCCTCAGGACCACGGTAGACATGGGTGCCCCGGCATCGGATCTGCCTCCCGTTCAAGATGATGGTGGTGTCGATGGGCACTGCATTGGACTCCAGGGGCCGGGCCTCAGAGCTCTGACACTGGATCTTCCCACACTTGGCATCTCTGAGCCCAAGAGAGAGGGGGAAGGAAGGAGGTAGAATCAGAGGAGGGGAAGAACTGGGGGACAGAAGAGCTTCAATCTTTCATTGCTCAGGAGAGCAGGCGTGGATAGGGGAGGGGCCGAGGAGCAACGAGTGTGCCCTAGGGACCCAGCAGGAGAGATCTCATGTGAACTTAGACTAAGGATAGAAAATTAGATCCTTGTCCCCAAGCAGATCTGTGCCAGAGAGCTGGCCTTGGGAAGTCCTCTTTACTGCAAGGACAACAGCCTTACCTGAGCAACCTGCCCCTTATGCTCCACCCACCCCCCTGCACCCAGGAGCTACAGCCAGAAGCCTGGTGTCATCCCCACTCCCCATTCTCCCTCACTCCTGCATTCAAGTAATTCCCAAGCCCTGTCAATCCTCCCTCATATATATTTACCCCAAATCACACCTCCATCCTTTTGTCACCTGGACAGCAAGAAACTGATCTCCCTGCTTTCAGCCTTGCCTCCACTGGTGTCTAATTTCCAAACTCCTCTCAAGCTAAAGTCCAAATTCCCCTAGTCATGCATTCAAGGCTTTTCATGATCTGGTCCCCCTGCTCAACTGTCCAGGTTTGTTTCTCAGTAGCTCCCTCTCCAATGTACGCCAACATTGTACTTGAACTATAACAAAGTTATCAGCTGCTTTTCCCACCAGTTTTCCTCTACTCATCTATCTACTCTCCCTCATACCAGCACAAATCCTTATCTTGTTCAACTGGATAATTTCTCTAGATCTCAGCTTAAGCACAGTTTCCCTTGGGACACCACCTTGACCTACTAAGACCAGATTGGGTGGCTCTCTCCACATTTCCATTATCATACAGTATCATTTATTAAAAGTTCCATGTACTCAGCATAGTATCTGGCACACAGCAAACCTTCAACGGATGGATGGATGGATGGATGGATAGAGGATTGGGTGGATAGTTGGTGGAAGGAAGGAAGGAAGGAAGGAAGGAAGGAAGGAAGGAAGGAAATGAATGACAGGGTATTCAGATGAGGGTATAATTAGCATTCCACAGAAATGACCCAAGAGAGCTGATTCCCTGCTCAACTCTAAGAAGGACCCAAAAGGAAGTCTGACCAGCTTTCTAGGAAGCACTGCCATTGATACCCTCCCTTTGACTTCCTTAGGCTGAATGGTATATCATCCAAGAACAGGCCTGGAACAGCTGTCTGACTCTGACAATTTACTTAAAGACCCAAGTGGCTGAGGTGGACAGGAGTGAGGACAGAACAGAAACTGCTCTGTCACTCCTCATCTTATGGGGTCAGCCCTATGGTCATCACCTCATGTTGCACTTCTTGTGTTCCCCATTCATGTCCTTCCCGCAGTTTCCAAAGGTGTCCCCTGCCACATTCACCTTCTCAAAGCAGAGATCGGGAGCGGGCCGGGCTCCTGGGTGGGCAAGAAACATTTATCAGCACACTAGCCAACTTTAGGAGAAGTCAGAAGCCCCTTAAAGTACAAAGCTAGCCCTTGGTAAAATCATGAAGTTAAGAACATTTTTTGGGTGGGAGGGAATGTTGAGCTTTTTCTTCCTGTATCCCCATCAGATTATTCCACCCCCAACTTCTCATCAAGACCTACTCATAGAAAAGGATGTTATATCAATTCTTTATACCTTACTGAGATTGTATACCTGTGGGCGGTTTGTGTGCTAAACCTACTGTCTAATTAAAAAGCCCTGTTCCATTTTAGATTTTAAAATAGGCAATATACGCACAAAATTATAAAGAAATAAAGCATCTCTTGATATTTCTAACTAGCCATTCCAGCTCCTACTTCCCCACAACCTGGAGAAGCCATCACAATTAACAATGTATCTTCTATCTTGCATCTATCTTGTGTATCTTCCAGAGATATCTATCTAATTAAAAATGCCAGCAGTGTCTTTTTCACTTAATCTATTGTACGAAATGGGTTTATTCAGTACATACAGAGTTGCCTCTTTCTTTCATTCAGCTGCACAGGGTTCCACTACAGGGATGTACCAGACTTAATTGGTCCCTACTGGAGGATATATAGGTTGCTATTGCTATTAGTAACAATGTTGCAGTGAATATCCTTATAAACCTATCTTCACATACATGTGCAAATAGAAGTGTAGGGTATACTCTTAAGTAGCAGAATAGATTGGTCCAGTTGTATGGTACCTATAATTATTATTAAATTAATTTGAATAATTAAATAATTATGTTAATTTTTCAGTCTTTGTCAATCTGATATATGAAAAATCTCATTTCATAGTAGTTATAATCTGCTTAATATGAGTGAGGTTAAATATCTTTTCATAGCTAAGGGTCATTTGCATTTCCTTTTCTGTCTCCATGATCTGTGCATTCTTCTGTTGGGTTATTCTTACGCATTTACCCATGAGAATTTAAAGCATCAAGGAACTAGGAAGAACACTGTCCACTGTCTCTCTCTGAAAGCCTACCCTGAGTCAAGGGAAATAAAAAGGGAGTATCTAGAGATGCGATTTTGAAACCAAGGATCTAAGCTATGCTGAGGGCATGAAGGGGGAGGCTGGCTTGGAAGTGGTGAGGCAGGAGGAGGGACATTCTCTGTAGAAGAGTCCTTACCAGGCCCCCACAACTGCTGGCACTGCTCCTGGTAGGTGAGGCACATGCCATTGTAGCAGTAGGCCTGGCCGCCCTCGCAGGGAGTGCCGTCCATCTGGTAGAAGTTGGTGGGGCATTGGGGAGACTTGCCCGTGCAGAATTCTGGGAGATCACACTGCCGTGCCTGTTCACGGCACAGGGTCCCAGGGGCCAGCAGCTGGATCGAGGAAAGAGAGGGGAAAAACAGTCAATTTCCCACAGGACCTCAACCCTATAGCAAAGGATTCATGAGCTTCACTTTTGTGGAACACAATTCCCCATTTCCATTATTCCAGAGACCGTTATTTTGTATGACCTCGTTAGCTGAAATCATCATCATCAAACTTACAATATGAATAACGACTCAGAGTTTTCATGGTGTTTTCACAAATGCTAGCTCATTTTCTCTTCTAAGTTTTAAGAAGTAGATAAGAGAAAAAAAAAGAAGTAGATAAGAATCATATATATGCAACAATTTACAGTTTACTAAGTAAACTGCTTTACTAATAACAGCTACTTTTATGGAGCTCCCATGTAAGTGCCCAGTACAAATATTCCCTCATTTACTTTTCATGAGAGTCCTAGGTAATATGATATAATTATCCCTATTTTACAGATGATGAAACGTGAGGCAGACGAGGTTAAGCAATGTATCAAAAGTCTCATGGGTAGTAAGTGGCTGAAGAGCCAGGCCCACTAATATATACACACAAATGTGTGTCCACACATGCACATACACGCACTAAGCTAGTATTCACAACATCTCTGAATTTTCAAAGCACTTTAGCAATAATATATCCCCATTATGGAGCCAAGCACTGGGCTAAGTTATACATACTTATCCTATGTGATCCTCACAATATCCATGAGGCAGAAGCTGCTATTTGCCTCTTTCTGAAGATAAAATAGCCCGATCAATAGCACACCTTGGACAAATGGTAAAGACTAAGTTTCCAGCTTCCCTTTGAATTTGTCAGCTTCCCTTCCACTGGGTGGTCAGATAATGTGCCTAGACTCAGATAATTAGTAGGCTGCCACCAAATTGCATTACCAGAGCTTGGACTGAAGGTCTCAGACTCTAAGCCTCATCTTTCTGCACACGCTTCTCTCCAGAGAATCCTTTCTGAGACTCAAACTGAATGGGCACTGTCCATACATACTTATTCTTCAGGCCAACGTCCAAGACTCAAAGGGCCCCGCCCAGCACAACCTCCATGGGGAGACACCAGGTCTACTCTAGAGTCAAACCTAATGGTGAGTTTCCCCAGGCCTGCAAAGAAAGGTTCATCTGAGAATAGTGCCCTCCTACTTCCAGATGACCCCACGCAGGGGAGAGAGAAGGCAGAGAATGGGCCCAGCTGAGCAGCTTGGCAAAAGCATGGAGCCTCAGCTGCAAGGGTGGGCACTGGCCGTGTGTGGAGGAGGAAGACGCAGGACAAATCTCTACCACCAAGGAGCAGGATGGAGATGGAGAGGACCCACCTGGAGCCAGCCTGCCTAGATTCAAATCCCAGCTCCTTAATCAGTAGTGGGACCTGGGGCAGCTACTTAACCTCTCTGGGCTAGGACAGAGTAAATGGGGATAATAACTTTCTCATGGGATTGTTAGAATGAATGCATTCAAATAGAGCACTTGAACAGCATCTAGCACATAATGAGCACTTAGCAAGTGGTAAGTGGAAACATTAAGTCCACAATTCCTAGCCAAAACTTTGGGGCCAGATGGGCTCAGACTCCTCAGATTTCAGAAAGCAGACATAACACATATGTACATACACAGGTATGTATATGTATATACATGCTTTCATTACATATGTATATTATATAACCCCCAGCAGGGCCTGGAGTTATACTTTATAACCAAACACATTAATATTTCTGCGACATTATAAATATTCACTTTAAGTATGTCTTTTTTCTTAAGTTTATTTATTTTGAGAGAGAGAGGCAGAGAGAGAGAGGGAGATAGACAATCCCAAGCAGGCTCCACACTGCCAGTGCAGAGCTTGAGCCAGGGCTCGATCTCACCAACTGAGAGATCATGACCTGAGCTGAAATCAAGGGTCAGACACTTAACCAACCGAATCACCCAGGCACCCCTGGACACTTATTTTTTGAAGAAAAATCTCCCATCTTCCAGGTGGTACAGCCCTCTGAGCTGATTTGAACCCAGTGAGGCATGGCACACGAAATGGTAAACTTGGACCAAGTGGCATCCCAGCTCCATGTTTCTGAAACTTTGATGCCATCACTTCCCCACCATGGAGGCTGAATTCTGGCCACCAGCTCCCAGCAGAGCACTGGGCTGTCCGGTCAGAACCCCGGGCAGGGGGCAGTGGGGAGGGCCTCCTACCTTACACTGGTGACAGCAGGCACCGTGGGCACACTCCGCGCCTTCTCTCAGGGTGCAATTAGAGGCATTGCAGCAAGGGTTGTTACATTCCTAAGGAGGCAAGGGGGAGTGGCCGTGAGCCTCGGGGGCAGCAGGGCAGAGAGACAGGGGTCAGGGTGCGGTGAGGCCTCTCACCCACCTCCCACATTTCCTCACCCCTCCCCCATATGCCCCTGGGGCCCAAGCTCCCCAGAAAGTCTTTACCAATAATTTCACTTTATAAGTTTATCATGAAGGCAACGTATACTGATCACAGAAAATACGCAAATGCATAATCATCAATAACATCACAACTCAGACACAACTACATTTTGAGTGTGAATATTTACCCAGGCCTTTCCCCTTTCACATATATAGATATGTACTTATTTTGCAAAATCCTAGTATCCATACTGCTTTTTAATGTAATACAATATGTACATTTCTTCCTGAAATCCTATAATCTTCAAAAACATGATTTGTAGCATAAACTTATACTACATAGGAATACTGAGATTTTTCTCATCCCCAATAGAACAGTCAGAGACCCTGTCTTCTATTGCTGCCCTCTGTGTCCCCACACATTCCCAGGGGCTTTAATCTCATTTAAAAAATGGCCATCAAAAGCAAGGGCATGCGGGAACAACTTCCGAACACAGTTTATGTCAGTCCTAGGGCCTGCTTCCTCAGACTTCTCTCACTATCTGCAGCTCTTCCTCAACCCGCACTGGCCCAGACCTTTCTGGGAAAGAAGGTCTCCAGGGGCTCCATGTTCTCCTCTCTTCCTTCTTGCCTTATGGGTCCTGATTTGCTGATGTATAACATGAGACTTAAAAAGATGATGAGACACCCCAATGACTCTAAGTGTCCTTATCCCACTCCTACTATGTTCACAGGCCTATTCTAAACCATTTCTTGACAATGTGCCAGGCTCCATATGCACAGGTCCATCACAGCCTTGTGAGGCAGAATTGCTCCCAATTCATAGACGGGGAAATGCAGCTCAGACAGGTCCTATGGCTGGTCAGGGCACAAGTGCTGAAGCTGAATTCAAGCCATGTCTGCCTGGGGCTTGTCCCATGTTTATGAACCATATCATAACCATAATGGTCCAGGTGTAGCATGTCAGAGACATGCATCCCATGCCTGACTATGATGCTCATCTGCTTGTTTCCCTAGGAGAAGGAATAAGGACACTTTCCTTCCATTAATATCTTCCCATCCTGGGCCCCAGGCAGACTGTGCTTCTCCCGCTTCAGGGCATGCTTCCTCCTCTAGCTGAAATGTGCCTTCTCCCCTTGTGCTCCTTAGTAACTCCTAACTGGGCCTTCAGATATGGAGTCAGAAGTCACACTCCTACCTGAGTAGGGCAGCTCCTCTCATACTGCAAGTGCTCACAGCGCAATGGCATTGGCCCTCCTAAGCCTTTAGCACGGATTGTACTCATACACTTTCGCAATTATTTGGTCAGTGTGTGTTTCCTCCAATAGACGATGTGTTCCACAAGGACAGGAACCACATCTATTTTTGCTATCCATCCTATCCCTAGCACCCAACATAGGATCCCACACTCAGTAAATATTTGCTGAATAAGCAGCTGCTCTGAACATAAGCCAAGTGGCTGAGCACACTCATGGACTGTTCCTCAACCCCACTACACCCTCCATGATGATGGAGAGGGGCAACTCCCTCCTTTCTGATGGGTCTGAACTGATCTCTTTGAACTATGGTGGTGAGAGTGGCAGAGCCTTTAACTAATTCTTGATTTATTATGAAAGTTACGTGCTGACGTTAAGAACAAAAATCAAACCACAGAGAAGGCTATAAAATCAAATAGTCTTACACACACCCTCAGTCTCCCCTCCACACTTTACTGTTTTGCATATGTTAACGTACATATTTCATCCTTCAGAAAATAGACATGAAACTATCCAGTTCTGCTTTTTGCAGAACAACACACATCTGCCAAAAATGATAGAGCTATGCTGCATGCCCCCGACTCATCTGGAAGATCAGAAGGAAGGAAAGAGCCCATACACAAACAGTTCTGTTCCTTCTTCCTCCTAGCAGCCCTTCCCAGACCGAACGGTACTTCCTACATCTCCTTTCAATTACCTCTTCTTCAGGATATGCAGTACATAATGAGCATTTAGCAAGTGCAAGCTTGTTATTTTAAGCAACCTCAAGGCCCAGGTTCAAGTTCATATATCCAGCTATGTGGTCTCCAGAAGAAATTCAGTGCAGCTGGAGGACTAAGGAGGCCATCTGTAACTCTACTGGGGAGATTATGGGTTTTGGTTAGACCACACTCTCACAGGAAGAACTCCACCCTGACTTGGACACCAACAGTGCCAACCTCAAACTGAGAGAGTCTACATAAATGGTCCCTATTGAAAGCTTACTCTCCACATCTTATTTGTGATGGGGTCTTTGATAGCCATGTGTATGTGGGAGATGCCTATGACTAAGAAGTGTTCAGTTGCATTCTCTTTGACTTTAAGATTTAAAACCAATGCACATTCTTCCCTTCCCACTAGCACTACAAAGACACCTTACCTCTTCCTCCCCACAGTCACATTCTTCCCCATCTTCCAGGTACCCATTCCCACACCTCCGGCCTCCATACAGCGTCCTGGTGTCTGGCATATTGGAGAGACACATCCCACCGCCTGACTGTAGATACCTGTCCAGCTCCTTCCTGTTGCATCTATTGAACACTCTTGGAAAGGGGTGCCTGGCAGAGAATAAGGGTGGAGTTAGTTGGGAATCTGGGCATCAAGCAGCCAGAACAGTGTTAATCCTGCTGCCCATAAGGCTGATTCCACCTAGACTCAGACCCCTATAGTCCCCTACATGCATTCTGTTCCCTCAGAACATCACTGATACATTATCTTACAATTTTTTCTAAGCATTAAGAAATATTAACCACCCCATAATGTTCTTTTTTTTCCCCCTCACTGTGCATGCAGGAGGTATTTGAGAATCAGAAGCAGCGATTTCTGCCCTTTGTAGGAAGGGGTTGAAATAAATAAAGGGTTATGAATATGTCACAATAGGTCTGAGCCTTAGAGCTGAATAAAATACTAGCCAACTCAAATTTTTCCTCAAGCTGATATTAAACGGAGATTTTCTTGGGACAGAAGACCAAACCAAAAAAGGCCAAGATCATGGGTTAGATTTCTTCATTAGGTCAGTGATCTGATGACCTCTATTCTAAGGATGCAGGGCAACACTCCAAACTCAACCAGCCAGTTCACAAATGGATAGTTTTTATCACAAGATCATGAAAGGTTCTGAGTCCTGCTATTGGAAAAAAAGAATCAGAAGTCATATATTCTCTAGTGGCAGGTCAGTACCGCAATGTGAGTCTAAAGGAAGAGTTATCTAATTCTCCAAACCAATTAAAAGTTAAACAGTGGAGGGTCCCCTTCAGTTGTCAGCTGTGTCACAAGGAATTTGTTGCCAACAGTTTTTAAACTACTTTAGTAGTTTTTAAACTACTTTAGTAGTATATTTGCATATAGTTTAAAAATGAATTAGAGTCATAATTAATACAACTCTCAACCATATGACTACAAATATGCTTTTTAGATTGAGAAAGGGATAAACTTAACCATGAGCTCTTAGGGATTTGAGCATGACCCATGGAGTTGTATCCTGCATGTCAACATCATCCTTTGTATGTCACAGCTAAGAAGTGACGGACAAACACTGGCAATGAAACTCCAAGAAAACTGCATTTCCTCTTGGAGACACTGAAACACCGTTCTCTAAGAAGCACAAGCAGACTCTAATGGTTTGGGGTACAGGGAACACAAACTCCCAACATGATGCCTTCCAAAGAGTGACTCAGGTCTTAGAAGAACCCAGTGCTCTCCACTGTATGAGCCCAGATACTAAATATTAAGAGTTGTGACTAAGAGTTGTGGCTGCTACCAGAATTCTCTCTCAAAGGCTCGGGTTAAAAAAATCCTTCACTGTAAAATACAGGGAGACAGAACTGGCTTGTTCTTCTTCCTCATGGTACATGCAGTCTGTAAATTCCCTGAGGAGTCATTATGTGGGCATGGATGCTCCCCTTCCTTTCTCTTGTTGTGGAGGCTACCTCAGAACTTTCAGTCACCACTGCCCAAATTCCCTTGGGACAGAGGGATTTAAGTTTTGGGGCTGTTCAAAATGGGTCCTCTTCAAAAATTCATGAAGTGAAAAAGACACATGTGGTCAAGCCAATTTTACAGCTAAAGACCCTAAGACAGAAATGAAGTCTGTCTAGGGTTTCACCGGGACCAAATCACCTGCTATAGACCTAGTGCTCCTTGCACACATTTACTTTCCTGGTTCTCTTCCAAGTTCTTTGTTGTCAACCGCACTTCTCTCCAAGGCCCCCACAAGAGGTATAACAGAGGCTCTTAGGGCCAACTGGGAGGAACACTTGGGTTGTACCATCCTCACACGCTCTTGCTCTCCTCGCCTTGCTGCTTGACTCACCCAGTGGCAGCTGCCATGATGCACCCGCCATCAGCTGCGCTGGCCGAGCAGCAATCCGCAGAATCATGGCTCATGCCGAAGTTGTGGCCCATCTCGTGGGCCATGGTGGCAGCCACGCCAATGGCATTCTCAGAGTGGTCCTGCCCAAGGGGAGAGTTCAGGTCAAGAAGACAGCTCTCCTTACTCCCTATTCCTGTCTTTTCTTAGCCGGGCCTCAAAGCTCTCCACTGATGCCACGATCAGCACATACAAGCTTGGTTATGAAAGCCTGTGCTTTTAACTGTCATGCTACATCTGTGTATAAATACGGGATGGATAAAGGGGTGGACAAACAGATGGGTGGACAAACTCCCCACAGGTTAGAAATGAATATTCAAAACAGTCCCACAAAGCCAGAGGGAATTTCAAAAGAAGGCAGTAATTTCCTAACCAGGACTTTGAGACAAGCTCTTGTTTCATAATGATATGCATAAAAACACAAGACCTAGGATAAATAGTATTTATCTCTATTATCTTACTATTCTCCAGCCCCTGGTTTGGAACACATGAGGGATCTAGTGACATCACTAGATGTAACATAATCACTTACAGGGTTTTCTTGAGTTTGAAAATTGGGGATAAAGTATAATAAATGAAAATTCAGGGGCACAAGGTGGCTCAGTTGGTTAAACATCTGACCCTTGATTTCACCTGAGGTTATGATCTCAGGGTTGTGAGATCAAGCCTCATGCAGGCTCTGCTGACAGTGTGGAGCCTGCTTGGGGTTCTCTCTCTCCCTCTGTTCCCTTCCACCACTCACACCCCACTCTCACTCTAATAAAAAATTGACTAAAAAAAATAAGTAAATGAAAATTCATCCTTGGGTACCTCCATCTCTTAGAACTTAATGACTTCACTTTAAACAATTGCCTTACTAGGGGCACCTAGGTGGCTCAGTCAGTTAAGCATCCGACTTTGGCTCAGGTCATGATCTCACAGTTCATGAGTTTGAGTCCTGTGTCAGGCTCTATGCTGACAGCTCAGAGCCTGGAGCCTGTTTCGGATTCTGTTGTGTCTCTCTCTCCCCCTCCCCTGCTCATAGTTTGTCTCTCTCTTTCTCTCAAAAATAAATAAAACATTAAAAAAATTTTTTAAGTAACTGCTCTACTTGATCAACTGTTTTTCCTGAAATAATAAACATAAATTTTTTTTCACAAGATGACCTCCTATCCTATGAGGCAGTTTTCTGCCTTCTGCAGCATCAATATATTGGCTGATCAACTCACCATGTTGACTCCTCCAGACTGGTACACAGAGCACATGGCCATGAGGGGGGCCAGCCCAATGGTGGTGCCGTGGAAGGACATACCCCTGGACGAGGGAACAAGAGAAGGCCATTCAGATGGGAGTTGAGAGGGCTGTTCCACTGTGCCCAGGAGCAGGTGGCCATCACGGTTGTTCCTTGGCCCTGCTGACATCTCCAGATCACTCCCAAGGAGAGAGATCCTGGTATTCTAAGCCAACTGGACAACTTCCAGGTCACCACACCTCTCACTTCCTCTCACCTATTCTCTTACTGCTCCAGAGAAGTGGAAAGAGCAAAAGGTCCCCTTTTCCCACAAATATGCCCAGAGCCCCATTCCCTGGAAGGAAATGGGCAGGTCTTGTAAAGCTGCATCCCATTCCTGCTGCAGAGGAAAAGGTCAGAGGGAGGGGTTGAGGGAAGAGTGGCACAGGTTCTGATGCTGAAGTGACTCATGACCACTTCCGCAAGCTGCCAGGTCCTGTGCCATATCCCCGGCTCTGTGGTATGCATATGGGGGTAGGGTGGGGGGATTGGGCAGCAGCTGTGGGGGCTGATGCTTCATTTCCACATCACTTCGAGCCAAGGAAACAGATGTGTCCCATCAGGAGCCTCACAAAGTGCAGCTGGGTGCAAAGATGAGCTGTTTCTGCCTTTGTTTTGCAATTTGTGATCCTAATCTTCCAACAGCCAGCTACATTCCCCCAGTTCAATACATCCCTCTCTCGGCTGTATCCATCCAGGGCAGGGGAGAAGGGATGAATAAAACACTGGTATTCTCATGCATGCTATAAATATGTAATTTATTTAAAGGTCTACAGAGAAATTCATTATGTGGTACTTTCATATTGTCATGTTTGTCTTCTCATCTAGACCATGATATCTTTGAGAGCCAAGATGGCCTTATTTATTTTGGGGTCACCAGAACGTAGCACAGAATCTGACACATAGGGTGTACTTAATAAATGTCTGCTGTATTGAAGCCAAATTCTTCTTCAGAGAAACAATCTGCAAAAGAATACATAAAATAGGGGTGCCTGGGTGTCTCAGTTGGTTGAGCATCCCACTCTTGGTCTTGGCTCAGGTCATGATCCCATGGTTTGTGGGATCGAGCCCCAACTTGGGCTTTGAGCTGCCAGCATGAAGCCTGCTTGGGATTCTCTCTCTCCCTCTCTCTACCCCTCCCGCCACTCTCTCAAAATAAATACACATTAAGCAAAATTAAAGAGGGGTGCCTCGGTGGCTCAGTCAGTTGAGCATCCCATTTCAGCTCAGGTCATGACCTCACTGTTTGTGAGTTCAAGCCCCACATTGGGCTCTCTGCTGTCAGAGCAAAGCCTGCTTTGAATCCTCTGTCTCCCTCTCTCTCTCCTTCTTTCTGTCTCTCTCTTACAATAAATAAATAAACTTAAAAAAATTAAAAATTAAAAAGATTATAAGAAAAGAATACATAAAATACATGCAAATTGATATGAAGCCCCACAGGTTATTTTATAAACTTAGACATAGCTCTAAGGAAGTCCTACTGGATTCAAGATCTTTCCCAAAGCAGGACATCAGGCTTCCAAAATTCAGGCAAAACCCAAAAACTTCCTAGGTGAATGTATCATTGTGAATAACCAGAGTCCAGATTTTTGGTAGTTATTTCTCCATTTCTTTTAAAGAGTGAACAAATGTTTAAATGATTGTTGATTCAGAGAGATTTTTTAGGGAACAAAAGGAAAATAGTTTTATTATGTATGTGCCTTTTGTTATAATGGTGTCAGAATACCTTTGGATGCCAACACTAAAAATACTGGATAATCACCCCCTGGGGGACATCAGGTATCACCACGACCCCTGTACAGGGTCTATTCTTTCGGGGATTGAAGATATTCCGACACAACTCCCCCACCCCACCCCAATGTCTCCCTCCCACCAATCGCACAGCTCCTGCACTGTCTGCCACTTGCATGAGTTCAGGCTGTCAGCCCTGGGCCCCTGGGAACAAAGTGTAGGATGACCTAAGGAAGGCTCCCTCCTGCTACTGCTTTGGGAGATTAGTATGCGTACAGAAACAAAGCACCAAGAAGACCACAGGGAGCCCCTTAGAAAGTCTGTTTGAGAGCAGCCAATGAGAGTCAGTCACCTCCCAAATACACACCCAATCGGTTCTGATGTTCAACTGAATATGTGTAAATCTAATTTTTTTCATCTAGATTGTAAACACTTCTTGGGGTTGTTATGCCTCTCAGGGTTTTAATATTTTGCTGGGTGTGCTGGGGGCAGAGCACAGGTCTGAGAAATAAGTAATTATTTGGACCAGAGACGCAAAATGGCCACTACTCCCAGTACTCAGCACTGGGGGGAGGGGGAGGGCAGACAGCATACACACACACACACACACACACACACCCCGAAGGCAGGGGGGTGCAGCTGGGGCTGAGGCAACCTATATGGAAAAGGGCTACTCACGTGATTAACTGTGCATTGTCGTGGTTCTTCTGGGTGAGCAGCTTGCGCCTCCAACTGAGAAATGACCAGAGAGTAGAGTAGGGGTTCTCCGAAACTTCACACATATTCCCATGAGTCCATACTTCCAAGCCCACAAGGGCAATCCGGATGTTCAAGGATCGGTAAAACTGAAAGCACACACAGAAAAGCCACAGCCTCCTCCGTCAGCACCACCTGAGATTTATAAGCCCCTTCCTAGCCTAAGCACTCAGATACCAGATTCCTCTTCTGCACATTCCTCTAAGGACAGGGAGGCAACAGGTGTGGCTATTCACATTTTTTCAGGAAGGATCGGTGAGATTCTGAGCACAATGTGCAACATTCTGGTGGCAGAGCTGGGGTGACTTAGCTTAGAGACAGGACAGGACACAGACTTGCTTTCAAACATGTACAGGGCTTTCACGCACAGATAGGATCAGCGCTGTTTCACTCAATCCTACAGTGGGGCTCATCCAGTAGGTAAAACACGTAAGACCCCTTTCATTTTAAAATAGGAAAAAAGCTTTTAAATGAAGTTAGTCATGAGTAAGCTCAGAGCTAAGCTCTGCCATTGTCTGTAAATAAGCACCTATGGTCCAGCTGCCTGGGAGTCATCTCCCCCAATTCCTTACATGGTACTTACCTGTTTTATACGTGTCTAGAAAGTTCTCTCATACCAAATTCCTCTTGTATGCTGAGGTATAATTTAAATTCCATCAAATCCACCCATTTGGGGGTATACAGCTCAATATTTTTAGTTTATTTACCAAGAAGTAAAGTGATCACCATAATCCAATTTGAGAGTATTTTCATCATACCAATAAGGCCCCTCATGTCTATTTATAGTAATTTCCCATTTTCACCCTCAGAACCAAACAATCACAAATCTATTTTCTGTCTCTATAGATCTACCTTTTCTAGACATTTCCTATAAATAGAATTACAGAATATGTGGTCTTTTGTGTCTGCGGCTTCTTTTCGCTTAGCATGTTTTTGAGATTCATCCATCTCATGGCCTGTATCAGTTTATCATTCTTTTAAATTGCTAAATATTATTTCGCTGTATGGATATGCCAAATTGTATATGGATTATTGTGTGATGTCTCCCACTCCTTTTGGAAGTGAATGCGTGTAAATGATATACAAGTAGAGAGAGAACGCTTATTCTCAAAAGTTTCCTTTCCCATCACTGGAGGTGTTCAGGCTTTGTCAACAATACCACAAACAGGTTGCCAGCATTGGTCCGCAAAGGTCCAGATAACCTTCAGAGTTCTGACCAACCCAGAGAGCCTAAGAGTCTATAAATGACACCTGACTCTCAGGATCCTTCAGATTAGAGCTACACCTTACCTTTGTGACACAGTGTCTTTCATCTCACGTACGTAAACAGGAAGAGGGTTTTCTTTAAAGCTAAGCACTACTGGAAGGCGTATGTTCAAGGGATTCTTTGGCCTACGCTAGAGATCACTTGAGGCAGTAACTTTGAAAAAAAAAACAACAACGCATGTAAACCCGGATCACATGAACAGAAGATACTATCTTAATCCAAAACCCGCGGGGGCTGCAGCAACTAAAAACAATCCTAACACCAATGTTTATCAAGCACATTCTATGTACCAAGCACAGAAGCTTAGAAAAAGTCAGTAACGTGCCCAAAGTCTCGGAGGGAGGACGGTGGAGCCAGGATTAAGGCCCAGGTTATCAGATCAGGTCTCAGAGTCACTCAAGACCCTCACTGGTTAAGTGCTGGCATATTAACACATCCAGAGAATCATCTTGCCCCCCCGCTGGAAGTTGTGCTGTAAGATGGGCTCCAGATTCAGTGAAATATCAGTAGATTTCAAAGAAAATTTTGATTTTCCAGTTTTGTGCCAGGTCGATCATTACAGAAAACAAAGGGTTTGGATTCCAATTTGAACTTGCTTCATGAGGGAGCTTTTAAGGACTTAAACTTGGCTTTTTCACAGTTAAGGAAAAAACATTTTGGACTGGGTTCATGATTCAGCAAATTAGTGTGATTCATTCCAGTTTTAGTTCAACAACAGTTCAGTTCAAGTAGCTGGGTCAGCAAGCCTCAGAGAAGTGGATTTGCCTTCCCTCACCCCAGTTGGAGTGACTAAAGTCAGCTGCTGAGGAGAAAACCAAGAGTGTTCAACAGAAGGGACCAGCTAGCAAGGCTAGGGGCTTTGAGTAAGGGCTGGGGCTTGGCGTCCCCTCTTTTCCACTTTTCATCTGCACTCCTGGTTCTACCACCCAGACCAGCTGGAGAGTCCACGAAGGGGAGACCCAGCCAGGCCTCCCACCTGCTGAGTCTCCAGAACAATAGATGTCACGTGAGTGATGGCAGGATCTGCCTCCTTGGTATCCCCCCCAGGAAACAAGCTTTTCTTGTTTTCCCAGATGTTGAGTGTTTGGGATGTAGAATCATTTGAATGTTATTGTTGAGTGAATTAAGAGCTAGAAAGAGGACTGAACTGTGTCCCTGGAGTCCTTCCTTCCAGGAAATGCTGATGTTTGACTTTCACCTGTCACTGACCAGTGTTTTCGGAGCCATCTAGGCCAAAACAAAAACACAGACCCCAGACCCTCTCACCTGATGACTTCAGAACACTAGCAAATTTGCTTGAAAATCCATAAAAAAAATTTAAGCTATCTTCTTTATCTATTAGTGGCCAAAAAAATAATAATAATAATTTCTCCTGTAGACTTGGGATCCATGAATCCCTAACAGGCCCAGAATTAAGCTTCAGAAGTGCTATGAGTGCCCTGAAACCATACAATAAATGTTTTCAGATTCTCGAGAGACCTGTGACCCCAAACATATTAAAATCTACTTTTAAAAACTATTTACTACTAGCCTATCAAGAGGTTTATCTTTTCCACTGCAGTTTGCAGTTTCACATAAAGTATTTCCAAGTCCCCGACCAGCCTGCTCTAGGAAAATTCAAGAATTTGGGTATTTCCTAAGGACATGTTTAAAAGGGCCTGATCAAGGAAAGTTAACCATTCACAAAGACTTTCTAAGAGACAAATAATTTTAGAATCATTTTACAGATGGAGACTATACAGATTGCCCAAAACAACCCACTCAACTTTTAAGGCCTTGTACTTTTCCCATGCTGACCTACCTCAATTCTCCCCTAAGTCAGAAAATTTCTGGGCTTTATACCTGGAAGGAACCTCAGAGAACCTTAAAGCAGTCTTTTTTTTTTTTTTTTTTGAACCTTAAAGCATTCTTAAACTAGGTTACCCAGCAACCATTGCAGGGGTGAGGGGAAGAAGCAAGAGGACATCACTTCAGATCCTCACCCTTGCTTTGGTTTAGAGCAGTCTGTTTTCGTCTGATTTTTATATTAGACATCGTCCTAAGATTTCATTTAAAAGAAGGATTCCACCAGAAAAACAAAAATAATTGCAGGCCATTGGTTTAAGCCATGCCCTCTACTTTGTAAATTAAAAACATAACAAAACAAAACTGCAAACCAAAGAAGGTAAGTTACCTGGCTAAGGTCACATAGTTGAGGGCTTTGTCATGACCACCCTGAGCCTCTATACCATTGCTATTGCCTCTCAGAAACTGGCTGGGTGACCAATCCACGAGGCAAGCTCAGGAGCCGTGTGATCTCCTACCCTGCAGCACCTTTAAGGTGCTGGCACCTTTCCCACAAAGTACACACCTGGTCTCACCTTATCAACGTAATTGGCGATCTCCATGAGCTTGTGTTTGGTGGCATCCTGGTCTCGGCGATTCTTCTGAAACTAAATGGAATAAGCAGAGCTAGGTGAGACCCCAGGACCCCTTCCTGTGCCCCATTTCTTGTCTTTCAATTAGCTTTTATTTTCTCCAGTCTTCTATGAGCAGTTATTTTTATATGACTTCCTCCTCCCTGCCCCTACATACAATTTCAGCTCAGGGATGGTAGAACCTGGGTCACATTCATCTTGGTATCCCCAACTATCAGTTCAGTGCCAGGCACACAGTAGGCATGTAATAGTTGTGTAGTGAACTGAATTATCTTCCTCCAGCCCTTGAAATCAAATCTGTTCTTCTGTCCTCCAAATTACCAGGTCTCCTGCAAACTCTCACTGGGGCTTAGAAGTGGGACCAATCTGATCCTTGCTTTGGTCATCACCCCAACATGAAGCCACCATCACAGGGATCTCATGAGGACTCCCTACATGTGATCAATCAACACTGATCAAATAGCTGCTGAATGTCTTTGATGACAAGGCATTGTGTTTGGGACGAGGTAGGACACAGTGTGTGAGATCCTGGTACTGGTCTAGAGGACCTTAAATTAAAACAGAAAGAGAGCCAGAAATAACAACAATGGCAGATTCTGTATTTAAGGAGTACACAATTAAAATGGGCACATATATACTGCATGAGGCCACATGAACGACACACATGGGTGCTGGCAACCAGGACTATAAGCCCTTGGAAAACAGGCTTCATCTGGCATGCCACTCAGACTGATGGCAGTGTCTTTCTACAAAAATTCTGAGACTGCATGGGGTTCAGTAGGAAAGAGTGCTGTGCTCGATTATAAATGTCTGCCATGGGTACCAGGAGGGAGACATTTCAGTGTATAGCCTCACATTTATCATTCCTGCCTGAATGGGATAGATCTCTTTCAGCTGCAATGATGAAGGAAAGCTTCACAATGTAAAGATAAAATTTGCTACAATTGCAACCTAAATTTGCAAATTATGGGCATGTCCTGTACACTGCTATTGTTGTATAAAAACCTATGTTTTTTTATTTATCTTATATACACACTTATATACGTTACTTCAATTCCAACCCTTCACATCCTTCCTCCACCCCATCCTGCAAAAATATCCAAGCAAAAAACACAAAGAACAGCCAAATAAAACACTCTGGGGTATTTGTTGGCACGGGCGTGTGTCCCAGCCATGATACAGGGGAGAAACCCACCATTTCTTATTCTCCCACTGCTTTTGGACTTTCCTGGGCTTCCTTAGGACTGTTACTCATCAGAACAGTCAATCATCTCACCATCTCACCTCACCGTTGCCTTCTACAGAGATAAATTTAATGCAAAGCCCCATGACTTGGACCTATGACTTGTGAATCCTGAAGTTTCTCTTTATGGAGTCTTCCCATTTCTAAATTGGTCTTCCTGCAGAGAAAGTGTTGTAGCATTTACCGAATATTTATTAGAACATCAGATTTCATTGTTTTTCACATATATTAATATTCAAATATACTAATCCTATCTTCAAACAGCTGCCTGATGTTACCACGGTAGTTTAAGTAATGTACCATGTTGTCTAAGAGTCTCAAGCAGGAGTAGCAAACTTTTTGCAAATGGCCAGATTGTAAATATTTGAGGCATTGCAAGACACATTGTGTCATCTCAACTACTCCACTGTGCCACTGCAGTTCAAAAGCAGCCATGGACAATACACACAGCAGGGAGCATTTGCTCCAGTAGAACTCTATTTACAAAAATATGTGGTGGGCTGGTTTTGGCAATAGGCTATAATTTGCGGACCCCTGATCTAAAGAAAGAAATATCTCAAAACTTTCTAGGGTGACACAGGAAGTAAAACAAGGTCATCACCTGGCCTTTCCCAACTACCCCACATTCTGACCAGAATATGAAAGCACTTTGCATGCCTGTTTTTACAACTATCCTGCATCATCTTGCAACATCCTATCTTGCACTTTCCCCGCCTAGATTTCCCATTTCACTTGAGGACTGAATAAACAGAGAACCACCCCAGGCCCTCCCACCTAGGCCCAGGTAGTGAGCAGCTGCCTGGTCATTTTTACTGCAACAACTCTCTCTCTCTGCGGCTCTGCTCCCTGCACTGAGTTCAGAGCCCAGAGAAGGAGCCTGGCCTGTCTCAGCATCAGGTTGTAAATCACAGATAAGGCAGCCCTGCCCTGCCTTGTCTTCCCAACCTCTCAGATTAATTAATTGTCAGGGATACATTTCTGCCTGCAGAGGGTGAGAGATCACTTGAAAAGGGAGTCAGGAAGGAGTGGTGTGGGGAGGCGGGGGGTTTGTGAGCCTGTGAGCCCAGCCTGGCTGATTACGTCCCACTCCAGTGAATCATTCAAAGCCCAGGACGCTGAGAAATGAGCATATTCCTGATCCACAGGCTGCACGAATCACCGCCTATCATCAATGCCTATGAGGCTGGTGCTGGAGGCTCTCTACTCTGGAACAGGAAGATGGCTCTAGACCACACCCCAGTCCTAGATGCACCTTGGGAGCCACTTTTCCTCTTGGGGGTTCGCTGTGACCCTGAAGGTCAGGAGACTAAAGGTGCCCACCCAATACCTACCCCACCCCCACTTCTTCAGCTTCCAGAGTTTCGCACCTAGTAGGTTTTAGAACCCTGAAGCAAGATTCCACTGTGGCGAGTGCAGGGCCAGAGGGGAGGATCACCCCGCCTTTACATTAGAGCAGCAGGGTACCAGGAGCTTTCATCTGAACAAAAGATTCTGTGGCTAAAAAAAAAAAAAAAAAGTTTCAAGACCACTGTATTAGATGATCTCAGATCATCTAATAAAAGCTTAAATGGAAAAATGTCCTGGAGTCAGGAACTCAGCTCTTTTCCAGCAGCCCTCTCACTATAAGGCAGTCCTGCTGGGAAGGAGCCAGCATCTGTTACCTCTCCCCATGACGGCGGAGCCTCAGTTTTTAAATCAGCTTTAGATTTTTCTCCCCACACTGCTCTCCTACCCTACACATACACCAGTCTTTGGAAAGGAAAACAAAAAGAAAAGAAAAAAAAAAAAAAAAGGAAAGGCTGCTGGAGAAACCAACACTGACATCAGTTACAAAGCTAAATTCTTCTCAAAGCAGAACATGATGTCCCCTTGGCCTGGAATGCCCTTCACTTCCACTTGTCTGCCCCGTTAACAACTCCTTGTCCTTTAAGGCAGCGCAAGGCCACCTGCTCCTGCCACTAATACTCTTGAAGGTGGCTCTTCAGGCCTGGAGCCTAGTGTTCTTCCCATAACCTGCACTGCTCCACAATCTGTGCTCTGGGATTATGGACTAGGTAAAGCCACCTTGGGATGAGTTCTTTCCGGGGAGCTGCTAACTGCACCATCTGGATGGGGAATGAGACAGACAGAGCTCTGGGGGATCCCCAGGCAAGGCGGCAGTGTTAGAACATGGGGAGTACTCAGCTCGTCGTGCCTTTCCATACCCAGATGTGCTTAGTTGTGGGTGAGTCACTACATGAACTGAGAACTGGGGATGAAATATGACGAATTTAGGCAAATATGGGTTCTAAAACCTGAACCCATTCTTCAGGTGTCAGCTTCAACATCACCACGTGGGAGCTTACCCCAATTCCCAAACCATGGGGCACTTCTCATTATCTTGGCTCTGATCCTCTACAAAGACCGATCCTGGCAGTTACCACACTTGAAACTATAGAGTTCTTGTGCTCCTACCATAAACTCTGATGTCAGGGGCAGGTCTGTCTTAATCTCCTGGGGCCAAGCACTGTGCTTGACATATAAGAGAAAATCATGATATCGCTGATGAACAAATGAAATGAAAGAGTGAGAGAGACAAGTGTTCACCAAATCTTAGAAGCCAAGGCCCATGAAAACCTGGCGTGATTTGAGAAATATAGGATTAGGCAGACAGCTTTTCCTTAGGTCAGTAGTTCTCAAACTTGCCTGTGTACAGAGTCACCCAGAGGGCTTGTTAAAACATTGGATTCCTGGACCCCAGTCCCATAGATTAGGACTCAGCAGGTCTGGGGTGGGGCCCAAGAATTAGCACCTCACAAGTTCCCAGGTGCCGCTGATGCTTTGGGAACCATGGTTCTCATTTGGCACGAACACGATTACAAAAATGGACCCACACATGGGCTGGAAAATTATATTCAATCAGATGATTGCAAATACACTTTTTGTCTTTGCAAAAAAAAAAAAAAATTTTTTTTAAATTTCTATAGAGAATTTATGGACTCCCTAAGATTAAGCACCAAAACCTAAAGATCTTCAGACTCAGTTTAAGAAATGTTCATCTAAATAACACTAGTTGCCTGATTTTCTATCTGATTAATGTATGGAGCCAGAAGAGATTTTTCCTTGTTTCCCCCCAGTCCCCCAACTGTTCAAAATAGCAAAAACAGCCCTTGGTCAGATTTAAGGCCAAAATCACATGACAAGCTGGGAAAAGATCAATGTTTCAGCATTTCCCCCAAAGTGGTTTGAAGCCTGGAATTGAAGCTATCAAAAGAGTGCTTTTCTGTAAAAAAACAAAAACAAAAACAAAAACCCTTGTCTCCCCCTTACCTCTGCATAATCAGCCACAAGGTAAAGTTCCACGTACTTCATGGAGTGTAAATCTTCCCTTTTCATCTAAGAAAGAGATATATGCAGATCAGAGCTGTAGAAATGATGAGCGTTTCCTCATTTCGAAAAACTACTAAGATATTGAGGAGGGCACCTTTTGGGATGAGCACTGGGTGTTGTATGGAAACCAATTTGACAATAAATTTCATATATTGAAAAAAAAAAACTACTAAGAAATAGTGCTAGTTAATAAGCAGTGCTGGTTACTAACTTTACACCCAGCACTAGAGCCATTCTGGCTGCAGTCGCCATTACTGTCACTATACCTTCTGCCTGCCATCTTGGTTATCATTGGGGCTGCTCTGAGACTATCAGTCCAGTCCTTTATATTCAAAAAGTAATGAGCTGGGCTTGCTAGTACATAGGCCAACATACTGTGAGGGAACATGCTGAAAGTCAAGTTCCCAAAAAGCATTTAAACCACATAGCTCTATTTTCAGTATACATAAATACAAGCATTTTGTGCATATGGTTAAGTGGCTATTCCAAAAAGGGAGGCATAAATTCTTTTCTCACATTTTAAAGTTTCTGAAGTCGGCATCTCAGGGTATTTTAAATGTCATAGTGTTTTTCCCATCCAATTTATCTCATCCAATACAAGAGTATCTCACAGCAGTGAACAAGATAATAACTTAGACTATAAAAGAAAGGTAATTTCCTCCTTCTTGGCCATCTCTTTTAATTTAGAAATACCCCTGGATCCAAAGTAAGGATTCTCAGAGGGGACAAGCCTACCCCCAGGTTGACTCTTGCACTGAGACTCACCCTGCGAGGTCTTTTCTTGGTCTGGTTCGTAAACTCAAGGACCCAGTCCCTGGTGGTGGACTTGTAGTGCTCAAACCCACAGTTCCCCAGGGGCAGCTTGAGATGTTCAGATCTGTAAATGAGGTGGTGGCCCTCACTGCCAGGAAGGGGCTCGATGATGTAGCTGAGGTTACTTCTCACCACAATCAGTCCTCTGTCAATGGGAGAAACAGAATCTCTGGTCAAAGATTATGGTCCTGGAAAAGTCTCTTGCTCAGGCCTCAGTTTCCCCATATGCAAAATGACATGTTGGTTTTGATCGCTGGTTTTTAACCTTATTATGGGTCATGCATAATGACTTCTGGTGAGAATCTGATGCAAACTTAGACTTCCTCTCCAGAGAAATGCACATGCATATGAAAGGTGGCACACAATTTCAGGTTTTAAAAGCTTATTATGAAAAAGCTCAAAGATTCCAAAAAGGCTCACCTGGGACAGTTAATAATAGAAAGGATGGTGAGACCAGGATTCCCAAAAGCCTCTCAAACTCAAACATGGCATATGACAAATCAAAAGTCAAAACTTTATAGACTCAGAAAAAAATGGTATGGTGACCGGAAAGGAAACACTGGTCTAGGGGTGAGGAGGCCCAAGTTCTGGTCTCAGCACCAACATTAAGCTGTCAGATGGACTTCAACAAACCTCTTAAAAAAATAAAATCACTCCAAGCCTCAGTTTCCCCATGTGTAAATGCAAATAATTTACTACTTTAACAGGACTCCAGATGATTAAATGGATTAAATTTTTGTGTACAGAAACCAAAGCTAGAGGCATTACCGACGGCATTCCTACTAGCCACAACAAGGCCACTCTTTAGTGAAGTGATGTCCACAACCAAGGACATGTGATTACTCTTTTCTCTTGGTTAGAGAAACAACGATTGAACTCAGAATAAGGACATGTGTTCATTCATTATATTCTCTCACTCAATGAATCCTTAATCTGTACTAGATGTGATTTGGATATAATCCCTGTCCTTGAGTAATTCACAGCTCACTGGAGGGCAGTCATTCATTCCACAAGTATTTCCTGAGCTCCTGCTATGTGCCAGGCATCAGACTAGTTGATGAGGATGGAAAAGTGAACAAGACAGACAAAGTGCTTGCCCCCACGGAGCTTAGATTCTGAACATGGGAATAAATCACTAGAGTATATAACAGAGAGCGCAAAAAGATTTCATCGCTTCTAACACTGATGGATTAGACACAGCTGCCTGGGAGTGCTACATCAATGAGGCTTCTGAGAGCTTTATCTCCACAAGGGGAGAAAGAGTGCCATGACTTATTATCAATCACTATCACAAATAATCAATGGAAGGGTGAGTAGAGGCCCACATAGCAGGTATTTGCCATCCTTGATGCAGTGAGATGAATACTATAGCAAGAGAATGCACTCCGTCAGGACTCTGGGGGAGGAAGGAGCTCAGCAAGAGGTCCTGAGGCATCAGCAGCATTTCATGAGCTCCAAAACCTCAGGCCCTCCTCTCTCCAGAATGTTCAAAAGCTGAAGTATCTCCAAGTCAGTCTTTGCCACTCCAAACTGGCAGGACCTCTCTCTGGCTGTCCTGGCTTCCACCTCCGCCTCCACCCCATCAAAGCCCTGCCCAGGTTTTGCCCTTTGGGAAGAGCCTGCGATGCTTGTGGGAGAGATAGAGCCAGCCTCTGATCAGCAGCAGCCTTCCTGGAATCCATCCCTGGCTGACCTCACTCCGGTGCCAGGGAGCCTGATGACTTCCCGTCGGCCTCACCCAGGCTGACGCAGCAATCCTGGACCAGCCCCACAGCAGGACACCCAAGGTGCCCCCTGAACAGCTGGGGGTGGGAGTGGGGTGAAGAGCAAGGGTCACATCCGCTCTTGAGTCCAGGCAGGAAAGGGCAGAGGGCAGAGCCACTGCGGGCATCCTGTTCCCAAGCTTTCTTCTCATCTCAATTGACCAAGGCCCCTCCCGTCACCTCAGTTTCTCCCAATGGCTCCAAACATTGGAAACAGAGGGCTTGACCGCAAATCAGATGATGGTTTTGTGTGCATCAGTTTGTGGCTATGAAGATAATACCCAGTGAGTGGAAAGTTCCACACAGGAACCAGTGAAAGTTCCAGTGTAGTTGACCAGGCATCATTTGAACAAGCCTCTGGGCCAAATAGAACAGAGATCAAGTCAAAGATTGGTGCATGGTGAATAATAATAATCATGGTGGCTATATAGAGGCTTTGCTATAGTCCAGGCACTGTGCTGAGTATTTTATTATTCACACCAACATTTCTGATCTTTACAAATGTTATCCCTGTTGTACAAATAAGAAACTAGGGCTAGGTGAGGATAATAAACCGACCCAAAGTCACACAGGTAGTAAGAACCTAAGCAGTCTGGTTCCCACAACCTTAACCATAATCTCACACTGCCTCTGTCACAACAGCCCTGTAGAGTGGATCAGAAAGATATTCCCAGTTAAGTAACAGGCACCAGAAACTCTCCCTGAGGTGTGCTTGGCCTGTCTGAAGTAAGATATCAGTCTGCTGGGAGATAAGAAGACAAAGGAGGCATTTAGTCTAGTTTTCATTTTTAGATGCCATTTTTTGAGAGTTAACCATATGCCAGGCATTGTGCATACAATCATCATTTTCATTTCATCAGTGTTATAAGGTACCATCATGAGTCCCATTTTATAGATGAGGAAACTGAGTCCCAGGGAAGTTAGATAGCCAGGTCTGGCAGACTCTGGACCCCATGCCCTTAACCTCTATGCCGTCTGCCTCCATCAGCAAGTCCCAAACCTATGGGTCAGAGACCTCAAGGATCAGAGCTCTCAGAGCTATCTATTAGAATATTCTACAGAGTGTATTAAAAATACAGATGGAGGAGACTCAGATTCTGTAGGCCAGAGCTTCTGCACTGTAAACAAGTCCCCCGGTAATTCCCTGTGCAGTTACACTCAGGAAGTTTGGCCCGCAGCCCAGGCTTGGGGGCAGGAGCCTGTCTTTTCACAAAGCCCCAGGCGATTCTGCTTCAGGGAGTGAGCAGATTACACTTTGAGAAACACAGGCTCAGAAGGACACCAAAGGTCCTTCCAGCAGTAAGACTCCTGGCCACTTCCCTCCCCTCCTCCCTACTGTGTTCCTTGGTAACTCACCCCGTGGCACGGTTGCAATCCTCCCAGACTGCCTGGTTTGGAGGAGAAGCTGGCACAAGCCCGAGCACTTTATAGTGAGCACCAGCTTTGAAGATGGTGGGGGGAGGGGGGTTCTGAGACTCTAGTTTCTGGGGCCCTCCCCTATCACCACCCCCAAATCCTGCTAGCTACTCTCCCCTGAGCACCTATGGGTCATTTATCTTTCCAGGAGCCTCAGTTGATCTAATTTGCTAAATGTAAGCACTGGCAGAGCTTAGCCAGAGGGCACGGGAGGGGGGCCCAGGAGGCTGGGTGGCTGGGACCTCACACGCTATCCTCCATTCCATTCTCCAGCCTATTTCTCATTGTTAGGAGCTTGATATAAATGAAATTATACAGAGGAACTCAGGCAGGGCAGGACAGGCAGGCAGCAGCGAACGATTCATGTTTAACTCCTGAACAACCACAGGACTTACCCAAATGCACCCTTCGGAGTCCATTCGGAGCTAAACCCAAGGGGACACATCCCACGTCCTTACATCCAGAGCTGCTCTAAGAGGTAACCACCCTGTTACCCTGCTTTCCCTCTTCCCTCCCCAGTCTCCATCCAAGGAGAAAAAGTTACTGGGAACATCAAAGGCAGCACAGTAGGCAGAAGGCATATAGGTGACGTGCGCCCTCCGGGATAGGGTGGCAAGGCACAAGTGGAGAGTGTGGGCTCAGGAGGGAGACACATCTGGATTTGAATTCTGGCTCTGCTGTCTACTAGCATTATGCTAAGTCAATAATGCTGGCTGGCTCACACTGTGGCTGGGATAATTGACTGAACGAATAGGCAGCCATTCGGTAGCCCTTCAACACAGGTATATTGAACCTACTATGTGCCAGGAGCTGTTTTAGGTGCTGGGGATGCAACATGATCAGAGAGTCCCTGCTCTCAAGGAGCTTGCACTCATCACCTAATGCAAATCCACCAATGATGTCATGATTATTCCCATTTTATAAGCGAGAAAACTGACACTAGAGAATTAAAGTGAGTTGTCAGGTTTTTAAAAATTTTTTTTAATGTTTATTTATTTTTGAGAGAGAGAGATCAAGAGAGAAAGATAGTGGGGGAAGGGCAGACAGAGAGGGAGACAGAGGATCTGAAGCAGACTCCGTGCTGACAGCAGAGAGCCCAATGCAGAGCTTGAACTCACAAACTGTGAGATCATGACCTGAGCCGAAGTTGGACACTTAACTGACCGAGTCACCCAGGTGCCCCGAGTTGTCAGGTTTTAAACCAGGAATGGCTTGAGTCCGGAATCTATACCTGTCATGACTGAACGGTACTGCCCTGTGAAGACTTACTCTGTGCCTGATACACAGGTAGCATTTATTGTCTGTTCTTCAGAAGGAAGGCCAGATATTCAAAAGGGAAAGGCCATGCCACTCCTTGGCAAAGCGAAGACAAGGATGGACTGCCATGTACTTATGAGCCACCTCCTCCTGCCCCAGGTGCCCAGCTCCCTGAGACTGTCCACTGTCTCTGCGACACAGAACTTCCAACACGGAAGAGCCCTTTGCGTGATCTGATCTACCTTCCTTTTTCAGATGAGAGGAACCAAAGCCCAGAGAAGAAGGAACTTGTCAAGGTCAGTAGCTAGAGCCAGGGGGAAGAGCCCAGTCTTGTGATCAACAGGCTCCTCACTCCCCAGTGGGATCCTGACACCAGCCCCCACCCCCACCGCCCACCCGCAGCCCTTGCACCATGAGCAACGTCTGCAAAACTGAGTAAGGCCCATGGGAGGTGCCAGCCCAGCCAAGGTAAAGCCAAGGAGAAAATGATTTGGGGAGGGGAAAGCTTGAGATCACACAGCCAGGAGGCGTGGAGCTAGGTCTCAAACACAGGTTCCTTGACTCTAAGTTCTGAGCTCCTTCCAGGCCATCATGCACACATAATCTTGCACTCACTTTTAATCTCATATTCTTTCTCCCTGGCCTCTCTCACAGACTTGAGTCCTGGGCAGGGGTAAGGTATAACCACAGTCAGTGAGGGCCCCAGAGTTTTGAGGACAGAGCCACTGTAGGAGTGAAGCATCAAATAAAAACCACAGATGATTTATTGTATATCCTTCTCTGTATATGAACTTGCCAGACACACATACATAAGACACTATGCAGCCATGCAAAGAATGAGGTAGATCTATATGTGTCTAAGACATAATGTTAAGTTGGAAAACAATTACAGAATGTTATGTACTGGGTAACCTCGTTTGGATTAAGAAACACCAGGTATGCACACGGGTGTGCCTTGCATTTATGTACACCCCCAACAGTGATTATACATGGAGATGCAATTGGATGGAACCGTGGAACAGGATACAGAACTTGCACTTCTTTTAACTGGATACTTCTGGATTATTTGAATGTTTAACACACTAGTTGTACAATAATAATTTTTAATAAGCATTTTCTTTAAAAATAAACAACTTACCATTGAGGTAAAAAAATGTTTTGGGGTGCCGGGGTGACTCAGCCGATTGGGTGTCCAACTCCTGATCTTGGCTCTGGTCATGATCTCACAATTGGTGTGATCGAGCCCCACATGGAGCCTGCTTAAGACTCTCCCTCACTCTCTGCACCCCTTGCTTTCACTCTCAAAATAAATAAATAAACTTAAAAAAATGTTTTTTTGCAATCAATACCTCTCTTGATGACAGTGAGCTAGGGATACACACACACACACACACACACACACACACACACACACACACAGTGTATCTCCCAGAACCCACAGACTCACTCACGATCACTTCATCTCAGTACTCTCTAGATTTCTTCACAAATAATCATCCCTCCTCACATTTATACTGTGTTACTTTGCAAAGCATTTGTACATGTGAAAAGTCAGGTAGACATCTAGAGGATGAGTCGTTGATCAGAGACAGGCTTCGGGGGCATGGACACCCAGCATCCCTAGTGAAATGGTATTTCACTTGTGTATTTTATGAGTATCCACAGCTGCCACTTGATTCTCAAAGGTGTCAGTGGCCCAAATGGGATTACAAAACACTATATTACACATCAATGTTCTTTTTTTGAAAAAAGTATTTCTAAAAGGATAAATAAGATAACTGGTAACAATGGCTGCCTCTGGGGAGGGAGGAACCCGAAAATCCTGGGTGAAAAAGAAACCTGTCCTTCATTATACCCTCTTTTGTACTATTCGAATTTGCTTTTACTATGATCATGTATTACTGCTTCAATTAAAGTCACCCAAAGTACTGTTTTGGAGAGACGAGGGGGCCCAGCAACAATCTGGAAACTAAGGTGAACTCCTCTGTATTTGTATTATCAGCCTGAAGGTTCCATTTGTTATAAGTCCTACCTGTTTTCTCCAATCACGAGGGGCATGTTCCCAGGAGGGAAGCACAATCACGATGGAGATTTTTTCCACTGCAGCATCGTTTTATGAGCCTGGGGAGTGACTTGGGGGTTACGTGGGTTAGAAGGCTGCTGCAGCCTCTCCTTCTCTAGAGTCTGAATCGAGACATCTGGCATGCGTCTCTGGCTCTGAGGTCAGCCGGGCCCACAGACACCCGTAAGTTCTTAAGGTGTGTAGTGAGAAGGCTGGAAAAGTCAGATGGGTGGACTGCACCAGAGGAAAGCATGCAAAATAGAAACACATGGACGGCTCACCCGGTTTCCCCCTGTCAGCACGGCTGCAGGAATGATTTGCAAGAGTCCAAGCCAAGTTCCCACTGCTCCAGACCATGGAGACAGAGGAAGAGAGAAGCAAGTCACACCTGCATGTTCCCTTTCTTCCTTCTTGGGAGACACACTGTTTACTTGCAGACTGCAGGTGGTGGTGGCCGGGTCTGTAAACACCACTGGGAGACCAGTTGGTTTGGCTCAATCAGGTCATCTGAGCAGGGGATCTGGAGCCACAGTTATGGTCTCCCAGCCAAAGCTTGTTTCCTGCCTAATTCCCTCCGGCAGACTCAACACGAGTCCTTACAGAGGAGACGTGGTCCAATTTATAAACAAACACATGGGATCTGCAGCATGAGGGGCCTTGCACTTGCCTGTGAGCCTGGGGTAAGTCTTAGTTGGTATGGCTTCCCTGTTGTAAAATGATAATAATCCCGTATGTCTGTAGAGTGCTATAGAGCTAACACAGCACTTAACATGGTCTACCATGCCTATCATCAATGCCCATTTTACAGATTAGGAAACTGAGGGCCCAGAAAATTACTTTTCAATGTCTGTCTTTCCTCTACCTGTGTAGGACATGGGCTTAGAGTAGGCACCCGATATTAATTTGAATGAAAGAAACAGTCACTGACTGAACTGACCAACAGAGAGGAAGGGTACACAGTGGAAACACCTCCTACTAATTCATGGGAGCCCATCGTGTGCATACCTCCCAAAGCTGCCTTCAGTAACGTCACGTTCATAGCTTTAAATTGGTTATGGTGGGAGCAGTTCTACCAGCATATTGGCAGATACTACAACTCAGGGCTTTTTTGCCCCTTTTTTCCCCCATAGTGCCAATTCATCAACACACTGGGTATAGGTGCCACGTAGTATAGGCAATTAAAACCCAATTGTAAAACCCGTAGTGTTGGCAATTAGAATACAGGTTTTTCAGATCCTCATCTCTTTTCCAAAAGAAGGAGAGAGTGGGAAGAGTCTAAATGAATGATATTTATTACTTCAACATACATGTGTAGATCCTACTATATGCAAAGCACTAGCATAGGCTGGAGGAGAGAAACAAGGATTTGAGAAACATGTATTCTCAGGTACAAACTGTAATGTGAACACGAATCCCCTGGGGATCTTGGTAAAATGTAGATTGTGATCCACTTGTTCTGGGTGGGACCTGAGATACTGCATTTTGAAGAGGCTCCCAGGTGGTGTCAATATCGCCCCTCTAACGGGGCATCTAGGAAGCAAGGGGCCAGGAGGCTGTTGAGTGCTACTTTATGCCAGCCAGTTCTGAACGTTAGAGATCTATTAACACATTCAATCCTTGTGACACTAGGGACATTTCCCCCTTATCCACATGTTACACAGGAGACCACTGAGGCCCAGGGTTACCCAGCTGGTCAACTGCTCCTGGCTCAAACCCAGGGAGTCTGGTTCAGAGAATGAAGAGCCATTCTCTTTCCAGTGGACCTTTCCAAGGACCTAGCTGGACCTTCTTGAAAGTGACCTTGCTTTCCCTTTCTCTTCTCCTCTCCTCTTCCATTTCCTTTCTTACCACCTACAAGTACTTCTACCAGAGAAGAGCAAAGGAGAAGTGGGAATAAGTGCTCACACTCATTTCATGTGTATGAACCCTGTCTTTTATTTTCGATATTCTGATTCTTTGACAGCTGAGGCCTTGCCCTTCTCAGGATCGGCCCATTCCCAGGATGGTAAACAAGTTTCAAATTCAGGCTCTCACCCTCTGGGCCCCTGTCCCCCTACCCTGGTCACCCCAGGGCCAGGTTCCAGACAACTGGGAAGAGCCCCTGTGCCTCAGATCCCACTGAATTATTCCAAGTAGCCAATACTAAACATACTTACCCTGCTTTGCCTGTTTCTTCCTGTAGAAACCACAGTAAAGACTCTTGCCCACATCCTCCCATCTCCCACACCCTGCCCCCTGACTGACCCGTATGCTTCCCTATGCGGTGTGCCCCTCCTCTTGGGATCTTGAGTACAATAAACTATTTTTTCAATGGCAGTCATCTCCTGGCCTGTTGGCTTCACCATCCCTAAATAATAATAAATTCAAGTTCCTCAAGACAGAGCTCAATCCAAGTGAAAATGTGGATCGTCAATGATTCCCCTCTTCTCTCCCAAGCTCAGCCCTTCTTAGAACTGGCTGGCATACACTCTCAACGGACAGCTTCTCAAGGACCCTGCCCAGGGCCAGCCCTACCACTTGTCTAGAGAGAGGGCCAGGTGCTCCGCCAGCACTGTCAGGGCCTCTTACCTTATTCCCCGGCAGGTGCTGAGTGTGACACTGGACTGTTCTGCCTTCCTCACCGTCCCGTGGTAAAAGCAGTGGTCCTAGCAAGGAGAAAAGGGGGGGTGGTCAGGCCAAAGGACACTGATAAGCATGGCGATGTTAATGTCTTGTGAAGGTCAGGGATGATTATATAGATCTTAACTTACACTCTGCAAAGAGCTTTCCAAGCCACCATTTTATTTGATCCTCATAATAGTCCTGGGAGGTGGGACAGGGCAGATGTCATCATCCCGACTGAACAGATGAAGCAGCCAGAATTCAGAGAAGCAAAAAGATTTTCCAAAGGTTTCCCTGCTAGTCAGAGAAGCCAGGACTTCAGGTCTAGTTCAGAGCTCTTTCCAGGACATGTGACCACAGGAAACACTGGCTGGGGTCACCTCTGTGGCTGCCCTGCAGAGTTGAAATGTGTGTCCACCCAGAACCTGAGTGTGATCTTATTTGGAATGGGGTCTCTATAGATGTCATTAAATTAAGATGAAGTCACACTGGACTTTATCATTTTTCTTTATTAAAAAAAGAGGAGAGGACACAGAGAGACAGACAGACAGACAGACAGAGAAGAGGCCACTGGAAGACAGTGGCAGAGATTAGAGAGATGCAGCTACAAGCCAAGCAGCACCACAGACTCTGCCAGGAGCCACCAGAAGCTAGAAAAGGCAAGGAAGCATTCCTCCCAAGGGACTACAGCGGAAGCCTGGCCCCTGCTGACACTGTGATTTTGGACTTGCAGCCTCCGGAACTGCGTTTTACGCTCCCGAGTTCACACTGCTTTGCTATGGCAGCCCTGGGAATCCAACAGCCCCCCTTCTTCCCCACCTCCCCTGAGTCCCTGTGTGTCTGGATCAGACTTGACTTGGCACCTGCATCCATGGATGCATGGAGCTCTGATGCTCTTCTCTCACTGCTGTGTCTCACAGCCATCTGGTCTTCCCGACCTGGCTGGACTCCTCGTGACTACAGACAGCTGCTGAGCACCGCGCCATGCGCCAGGCCCCTCAGCCAGGCCCGGGAGACACAGCAAGGAGCGAACAGACACAGCTCCAGCCTTCCTGGGGCTTACAGGCTTGTGAGAGCCAATCTTAATTAAAAAGCCATACAAAGATTTAATTACAAACTGTGAAGAGAGGCTTGAAGTAAAAGTTGGGAGGTGCCAGCAGAGTGTTTCATAAGTAGGCGCACCAGAGCATCTACGAGGCCAACACAGCTGTGGGAGCACTGAAGCACAAACCACGACTTTCCCCTACAGGGTGATAACGAGGGATGCGCTCCTCCAAGCCTCTTCCCAGATAGTTCAAGAGAGAGAAGCTGGTCAGAACAGAGAGAAGGGAAAATCCCCAGGGCAGAGCCAGGTTCTGCAAAGGTCTTAGGAAGGGTATAAGCTATGTAGCTGCAGACCCAGGAGCTCTCTCTTTCCCCCCCAAAGCAGAGCGGGGCCAATCAGAAATCTCGGGCATCACGGGATGCCATGCTGACTCAGTGAAGCGTGTGACATTTGATCTTGGGGTTGTGGGTTTGAGCCCCACGTTGGGCGTAGATAGAATCTTTAAAAAAAAAGAAATCTCGGGCATCAGCCTACAGAACAATCCAAGTGATCCATCACTAGGACCACACTTGCTTGTAGTTGTTCTTTGATCCCCAGCCGGCAAGGATGTGACCCAGGAGACAGCTAACCCATTCCTGCATATTCTCTGGCTCCACCTTCCACCCACCTCGAGGCAGGACAGCCCAATAATTAAATTCAAGCATTTTGGCACAGCCAGGCCAGATTTAAACACAAGCTCCCACACCTGCCAGCGATGCAAACAGTTCACAATGTCTCTCAGACCTCCAGTGTCTTCAGTCTCTACCTCACGAGGTGGCTGTGAGAATACAGTACATCAAGGACCTAGTGCAGGGCGCCTGGCCCAGAGTAGCCGGCAATAAACCTTAGTGATCATGTTGTAGGCGTTAAATTCTCCTTGTCAAAGGCAAAATGTGGCCTTGAGAGAGCTGGAAGCCAACCAAGAGCCTGAATCCTCAGTCATCGCCACACCAATTCTATGTCCCATGCAGCTGAGCCATGCAGTCAGATCACAGGACATGGGCCAGGCTGGCACTCAGTTCAGGGTCAGTCCCCAGACCACTGGTGGGTGCCCTTCCACCTGGCGACAACCCACTGGCCAGCAGTGCAGCTCCTCCACCCATTTGGGCTCAGGCCCTCCGGATGAGGGACAGGCAGCAGCCCCTCTCTGCATCAAACTCTCCTGGACATCAAACAAGTCAGATCCTGACCAGAGGTGCACAAAGGAAAGCCACTGTGTTGCACCTATGAGACAAGGTGAGGCAGGGGCAACCTTTTTTCCAGCCACGATTGCATCTGCTTGCAAATGCCAGACTATCACATGGTTTCTCCCTCCATCCCCAGATTCCAAGACCTAGAGACACATCATCAAATGCTCGGATTCTGAACCTGATCCTTAGAACTCAGCTACAGGGCCATGAACTCCACAGCCCAGGATCATTCACAAGTGGAAGAGGGGGCCTGGCTTTTATGGAGTAAAAGGGGTTAGCAGATGTTGGAATGACGGGGAGTCAAGAAGTTCAGAATGGGGGTCAGCTAGTTTCAAAAATCTAAGTACCTCTACAGATAAAGAGAATTCAGATCCAGGGATGGGAGTGAAGGATCCCTGTACCTCTTTGTACCTCTTTGGACTGATGTGTTCACTGAGTGCTCTCTGAAATAGCATTAACAACTGACTTTTGTAACATGCTTTAAATTTACCAGGGGCTTTCACACACATCATCATGTGTGATAATGATCCCACCATTTCCTGTTACAAACAATAAGGGCTAACATCTATCCAGCCCTTACTACTGGATAAAAAACTGATGTCGATTTTTTCCTTTTAATTCTGACAATCTCACAGCCTTAGGAGGTAGATATTATTATTCCCATTTTTTAAAAAGGGAAACTAGGGGCACCTGGGTAGCTCAGTCAGTTAAGCATCCGAGTCCTGATTTCAGCTCGGGTCATGATTTCACGGTTTTGTGGGTTCAAGTCCCACATCAGGCTCTGTGCTGACAGCGTGGAGCTTGCTTGGTATTCTCTCTCTCTCTCTCTCTCTCTCTCTCTCCCTCTCTGCCCCTCTCCCACTCATGCTCTGTCTCTCTCAAAATAAATTAATTAAAAAAAAAAAAAAAAGGAGGTGGGGGGAAACTAAAGGTTGGAGAGGTTTCAAGTCTTTCCCAAGGTCACACACCCAGGTGGAGACTGGAATGATAGCAGCCTGACTCCAGACTCCATAGCCACCCCTGGCAAAAGCAGCCCCAGGAAAGTGCACAGGGCTTCATTTGTTACAGCTCTTCTCTCTTCTAGCACCAAGGAGGACTGAGCTCTAGTCTAAGCCTTGCCATTTACTGGTTATCTGAAGGTAAGCATGTTACTTTTTCTCTTCTCTCCATTTCCTCATGAATAAAATGTGGTGTTGGGAGAGATGTTTATAAATTCTCATAAAATCAGTGATTCATTGTACCCTTCTACAGCTCTGAGAGTCAGATCTTAGCATATCCAGTTTTCTGATGAAGAAACTCAATACTAGTGTGGTCAAAGGGTTGCTGAAGGTCACATAGCTAGTTAAAGCCAAGGCTACAACCCTGGCTTTAGACCCCAAACTCTGTAACTCCTACAGGCCTGGCTGATGAGTTTGAGGAAGTTCCCAGAGCTCCAGAGCTCCCACTATCCCAGGCCCAGGCTGGTAGCAGGGCGTGGCTCTCAACATTGGGGTCAAGCACAGCCAAGTGGTTTATTCTATTCTCATTTCTCTTTGAAGTCCTCAGCTCCCAGATAAGAAAGCTGACTAGGAGCTCCCTGAGGCCGGGTGGGGGCTTTGCAAGAGTCCTGCAGGAGGGGATATAAGAAAACAATGGGTTATCCCATACTTCAGCTAGGATGTGCTTTGGTCAACAAGACCTTCCGGAAGAAGGAGAGTTCTGGGAATGAGGGGAAGTTCTCTTCCATCTGAAAGGCCCTCACAGCATCTCTGCCTGACTCTGAGAGCACAAAGAACAAGTAAATGAACAGTCATGAAGTCATCGCATTCCTTCTCAGCTTCTCGGCCTGAGGGGGCCACCCAAGGGGGCTTTCATAGCAGGAAGTATGAGCTCATGGTAAACTTGTGCACTGAGACCCATTCTTGAGCTGTGGGTAGAGAAGTGCAGGAGCCAAACTGAGAGGACCGTGCTTTGTGAGGTCCTTATGTGTAGGGGCTTTCGAGGCGTGCCTGCCCTCTCCCTCCTTCCCTGGAAGCACAGAACTTTAGTCTCAATGATGGAAGAGGTTTTGACCAGGGATACTGAAGAAGGTGGGGAGCCACAGCTGGATAGCCTCCCCAGAGATGAGAAGACATAGCCAACTTGCCTGTTGTGGGTAGTGGCCACACTGCCAATTCCTTCCCTATCCAGGAAGGTCTTGGTGAGTAAGATTGCATTAATCTTCACATGCAGCAATCCAACACAGCATCTCAGCCACCTGATTACTATGCTCCAGACCTCTTAGATCTATTAAAACTTAGCTGTCCTGAGTCCCTTTCCCCATCCAAGGCTAAGCTGATAAACTAATCTGAGCTTTTACTGACTGATGGTGGCTGCCATGGCCTTTTGGACATCTACCCTCTAACAGGGATATTTTAAAGATGGGTCATGCAGGAATCTAAGATTCCACAGGAAGCTGCCAGAGGAGCACTGAGGCAGAGGGACATACCCTGTGGCCCTATACACCACACCTCCACATCTATATGCCACAAAAGTGCGTGATGTCCTGCCCCAAAGGCAGAAGACCACTGGTGTTCCATCTTCCCTTCTTCACCCCATCTCATCTGCATGGTCCGAGAAGGGTCACTCTAATCCAGAGTGTCTCACCTTGGGCACTGTTGACATTTGGGGCCAGATAATCCTCTGTTGTGGAGAGGCTGCCTTATGCACTGTAGGACACTTAGCAGGATCCCTGGCTTCTACCCACCAGATGCTGGTAGCATCCACCTCCCAGTCATGACAGTCAACAACTGGCTCCAGACATTGCCAAGTGTCCCCCAAGCCTTTGCTGGCCAAAATGGTCAAAGAAACAAATAGAATATTTTAGGGTAACTGCATCTGATTAAAATTGATATAAATCATCCCGAATCCTATTTTCTTTGCATTATGTGAGTTACCCACATGTTAACAAAAGTTTAAATAAAAGAAACACTTTAAACAAAATCACTCCCAGCTGAGAACCACCGATCTGACCCCAAGAACACTAGCAGGTACTTCAGTAGGAAAAGCTAGCAGACCATGAAACGTGTACAATTCACTACCTTAAGTGCCCACCAGTGGGGTGTGGTGAAGCAGACTAAAATTCATCCTTCTGAGAAACCATTTGAAAGACCATTTTTTAAATGACAAATCTTTTTGCAAATAGCCAAACTCAAAAACACTTTTGAGGGGGAAAATATCCAATATGAAGATGGCAGCAAAACAAGAAAATCTATGAAACCTAAAATCCCATTAAAAAAGGCAGACTACAGGGGCGCCTGGGTGGCGCAGTCGGTTGAGCGTCCGACTTCAGCCAGGTCACGATCTCGCGGTCCGTGAGTTCGAGCCCCGCGTCAGGCTCTGGGCTGATGGCTCGGAGCCTGGAACCTGTTTCCGATTCTGTGTCTCCCTCTCTCTCTGCCCCTCCCCCGTTCATGCTCTGTCTCTCTCTGTCTCAAAAATAAATAAACATTAAAAAAAAAAAAAAAAAAAAAAAGGCAGACTACAAAACCTTATACATCCATATGGAAAAGTCTCAATTAAACATCTAATAAAGTGCAATGGCAGGATTACCAGTAAATCATTCCTTTTACTTAAACTTTTGTTAATATGTGGGTGATTAACATACAACAGAGAAAATGTCTGCTTTGTAATGATTTATGCCAATTGTAGTCAGAGGCACTTACCCTAAAATATTCTGTTTGCCTGATCATTTTAGTCAGCAGAGGAGAGGGAGCCCTTATGAAACAACAAATTCACATTTTGCTTTTCCTGCTCATGCCCTGGGTCTGGGGTCAGGGCAAACAATCCCTCCAGAGGAGGGACTGTGCCCACCACATATCTCCTCACTTCCCGGGGGTGGGACCAGGACAGGCCAGCTGCTTGACAGATCCCTGCTGACCTGAACTCACCTTAGATTTCAGCATGGTGGTTTGAGCGTTGCCACTTGGAGTATAATAGGTTTCTGTGTAGGCTGGAGCAAAAAGGTACCTGCAAAGAATAAACATAGACATTTGTCTCTTTAGGTGCTGGCCTCCACCCTCCTGGAAACAGTGGGCAGTCATTCTAAATGACCCAGGAAGAACCACCCAAGCATCTCTGTGCAGAAGAAAATGAGCAGCCCTAAGGGCCTACGGAACAAAAAGAAAACCAGGAGGAAGTTTATTAATTTTGTTCTTAATGGGATCATCACTTAGTATGGACACAACCAGATGAAGGAGACAAAACGACAGCAGTGGTCGCAACTTTTTCTGGGTCCTGGGAATACACACAAGCGAACCCATATTCAAAATTTCCCAAGGTCTTTGGACGCTCTTTTGTACCTATAATTATGCTAGCACTGCATCCACCAACTTGCAGTATTGGCTCGCCAATTTTTCTTCATGGGAATCCTTCCATCCTGTTGCATGTTCTGGTGAGACTGCCAATCAAGGTGTCCTACCTTGGCCAAGAGTGGCCCATGTTCCAAGCTAAGCCAATGGAGTGATGTTGCAAAAACCAAAAAGATGGAAGCAATTCATCAGTTCCTTTGTTCCTGCTGCCTCGATTCCCAGAGTTGCCTTTGTCTGCCTTTGCTGAGACCTAGTGGTCCCGATGTCCTGAGACCTGGTAGTTCTGTGTTACCCTTACCACAAATTCTTATTTTCTTTTCTTTTCTAAAACTTCACATTGGTTTCTCTCTTGCCACAGACCCCTTGAAGCTGAAGTTAAGAATCCCTCATCAAAGGCAAGGCAACACCAAACAAGGTTCTTAGCATTTCTCTAAAAGTTAAAAGAAAAATAAAAGAGCCAAATGGACGTTTCAACTAGCTCAGCCACATTAAAAGCAAAATGCATCTATAGAAAGTTGAAGTCTAAGGGCAAAAAGGTGTCTCATGGAAGAGAAATTGAAGTCTAACAAAACAAGAATTAAGAGGATCTAGATGTACTAACATGGAAAAAAATGTTTAAAAATGGAGTTAGATCAAAACAATACATTTCAGGAAAATACACATTTTAAAAATCCCTCCTAGGGGCGCCTGGGTGGCGCAGTCGGTTGAGCGTCTGACTTCAGCCAGGTCACGATCTCGCGGTCCGTGAGTTCGAGCCCCGCGTCGGGCTCTGGGCTGATGGCTCAGAGCCTGGAGCCTGTTTCCGATTCTGTGTCTCCCTCTCTCTCTGCCCCTCCCCCGTTCATGCTCTGTCTCTCTCTGTCCCAAAAATAAATAAAAACGTTGAAAAAAAAATTTTTTTTTAAAAAATAAAAAAAAATCCCTCCTAATGAAAAACTGATAACAATACACACAAGTGTAGGCATTGAGAACACACGGAGAAGCAAATGCCCATTGTTAATGGTGGTTATCTCAGGGCATTGCAGATGTTCACAATCTAAGTTGCATATTTCTAAAAACTGGTTGATTTTTTTAAAAAATAATTATTTATTTTGAAACCTGAACCTAATTTGAAACTGCTTTTAGGAAGAAGAAAGTATAGACTGAGGCCAGCACAGAGAGCCAAAGGAATGTGCAGAGACAACCCTGGTTTTGGAAGAGAGGACATTTCCCAGCAAGACGAGGTCCGTTGAAGAGGGTCTCCAGAGTCACTTCTGGCTGTAAGTTCTGGGACTCCTGACTGAGATTCCTCTCCACTCCGGAGTGCAGCCAGAAGGCAAATGTCACAAGAACTGTCTCTTCTACTACATGAAGCCCTTCAACATCAAGGCTTGGACAAGAAGAAAAGAAACCCAACAGAAAAATGTAAAAATAAAGCGAAGTACAAAACCCAGCTTGTGTAGAGAAACTCTCATTCACATGAAAACTCTGGGTCTGTAGCTCACTTGGCAGCGTCTGTCTCCCAGCCCTATGTCTTTCTCCTTAGCACCTAATAAGCCAAGGATCCAAGGAAGGAGTCACCCATTTGTCTGCGGGAAATAAACCATAGGCCCCAGGAGGACTGAGGCCAAGCTGTTTAGTGCACCAGTACATACCAGTGCTTAACATTTATTTAATGAAAGAATGACTTAACTAGTAATTGAATGAATGAGTTGTTTTCAGCATTAGGAGCTTGGAGCATGGTCTGGAGTCTGAGAGAATGAAGTTTACATTCCAGCTCTGACATCTACTGTCTCCATGGCCATGAGTGAGTTACTTTACCTCTCTGAACCTTTGTTTCCTCTCCTTGCAAATATGAGGATAATATGCCTACTTGATAGGGCTATATTAAGAGTATCATAACAAAATGCACAAAAAGGGCTTAACACCAGGCCTGGCATAGAGTAAGCTCTGTACAGGTCAGCAATTATCATTATTGCTTTCACCAGGGATTATGATGGAAGAACCCAGAAAAACTGATATAATCTACCCATTTTCCCCTAACTCTCCCCAGCCATTAATGTTCCAGTTTATCACTTGAGAGAGATGAAAAGGCAATTAGCTTATTCTCGCAGGCCCACTCCCTAGATCTGCCTTCACAGATGGCATCATGGACAGCTAGAAAAGGGTTCAGAGTTTAATGGTCCGTTCCCAGTGCCAGTGGGGAGATGTGAATTTTCCCAGAGGAAATGCACCCCTGGTAAATACATTCTCAGCCTAGTCTGGGTCTCAGGGGGAAAAAAAAAAATCATTCATTCAGTGACATTAAGATGCTCCAAAGAGAACATTCCAGATTGAACCTCAGAGGTGTCCACATTATGGTCAGTCCCCAGCCATACCTTCAGAAGGGTAAGCATCTTTCTGCAGCTTCTTATTCTGAGGATCTGACACCATTATCATAGGACTCCCAGAGCCTCAGGGTTGAAAGGGACTTTCGTAATCATTTAGCCAAACTCACTAAACTGTGGGCTCCCTAAGAGCAAGGGCACAGGTGCTTCATTCAGGGCTTCTCCCCAGCTCCCAGCACGTACCAGGCAGGCAGTACATGTTTATTCTGTGAGTAAGTGGGAGAAGGAATAAGCGAAGGAACGAATGAACAAATGAACCTTCTACCTAGCATAGGAATCTGCCAGATGGCCCTTCAGGATTGGACATCTCCAATGACAGGGAACTCATGAGACCACCCACTCCATTTTAGACCACATACAACAGTTAACGTTCTTACAATGAACCAAAATCTATCTCTGTCACTGGCACCCACTGGCCTCATTCTGTCTTCTGAATCTACATGGAACAATCTGCTTCCTCTTCTACCTAACTGCCATTTCAAGACCAGCAGCATCAGCATCACCTAGGAATTCGTTAAAAATGCAGACTGTTGGACCCCAGCCCAAATGTACTGGGGCGGACAGAAACTCTGGGGTTAGGGCCCAACTATCCATTGTAATAACTCTCTCAGTGATTTTGATGCAGAACCACCACCCTAGACCACAAGTCCTCAAAATATTTTTAAGGTAGGCGAACTTCAGAAATATCAAAGTGTCTCATTCTCCAAGCCCCTATCACCTTCCTGCCTCTACCACATCCTGGATCATTCTGAGTTTGAAAAATCCAGATAAGTTGCATCACAACAGTTCACACATATTGAAGTGTTAAACCATTTAACACACCTATGTACAACACGCCTATGAGGTAGGTCCTAATTGTTTCCCCGTTTTGTAATTGAGGACACTGGGAATTCAGACATTTAACTTGTCCAAGTTCTCATGGCATGATGTCAGGGCCAGGTTTCAGACCCAGGTCTGTTGGCCCTGACTATGCTTCTTAAGCACTTTTCTGCTCTGTCTCCCTTAGAAGGCAGAAGCATAAAAATAAAGCGCTTCCAAGAACCAGCAGTCCAAACCACAATTTGATGGTAATGATAGTTGCCTTGCAGACACACGGGATGTCACAAAAATGTCATGACCTGTTAGATGCGAATATATGCAAGAAAAATATAGTAAGCAAAGCACATGGCAGGAGAAAGGGGATGGATGGATATGTTAAGAACTTCAGGGCTAGTTTTTTGAAACAACAACCTTTTCTCCAAATAGGGTTACAGATGTTGGCCAGGAAGGTCTTTCTTTCTAGAAGCAAAAGGAAGGGTCATGTTTCATCACCACCATCTGTGCAATTCTACCGATAGACAAAACACAACTTCCAAATCCTCTCCACTGCCCCGAGCCAGGCCTATCTATGCCTGCGTGCCCATGGGGTGCCCTGGCAGTGTTCTCAGGACTCAGAGAGAGGGCCACAGGGCCACTGAGCAGCACGGCTTGGCCCACCCGCCCCTTCTTCAGCCACATCTTGTCCTCATCTCCTCCCTGACAAGGGGCTGGCTCAGCATATCAGCAGGAAGCCATCTCTCACCACTGGAGTGTATTAGGATTTTCAGGAAACAAGTTGTGAGTGATGTGAGTCCAGGAAGAGAGAAGGACTGTCCAAGATTTCCCACCCCACCCCCTCCTTTTACTGGCTTTGATAGAAAAGCAGTTTCTACAAAGTGTCCCCCCACCCCATACACACACCGTCCAGGCTCACAAGCCCACAAAGCAGGTAGACAGTATTCCTATACTAACAGCAGCTAGCACAGAAATGCTCACTGTGGGCAAAACCCAGGTCACTCAGACCCCCATGTCCTCTACCAAAACCTGCATCTACTGAATCCCACCTGGGAAAATAAGCTTTTTCTCAAATACTAGATATAAGGTCGCTCTCCAGGGAAGGACAATAGAGCTGCCTGTGGTGGCCAGGGCCCTGTTTGTACGCGCAGCCAGACCCCAAAAGCACACTGTAGTCTGAAACAGCCCTGACCCACCTCTGCTAGAGCCAGTGCCTTCAAAACCAGAACAATCCCTTTAAGGACTATTTACTATCAGACAAATTTCAAATGCCTCTCTAAACTTCAATCTCTACAACTCCCTCTGGAAAGAGAAGCAGCAGGGCTAAAACAAATTTGCAAAACGTCTCTGAGTTCAGTCCTCCTTCCTCTGCTTCAGATAAGCACGTGGTGAAGATAAAGTGATAACAATTTCCAAACTACCTTGAAAAACAACCAATGCAGCCATGCTCAGTATAAGTAAACGTTACTTAGCTCATGCCACAGTGGCTATTTTTACTGACACCTCCTCCCCCAGATCTTGCTCCCTCTAGGTCCTTCAAGAAAGAGTATCCTAGCTCTTAAACACCAGTGATGCTTGGGGAGGTATAGCCTTGCTGAGCCCTCTTATTTCCCCTGGAAGACCTTCACCATGCCCACCCGTGCTGATGATCATGCAAGCCTCTGTCATTTCTTGCTCATACTCCCAATGCCGTAGCCATGGGACTTAGCCCAGTAACTGCACAACACCCGGAAACACTGAAAAAATATAAAATCTCAAGCCCCAGTGCAGCCCCAATGAGAATTATATTCTCTAGAGAAGGACTAAGAAATCTGTATTTTAAATAGTTTTTCCAGGTGATACTGGGATTTTCAGGTTCTGGGAATTCTCCTATCCCACTGGATCAATGCACAGCACAGAAGAAAAGTCCAGGGCTCAGAAAGCTTCACTACCAGCTGCACTACTCTCTAGGTAACTGTTCTTTCAAACCCCAGAAATGAGGCAAAAGATGACTATGGTTTTTTTTCAATTTCGTACAAGAGCACCATGGTGTGGCAGGCTCGGGGAGGCCAGGCTAAGGGTCTTCCGACTCTGTAGGGGGGAGATGTAGCTTTGAAAGACTATTTACAATTAATTAAGGCAGCTCTTGTACAAGTCTGTAAAATGAGCCGTTAACTTGTAAAATGCTAATAAGATACAATAGAGGAAATGCAAATGATTTCCACCCAGTAGAAAAGATAACTCCAAACGTTATGGTTTCATCATCTCTAGGATGATATTAACCAGTTTTATGTCTAACTTAGCAATCTTATCTCAACATTCATTTTTTTCACTATTAAAAAAATACATACATACATATTTCCCTTATCCAACTTTTAAGCCAGTTATCATCTTGCTGGTTCCCCCATTAATGCATTAATGAGATAAATCGAACTTTGACATGTGCTCACCAGTATTTGTATGAGAACTACTTCACTTGAGCCACCGAAACCTTTACCCTCCGTTTCCTAGACCACAAAATAACAGAGTAATAATTGCTACCTCACAGCATCACTGAAAGGACCAAATGAGAAACATACATTCAAACACTGATACTTCAAGTTCCGGTGAGCTTGGGCAAGTCAGTTAAACTCTCTGTGCCTGTTTTCTTATCTATAAAATGGGAAGAATTTTAGAATCTACTTCACAGGGCTGTTGTCAAATGCCTATGAAATTTTGTTAAGTAAAATCAACAAATGTGAAAGAACTCTTCTTAAAGTATACAGTTTTGTGTTCTACAATTCACTGTTATCATTTTCTCTGGGAACACCTATGTGCACATGTGGCAAAATCTTGATAATTGGTAAATCCAGATAATGAGTATCTGAGGGTTCATAATACTCTTTTCAGGTATTAATATTTTTTAACTAGCGAGGGGACACTATGCCAGTTACAAGCTACTTGGCCTTAGTCTCCCTTCTACCAAATGGAAATAGTGATGCCCAGGACAGGCAGACACTGGAAGGGTTTCTGAAAAGCAGAGAGTGCTATTCTAATGTAATAGCCTACGTTTACCCATATTTGGGACAAAAAAACAAACTCAGTAAGTATTGTTTTGTTTTCTTTTGTTTTCGAAGAAGGAGAAAGTAAAGGGGAGAAGAGACAGCTGCCTCAGAACCAAGATTTCTAAACCAGTGCTCATTCCACCTCTGACTCCAAAGGAATGGAAACAAACCAACATGCCAAAGGCACGGCCCTAAAGCCAAATAAGGATTGACAAGTCCAGGGGCCCACAGGCAGAGGCATTCCTTTTTGAGGGAACAGAAAGGCCAAGGAAGGAGGGACTTTAAACATCACTCCTAATCTAAAGAGTGGGGATCCTCTCCTACCCCAAGGACTTTCTTGAACAAGTATCATTACTGCCAGAGGACCAGCTCCAGAAGCAACACTTTGAAGCAAGATGGCGCTACCCATAATCCTGGCAAAAAGCCAAAGCTACATGGCATGTTTTCTTTAACCTTTTATTAAGGAAGTTTCCCAACAATGCATTAAACCAACACTCTTTTTCACCAACCACTTCCCATTACATCTTCTCCCAGTCCCTATAAGACCTGGCATCCTTCCCACCAGCTCCTGGTTCTATGTTTTGCTTTTATATACCAAAGGATGTTTGGATGAGCACTGTTTACTCCTTTGACCAGCAGGGCATTTCTTTAATCCTCTCCATGCCTCCCTCTTGGCTAACTCCACAAAAACGAGTAACTTCTCTGTGCAAACATGGCTGATTTCTTGGGATCAGGGAGCTTAAGTGTTAGAGACCTGAGATAAGGGACCTCAAAATGTGTCACCCAAGAGTCTAGAGATTTGTTCTGCAGTGTCCTGAAGAGCCTGTTATGAGTATTTATTGGAGCTGGATAAGAATAGTTAAAAGAAATGGGGTACTATCTCTACCACTTCTCAGAAAATTTTTAAAAATGAAAACATTACCTGATAGCAGTCTCTCTGGCAACCAGATTTTGATAAACAACCACAGTGCTTGTTTAACAGATCAACCTGAAGGGAAGGGCCAAAACAAGAGGTACCAGGCATATTTCAGAGATTTACTTGGTGAATAAGACAAAGGGGAAGGGAAGAAAAGGAACCTCTAAGATCACTGGGCCTACGAAAATATGTTAGGAAAGAGGACCATTTCATTTTTCCTATGAAAAAAAGCATACAAAAAGCAGGTGGGTGAAGACAAGAAACCAACCCACCTTAAATGTGGGTGCTTCGTCCCTTTTAGACTCTGATTAAATATCCCAATAACTCTGCCCCAGGTTTTTTAACATCCTAAAGCACAAATCACAGCTATGATGCAGTCAAGAAGGTCGGATGTTGGCGAGCCCTTCTAGATCGTAATGGACAACTGTCCCAGCCTCTAGCATCTTTGCCACCTTCTTGGAGTAAGATTGCCCCGATTTGCATTCAAATGCTCCCCTGTCCCTGCATACTGACTGTGGGCACCTGGAGTCAGTAGTGACAAGCCAAGACAATCAAATCTCATTTCGCCAAATTCCATGATGGGTGACATCTGCTGAAAATGGCTGGAGCAGAGTCACCCCAGTGGTGGCACCTGAAAAGACTAACTATGAATTCCTAAATCCTTCCTGTTCAAGCCCTAGTTCTTCAGCTTTTTTTTTTTTTTTTCCCCAACACATTCTATCTGTTGTCCCATATCCTTTCTGTAAAGTTTTTTTTGGGGGGGACGGGGGGGGAGATCAGTATACAAACTGCGGAGTTGACTGCAACAAAAGAATCTTTTTATGCCACCCTATATGTCTAATGCTTCTCCTCAATCCACTTTTTTTAAGTTTATTTATTTTTGAGAGAGAGAGACAGGTAGAGCGTGAGTGGGGGAGGGGCAGAGAGAGAGGGAGACACAGAATGTGAAGCAGGCTCCAAGCTCTGAGTTGTCAGCACAGATCCCAATGTAGGGCTCAAACCCACAAACTGTGAGATCATGGCCTGCGTCAGACGCTTAACCGACTGAGCAACCCAGGCACCCCAACCCTCAATCCACTTTTACATTTTTTTAATGTTTATGTATTTATTTTGAGGGGAAAGTGGAGGAGGGGCAGAGAGAGAAAGAGAGTATCCCAAGCAGGCTCCACACTGTCAGTGCAGAGCCCGACATGGGTCTCGATCTCACAAACCATGAGATCATGACCTGAGCCAAAATCAAGAGTCAGACACTTAACTGACTGAGCCACCCAGGAGCCCCTCAATCCACTTTTATAGATGAATAATTTGAAAAAGAGCAAAAGCAACTTACCCAACATCACATAGTTATATTTTGCTTCTAAGCTCATCAGTCTAAATAAACAAAAATAAGCTAAATGTCAGTGGTAGATAATCCAAGAGTTAGGCCATCCAGATACTCCCAGAAGGCAGAGAGGAAGGATGTTCGTGTAATCTTATCAATAACTGCTTATTAAGCAGCATCATATAGTACAAACTGTGGGGCACATGGCATCAGGGAGACCAAGTTCCTCCTGGCTTGAATCCATCGTGTATTTGTTCTGGGTCCTCAGCCAAGCTGCAGTACCTCTTCTGAGGCTCAGGCTCTGCCTCTGCAAACCTGTTTACTCATTCCACAAATACTGACTGAGACCGTGGTGTGCCAGGCACTGTGCTAGGATGCTAAGGGAGTTGAGTGAGTGGCACAAGCACAGTTTTCCTGCCCTCCCCAGCACCTGCATCTCTATTATGAAGATCAGAGTAGGCTGAAGGGTGGCGGAATGTGCCAAGTAAGCATACAGATCATTTTGCACCAAAGGCAATTGAAAAGAAACAGATACAAAAAACATGCTCTCTGCCCTCTACCTATTTGCCTAAAATCAGGACAAAAATTTTCAAAAGTGTCCCTCCTCCCCTCTCTACCAGGAAGGACAAAAGTTAATCACCAGAGACAACTTCAGACCCTATCCGCCTGGTGAAGGCACCAGAGGAATCTACACAACAACTTTTACTGACTAGCTTTTGTCTCCCATTAGTTTGCCATATATTACCTTCCCACAGCTTACCATCTTTGGAAGTGTAACTGTTTTCCTCTGTCCTGTCACTTCTCTACAAATTTACTGTTCTTTGGGAAAGATGCTACATAAGCCTGAATTCTAACTCTTTGAGTTACTCCTCATTTTTCCCTGGCTATCTCTTATGTATACATGTTAATAAACTTCTGTCTGTTTTTCTCTTGTTAATCTGCCTTTGTTTACAGGGTTCCCAGCTGAGAACTTAGAAAGGTAGAGGGTAAATTATTTTTCCTCCCCAACAAGGTCAGCTGTGAAAGCACTTTGCAAACCAGGCCACACAGAAGGCGGGTATGACCATCTGGTCCCAGGAGGCCAAATCACTGTAAAACAGCCCATCTTCCTTCCTTCCTAGAACTTTTGCAAACCAGTCAGGCAACAACTAGCAAGTACCCGTAACAAGCTGCTTACATAGCTATGGAGGAAGGGTGCATCAGTATTTAGGTGTGTGTGTGCATATGTGTGAGTGTGAGTGTGTGTGTGTGTGTGTGTGTGTGTGTGTGTGTGTGTGTTGAGGACAAACAGGAAGAATGGCATAGAGAATAGGAACTAAGGGTCCTTACTCAACATTGCTGATCTCCTTTTCCCCAGCCGTATTCCTATCACCGCATAACTGAAAGGCTTGCTTAATCTTTGCACTCTTACCCAAGCCCCATATTTAGCATCAAGAAGTCAGGAGATAAAGTGCTTCTAGCATACCAGGAGCCTGATATCTTTCCCAACACTTAGATCACCTTTTTTCCCTAGCATTCCAGTCTCCCTTCAAAAGAATCCCTTCCTTTCTGTGTGACTTGCCTTTCCTTTCAGTGGAGGAGGGGGCTTGGAAAAAGAAACCATGCCTGATATAATGCAGCCATTATAGCCCCTTGGCCCATCTGGACTTCTCCCCAGGGAGGCTGATGCAAGAGGAGAAAATGTGGAGGCTGCCAGTTTTCCACAAATCTGTAACCTCAGGGGAGAGAGAAGAAAAGGGGGCAGTGGGGTACATGGGAGCTACGGAAGGGACTGGAAAAGAGCCATAAGTACAGAAGTCATAAAGACCCCATTTCTCCTGAAACTGGCTAAGAAAAGCCTAACCCAGCTCCACCCACTCAATGATATCATTGTTTTCAACAAAAGCTGGTTTGAGACCCCCCCCCCCAGCTCCCCCCAGAGAGGCTCCCAGTGAGGCCTCAGCTGCTGGACCAGGCAGAAGGCTCACCAGTTCCTGGGAGATTAAGTGCTTAGAATTGCAGATAAGGGGGAAACCATGTAAAAACCCAAATTACAGAGATAACCAGGGTAAGGACAGACTTTGCTTCTGCCCAGCCTTTTAGGGTCATGGAAAGAGAACAGGACACTACTTTACACTTGGATTTTATCAGTGAATCTCCACCATGATCCTGCCAAGTTGGTGCATGGGGATTATTACCTTCATCTAATGAGAAAACTAAAGATTGAAAAAAGAAGTGACTTGTCTGAGGTCCTATTGCAAGCTAAGGACAAACCCAGGGGCCGGCAGCCCTGTCCCACTACCTACACATGCAGGAAACTCACATTGGTCTTTGACTCCATCCCCTTCCTCAGCGCTTAGTCAACCCACCTCCCAGTCTCCACGATTCCACCCTATAAACATGCCTGTAACGCATCCCCTTCTCTCCTTATCAGCTACCTCTTCCCTAAATTCAATCACCTTAATTTCTCACTCAGTTATAATAAAACTCTTGAATGGGTCTTAGTACCTCTCTGGTCTTGCCCCTTCCAACCCATCCTACACTTCAGTTGAAGTAGTCCTTGTCAAATGCATTTGGGAGGCTGTTACTACCTGGCTTTTAAAATATTCTTCATCAGCTCCCCATTGCCCTAAAGATAAATGGCCAACCCCTTTAAGGAGCCTAAAAGGCTCTTCAAAGATTCACCCCTGCTTACCTAGCCAACTTCCTCTCTCACCATTTCCTCCTGCCCTCCTCCCTCTGCTATAACCACAAAGAACTTATTTTCATCTCCACATGTTACTCTTACCTTCAGGCCTTTGTTTCTTCTACCACTGCAGCTTGAATAGGCCACCTCTACCACCCTCCTCCTACTCCTTCCTTCCTTCACTTCCTCCCAGAAGCCTTCCCTTACCTCCAGTCCAGGGTAGGCTCCCCCTCCCCATGCTCCCACAGTAGCCTCTACGTCCTCCATTACAGCCCTACATTGTTCCAGAAAAGTTTCATTCCCTGGCTCCTCCACTAAGCTCTAAGCCCCACCATGGCAGAGACTGTGCTTTGCCTGCCACTGCTCTCCAAGGAACACCCAGGACCTAGCCCACTACCTGCCACGTGGTTGGCACTCACAATACCTGTTGAATGAAGGACGAGAAGGAAGGAAAGACAAGAAGTGAAGAGTTACCAATGAGTAGACCAGAGCTCAGGCCCAATACAATAGAGATTCCCATCAGTAAAGCCAGAGATTCAGGGTGCCTGGCTGGCTCAGTCAGTAGAACGTGTGACTCTTGATCTCAGGGTCATGCATTCAAGCCCCAAGCTGGGCATAGAGCCTACTTAAAAAAAAGAAAAAAGAAAAAAAAGCCAGGGATTCTCTGACCCAATGTCCACCTCCAGCTGAGTTTGAACAAGATCTATGATGTGCTCCAGGGTGCCCAAGAGCCTGTTTATTTAGTATTCAAGGCGTCAGCTAAAGGTCTGTGTATGGCACTAAATTCTACATAAAGAGTAAGCTCATTTTCTCAAAATCAAAATATTTCCTGGGTGAAATGTAAACGCAGTTTCATTCTCAGAACAGAACCAGTCCAGAGGCTCTAGTATTGACCTCCTCCTCCCTTAGATTTTTCCTGAGCTAGTCATGCAACAGGGCACAAACACAAAGGCTGTGGAGTGGAAACATCCTCCACCTTCTAGGGAGTCTAGATGAAGAGCCTCGACACATCCTAGAAGCTAGGGAGAAAACAGAGGTCCTGAAGGTGGCACTTCCACACATCTCCCAAGTCCAAAAGTATATCCACATATCCTTCTGCATCCCACCCAGCATGCCCTGCTTCTCAGGAGGCTTTCCTTGCCTCCCTAAGTTGTGAAGAAGCCACCCTCTGCCTTATGCTCAGCCTCTTGCAATCAGTCTATGGCTTCCTCCACCAGGTACACTTTGATCCACTAGACTCAGACCAAAGTTCCCTTCAATGGGGAGGGATGGAGCAAGAGCTTCTTCTCATCCGATGTGTTAAAAAAAAATGCAGCCTAGCTTTGGAGTGTACCTCAAGGATCTTTCCTAGAGGTACCCCATCTACCTCCCTGACCACATGGTTTTACCTGAGGGAAGAGAGCCCAACTCAAAGTAAAAAAAAAAAAAAATTAACAATAACAATAAAATTAAAAAGAGAGAGAATAAAAAATTGAGCTTTAGGGCACTGAAATCCTGGGGTAGCAAGCTGTGGAAGGAAAATAAACCGTTTCCCTAGTCCCCACATAATACCCTTCTGAGTCAAAATGATCTGGCTAGTTGGAATACTGAATTCCTAAGAGATTATTAGCACTACAGCCCTGGTGCCCCTTGATCCAGACCAAATATTTATATATTAATTTCAGTCTGAATTCCTTTCTCATTTTTCCACACACCTCTCCTCCCTCCCTCATCCAAAGCCTCCCCTCCTTTGGATGGACCCAGAAAGCATAATGCTAAATGAAATAAATCGGACAGAGAAAGATAAATACTGTGTGATCTCACTTATATGTGGAATCTAAAAACCAAAACAAACGAATAAACAGGATAAGACTCATAGATATAAGAAACAAATGATTGGTTATTGGAAGAGGGACAGAGTGGGGCGGGGGCATGAAATAAGTGAAGGGGATTAAAAGGTACAAACTTCCAGTTACAAAATAAATAAGTCATGGGGATGTAAGGTAAAGCATAGGGAATATAGTCAACAATATCAACATAACTTTGCATGGTGACAGATGGTAACTAAACATCATGGGGATCATTTCATAATGTATAAAAATATCAAATCATGTACCCCTGAAATTAATAGGATATTGTCTGTCAATTATACTTCAATAAAAAAACAACAACAACAACAACCCACAGCCTTTTCTCCTTGCTCCTGCAAGACAGAGCTCCAAGTAACCGTCCTTAGGGAAGTTTTCTCTATGCCCCAGTCAGAAAGTCTCTATTCCCACCTGCTTCCTCAGCACTGTACTTGCAACCTTATTATTAAGTTTGTAATCTGCTTTGAATTATGTATGCTGTTTGCATGTTTTCTCTCCCACAGACAGTAAACTGCCAGAGGGCAAGGACACTGTATTTACATCTATTCCCTACAGCACTTGCATAGTATTTTATACATACATGCTCCATAACATTTGCTGAAATCAACCTTGTGGAATGGAGACAAGTTAGCTCTGGCTTAAAATGCAAGAGATCCGGGGCGCTTGGGTGGCTCAGTCGGTTAAGCGTCCGACTTCTGCTCCGGTCATGATCTCACAGTTCATGAGTTTAAGCCCTGTATCAGGCTCCGTGTTCACAGCTTGGAGCCTGGAGCCTGCTTTGGATTCTGTGTCTCCCTCTCTCTCTGCTCCTCCCCTGCTTGCATTCTGTCTCTGCCTCTCTCTCAAAAATAAATAAACATTAAAAGAACACTTTTTTTAAATGCAGGATATCCATCAGCTGATGAATGAATAAACAAAATGTGGTATATCCATACAATGGACTACTATATAGGAATAAAAAGGAATAAAGTACTGATACATGCTATTCAACATGGCTAAAACTCACAGATATTATGCTAAGTGAAAAAGACCAATCACAAAAAAAAAAAAAGCAAAAAACAAAAACACCAAAACAACACATGTTGTATAATCTCCTTTACATAAAATATCTCAAAAGTGGAAAACTATAGAGACAGAGAGCAGAGTAGTGGTTGCCTATTGCTGAGGGGGGTGGGGAAAAAGGAGTGCCTGCTCACATCAGTGTGCGAGCGCTGCCTTCACAAAGTACCACAGACTGAATGGCTTAAAAAACAAATTTATTATCTCACAGTTCTGGAGGCTAGAAGTCTAAGATCAAGGGGTTGGCTGAGGCATGCTTCCTCTGAAAGTTTTAGGGAAGGATCTGCTCCAGGCCTCTCTTCCAGCTTCTGGTAGTTCCTTGGTTTATTCCATGACCTCAATCTTCACACAGTGTTCTCCCTGTGTGCATGCCTGTGGCCAAATTTCCCCTTTTTATAAGGACACCAGTCATATTGGATTATCCCAGTATGATTTCATTTTAACTGATTAAATCCACAATGACTGTATTTCCAAATAAGGTTGTTCTGAGGTCCTGGGGGCTAGGACTTCAACATGTGAATTTCGGGGACACATTCAACCCGTAACACTGCTAATGGCTTCTTTTTGGAGTGATGAAATGTTCAAAAGCTAGGACATGTGGGGTTATACAACTCTAAAAAACATTCAGTTGTATATTTTAAATAGATAAACTATATGGTTTATGAGTTATTTATCAATAAAGCTTTTTTTAAAAAATGGAAGGAGAGTTGGGTTTGAAGAGTGTGCCCAAGCTCAAAACTCGACCCATTGGTGAGAGTGTGTGAAAAGTTGGCTCCACAAGGGCTGTAGGATGTAACTTAGAGGGAAGTCAAAGGCAATGTGCGTTTATCCACGTGTTCCACATAAAGTCCCCTGATCCAGTGATTGAAACATAGAAGGTGATCCTCTAGAAGTACCTTCCAAAGAATACAGGGGCATTCACTTCAGCACTGTTTGTAAAAATGAAAAAAAAGAAGAAACAGCATGAATGCCTACCCATATGGGGTAGTTAAGTTAATTCTGGCATCTTTATCATTATTGAATCTGGACGATGGGCATATGGGGATTCATTATATTATTCTACTTCCGTATGCATTTGATAACTTTTCATTATAAGAAATTTACAATTACGCCATATATATACAATTTAATATCACATAGCCATTAAAAATTACCTGATAAAAAATCATCTGATAAATTTCATGGAAATGTGTCTATAATATGCTCTCATATTCTGCTGCATGACTATAAAAAGGTACAGCCTTCGGGGGTAGAAGCTGTGGAGTGAAAGGTACAACTGATCAAAATCCAAACCATTTTAAACGTATATGCTAAATGACCTTGCAACTCTACCTGTAGGTATCAATCCTACAGAAATGCTAGCAAGTGTTCTTAAAGATAATGTGTAAGCTAATTACTGCAGCATTACTTGAAAGAGCAAGAATTGGAAACCTAACTGTCCATTAATAAGGATATTAATTTTGATCTATCCATTTAGTGGAATCCTATGTCACCATTAAAAAGAATGAGACAGACCTATAAATATGCTAATATGAAAAGATACTGAAGATAAATAATAAAAAAGCAAATTACAGAATAATATATACAGTATGATCTCATTTATTTTGAAACTCTATTTCTTGTGTAATTTTTTTTCTAGAATTTATTATCAAAGTTTTCAAGCACTCCAAAACTTTCTTGTGTAAATTTTTTTAATGATTTGATGATTGTCCATGCTATATTTCCAACTGAAAAAAAATTTATAAAGCTGAGGATGTAGTATAACCCTATTTGGGTAAATTTACATGGAGATTTACAAAGGGCTTTAAAAAATCTATGTAAGATACTAAGTTCAGCATCAATGTGCACACGCTGGATGCCGGCTATCGTTGTGACCTTAAGGTAAACAGCCTGATGGTAAAGGGATCCTTAAATTCAAGAATCAACTCTGACTTCCTCTAAGTGCAGTACTTCCCTTTGCTCTGACAAGGGTCCATCCAAGGCCAACAGGGCAGCTGACAGCTTCCTCCCATTCATTTTACCCCGTGCTCCTGCTGAAGGGCCGCCAGGAGAAATAAGCTTGAGACAAAAGAAAACCATGGACATCCTTCCTGGCTACACAGGCAGCCCTGGCTGTGGATCCCTGGAAGGAGATAGAGCCGGAACCGGCAAACAAATCCTGACCTCCATATCGGACAGTTCAGGGTTTTGCCAAGGGAGTGGCTGGGCACTGATTCTGCAGGCACAGAAAAGAGGTACAGTTTGGCTGGCTAGAGAACCCTACAAAGCTGTATTCTTGAGATACAGTTAGGTCAAACTGGGCATGCCTGGAGAGCAGAAGTGAATTTCCTCTCAGGGGCAATGGGTTCCAAGGTCAACTCCTCCAAATTACATTTGGAAACCAACCCAGGGGAATTCCCTCTTACTTCATTCTTAACTGTTTTTCCGACCCTGAGAATTACAAATAATAGTGACTATTTATTACACTTTCATGGTGCACCAGGCCTTGTGCACATCCTCTAAGAGCATTACGTTATTGAACTCACACAACATCCAGCGAGGTGGCCACTATTATTAGCCCCATTAAGTGGATGAGAAAACTGAGACTCAACAAGCTTACGTCATCAGTGGGTGCAAAGAGCCAAGCTTTAAATCCATACCATACACTGAAATCCAGATCCTAATCAAGGCCTAGGACAGACAGAAGGAAAGGGAAGAGGGAAGGTAGAATGGGGAAGTAATGCCAGTTCTAACTGAGATAGAACATATCGAGCAAGGGCAAGGCATCTGAGAAGCAATATAAGGCCATGGCTAAGAGCCTGGGCTTTGAAATCAAACAGATCTAGCTTCACATCCTGGCTCTGCCCTTCCAACCCAGGTGACCTTGAGCAAGTCACACTGTTCCGTGTCTCAAGGTCTCCATCTGCCAAATAAGGCTAATACAGGTACCTACACCTCAGAGTTGTTGTGAGGATTCACTTAGATGAACCACATAGAGACCTCTGAACAGTGCTTGCTATGTAAGCATCTTTTACATGGTAACAGCTATAATTACCATGGTTGTTGACACCATTATTAATATCTGACCACCATTCCTCAGCCAGAAGTTACCTGAAGGCAGACTGAGCATCAGAGTACATGACCTGGAACTTAGGAAATGCTGATAAGTAATAACCACACAACACTATTTCTCAATATGTTTTTCTCTTGTCGCTTCATGCATGAAGACAGTCACAGGGGCCATGTGCAATGCTATGCATTACCAAGGCACTTTAGAAAACATTTGTTCTTGATTTTGCATTAATGAAAGTTAGTGTGTATTGAAACCTGCTTGTTATGTGCTAGGCACTGTACTGAGCACCTCCTAATACATTACCACTAAACTCATGAGCCCTGGGTATTCATTTCCTGTGGTTGCTGTATATTACCATAAACTTGGTGGCTTTAAACATTACAGGAAATTTTTCTTTCCCGATTTTGGAGGCCAGAAGAATGAAATCCGTCTTACATGGGAACTGTAGATGAAATCCATCTCAGTCTACAAAGCTACAGTTGGAAACAACATCTCCAACAGGACCACTGAGCCAAAATCAAGGTGACAACAGGCCTGCACTCCCCCTGGGAGATTCCATTCCTTGCCCCATCAAGCTTCCAGTGGCTGCCTGCATTCCATGGCTTGTGGCCACGTTACTCCAGTCTCTACCTCCATGGTTATACACTGCCTTCTCCTGTCTACGATCAAGTCTCCCTCTGCCTCCCTCTTATAAATGTATTTGTGATTTCACTGAGGGCCGCCTAGATAATCCAGGATAATCTCCCCTTCTCAAGATCTTTAATTTATTCGCATTTACAAAGACTCTTTTTTTGCCATATAAAGTAACATAGTCTCATGTTCCCAGGATTAGAATGTGAATATGTTGGGATGGGGAGCAATTTTCAATTTACCTCACCCTGCAATGAAGGTATTAATATCTATTTTCTATGCATGTGGTAGAATATAGTAAGAGGCAGATGGTTCTGAGTTTGGCTCCTGGCTCTGCCTGACATTGGGTAAATTACTTAAACATCCTTACACTTGAGTTTCCTTATTCATAAAATATGAATAACAATAATACCTCCTTCAAAGGGTTGCCATGAGGATTAAATAGAACAGTGTGTGAAGTGTCTCTGCACAGTGACTGGCTCTCAGCACATGCTAACCAAGGACTGAGTATTATTATGAATATAGATAAAGAAAATATTCAGAAGGCAGGTGACTTGCCAAAGGCCACCTAACCGGGAAGTGTCGGTGCCTGGAACTGAATGTGGGTCTCTGTGCACCAAAGCCTGAGTCTGTTCTACTCTATGGATTATGATGTTCTGGGTGTATGGGCTCACTCGCGGCCTTCAGAATCAACACTTCTAGGTTATTTCAATTCCAGATGCTCCCCGATACTCTCTTCTGGCAACTGTATAGCTACCTCCCTTCAGATCAGCTCTCCTAATTACTGAAACTAAATTTATGCAACGGACCCTAAGAAAGCGGTATCAAGTCTCCAGTCATTTAGAAATAATAAAGACGCTGCTTATGTGAGAATTTGGCTTGCAAAAAGATCACATCAGATTGGCTGGCGATCCATTCGGTCTGCAACTCTAGGGGTTCTGGGCAACGTGGGAATTGTAGATGAAATACATCTCCGTCTACAAAACTACAACTGGAAACTACATCTCCAGCAGGACCACAGGTGTCTCTGGGGCAAGGTGCCTAGTGTAGTACTTGGAATTTGTGTCCGCTTCTGCCTCCGCTGCCTCAGAGTCAACGCAGCAGGGTTACTGGAGTTCCTGGTACTTCAGAAAACATTTGAAGAAGACTGCAGACACTTACAGGCAGCTCTCATCAAATTCTGGTGTCCCCGCCCATCCACTCAACCATTTCCTCAGCACCAGCTTCCTTCAGTTATTCAGTCTCAGCTGTGGGGAATGGGGAGCCCAGCTGCATGCCGAGTTTGGAAAAACATTTTGAATACTTTAGATCTGCCAAATACTTGGTTAAAGAACGATATCCTCTAATTTCTTAAGCCATGTGTATTTTAAGTGAAATGTAATCCATATGTCTGTTGACTCATTTAAATGCAACTCAGTGAAGCATGGTTTACCAAGCGGACTGGGATAGCATCTAAGCCTTTCTTAAGCTGGTCTTTGATCCAGGGAAATTGAAGTTTGCCAACAACAAATGAAGCTCCTGACAATAGAGGGTCAGACAGAGCTGTCCTTTATCCTAGATAAGATGTTAAAGTCTACTCTCAACTCAAGAGGAAGCTGGGAAGGTGGAGAGAGCAGAGAGCACAGTGGCCTGGGTGTATTCAGGGTTTTGGTCTGGATCAGCTATATATTTCTCCCAGGCCTCCTTGGAAGGGAAGTGTGGCACTAAGCGGTGCTTAACTAATCCAGCCTGTCTCTTACTGAAAAACTCCTTTCCTGATTGCTAATTCTCCCCTTCTCCAACCCTCCACTATTATATAATTCAAATAGAATTGAGGGGAAAAAGGAGAAAACTAGGGCACTAGATCACTCCATTAGCAGTGAATGCTAATTTTCCAGGTTGTCACCTCTTTCCCAAGCCAAAATCTAAATCTTATCATCATTTGGACTCAAGGAAAGACAGTATACCGAGGAAATTAAGAGTTCCAGAATGTGCTCAAGAGACCAGCAGGGAGAAGTACATGGCCAAAGGTCCTCTGGGCAGAGTGCCCACTAGATGAGCTACTCATGTGCTTTTGAAGGTGACCTTGTAACCTAGTGATCCTGCCCTTGGGTGCAACCCAATGAGCATCGAGCATCCTGCAAGCTGATTCAACAGTTCAGTGGGCTCTCCTCTTGGGAAAAAGTACAGAAAGGAGAAGGGGGTGAACCAAAGCCTACATGTCCTGGAGGTGTTCATCTCCCTAGATGCTTACAGCTAAGGAAGAGTCCATTTGATTTCAGCAAACAGATTTTTGTCCAATACAGTTTCTGGGTTGATGAGGCAGTCCTCAGGGTATGGGGGAAATTATATGCAGAAAAAATGTTACGGATTTATGACTCAAAATTTTGGGTTGTGACAATAACAGCCTATAATTTCTTCCCTGTTGTTTCCCTTTTCCTGTTTATGTTGCCTAAACGGTGAGTCCTGAGCTGAAAGTTCAAACTCTACTTCAAGGTCTGTGGTTTTGGGGCACTTGCTTTTATCCCACTGCCTTATTTTCAAGGATATTTCTTTAACTGGAGAGCAAACTCCCTAAGGAAGGGACTTATTTTCCATTTTTCTACTTACACCACATCCTTTAAATATGTAGTGAAGGAAAAAGCTCTTAGAGCCCAATGGGGACAAAATCCCCATTTTACAGATGAGAAAATTGAGGCCCAGGAGAGCCAATTGGCTTATTGTTCACCTCTACATCATGTGTCTCTGAGCTCAGTACTCTCTCCACCGGACCGCTATGCCTCAATCGCAAGTAAGATTCTCTTAATAACACTATGCACCAACATTTGCAAATCATGTGTAGATGTGTGAGTTAATGTAAAAGAACATAATATACACTTTATTGGAGTAGAGTACTACTTCAGACATACAGTTAAGTCTAAATAAACAAGCATGGAACAATGTATATAGTATAATCTCATTTCTGCTCCTCCCTCCCCAACAAAAATAGCAGCCGGTATATGTGCTTCTGTGCAACTGTGTTTATGCATATCTGTGCACGTGTTCTCACACACACAGAAAAGGTCCTGGGTAGGCCCACCAAAGAGTGGATTCACCTTGAGCCTGTGAGGCTCTCGTTCCTTAACTTACCATATTTTGGTATTGCTAAATGTTTTACCATGAGCATGTACTGCTTTTGCAATTAAAAAACCATGAGCAAGAGATAATAGTAGCTGCCATTTACTGAGTATGGAATATAAGCCAGGCACAATGCTGGGCCCTTTACACATACCATCTCATTTCATCCTCCCTATGGCTCATGGCACAGCACTATCATTATACCCTGGATAGGGAAACTGAGACTTAAAGAGAATACACAGTTAGTTAAGTAGCAGAGCCAGGATCTGAACCCAGAACTGTCGAACATGAAAGCCATATTGTGGTTAGCCCTACAATGTCACTCCTTTTCACTTGCACTCTATAAAAGATGTGTGTCTCCCATGGGCATACAGCCATTTATCCTGAGTTGCTTCACAGCAGGAAAAGGCTGCCAGTTGTGACGTTATTGAACTAAGGCAACTCTCAGTGTCTGAGCTGAAAGCCTGTTTGCTACACCCCGACTCTCCCGGCCCACCCCCTGCTCCTCCATCCCCACCATTCTTGGAAATCTCTCCATGTGTGAATTCCATTAAAGGCCTGCTCACTGCTATTTTGGGCCATGCATTAGCACATGGGCTTTGACTTGATGGGAGAAGGCCAGACACCTCAGGATGATGAAAAATAAATTAGAAATGTCCTCTCCCTTCCCTCAGAATCCCAGAAGCCCTTGCCCACAGTCCTTGCCCTGGGAGGCCTCAGAATCCAATATGTGAGGAAATGTATGGGGATGGAGGAAGCCTTCATAACCTATCAGGATTTAAACTTGGCTGTTGCTTCTCCTTGGAATTGTCATCTCTTAGCTGTCCACATGGCTCACTTCCTCACCTCCTTTAGGTCTTCACCCCAATATCAAAACACCACCAAAGCCTTTTCTGACCGCCATTCTGAAAAGCACCTCCGTCCTGACCCCTCCTGCCTCCCCCAACTTTGTTTCCTCCATAGCACTTGTCATCGGACATACTACAGTTTACTTGTTTACTTGTGTACTGTTCTTGCCACTAGAATATAAGCTCCATAGGGCAGAACTGTTCTGTTCACCCAGCCATGTCCCCAGTACCAACACTGGTGCCTGCAATGCTGCAGGTACATAATAGATGCATGACAGTGAATGAATCGGTGGGGGATATGAAGAACCAGAGACTGAGAAGTCACCAGGCATAGGGCCTAGCTTCCCCTCAAATATCACGGGATTACAAAAACTTTAACACAGCAATTTGAAAAATCAGAAAAGCATCATTCCCCCACTTCCCCCAGCTCCCCTCCCCCCCCCCCAGCTGTTTTGAATCCAGATTCACAAGCACCATGAATGAGAAGGCTTTGGGAAATAAACACACTAGGAAGTCGTGTGCAGTTAGAGTTCCGCTTGCTAACACATGTTCAAAAACAAAAAACCCAATTTGGACGAAAATAGCAGGAAGCTGTCCCCTAGGGATACCTGGTGAGGTCATATTGTTTGGCTCTGCTGCTTCCATTTTTGTCAAGCCTCCTGCCTTCTGCCAACTCAAGGAGGCCAGGAACCACATCCAGCACCCCCCGCCCCCACCCCTGCTGTTCACTGGGAAACCAAAGAGCTGCCTGGAGTAGCAGACAGTAGAGCTGTGTGCCAGGCTCTCCTCTGGAACCTCTCAGTGTGGGACAATAAAAATCACAACAGTGGTTGATCACCATGTGTTTTATAAGCACTTCACAAGCACCACCTCATTCAGTCCTCACAATCACCCTAAGAAGTTAGTCAGCGTCACATTCTGCATTTTATAGATAAGGGCACTGAGTTTCCAAAAGTGGCAACAATTTGCCCCAGGTTACACAGCTCGTAAGCCGAACCTGGATTTCTGTGACTCTAGAACCAAGCCAAGAACACAAATGATCCTACTTTCACCTCTCTCATTTACTTGCTGTGTGACCTTAGACAAGTGCCTAACCCTCTCTGATTCAAAGTTTCTACAACCACACATAAGACGGTTGCACTCAGTGTTTTTCTAAGATGTCTTTCTGCTCTTTCTTTCTTTTTTTTTTTTTTTTTAATTTTTTTTTCAACGTTTATTTATTTTTGGGATAGAGAGAGACAGAGCATGAACGGGGGAGGGGCAGAGAGAGAGGGAGACACAGAATCGGAAACAGGCTCCAGGCTCCGAGCCATCAGCCCAGAGCCTGACGTGGGGCTCGAACTCACGGACCGTGAGATCATGACCTGGTTGAAGTCGGACGCTTAACCGACTGCGCCACCCAGGCGCCCCCTGATTCAAAGTTTCTACAACCACACATAAGACGGTTGCACTCAGTGTTTTTCTAAGATGTCTTTCTGCTCTAACTTTCAATGACCTCTTGCACAGGTTCCAAAACATGAGGGAAGGATGACTCCTGGGATCCCATTTACCCATGACATCACCCCATCACTTGTACTACCCAGAGGAAGTTGAAGGCCCAAATGCTTCACTTGGGGCCAAATAGGACAGATGAGGCTCAGGTGGCAATAGCAAATATTCAGATTAGAGCTGGAAGGCTGGGGTCATGGGAAGCTAAAGCAGGCTCCTGAGAGACAGTCAAGAACAGACCCTCTGAAGGCATTTCCTGCAGGATGAAAGGAAGACAATGCAAGAAGAAATCCCAGTCATGCAGAGCCTATGCCTTCTGAGGACATAGCCAGCCAAATCTGCTCCAGGGAAATGGGACAAAAGGAACCCATTCTTGGGGTGGTTTCACTGTAGGAGGAAAGTAGCAAAAATGTTTGAGTTGCCCATCTGTTTAGCTTCCCGAAGGCCACCATATATATACTGGAGACAGAGGAAAGGTGTGGATGAAGTCCATTACTGTACATGCTGCTTAAGGCATACATTTGCCACACTTCCAACACCACTCACCCTCCTTTGCAAGTGTCCAAAGCCCAAATTTGGAATAATTTATATTCTTGCTTTCCACCCAAGCTCAGCAGCCATTCCCATCCTTCTGGATACGGGAAGGTCCCTATCCATCCCTTTCTTGGCAGTGATGCGTTTGATTACTCATCTGCTTCTAGGGGACTCAAGAGGCTGCCAAGAGGAGGCAGGCAGTTCCCTGAGCCATTCAGCCTTATCTGTGAGGTCTGTGAGGCAGAACTGGTTAGTGGGAAAACACCAAAGGCCTCAGCATCCCCCAGCCAAGTGAGCAGAGCTCTCCAGTGGCCAAGCAGATTGGGAATGTCGAAAAAGCAGCCATGCTTTATGTCTATTCACCTGCTCAATAACATGAATCAAGTTACAACTGCACTTGATGGCAAATCAATGTGGAAATATTCCTGAGCCAGGCAGCCACCCAAGATGAATGAGGTTAGGAAGATGGAAGAATCAGCCTGATTAAGCCAGGGGACTGCTGACCATGCCCTTATTGGCAGAATCTCAGACTTAGCTGACCCAGAACAGATGGAGCAGCCCGCGTGTGAGGTGCAAAATCCCAGAACACTCCACCCTGCCTCTCTGCTCTCTGCTGTTTTCCTCTAATCTCCTTCACTTCCTGCCATGCGCTGTGCTGGAGCTAGTAAGACAGCTGCCAAAGTCCTCCAGTCCATCCCTCCCTTTGTCTCTCTCTCTCTGTCTCTCTCTCTCTCTCTCTCTCTCTCTCTCTCTCTCTCTCTCACACACACACACACACACACACACACACACACACGCCCCTGTGAGCCTGCAGTGAACTCTAAGAGCCCCGGAAATACAACCAGAGGAAATTCAAGGAAGACGTTAAACGGTCCAGTAATTTCACAGCAAATCAAGAGACTGTGGATATGCTGTCTTTGCAAGACATTCCCTACAAAGGAACCACAGATTGAGAGCCTGGGTCATTTAACAAACTGCTTCTTTCCAAAACAATGGCACCTGCATCCGGCGTTGACAGGGAAGTGAATTGTTTCATTTTAGACAAGGAAGAGTCCACTTACTCATTCTTCTTTAGGTCCACGATCAATTCTTGCCCCTCAGCCATTACCCTGAGCTCAGCTTTGAGTGGATGCTAGAAGCAACAACAAAAGAATGTCAGTTCCTAAAAGCAGGGACAAGGCTCCCAGGAACAGACACAGGATCCAGCACAGTGCTCTCACATTGATCCACAGGAAGTGAACGAGAAAGGGTCAATTGCACTTCCAGCCCAAACAAGAAATTACTTCAATCCCCGCAGGACCCAATTCCCCTCCCCCATCCACCTCTCTTCAAACACAAAGGAAAGAAACTTCAAGCTGAGATGTGATGGAAGTGCTCACGTACAGGTCTGGGAAAGGCAAACACCCAACAACACAATCTTCAGTGGTAAATTCTGTGTAGAGTCACATCTGGATTCAAGTGCTAGCTCTGAGCTCTGACACTGTAGTTGTGCCAACCTGGGCGTGTTCCTGAACCTCCCACTAGCTCAGTTTCCTCATTTATAAAATAGAGATAATAATAGTCATCCTTATGGGAACCTTGTAGGGATAAAGTGACACAGTAAATGTAAAAACTTTGTCTCAGGGCCTGGCACACTGAAAGCCCCTGATACATGTTGGCTATTATCTAAAATACCAGGAGAACTCTCTTCATAGTGAGTTCTTATTTTATGTTATTTTGGCTCTTGGTTTGGATGCCCCACTCACCCACCCACCCATTTCAGAGGAGACAACTAGAAGAGCCTCTAACTAAGGTTTTATAAGATACATTTTAAGCACATAAGAACTTACAGATAGCCAAATTAGCAACACACTCAGAATAAATTATTTGAGGTATCATGGCCAATAAGTGCACACACACACACACACACACACACACACACACACAAACATGTTCAACATCACTGGTAACTGCTCCCGCCAAAAAATAAAATTTTTTAAAGATACATTTTAAAAAATCACAGTGACAAATATTTTTTAGGACCCATAAATCACAAGGCAGTGGGGCATAATGAAAAATGGGCACTCTCATACCCTACCAGTGAGAATTTAAATTGATACAAACTCACTGGGAAATAATTTGAAAGTTGGACCAAGAGTTTTTGAATGTTTAGACCCTCTGACTCAGTAAAATTCTATATTAAAAGAGCAAATGGAAGCACAAGTAAAGTTTCTTGTTGTTTTTTTTCAACGTTTTTTATTTATTTTTGGGACAGAGAGAGACAGAGCATGAACGGGGGAGGGGCAGAGAGAGAGGGAGACACAGAATCGGAAACAGGCTGCAGGCTCCGAGCCATCAGCGCAGAGACTGACGCGGGGCTCGAACTCACGGACCGCGAGATCGTGACCTGGCTGAAGTCGGACGCTTAACCGACTGCGCCACCCAGGCGCCCCACAAGTAAAGTTTTATATACAAGGATGCTCATTACCTACAATAAGGATTAATGAAATATGACTTGAATGTCCAATAATAGAATGGTTAAATAAATTATAATCAATCATATGGCAAAACACTAGACAGTCATTAAAAATGACTTTAAATAATTTTTAAACTATCAAGAAAGTACACGTGATAATTATTAAGTACACAAAGGCTCAAAACAACACTGTTTATTTTATTTTATTTAAATATGCTTTTGTAGAGAGAAATATATCAAAAGGTTACCACAGTTACTTCTCAGCAATAGGATCATGGGTTAATTTTATTTTCTTTGTGCATCCTTCCATGTTTTTAGAATTGCTTTTATATTTTACGTGATGGGCTTTTAATCTGTTTTTACCTTATTATCATGGAAAATTTCAAAGAAATTAAAAATTCAAGTCATAATAAGCTTCCATGCTTCAACAATTCAACTTAAAGTGGTTGAACTTATTTCAAAGGAAAAAATTGTTTATTTGAAATGAGATATTTACATATTTAAACATATCAAAAACAGGACCAAGGGCACCTGAGTAGCTCAGTCAGTTAAGCAGTTAAGTGTCCAACTCACGATCTCACGGTTGTGAGATCAAGCCCTGAGTCAAGCTGCACATTGACCACATGGAACCTGCTTGAGATTCTCTCTCCCTGTCCTCTCTCTCTCTTTCTGCCCTTCCCCCACTCATGCATATGCTCGCTCGCTCTCTCTCTCTCTCAAAATTAAATAAACTTAAAAAAAAAAAAACAACAGGATCAATTCTTTGGTGTGCTTTAAATGCACATTCTCTAAGTTGGGACCAAGGAACTGAGAAACTCTTGAAGTCTTTTTTCAATCCACAGAAGCTCTTGATAGAGTGGAGCTTCTGTCCCTTTTAAGGTTGATCTCAAAGCTTAGTTTCAGCATCTGAGAAAGTGGGCCAACTGCTTTGCCACCTCTGGTTGGGGACCTTCCTCTGCCAAGTACATTCCTCTTCTCATTTGCCCCAAACTGCATCTGCCGTTAGGGTCCTGGGCATCCCTGGGACAGTCACACCACCAAGGGCTCTGATGAGATCTGAACGTTCTGATACAGGAAGCTTGGGCAACCCTGTCCTTTGCTATTTTTGCACTAATTCATCCTACTGACTTCTCTTAAAAAGGGACATTTCAAAATCATGGGGAGAGGAAGCTAGGTGGATGTTTGCACAATAACTTCACTACGGGATCCACATCTCTGTTTCTGATGCCCTGATGCAGCTCTGTTAACACCCATTCTGGTTGCTGATCCTTTGCCGCTTTACTCTGGGATGTTCCAGAGCAAGAACCCTGCCCAATGACACTAAGCATCAGGACACAGTCCCAAGTGGGCATTTGAGGAAAAGTACACACCAAAAGAGCTGTAGCAATTCCCTCATTCAAGGAGTAGACGGCCATGTGACAGTCCAGACAAAAAAGGCAAGTTGACACACATCTAAGCACTGTCACGTCTCCTCCAAAGAGACACAAGCTGCAACATGAGTACGAGTATTTATAAGTGGGCACTCCCAAAATATTTCCCTCTGGTGTGGAAGATGCTCAGACACTGATATTTATACTTCCTGCAGGAAAGGGTTAAAATTCCTTTCTCTTTAGAGGTAGATTAAATAAATAAAATAAATATAAATAAATAAATAAATAAATAAGTAAATATATCTTCAGCTCCATAGGGTATCAGAAATCTGTCCTGTGTATGTGCAGCCCCCATACGATCTGGTACGATATTTAGTATACAGTGAATGTTCAATGAATGTTTGATGAATGAATTACATAAATGAGAATAAGAGGCCTGAGTGAAACCTACCTTCTTCTCTCTCTCTCTCTGACATTCATTCATTTGTTCATTCAATGGATACTTATGGCACAGGGCACTGTGCCGACTAATCCTACAAAATATTTTGACCCAGATTCAGGGCAGACAATGGCTAGGAATAAAGACAGGATCTAGAGCTCCACTTTGTTTCCCAGGCCCTTCCTGAAGATGCTAGGCATCCCACATCTAAAAGGAACACAGAACCTCTACAAAAAGTATCGGATCCATTCCTTGAGCAATAATGGATAAATTGGACTATCCAAGATCTTGTTTTTTAAAAATAACCTGCTCTAGGATAGCCATCCATCAATCTGTCTAGACTTTCCCTGAAGCTATTTTTTAGCCTTTCCTACTTTTTGATGAAATGAATTCCATGCATTTATTGTCTTTAGGATAAAATGTTACTTACTTTCATTTCTCCTAAAATTTTTGCAGGAAGTTCCCTTAATAAATTCAAACTGAAGCATTTTTGGACATGTCTGTATTACTCTAGCCATAACTTCAAGGATTCCAAGCATTTCTCCACCCCCAGCCCCCATTTACCTTTCCAGACTCAAAAGCCACAAAGTCTGAAGTCTTTCCTGCTTTTATATGCTGCCCAATAAATCATGAGCCCAAAGGACCTTATTAACTCTCCCTTCTCCACAGTCCTCTTTCTTCCTATTTCTTTCTTTCCTATTCCTTTCTTCCTATTTCTAAGCCCTATTTTATAAATGAGGAAACTGAAGTTCAGAAAGTAGAAAGTCCCATAGCTGGTTACTGGCACGCAGCAATCATGTCTTACTTTCTAGCCCTTTCATGACTCACTTGAACTATAAAGACCAGAACCACAAAGAATATCCTAGATGTACAGGTCCTCTCTGCATAACAGGATAATATTTTCTGTCTTGCTCCCAATCCCCTTGAGAAAGCCTGTGCATTTTTCTGGTGTTATGGCCCAAGGAGCCCTACTGCATTTTAAGATATATTTCCCAGTACTAGATCCCTCCCTGACTCTTAAAAATAGCTTGAATTATTATTTTTCTCTTCAAGTAAATTATGCCATCAATAAAATAAAGCATGTATATATAGACAAAATATAGCAATGACAATATTTAATCAATTCCATTTGAGAGATGGTGATTTTTGTGACTATTTGCACTTAGCTTGTGTCAGCATCAATAATTTTCATTTCCTCAACTAATAGCATTTGAAAGTGTTCTACAAGTTTGTCACACAATGAAGGAAAGTCCCATCTGGGATTTTCAAAACCAATACACAGAGAGGATGTAGAGTGGGTCAGAAACAGAACTTATAATGATGACTGGGCTTCCAGGAACATTAAGAAGGTGGCCCGCCACTTCACAGAATGGAGCTGTCAGCTCCTGCCTTTGAAAATAAGATATTTTGGGGTCTTACCTTTTCTTTCGTGGGGTTTTCTGCAACCTTCCACTGAGGTATTATTAGTTCATGCTGCAGCTGGGGGCTGTCTTCCCCGTTTTCTCCTGCCAATACAGGATGCACAACCATCGGTATCCCAGGAGTTTGCACCCTAGCTAAGCTAGGCATGCATTGCCAACTGGAAAGAACACCTTATTGGGTCATTAGGAGACCTGCTGGATGCCAGGATGTTGGCACTTCCTATGAGTGAAGCACTCTGCTAGTTGTTGGCCACATAGTGGTACACAGGGCTTACCAAGGTCTCTGTACTCCCCACAGTTTACTTTCTAGAGGTGAGAGATGCACAATCCACAAATATTCTCAAATGGTCCAACAGGGTCATAGAATAAAGAGACACTGAAGAGGAAGTGCCTATTTTAGACAGGTTGATCAGCAAAGATGGCATTTAAGATCTGAGAGACCAGAAGGCAGCCATGCAAAGATCTGGGGGAAGAGTGCCCCAGGGAGAGGGGCTAGCAAGAGCAATCAATGGTCATGCGTGAGCAGAAGTGGACTTGGCCCATTTAAGGAGCAAGCAGAAGGTAGAGGTAGAATCTAGTAAATGAGTGGGGAAGTTGGTAGGAGATGTGGTTGATTGGTAGATTTACTAGGTAGAATCTAGTCAATGAGTAGCAAAGTTGGTAGGAGATGTGGTCAGCAAGAGAGCCACAGGTCTGTATCACAGAAGCCATGCAAAGTGTCTCGATTTTATTATAAATAGACTTGGAGGGGCACCTGGGTGGCCCTGGGTTAAGCATCCAACTCTTGATTTCAGCTCAGATCATGATCTCATGGTTCACAAGATGGAGTCCCTAATGGGGTTCTGCACTGACAGTGCAGAGCCTGCTTGGGATTTCTCTCTTTCTCCTTCTCTCTCTGCCCCTCCCCAACTCACACGTGCAGTCACGCACGCGCTCTCTCTCTCTCTCTCTCTCTCTCTCTCTCTGTCTGTCTCTCTCTCAAAATAAACAGATCAGTAGGCACTGGGGTGTTTAGACACAGAGCAATATGATCTGTATTCAGTTTTTAAAAGATCATTCTGCCGGCTGGGTGGAGATGGGGGGTATAGTGGGGGAGGGTGTGGGAGTGAGAGTAGAAGCAAGATGGCCAGGCTGGAGACCTGGTGAGTGATGATGGTGGCTCAGACTAAAATGACCTCAGTGGAGAAGAATGAAATGGTCGGATTCTGGGTATGTTCAGAATCATGATTCTGAATCAGATTCAGGCCCACGGGTGATTCCCACTGAGCTTCAGCTTGCTCATCTGTAAAATGAAGACCATGATACCCGCCTGCCTATGTCATAGCGTTACTGGGGAGAGTCACCGTGAAATTGCTCCCAGAACCACAAAGCATCGTGGCATTACCTTGAGCTTCCTAATGGCAAGTTTGCATTTGCAGATCACTTCCTACTTTCCAAATCACTATCACCACTGGTTCTCCTTCATCCTCAAGACAAGATAAGCAGCAGGATTCCCATTTTGCAAAAAAAGGTGAATTGAAACTTGTTTGAGGAGAGATTTGTTCTAGGCACTGCAGACCTCACTTTTGCAGATAACCTCGATAAACTGGTAGTTTCCCAAAACCTAAACAAATTAGTCTCCACAAGGATAGGTTAAATCCATAGGACTCCTGGGGTGGGGGACCTAGATTTTGGAAGACTCCAAAAATCTATTCTTTCTAAACCAACCACATCAATCACATAGAATACAATGAGAGATATGAAAGATAGCCACAGCTGTTCTGTTAGAGTGGCAAAATTATGAGTGATTGATGTTCCTTTCAGATTATTGATATAGTGTATTCTCAATCAAAATATATCTGAAAAAAATATTAGACTAGCATTAGAATCGTCATACTGGTAAAAATCAGAAGCAATGCATTCATTTACTCATGTTTTCTGAATGCTTAACTATTTACTAAGTACTATGCTAGGTGCTTGATATTCATGGGGAAACCAGAGAGGCATAGTCCCTGCTCCAGTGGCTCTCATAAGTCTGGATTCTTTGCAACAAAAAGGAATTATACGATATTTAATGGAATATTTAAAGGAATGAAATTATCTTTATGATTGCAAAAAAAATGCTGAAAGCAAGTCTAAATAATAGAGGAACACAGTATATCTTAAGAAAAATTGTTCAAAACTTGCAAATGAGGCAAAAAGCAAGCAGGATGTCCTTTCAATGTCACACTGGAGCACTATTTAACAGGCCCTCTCATACATCACCAAATTTTTCTAGGGGAATGCACATTTGTTTGACTTTTTTTTTAATTTACCATGAATTAAAAAACCATACTCTGTGAACTTACCATGTTAACTGTAAATTTTTGTCTGGTAGAGAGGCAAATGACTTTAGTATGGGAGAAAGATAACTAAGGATTATGGCTGTTTCCCTGGATGGGGCATTGACCACTTTTACATCTGTCCCAGCACATGATTTCAACAATTCCTGGATACCTGCACCACCCCTGTTCCTCTAATGCTTTCAACCAGCTACACCATCCTACTCGCCGCCTCGTTAATGAATTGAAGGAATCTTTGCCACCCATTCATCCTATATTTGTAGAAGTCATGTTTTTAACTTTTTGAAGATTACACTTCTGCGATTTCTTGATATAATCTATAGTCATTAAAGTCATGTTTTTGCAGAATGTAACGATGTGGCAAACGCTCACACTGTGAAGTGAAGAATGCAAGACACAAAACTGTGCATATGGTACGGTTCCAATTTTATCGATATATATTTATAGGAACACACACACAAAGACTGGAGAAAGGAGGAGAGACTAGGAAAGCAGCGGAAAGAAGCCAAAAGCAGAAAAAACAGTGGGAAAAGAGAAAGAGGGAGAGGGAGGCAAGCCAGGGAGAGGACCGGCTGTTTTCTGCCTGCTCTGGGTCTCCCGGACCCCCACCACCTCCCGGGGTGCACAACGTGGGAACAAAGCCCGGACTCCCAGGCTGGGGGACCGCGGGGGAATAGCCCCGCGGAGTTGCAGGGGGCGACTCCCACGTCCTCCGGCCACCCAGCCCACCCATCTCCATCCTCACCCAGCGCCCCCGCACCCCGCCACTTACTTCTGGTCCACGCCGGCAGGGCGAGCGCCAGCAGGCAGAGCCGGACGGCGCCCACGCCCCCGGGCATGGTGGCAGCGGCCCCTCGCGCGCTCGGCGCTCACAAGCACGCAGCCATGCCAGCCCCCCGGCCAGGCGGCGGCGCGTCTGGAACCCACTGCTCTCCCAGCGCCTCCCAGCCCGGCTCCCAGCCATCGGCGACGACGCTCCGCCCTCAGCTCCGCAGGGCTCCGCCGCGGGGTGGAGGAGGGGACGCGCCCGCCAGGAGGGGGCGGAGGGACCGCGGAGGAGGAGCCTGGGGGACCCCTGGGCAGCCCGGTCGGCTCAGGTAATGGGGACCGGGGGAGGGAGGGTCGGAGCCCGAGGAGGGGCAGGCTTCACGGTGGGCAAGGCCTAGGGAGGGTCGGGGGGCTCGGGCTTCTAGGAGTTAAAACTGGACCCCTGTCTGCACAAGGGTCCGTTTCCTCTGTCCCACACCGTGCTAAGACGTCTTGGGTGACACCCAGAGGCTACTCACCCAGCACCGTGCCCTAGAGGCCGCCACTCTCGGAGGCAGGCTCTGAAAGAGTTAACCGAATCACCGAGCACAAAGAACTAAGTGCTATATGGAGTTGTTTTCTTAGCAGGACACAAATCTAGGAGCCATTCCTCTGACTGGGAGGAGGGGGATGTCGGAGAGAGGATTCCCAGAAGAGAAGACATCTGAGCTCCGGAGGAGGAGAAATGGAGCACCACGCAGAGAAAACGGAATAGACAAATGTACTAGGGCGGGAAAGCCCACGGGCTGTATTTGGGGAAAAACCGAAATTAGCTATACTTAGGAGTTAGGCCTTTGGACAGAAATGAAGGGAGATGAGCCTCCAAAATAATAATAAGGACCTCACTTACTGAGGACCTACTCTCTGTTCAAGTAAGAAGAAAAAAAAAAAGTAACTAAACTGGATACAGCCCTTACCAAGTGCCAGACACTGTCCTCACCACTTTACATGCATTAACTTAATTAATTAATTAACTAATCTAGGAAGAGAACTACTTGTATTGTCCTTTAAAATGTGCCAGGGACTCTGCACATCATCTTTCAGTTAGCCCAGTAATACCCTGGGCTAACGCTTATCCTGTTTTAGAGATGGGAAAACTAAATCTGAGGGGCCAAGTAATGTGTGCAAGGTCACACAGCTAATGTCAGAGTCTGGATTCAAGCCCACATGTGTATAACTCCAGAGTCTGATGCAGCATACCTTATTTTATAGATGGGTAACTGATAACCAGAGGGAAGTGGCTTGCCCAAGATCCCTTGGCAAGGTTTGGCAAAGCCTGGTTCTAGAAACCAAGCCTCAGACCTCTTGTCATCTGTTCCTTGACAGCACCTCTTTCTTCAGACCCAGGTTTGTACAACTCAACAAAATACTCTGTATTGGGAAGGTGATGAGTAGGTAGGTCTATCAAAACCATTAGGTACCCATGGGATAAATAAAGTATATGGTCTTGCCATTGATGTATTTTTTAAGTTTATTTATTTAATTATTGAGTGAGAGAGAATGAGAGCAGGGTAGGGGCAGAGAGAGAGGGGGAGAGAAAGAGAATCCCAAGCAGGCTTTACACTGTCAGTGTGGAGCCCCACTCCAGACTTGATCCCATGAACTGAAAGGCGAGATCAGGACCCGAGCCCAAATCAAGAGTCAGATGCTTAACTGACTGAGCCACCCAGGCACCCCAGCCATTGATGTATTTAGAGGCTATAATCATCTGCTTGAGCTGCCGTAACAAAATACCTCGGACTGGGTGGATTGACACTTTTTTCACAGTTCTGGGGGCTAGAAGTTCAAGATAAAGATGCTGGCTTGGTTGTTTTCCATAAGATCTTTCTTCCCAGCCTGTAGAAGGCCACCTTCTCACTGAGTCCTCACATGGTGTCTTCTCTCCTTGTGTGAAGAGACCAAGCTCTTCTCTCTTTTCCTTCTTTTTTTTTTTTTTTTAATTTTTTTTTTTTAACGTTTATTTATTTTTGAGACAGAGAGAGACAGAGCATGAACAGGGGAGGGTCAGAGAGAGGGAGACACAGAATCCGAAACAGGCTCCAGGCTCTGAACTGTCAGCCCAGAGCCCGACGCGGGGCTCGAACTCACGGACCGCAAGATCGTGACCTGGCTGAAGTCGGCCGCTTAACCGACTGAGCCACCCAGGCGCCCCTCTCTTTTCCTTCTTATAAGGACACTAATCCCATCAGGTCAGAGCCCCATCCTTATGATCTCACTTAATCTTTATTACCTCTTTATAGGCCCTGTCTCCAAAGACAGTCACTCTGATAGTTGGGCTTCAGCATATGAATTTGACAGAGACACAGTTCAGTCCTTAATATTCTTTCCTTTGACCCCTCCAAAATCCATGTGCTCATTGTACACAAAATACATTCATACCATCGCAACAATCCCCAAAGTCTTAACCCATTCAAGCATCAGTTCCAAGTTCAAAGTCTTATCGAAGTATCACCTAAATCAGATATGGGTGAGGCTCCAAGTATGACCTATCCTGAGGCAAAATTCTTCTCTACCTAGATACCAGACAAGTTCCATGCTTCCAAAATACAGGTATAGGATAGATATTCCCATTCCAAAAGGGGGAAATCAACAGGAAGGAAGGGGTGATAGGTCCCAGACAAATTCAAAACCTAGCAAGGAAAATTCCACTAAGTCTTAAAGCTCTAGAATAATCCTCTCGAGGAATGCTCTGCCTTCTGGACCCACTTGGTCAGTAGTGTCATCCTCACTAGGCAGTAGCCTTGCCTCCTCTGCTGGGGGCAGAGCCCCACCCTGTGGCTTTTTGCTGTAGCCCTGCCCCTGAGGCACTAAGCAGGGACAGCCCAGAGCCCTGAAACCAAGAGGAGGCCTACCCTCTAAAACCCAGAAATAAATAGTCTTGCTCTCTGGGCTGTATGCTTTAGGCATATAGTGGGAATGGCAGCCCTGATGATCTGTGAATCACCTTCAGGGTCAATCCTCTTTTCTTAAAGGATAAAGCATATTCACAGCCAAATAGCTTTATTATCCTGTCCTGTAGAATCCCAGAAATCCAATAGCCTTCCTTTATTTTATCCCATCTCTGTTCCCTTTGGTCCAAACTGACAATGTCTGTGCTGGTATAAATCCCATCTCTATTCTTGGTTTCTGCTGAGATGGCTGATACACTGCATGGGTGACCTCCTTACAGAGTGATTTGCCAGACACACCCTAGAACATGCACTCTTGTTTTGTGCAACATGAATGGGCTGAGAATTTTGCAAATCTTCACACTCTGGTTTGTTTTTGCTTACCAATCCCTTCCATTTGCCTCTCTCATTTGCCTCATGTTTTACTATAAACAGCAAGGAGAAACCAGGCCACACCTTCAACACTTTGCTTAGGAATCTCTTTAGCTAAATTTCCAAGTTCATCACTTGCAATTTCTACTTTCCATGAAACACTAGAACACGATTTAGCCAAGTTCTTTGCTGCTTCCTGATAAGGATCATCTTTCTCCAGTTTCCATTCCCATGTTTTGCATTTCCATCTGAAGCCTCACCTGAATCACCTTTAATGTTCACAGTTCTACCAACATTCTGTCCATGATGATATGTGTCTTCTCTAAAATAAGAGATGCTTTCTTTAATAGCTCTTCTCGTTCCTTCCTCAGCCCTCACCAGAATTGCCTTTAACATTCAATTTCTACCAACCGTCCCTTCAAAGCAACCTAGGATTTTTTTTTTCTAGCATGCACCCCACAGCTTATCCAGTCTCTCCCTATTACCCAGTTCCAGAAACAATTTCCACATTTTTTAGGCAAACCACCCCCCCCACACTTCTTCCCCCCCCCCCCCCCCCCCCCCCCCCACTTCTCGATACCAGAATCTGTATTAGTCTGCTAGGGCTGCCATAGCAGAATACCACAAATGCAGTGACTGAAACAACACAAATTTATTTTCTCACAGTTCTGGAAGCTGGAAGTCCACAATCAGTGTGTCAGCAAGGTTGGTTTCTGGTGAGGTCTCTTTTCCTTGCTTGTAGACAACCCCCTTCTGCTGTGTCCTGACATGGCTACTTCTCTGTGCGTGTGCAGAGAGCTCGGGTCTTCCTCTTCTTATAAGGGCACTAATCCTAGGAGATCAGGGCCCTACCCTTATGACTTCTTTTAACCTTTATTACCCCCTTATAGGCCCTGTCTCCAAATATAGTAACATTGCAGGTCAGGGCTCCAACATGAATGGGTGATGTGGGTTTGGGGGGTGGGGAGACATAATTCAGTTTGTAACAGGGGCTTTTACCCTAGAAGCATGAGAGTAGAATTCTAGTCCCAGCTCTCTCCAACCAGCTCTGTAACTTTCGGTAAGTCACTTCTTTCTGGGCCTCAGTTTCTAACCAATGACCTGAGAATGGTAATGGCTGTTCCAACCCCTTTCACCCAGGAGCTATGAGAACGTTTGACGAAATGGTGGTGAAGGTGCTGCCCAGTGAAAAACACTGAGGTGCCAAGTCTCACTGATTCTATGGACAATATACTTGCAAAAGGTATACAAACTCTGTACATGAAATTTGCTTCCATTTGCTGGCACTCAGTGATCAATATTTAACCATCATGAGCCCCTGACAATTGGAAAGTAGCTCACAAAAGGTCAAGTGGTTACTGCACTGACCAAGTACTGAGAAAGTTCCCAATTCTGTCTCTCATCACCCCCTCAACTCCATACTTATACACAGAAACAAACATACAAATGACTTTTGACCCCATGGAAGCCTTTCCATTTATTTGTAAAGAATGTATTTGTATTTGTAAAGAATACTACATCTCTATGTAATCTTTAAAATATTCTTGACATTTAACCTAGTAATTACATTTCTGGGAAACTATCCTAAAAAAATAATCTGCAAGATTTATGGACTAGAATGTTAATAGTGGTGTTATTTATAATAGTAAAAATATTGGAAATTACCTAAATATCCAACTGTGAAGGAATAGTTAATAAATTGTAGAGTATCTATATGATAGATTATTATACATTCATTTAAAATAGCGTTTACAAACAGTTTATGCTCTGATTTTAAGTGAAAAAAAGCAGGGTCCAAAATTACATTTAAGTTTTATCTCAGCTATGTAAATAAAAGACATTTCTTAAAAAGACTAGAAGGAAATGTGCCAAAATGCTAGAGTATTTGCCTCTAGGTGGTGAGACTATGGGTGGATGAAGGTTTATTTGTTTGTTTTTTGCATTTTGTTTATCTTTTTTTTTTTTTTTGCTTCTTCCATTTTTTATAATTACATATTAGTTTAGTAATGGGGGTGGACGGGTTAAATGGTAAACACAGGAAAGGATCACAAGAGGAATAGTGGTTTACCCTGGTGTCTTACACAGAGAGTTTTGCATGCTTGACTCTCTCCTCCAATGTTAGGGAAACTGAGGCAGAGTTAGAGCAACCAGTTCCAAATTTTGGGAGTCCAAGTGACCCAGGTCACTGTTTCTCTGTAGCCACAGTATACTGTCATGTTTAGGAGGTGACCATCATACCAGGGTTTAAATCCCTGTGCTACCCTTTACAACTGTGTGACCATGGGAAAATAAACTTTCCTATGACTTTGTTGCCTTATCTATAAAGGACAGTGATAATGATGGTTCCTAGATCACAGGGTTTTTGTGAGGCTTAAATGGTTGCTTAGAATAACACCTCTCACGTAGTAAGCAGTCAGTAAGTGCTAGTTTTTATTATCCTCATTCTACTGCTATTAAGTACAGGGGTGAGGAGTGTATAATGCTTAGCTTGTGCTTTTAATTGTGTGATGTGTGAAGAGTCTAATTATATACTGATTCTTTAATTATTATCAAAGATAATGATCCTGTTATACTGTAATTTTCTTACCCCACTCCCACTACATTGTGAGCCTTTTGTGAATAGGAGGTATACCTTGTTCTTCTTTTGTCCCACCAGCATTTAGAAGGTATCATAAATGTTTAATTAGATAAATTATAAATTAAATAATTAATTGTTATTGTTTCATTCGGGCTCAGCACACTTCCAAGTTGCTCTTAGGAGAATTTTCTTCACTGGCCCTTACTATGGGAATAATGTTGGCCCAGTGACAACTTTGCTTTGTAAACCATTTTTCCAGCAACTAGCTCTTTTTTTAAAGTCCAGTTTGGGTATAATTTACATAATTAATAGTCTCCATTTTTTTTAGTGTACATGACTATGAATTTTGATAAATGCATACAGTTTGAACAACCACTTCTGCAATTAGGATCGCCCCCAAAACTTCACTCCTGCTTCCTATCACTCCCAACTACTAGCAATCATTGATTGGCTTTCTGTCCCTTTAGCATTACCTTTTCCAGAATGCCACATAAATGGAACCATACAGAATTTAGCTTTTTGAGTCTGGCTTCTTTCATTCAGCATAATGTATTTAAGATTCATCCACGTTGTTGCATGTATCAATAGTTCCCACCTTTTTATTGTTCAGTAATATTCCATTGTGTGGATATACCACAGTTAGTTTATCCATTCACCTGTTGAACGACATTGGGTGTTTCCAGTTTTTGACAATTATGAATGAAGTCACTATAAATATTCAAGTTTTATGTGAACCTATGTTTTCATTTCTCTAGGGTTAATAATTAGGAGTGAAATTTCTAGGTCTTGTGGTTAAATATGTTTCACTTCATAAGAAACTACAAAAAAGTACTTTTAAAAGTGGTTGTACGGTGTTGCATTCCTCCCAGCAATACATGAGAGTTCCAATTGGTCCACATCCTTGGCAGGACTTAGTATTGTCAGTTCTTTTGATCTTAGCCATTTTAATATATGTGTTGTTTCCCAGCAACACGTTTGCATTTCAAGTACTCTGTGAGGGGACCAGATTAGGATTATTGGATCCATTTTGACAGAAGCAATTAAAGCCTAAATGGGTCTTTTACTCAAGTTCTTTGGTTATGTTCAAGATTTTAGTCTTTAGTTCCTTTTTTTCTCTTAGTAATCCACAGGAGAAGCAAATCCCTCCAACCCCTGGGAAACCCATAAAGCTCTTGGAATCACTCATTCAACAGCATTTCTTGAGCAGTTAATTATGTATCTAGCATTTGCTAGAATCTAAAAACACAAAGATTCTCTTTTAAAACAATTTTTTTTTATTATTTTAGAAACAGAGAGCCCAACATGGGGCTTGATCCCATGATCCTGGTATCATGACCTGAGCTGAACCCAAGAGTCGGACGCTCAACTAACTGAGCCACCCAGGTGCCCCTACAAATACAAAGATTTCTAAGACAAGGTCTCTACTGTAACAATTAGGGTAGGGGGAGGTGAGGAAAAAGAGAGATGGGAATAGGAACTGACAAGTAAATGAAATGACAGTTACAGAGAATGATCAAGTTTCTTGATGTGTCTTGGGCCTTTGAATTCTCAACACCAGGTACTGTCCCCAGAATTGTGGATAATAATAATAATCACTATCATGTGATGGTAGCAAGTACAGTGCCTGTATTATCTCATTCAGTGCCCATAATAGTTCCATAAAAGATATAAGGTTAAAGCATACAGAATTGTTGATTTTGTAGATCAGAAAGGGTCAAACTTTGGCAATGTAATATGGTTCACCTAATAATAATAGTCATAATTGGTTACACAAGGCATACAGTGTAACCAGTGCATTATCACATTTTATCCTTAGGACAACTCTCTACCATAGGTACTGCTGATATTCCTACAGAGGAGGCAACTGAGACTGAAGGTGGTGATAGAAGCATGTTCATGAAGCTGCTAGATTGGAGACAAAGCTTGAATTCACAACTGAAGTATGAGGAACTTCAGAGCCACTGAAACCATAATGGTCTGTAACCACTATGCTACTCTAATATTATTACAGATAAGCAAACTGAGGCTTGAAGAGGTGAAGTTGCCTGAGGTGGCTGTGGGATCTACCATGCCCCAAGTTCACAGGGCATCCCAGCTTCAAACTCCTGGCCAAATCACCTTTTTTTCTCATCTCCTCCTTGTCACTCTGGAAATTGGGCTGAATTCAGGCCATTCTCGGAAACACAGGGTGTTGCCTCCACAGCTGGCAGAACAGCTAGGAAAGAGGCTTTGATACTTGCTTGCTCCTACTTGACCCTAATGGAAGTACGTCGTTTTAAATTAACAAACTTTATTTTTTAGCGAAGGTTTAGGTTCGCAATAAAATTGAACAGAAAGCATAACGAATTCACTACTCCCCTTCCCCACACATGCACCACCTGCCCCACTATTGACATCCCCCCCCGCCCCCGCCAGAGTAATATGTTTGTTATGGTTGATGTTATGAGCCTACCCTGATATATCATTATCACCCAAAGTTCATAGTTTACATTAAGGTTCAGTGTTAGTGTTATACACTCTACGGGTTTTAGCAAATGTGTAACTATATGTATCCACTATTATAAATACCATACCGAACAGTTTCACTGCCTTAAAAATCCTCTGTGATCTGCCTATTCATCTCTCACCCCAAACCCCAAACTTCCAATCACTGATCTTTTTACTGTCTCCATAGTTTTGTCTTTTCTGGAGTGTCAAATATTTGAAATCATATGATATGTAGCCTTTTCAGATTGGTTTCTTTCACTGGGCATATATCCAGTTAAGATTCCTCCATGTCTTTACATAGCTTGATAGCTCCTTTCTTTTTATCACTGAATACTATTGTGTTGTTTTGGTTTACGGCAGTTTCTTTATCTGAAGGACATCTTGATTGCTTCCCAGTTTGGGCAATTATGAATAAATATGCTATATATACCATGTGCAGGTTTTTGTGTGGACGGACATAAGTTTTGAATTCATTTGAGTTAATATCCAGGAGCATGATTGGTAGACTGTATGTTAAGATTATGTTTAGTTTTTAAAATAAAAATAAAAATAAATTAAAAGGTATGTGTAGTTTGTAAGAAACTGTCAAACTGTCTTCCAAAGTAGTTGTACCATTTTGCATTCTCACCAGCAATGAATGAGAGTTCCTGCTGCTCCACACTGTTGCCAGCATTTGGTGTTGTCAGTGTTTTGGATTTTAGCCATTCTAATAGGTGTGTAGTGCTATCTCATTTTAATTTGCCATTTTCTAATAAAATATGATGTCAAAAGTACTTTCATATATTTATTAGCCATCTATATATCTTTTTTGGTTAGGTATCTTAAAATTTTTGGCCCATTTTTTAATCAGGCTGTTTGCTTTCTTTCTGTTGAATTTTATGTGTTCTTTGTGTACTTTGGAGAACAGTCCTTTACCAAATGTGTCTTTTGCAAACATTTTCTCCCAGTCTGTAACCTTATCTTTCCATTCCAATGACATTGTCTTTCACAGAGCAAAAGTTTTTTTTTAATTTTGATAAGTCGACCTTACCAATTATCTTATTCATGGATTGTGCCTTTAGTGTTGTATCTAAAAAGTTGCCTCATTCCCAAGGTCATATAGGTTTTCTTCTATATTACCCTCCAGGAGTTTTCTAGTTTTACATTTACATAGTCCGTGACCCATTTTTAGCTAATTTATGTGAAGAATGTAAGGCCTTTGTCTAAATTCCTTTTTTTTTTTTTTTTTTTGTATGTGGTTGTCTAGTTGTTCCAGTGCCACTTGTGGAAAGGAAAAATCTTTGCTCAATTGTACAGCATTTTGCTCCTTTGTCAAAGATTAATTGACTATATTTATGTGAGTCTATTTCTGGGAACTTAATTCTGTTCCATTGATCTATTTGTCTATTCTTTTGCCAATACCACACTGTCTTGATTAGTGTAGCTTTATAGTAAGTCTTAAAGTTGTCCAACTTTGTTCTCCTTCAATATTGTGTTGGTCATGCTGGGTCTTTTGCCTCTTTATGTAAACTTTAGAGTGACTTTGTTGATACCCATAATATAACTTGCTGATATTTTGATATTTTGATAAAGATTGCATTAAATCTATAGATTAAATTGGGAAGAACAGACTTTCTTTCTTTCTTTCTTTCTTTTCTTTCTTTCAAGAGCACATGTGATTACAGGAGGGGCAGAGGGAGAAAAAGAGAGAGAATCCTAAGCAGGTTCCTTGCCCAGTGCAGAACCCAATGTGGGGCTTAACATGGGGCTTGATCTCCCAACTGTGAGATCATGACTTGAGCTGAAATCAAGAGTTGGACATTTAACCAACTGAGCCACCCAGACATTCCAAGGGAAGAACTGACATCTTGACAATAGTAAATCTTCCTATCCATGAACATTGGATCTCTCTCCATTTATTTAGTTCTTCTTTTATTTCATTCATCAAAGGTTATAGTTTTTCTCATCTATATCTTGTACGTATTTTGTTAAACGTATGCCTAAGTATTTCATTTTGGGGGGTGCTAATATAAATGATGTTGAATTTTTAATTTCAAATTCCATTTGTTCATTGCTAGTATATAGGAAAGTGATTGACTTTTGTATATTAACCTTGTATATCTCGTAACCTTGCTAAAATTACTAGTTCCAGGAGCTTTTTTGGTCTGCCTTTCAGATTTTTTTACATAGATGGTTATGACATCTGCAAAGGAAAACAATTTTATTTCTCCCTTCCAAGTCTGTACATATTTTATTTTCTTTCCTTATTGCATTAGCTAGAATTTCCTGTGTGATGTTGCAAAAGAGTGGTGAGAAGGTGCATCCTTTCTTTGTACCTCATCTTAGCGGAAAAGGTTTAAGTTTCTCACCATTAAGTATGATATGATATGATATGATATGATATGATATGATATGATATGATTATATTATGATATTATATTAGCTCTAGTTTTTTTCCTTTATCAAGTTAAGCAAATTCCTAGTTTACTGAGAGTTTTTATAATGAATGGGTGTTGGATTTTGTCAAAAGCTTTTTCTGTATCTATTGATATGATCATGTGATTTTTCTTTTTTAATCTGTTGATGTGACAGATTATATTAATCGATTTTTGAGTGTTAAACCAGTCTTGCATACTTGAGAGAGACCCCACTTGGTCATTGTATATAATTCTCTTTGTGCATTGCTGGATTCAATTTGCTAATATTTTATTGAGAATTTTTGCATCAATTTTCATGAGAGATTTTGATCTGTAGTTTTCTTTTCTTATAATATCTTTACCTGGTTTTGATATAAGAGTAATGCTGGCCTCATATAATGAGTTAGGAAGTATTTCTTCTGCTTCTATCTTCTGAAACAGATTGTAGAGAATTGGTATAATTTCATCCTTAAATGTTTGGTAGAATTTACCAGTGAATCCATCTGCGTCTGGTGCTTTCTGTTTTGGAAGGTTATTAATTATTGATTCAATTTTTTTTAATGGATATAGGCCTATTCACTTTGCCTATTTGTTTTTGTGTCAGTTTTGGCAAATTGGGTCCTTCAAGGAATTGGTCCATTTCATCTAGGTTATCAAATGTGTGGGTATAGAGTTGTTCATAGTATTCTTTTATTAGCCTTTTAATGTCCATAGCATCTGTGCTGATGTACCCTCTTTCATTTCTTTTCTTTTCTTTTCTTTTCTTTTCTTTTCTTTTCTTTTCTTTTCTTTTCTTTTCTTTTCTTTTCTTTTCTTTTCTTTTCTTTTCTTTTTCTTATTTTAAAATCTTTCTTTTTCAGTAAGCTTCATGCCCAGTGGAAAACCCAATGTGGAGCTTGAACTCACGATCCTGAGATTAAGACCTGAGCTGAGATTAAGAGTTGGATGCTTGGGGCGCCTGGGCGGCGCAGTCGGTTAAGCGTCCGACTTCAGCTCAGGTCACGATCTTGCGGTCGGTGAGTTCGAGCCCCGCGTCAGGCTCTGGGCTGATGGCTCGGAGCCTGGAGCCTGTTTCCGATTCTGTGTCTCCCTCTCTCTCTGCCCCTCCCCCGTTCATGCTCTGTCTCTCTCTGTCCCAAAAATAAATAAAAAAACGTTGAAAAAAAAAAAGAGTTGGATGCCTAAGCAGCTGACCCACCCAGCTGCCCCTCCCTTCGTTTGCTTCAGATATTAGTAATCTGTGTCTTCGGTATTCTTTTCATAGTTAACCTGGCTAGAGGCTTACTGACTTACTGATCTTTTCAAATAACCAGTTTTGGCTTAATTGACTTTGTGTATTGATTTCTTGTTTTCATTTTCATAGATTTCTGCTCTAATTTTTATTATTTATTTTCCTCTGCTTACTTTGTATTTAATTTACTCATCTTTTTCTAGTTTCATAAGGTGGATGCTTAAATTACTATTTTTTAATTTTCTTCCTTCTAATATACACATTCAATAAATTTCCATTTATGCACTACATTCACTATACCTCATAAATTTCATGAGCTGGTTTTCATTTTTATTTAACCCAAAATAGTATCAAATTATTCTTGAGATTTCTTCTTTGACCCATGTCTTATTTAGAAGTGTATTATTTAATCTTCATGTATTTTGAAATTTTCCATTTATCCTTTTGTTATCGCTTTCTGGTTTAATTCTGTTATGGTCTGAGAGCTGACATGGTATAATTTCTATTCTTTTTAACTTGTTAAGATCTGTTTTATGGCTCTGAATATGGCCTATAGTGAAGAATGTTCTATGTGATCTTGAGGAAAATATGTTTTCTGTTATTGTTGGATCAACTAGTCTATAGATGTCAATTATATCCAGTTGATTGATGGTGTTGTTGAGTTCAACTATATCCTTACTGATTTTCTGCCTGTTGAATCTGTCCCTTTGTGATAGAGGGGCGTTGAAGTCTCCAACTATAATAGTGGTTTCATCTATTTCTCTTTGCAATTCTATTAGTTTTTGCCTTACATAGTTTGATGCTCTGTTGTTAGGTACAGACATATTAAGGATTGTTATGTCTTCTTGAAATATTGACCCCTTTATCATTATGTAATGCCCTACTTTATCCCCAGTAACTTTCCTTGGTTTGATATCTACTCTCTCTCTGAATTTAATATAGCTGCTCTTGCTTTCATTTGAACATTGTTAGCATGGTATATTTTTCTTCATCCATTAACTTTTCATGTATAACTCTTTATATTTAAAGTGAGTTTCTTGTACACAACATGTAATTGGGTCTTTTTTTATCCGCCCTGACAATCTCTCTCTCTCTCTTTTTTTAATTGGTGCATTTAGACTATTGACATTCCACATGATTATTGATATAGTTGGATAAATATCTATTATATTTGTTATTGTTTTCTACTTGTCCTTGTTTGTTCTTGTTTTTGTCTTCCACTCTTTTTCTGCCTTTTGTGGTTTTATTCGAACATCTTCTATGACTCCATTTTCTCTCTTAGCATATGGATTATACTTCCCTTTTTTAAACTTTTTAAAAAAGTTTGTAATATACCACAGCTAATCCAAGTCCACTTTCAAATAACACTATACCACTTCAAGGGTACTGTGAGTACCTTATAAGAACAAAATAATCTCAATTTCTCCCTCCTGTCCTTTGCATCATTGCTTTTATTCATGCTACTTATATATAAGCATGTGTATGCTAATGCCTTGTGATACTAATGCTGTTGATTGGAAAGTACATTTTCAGAACCACTGCTCTCAGATGCCATTAAAAGAAATTGCAATTATCCTTTTGCCTCATTTCCAAATTTTAGATAATTTTTCTCAACAGTTACCAACATTAAAAAAAAAATCAGGGGGCGGCTGGGTGGCTCAGTTGTTTGAGCATCCCAGTCTTGGTCTTGGCTCAGGTCATGATCTCACGGTTTGTGGGTTCGAGCCCCACATTCGGCTCTGTGCTGACAGATTCTGTATCTGCTTTGGATTCTGTGTGTGTGTGTGTCTCTCTGTCCCTCCCCTGCTCATGCTTTCTCTCTCTCTCTCTCTCTCTCTCTCTCTCTCTCTCAAAAATAAACATTTAAGAAAAATCAGGAGGTTTTGTTTGTTTGTTTGTTTTGGTTTTTTGGTTTTTTATCCTGACCCTGGCTTCTTTTCAAACATTAAAAGATTGGACAGTAATAAGCCTAAATTCTCCCATGATGACAATTGGTGGACAATATTAGCTGCTCCTTTTAGGGAGAATATTTGTTCTCTCCGTTTTGTCACAGTCACCACCACCCCCAGCCCACATCACTCATTTATTTTATTTAATTTTTCTATCCTTGCAAAAGACAGTGGACATATAATGCAGAATTTTGAGGAGGGGCGTCAGCATGGTTGGTTAATCCTATCTAATTAATTCCAGCATCCATGGCTGGCTTCACGGAAGTGCTACCCAGGCAGTTGCACAGGATCCCACTCTCAGAAGGACCCCATACTTGGCTAAATGCTCTGCTGTTGCTATCTTGAAATTCTTGATACTTTTTGGAAAAGGGGGACCTACATTTTCATTTCGTATGGGAATCCACAAATCATGTGGCTGATCCCGAAGCCACCTCACATTTAACGGTAACCTTCTCATCACCAGATTACAAAGGAGAGGCAGGGAAAGGTAATTCCGGGATCAGAGATCATCTTCAGAAATCATCTTATTCAGCAGACGAGGTAATTATTTCATTTTATAGCTAGAGCTACCAAGGTCCAGAAAGAGGGAATTGACTTCTTCAAGGTCATGGACAAACCCTGAAAAAGGAGCCAAATTGGAAATCTAAAGTGATGAGTCTGCAAGGCAGTGAATACTAAAGACTGCCAGTGAGTTTATGTATCTGATGTACCTCTGCATACCAATGAGAAAATCCCTATTTGTCACTTAGCTCAGTCAACTTTAGGGTGATCCAACTGAAACAGGTGAAGGAGGTGAATAAACCCTAAGGGTGGGGGTGTGAGATTTAAGCCGATCAAGAAAACCGTATAAACAGACTCAGTTTAGAATAAGGACTGGGAAGAAAGAAAATGTTATATACAAATTCTACCCCTATGTTTTGTTACAGAGGGCAGACCTCCACCTAAATCCCAAATAAATTGGAAAGGGAGAAGGCATTCAGGGAATGCCAATATACTGCCTAATTAAAAATGGCAATCAAAGTTCAAGGAAGCACTTAATTTTAGCTGGCCCCACTTAGCTGGAAAATAGCTCAATTACTTCTAGGTCTCAGCTGCCTGGTTTCAGTTAATGGCTGCATACACCCACTGAGAGAGCTGAGTCCCTGCAGCTAATCAAGTGGTAAGTTGGACTGGGAGTTAGGCAACTAAGTTAGCCCCCGGTGGTCTTACACCTCTCCACATCAGCGCTTGTGGTTTGGATGGGACAGAGACTCCGCTGCCACCCATCCAGCCCCTCAGAGACAGTCAAGGAACCAAGACCTGGGTATAGAACTCTGCCTCCATCCCCACTGAGCTTGGCTCAGTGGTGGGTATGTGTCCCTGAGCTGGACAATCCTCCCCAAGACTCTTGACAGGCCTATCAGAAAGTTTCCTCCTTTTCTTCAGAGATGGTTAGCCATGTACGTTTGGGGCTGGTGAGGAGTTCTTTTGCTACTATGTAAGGAAACAACCTGGCCTAATAATATTATTTGAACCTGTGGATCCAGGCATGTCTGAAATTGTTTATTTATACCCCTTGAATTTCTCAATTACATGAACCAAAAAATTTTCTTCTTCTTCTTCTTCTTCTTCTTCTTCTTCTTCTTCTTCTTCTTCTTCTTCTTTGGTTAAGTCCATCTGAGTTAGGAGTTTGTCCCTTGTGGCCAAAAATGCCTAACATAAAGGCCTTCTCCATCCTAGGCACTATGCTAGGTAGGTGCTGGGGTTAAAATAGTGGACAAGACATACATCATTCCTATCTTCGTGGTACTTAGAGTCCAGTGGGAGAATAAATCAGATATAATAATTATGCATTGAGATTGGTAAACAAGAGGAGCTAAGACAGAATAAGAATGGAGGACTACTTTAGACAGCATGGTTAGGGAAGCCTCTTATTTGAGTGTCTTTTAAGCTGACAGTCAGCAGCAGTATGACGAACAGGGAGAAGAGATTTCTGGGAAGAGCAAATAGGAACTGCTCTTAGTCTTGAAAAAGTCTGCTTCATTCAAGGAATTGAAAGAAGTCCGTCATTTATTCATTTGGTCACGTCAATTAGTCAGTGGCTTGGTGCTAGGCACAGGGAGACAAGATAAATAAAAGCAGTCCCTGACAAGTTGACAAGATGTATTGTAAGCTGTAAAAATGTTCATACCATTTCATTTAGCAATCCCACATCTAGGAATTCGGTCAAAAGAGAAAGAAACAGAGATATCTGCAAAAACATCACTACAAGGATGTTCACTGAAACATTTTTTCAACTTTGGATTGATGTACAAAATACATGCATGTATTGAATGCACAGATAATAAGGATACCACTCAACTATTTTCACAACTGAAACACAGATGATTGGTACCCAGATCAAGAAGGAAGATATGGTGCTTACTTGGGCAGCACATATACTAAAATTGGAACAACACAGAGAAGGTCAGCACAGCCCCTGCGCAAGGATGACACGCACATTCGTGAAGCTTCCGTATTTTTTATGGAAGCCAATTTGACAATAAATTATATTTATAAATAAATAAATAAATAAATAAATAAATAAATAAATAAAACAAGAAAGAGAGAAAGAGAGAAAGAAAGAAAAAGAGAAAGAAAGAAAGAAAGAAAGAAAGAGAAAGAAAGAAAGAAAGAAAGAAAGAAAGAGAAAAAGAAAGAAAGAAAAGACATGACCAGCACTCCAGAAGCCCTCTTTTCCTCCTTTCTGCTCTCAGATCCCCTTCCCACCAAGGGGAACTTTTAGTCTGACTTCTAACAGTATAGACTAATTTTACCTTTTTTGTATTTTATATAAATGGAATCACACAGTATGTGGTTTACCTTGTGGGAGTAGGGAAAGGTGGGGGACAGTTGGAATGGCTTCTTTTGTGAGATTCCACATTATTTATGTAGTTATAAGTTGCTTATTCTATATAGTACTCCATTATGGGAAGGTACCACTAGTTATTTATCTATTCTGCTATTTATAGACATTTGGGTAGTTTCCAGTCTCAGACTATTATAAACAGTGCTGTTGTGAACATATTTTGGTTAATAAATATCTGCATTTCCTTGGGGTATATACCCAAGAATGATCCACCTTAGTAGATAGTGCTAAACAGTTTAACAATACGATTGTACCTGTTTACACCCCACCAGCTTTATAAGAGAGTTCTGGTTTGTTCACATCCTTGATAACACTTTTAAAAATTTTAGCCATCTGGTGGGTGTGTCAGTATCGAGCTGTGATTTCAATTTTCATTTCCCTGATGATTAATGAGGTTGAAAACTTCTTCATACGATTATTGGTCTTGGATATCCTCTTTTCTGAAGAGTGTGTTCAAGTCTATTTCCTGTTTTTCTACTGAGTAGTCTTTTTTTTTTATTGGTTTGTAGGCATTCTTTAAACATCCTGGCTACAAGCTATTAGCCAGATATATGTATACAGATACCTTATTCCACCTTATAAAGTGCCTTTTCACTCACTTGATGAAAAGAAATTCTTGTATTAGGGAGCCTGGGTGGCTCAGTTGGTTAAGTGTCTGACTTTGGCTGGGGTCATGGTCTCACAGTTCGTGGGTTTGAGCCCCTCGTCGGGCTCTGGGCTGACAGTTCAGAGCCCGGAGCCTGCTTCAGATTCTGTGTCTCCCTTTCTCTCTGCCCTTCCCTTGCTCATGCTCTGTCTCTCTTTCAAACATAAGTAAACCTTAAAAATATTTTTAAAAAAAGAAATTCATATATTAATATTGTTAAATTTGTCAATTTTTTATGTTTAGTACTTTTTAAATACTATTCAAGAAATTGTGCAGTACCCCAGGATCAGAAAAATGTTCTTCCCCTGAAAGCTTTACGTTTTCGTTTTACCTTTAGATCTGTAATCTATTAGAAATTGATTTTGTTTATGGTATAACGTAAAGGTCAAGGAAATTTTTCCATATGGCCATACCAAGTCATCTTTGGGAGCTATAGTGAATTCACAGGGGTGCCATGAGATATTTTGCATTTTTTGAGAGAAGCACAGTGACATCTGTTGGATACTAAACTATTAACTTGAAGTAGTTCAGTTTCAGCATTAAATCGTACTACATTCCCTTCCATGACATATTTTTGCAAAGCTGGGTTTTTTGAAGTTCTGTGATACAAGTAAATACCTCTTGAAATCAGGAGATGTGAATAATGGTGTTCAGTCTGATTCCAAGGCCCATTAAGACCTGTAGGGCCCACAGGAGCATAAATCCATTAGTAAATATTGTGGTTGCTTAAAAATAAAATAAAATATTATTTTTTCTTTCAAATTATATGTACTATCTTTCAAATGATTACTAAATTGTTAGGATATAAGTACTTACTAACTTGTTTGGATCTAACTACTTAACAAAAAAAAATTGTTAGGTATTTCTTTTGGCCTAAAGGTGCCACGAAAAGAAAATTTCTGGGACATTAAAGGTGCCATGTATCAAGAAAGTTTGGGAAACTCACTGAGGTTGAGTCTAGGGCAGTCCCCATGATTCCCATACTGGTGCTTATGTTCTTGTGTAACCTCTTCCTCATGAGTCTGGGTGGGACCTGTGAATTGCTTCTAACTGATAAAATATAGCAAAGGTGACAGGATGTATGTGATTTTGTGTACATGATTATGTTACTTAAAATTGTAACACCCAACTACTCTCTGAGCTACTCCATGGAGAGAGGCATGCAGTAAGGAAGTGCTGTTAGCCTCAAGCTAACAGCAGAAAATTGAGGTCCTCAGTTTGGTAGCCTGGAAGGAATTAAATTCTGCCAATAACCACATGAATTTGATTTGCAGATCCTTCCCCAGTTGAACCTCTGATAATACTGCAGCCTTAGCCAACACCTTGATTGCAACTTTGTGAGACCCTTAAGCAGAGGGCCTGGTTAAGCCTTGTCTAAACTCTTGTCTACAGACACTTTGAGATAACATGTGTACATTGCATTAAAATGCAAGTTAGTGGTTAAACTGTTATTGCTGTTAAACAGCAATAGATAACTAATACACCTGCTGTATGGTTATCTTATTGACCAGCAACATTTCTTGAAAAGACTGTTCTTTGCAGTGTCATCTTTGGCATAAAATAGACACTGCAATTTTTTTTTATAATAGTGAGAAATAGAAAGCACCTAAGTTTTGATGAATAGGCCATGACACATTTTCCATCTGACTAGGAATAATAAATGGCCAAGAAAAATCACGAGGATTAATTTACATGGAAAAGTTTTCACAATATATCACTTAAGTGAAAAAAATGAGTTATAAAGTCATATGTTCATTTATATTCTATTTGTGTAAAATGTGAGTTTTGTGTGTATCTGCGCTATAAAAATTGTTAAAATAGAAGAGGAAGGATTACAAGGGCTTAGCAACGTTTTTGTGTGTTTTTAAATTTTTCTACAGCAAATCACCCACTGATTTCCTACTTTTCCTACTTTTATGAACACACAAATTCATACACATACAAATTTTTTTAAGTCAAAGAACAGTCTTTGCCTTGAAGGAATTTATGGTATGGTAGAAGGAGATAGGCTTTAGACAAGTAAGGGTGCTATAAAGTTAGACGTTGTATATTCATGACTATTTAGAGACCCAACTTGAACTATCTCAACACAAAGGGCTCACAAACTGTAACTGGCCTTGCTTGGGTTATATACCATCCTTGAACCAATTGCAATATTCAGAATATGAGGTTCTAGGCCAGCATCATGAGCCCATCCTATGAGTCCTGCCTGTCATCAGCACCACATGGGGGAGGGGGGCTTCCCAAAGAAAAGGGGGTGCCATAATCAGAAGAAAAAGGGGAATAAGAAAAGTGACAGTGAAAGACCAAACAAGAAGCTGTCAGTTTTGCCTGAAGGAACAGGGCAAAGGCACAGAGGAAGTTACACCTAACCTGAGTGTTCAAAGGTGAGGTGTTTCCAGGCAGCTGGGTTAAGGAGGGCATTTGAAGAGGATGAAGGGAAGTGGTATGAACAATGGAAAAGGGAGCCAGAGAGATAGAAACCGGATCATCCAGAAGTGGCTGCTGTATTAGGCTAAGCTGTTGAGCCTTCATCCTGTGGGTGATGGGGAGCCCCAAAAGGATTGAAGGCAAGGACAGAAGTGTTTGATAACTTTTGCTTCCCTTGCAAGGTATAATGCCTGATGAATATTATTACAAGCAAGAATAGTAATAATATTTTCTCTCTTCTGCATGAGACTCCATGAATTCTCCAGTGGCTGTGAGAAGGATAGTTAGAGGAATAACCTCCACTAAACCAATGTGTTTCCATGTTTTTGGCCATAATCCTCAGTAAGAAATACCTTTTACGTAACAATTCAATTGAATTTCACTGAATTGTGTTTAAACAAACAAAAAACACTGTCCTGGACTACCAACACCATGATGGCAGTGACCATGACCATATGATTCTTTTGATTATCACTATAATCTCTCTGTCTGGCACAATGCTTGTTCCATGGTGGGCCTATAATATTATTATTATTGCCAAGTACGTTTTTACTGAATGAATGAAAAGATGGGTGGATCGATAAATGATTCAAAATGACGCGCTAACTACAAAGAGTAATCCAGATGCAAACAGTTACTCTTAGCAACCAACTTGGAGCTATGTTTATGAGACTGTGTGTTAGACAAATCACCAGAGTAGGCAGTGGGAGGGGATGCCAAGGGCAGAGCAGAGTTGGGATTTGACGCCAACAGTGGGTGGTGCCTTGTATACCACATTGGAATGATTCATACTACTTCCTGGGCCAGGATCCTTCTCCACAGGCACACTTCCTCTTTTACAGACTGTGAGTAATTTCAATAGTATAAGGGGATCATGATTCACAGATTAGAGATGAGAGGGTTTCCCTTGCTGGTCCAAAGATTCCATCTCAAAGAGAGCATAACAAATGCACAAGGTAATCTTTTTCTCTGAAAAGGGACCTGGGATTGAAAAGCCACTGTTAAAGATATCTTGAAAGTGCAGTTGGGGCACCCGGGTGGCTTAGTTGGTTAAGCAGCCAACTTTGGCTCAGGTCATGATCTCACAGTTTGTGAGTTTGAGCCCCATGGCAGGCTCTGTGCTGACAGCTCAAGAGCCTGGAGCCTGCTTCGGATTCTATGTCTCCCTCTCTCTCCCTACCTTGTGCTCTCTCTCTCTCTCTCTCAAAAATAAATAAATAAACATTAGGGAAAAAAGAAAAAGAAAAGAAAGAAAGTGCATTTGGCTCAGGGAGGGTCGCCAGGAGCCACTTAAGCCCGTCATTTCCTCCTGGTCTCTTGAAGCTTACTGATCAGTATCAGTTAGAAAGCCCTTCCCATAAGTTCTCTGTAACCAAGTTCTCTATGGAGAAAGCTAACCAAGGAAATAAGTTTAAAGAAAGCAGTTTGCGCAAAGATTCACAGTGCTAACTGGGAGTGAGCAATGACTTTGTTCCAGTGTCAATATTCCTACAAGGTTTGAGGATTAAGATCCCATTTGAAGAAGGACTTGTCAGAAGAAAGAATGATTTTCCATCTTTTTCAAAGAGCCATAAAACTTCATGATGGACAAAGTCATCACCAAAGATCTTTAGGTTAGGCCTGCACAAACAGTTTAATAGTTATAGATGATTTGGAAGGGGTGGGGGGTAAATTTCCAATATCAATCACATGGAGCCTTTTTCATTCAACAAACAAGTCAGGAGTTGAAACAATGTTCTTTTTTTTTTTTTTTTTAAGTTTAATTTTGAGAGAGAGAGAGAGAGAGAGACAGAGACAGAGAGACAGAGCATGAATGGGGGAGGGGCAGAGAGAGAGGGAGACACAGAATCTGAAGAAGGCTCCAGGCTCTGAGCTGTGAGCACAGAGCCCGACACAGGGGCTCAAACTCACGAATCCTGAGATCATGACCTGAGCTGAAGTCAGATGCTTAACCGACTGAGTCACCCAGGCACCCCAAAACCGTGTTCTTAAGAGGCCTTCAGCTTTTGGGGTGCCTGGGTGGCTCAGTCGGTTGAGCATGCAACTTCGGCTCAGGTCATGATCTCGCGGTTCATGAGTTCAGGCCCCACGTCGGCCATCTCTGCTGACATCAGAGCCTGGAATCTGCTTCAGATTCTGTGTCTCCCTGTCTTTCTGCCCCTCCCCCACTCATGCTCTGTCTCTCAAAATAAATAAACATTAAAAAATAATTAAAAAAAAAAAAAAAGAAGCCTTCAGCTTCAAGAGTAAGGAACTTTGGGAACAGGCAGACCGGGATTGGATTCCAGTCTTTCCCCTGTGTCTTTTAAGTAATCACTTTGGTTAAGTTAAAGAACATACTTTCCCTGAGCCTCAAATTCCTCAGCTATATCATTTCAAAGACATTTTGAGGATTAGGAAAAAAAATATATGGAAAACCACTTAGCACTGTACCTAGTACATAAATGTTAAATAAATAGTTCTCATGGTGGTGATGATGATGATGGTGGTGGTGATCTTTTTATTATTATTTTGTTCTGAAGAAATATAATATTACATTCATATTCAGAATGCAGTTGGGAAGAAGAGTTGGATTCACAAATAACCAAAATGCCAAGTAATATTTGAGAATAACTAGCACGTTCCTAACTTCCTGCCTTTATATCTAAGGTGTTTCATCTACTGGAAAAGACCTCTCACACTATGTTCACCTTTCAAACACAGCCAGACCTCATTTCAAATGCTTTTATTCTATGGGGCTCTCCTTGGTCACACAAGTCAAGCAAGCTGTCCTTCAAGCCCTCCTGCTTCCCCCCACCCCTTCACTTGTATGGTTGTCCCCATGCAGCCTTTCAATAAATACTGCTTTCTACCTGAACTAACTTGAGTGAGTTTCTGCTTCTGTGACCAACAAAGTTTTGATTAGGATAGCACTGATGAATGTGGTTTTAAGCTTTTTGAGGGTGAGGTTGTTGGAAACAGAATTGAAGCAAGCCAGGCAAAAGGTGGGATGTGGGAGTCATGGGCTGATCACCAAAGCTGGTTCAGAACCCATGAGATCTCTGCAGAGGAAAAGAGATGAGAGAAAAGACTGGAAACATGACTGATTTCAAGAAGCACTTAGATAACTTCTTGTCCCACTAAATGAAATGACACTACCATCGAGCACTTAGTGTGCGTAGCCAGCCCAATCTAGGTACTGGGAAAGAATGCAAAGTAGAGCAGACACAACCCTCTGCCCTTCAGGAAATCACAGTTCCAACTTCTACTGAGCACAGATGTAAGGATTACCCTTTAGCAGTTCTTTCTCTTAGGGGTCTTAAAGCCTGACATGGAGGAATGGGATCAGATCATACCAAACATATGCAAAAGTGCTTTGTAAATGGGAAATAGCTTTGTACATATAATCGATGTTAGTATTCAGACCAGAAACATTAACAGTTCACAGTTATGACCTACTGTGCCAAGAACAATGACAAGTCTTGTGTACATATTCTTTAAAGGAAAATAAAGTGCCAAAGAAGAAAACACTATCATCCCGTTTTACAGATAAAGAAATGGAGCCTGAAATCTTTGTCCAAAGTCATGAAATTAGTAGCAGAACCAGAAGCAAACCCACATTTATGTAACAACTGGATATCTATATGGGAACAAAAAGCGGGGGTGGGGAGGAGGTCTTGGCCTCTACCTCACAGTATATACATAAATTACTTCAAAATAAATCATAGAGCTAAGAGCAAAACTAAAACTACAAACTTCTAGAAGAAATAATAGGAGGAAATATTCACAACCTTGAGGTAGGCAAAGATTTCATGGACAGGACAGAAAAGTTTAAACCATTAAAGGAAAAGCTGATAAACTGGACTTCACCAAACCAACCAAACCAAACTTTGCACTTTGAAACACCAGAACTTTGAAAGCCACTATTAAGAAACTCAAGTGGTGAGCCACAATATGGGAGAAAATGTTTGCAAAGCAAAAGATAAAGGGCTTGTAAGCAGAATATAAAAAGAACCCTGAAAGGTCAATTAGGAGAAGGTAACTCAAAGACAAATGGGCAGAAGATTTGAACAGACCCTTCAGAAAGGGTGATATATGAATGGCCAGCAAGCACGTGAAAAGATATTCAACATGATCAGTTAGCAGGGAAATGCAAACTAAAAGCACTATGAGATACTGCTTGAGACCACATTAAGTTACTTATTCTGTGACCCAGCAATTGCACTCCTAGATATTCACCCAAGACAAATGAATGCATATGCCCACAAAAAGATTTTGATGTGACTGTGCACAGCAACTTCATTCATAATAATCAAAAGAAGCAAACTCAAATGGCTAGACAGATTGTGGTATATCCATGTATCCTGGTATATTACTCAGCAGTGAAAAAGAACTATTGATATATCCAACAACACTGATGCATCTCAAAAACTTTATGCCAAGGGAGGAAGTCATGACCAAGATACTACACGCACTATGATTCAATCTATGTGAAATTCTGGAAGTGTCAAGTTTCAGTGATAGAAAGTAGATCAGTGGTGTTCTAGAGTGGGGGTTGAGGGAGGAGATTGGCTGGAAGGGGCAAGTAAGAGTTTTTTGAGGTGATAGGGGTGTTCTACATCTTGACTGTGGTGGTCGTATGGGTGCACCCATTCGTCAAAATTTATCGAGCTGTATGTGTACTTAAAATGGAGACATGTTATTATATGTAAATTACATCTCCAAGAATTATTTTTTCAAAATGAGAGAGCCTTGAAACATGCCTGTGCAGCAGGGAGAGAGCCTCCATGGGTAGACATGGTGCGGAAGACATTGAAGTAGACAAGGGCTGGAAACCTAAGGAGAACATTTTAGTTTATAAAATCACTCCCTGCTTTGACAAGACCTTTCATACTCTTAGAGGTCACAATCGCTCCTCAGGTCCTGTCAGACACCAAGTGCTGGTCTGACAGGAACAGAGCTGCCCAAAGGACAACAATATGGAGAAAGGGGCCTATTTTTCCTACTCAGCTCCCTGGAACTGAAGATAGATATTCTGACTTGTTCTGAGTTCTCCATAGAAACCCTCATGCCTCTCCCCTCCTCCTACCTCACATCCCCACCTTGCTTTCTTAGCAGCCTTTCTCTCTGGCTCTCGTTCTGTGGCCAGGGACCCCTCACCATGTCCCTGGGGCAGCACAGAAACTGTATGTAGCCACCAACTTCCAAGCCCTTTGCTTTTTCCAGAGAAGCCACAGGAAATGCTGGATGGAATAAATCCCGCCACTCACAAGTGTTCAGATATTCTCCTAAGTACTGTTCTTTTAAAAAGCTGGAAAGTTGGGTTGAGGAGTTTGGAGTTATTATTAGCACCAAACACTATAAAAAGGAAATGCCACTGATAATCTTGAGTGGCTATATTTTTATATGGGATAATTCAAGCTTCCTTCTTTGAGTTCCCAGTCATAAGAAATCCTTAATAAAAATATTACCTCAGGTCATACCCTCAAACCCAGCTTAAACATTGCTGAAATCCATTGGGGCTATTCCAGTCAGGACTGACTAGGAGAACTAATATTGTGTTTTTGGCCTATTTTTATGGCTACTCCTTTCTGAGTTGCTCAGGTCTGTCTTACCAGAGGAACATAATCAATCAACCCATGTAAATATTTATTTGTAGTGACTATGTGGAGGCAACATGGCAAAGGGGTTGGTATGCAGGCCAGACTTACCCAAGCTTGGTCCCAGGTAGCATCAGACATGTTGCTCAACCCTTATGAACTTCCCCTACAAGATAGGTTGTTGTGAACCTTATGATGCCCCTCACTTTGTTAATGTTCAGTAACTGTTAATTCATTTTTATGTATTCAGTCACGCCTCTTACCCTGGGAACTGTAAAGTGTGGTTTTACCTTTGGAAATTCCACACTCAATCTTTTTACACAAAGCATACATACAGGAGAATAAAATAACAACAAAAATAATGAGATCTTGTGTTAGTGAAGTTGCTAAAAAAATAAAACAAAAACCAACCAAACAAACAAAAAAACATGTACTTTAGAGACACTGCTGGCCTCCTGCTTCCAGCTTTATTGGAGAGCAATTTGTCAATGTGTGTCAAATCCTTTAAAATGTATTTGCCCTTAAGAAAACAATTTAGGGGACACATGGCTGGCTCAGTTGTTTAAGTGTCCGACTTCGGCTCAGGTAATGATCTCACAGTTCGTGTGTTTGAGCCCTGTGTCGGGCTCTGTACTGATAGCTCAGGGCCTGGAGCCTGCTTCGGATTCTGTGTCTCCCTCTCTCTCTGCCCCTTCCCTGTTGTGTGTGTGTGTGTGTGTGTGTGTGTGTGTGTGTGTGTCTCAAAAATAAATAAACATTAAAAAAAATTAAGAAAACAATTTAGTTTGTGAGCAAAGGGAGTGAATATTTGACTCGCAAAAAAATTGGTAATAGTCTAAACATCTAACAACATGTGTATTTAGACATTATAATTGATGAACATTTGACAAAAAAAAAAATTTAATGTTTATTTTTGAGCAGGGGTGCAGAGAGAAAGGGAGACACAGAATCTGAAGCAGGCTCCAGGCTCTGAGCTGTCAGCACAGAGCCCAAAGCAGAGCTTAAACCCAAGAACCACAAGATCATGACCTAAGCCAAAGTCAGATGCTTAACCAACTGAGCCACCCAGGCACCCCTATAACTGATGAACATTTACTCAAAGCAGGTCACAAAACAATACGTAAAATATGGACCCAATTGAAGGTATGACCTGAAGTAGTGCTTCTTGTGACCAGGAGCTCTACAAAGGAAACTTGATTTAAAACATAAAAATATAGATATATGGGTAAATGTGTAGATGCATGTAGAAAAGGTCTACAGACCTTGGCTTATAATAGTTTATGTGTGAGTGCTGCTTTTGAGTGGGTTTTTGTTTTATTTCTATTTCTGTAGAGATATATTGCTTTTATATTAGAAAAAAAGCCCTCAAAACTTAGAGAAACAGTTTGATGAATTTAGAAAACAGAAAGAGAGAACAAACACAGCACAATAGGTAAGTCAGCAGTGACCTATTTTTTATTTGACCCTTTTTTTTTAATTTTCAAAAATTTTTATTTTAGAGACAGAGAGAGACCATGCGAGTGGGGGAGAGGGGCAGAGGGGGAGAGAGAGAGAGAGAGAGAGAGAGAGAGAGAGAGAGAGAGAGAGAGAGAGAAATCTTAAGCAGGCTCCACGCTCAGGGTGAAGTCTGATGTGGGGCTCATTCCCATGACCCTGGGATCATGACTTGAGCTGAAATCAAGAGTCAGGCACTCGACTGGGCCACGCAGCCCCCCCTTTATTAGACATTTCTAAGAATTCTAGGCCCTTTATTTAGCTTTCCACAAATAACACTGATTCACTGTGTGACTTAGGGCAGATTCTTCCCTTCTCTGGCCCTCAGTTTTCCATGTGTAAAATGCATAAGTTGGGCATAGATCAGGGATGGCAAATGACTTTTGTCTTGAGTGTCAGCTCCGTATCATTGCTAGAGACTGCCTGGACCACCTCTGTGATGAGAATAAATGTCTGAAAGCAGGCTAGAGCTCTGTGACTAACAATGTCTGTCATGGACCTAAGGATGAGGAATGACACAGGACAACCATGCAGCTCCTATATGTAGACTAGATAACTTTAAGGTTTCTTAGAACTCTGTGAGTCCAGAGCATCTTTAACCAAAAATATTAATCTGAATTTGGAAAGTCACAGGGGCTGGGGTTACCTAATTCCACTTATTCATTTTGGTTAGGTGTGCCAGATCACTCATTCTACATCTTATTTTACAGAACCCAAGACATTATTTGGGATTTATTAAAGAAGAAAATAGTGATGGCTATTGTGTCTCCATTGCATTTGCACCCATTACCTCCTATCCCAAGAGCACGGAATAAATCTGCAGCTGTTGTTTCAACTTCTTCAGTCTCAAACAATTTGAAAACCACAGCTGTTAGAGGCATAAACCTGATTCTGTCTTTGTCCTTGGTCTATGTCTCATGTTTCATAGAATTCTCTCAAAGCCACACCTCTGGGAGTTGAGTCAGAGAAGGCCACTTCTCCCAATCATCACCCTCCCAGGATCATAAGTGCTGAGTGCTCATTCCCAAGGGGACTTTCCAGTATGAAGTAGAGTCATTCCTGTTCTTTTTCAGTGGAACCAAGTTCCTGAGAGGGGTGCTGACATTCCTAAAGTCAAACAAAGAATTCAACTACCACCCAGCTTTTCCCACTGGCAAGCAGACATGGATAATTTGGCAAACACCAGCATCTGGCTGCCAGCAGCTTGGCTATTTGGAGGAGGGGGCAGGCTGGAGGGCTTTACTGCATCTCAAGTTAACCACACTAATCTACCCTAGCTTTCACAGAGAACAGCAGGCTATATTCAGGGATCTCAGCAACAGCTGTGCTTTCCAAACCAAGATGCTGTTCAGAAAGATGATCCAAATGTGGGTTATGTGTTTCAGCAGGATTTGGAGGGACTTTCCTATTCAAATGGCCCTTTGTGTGCTTCTAAAAGATGGGGCATTAACCTCACACGTGGCTAACGCATGATGGATGACTTGGTGTTCTCAATTTACATTTGGCTGATGGTCAGAACTGAACTGTCAAAATGCCTGGGTATCTGATGGACAGTGCCTGGCTTGTTAAAACTTGTTTCTGATGAAGTGGGTGGATCCTGGGGCTTTTGCTCCATCCAGATTTGATAAGCTAAACAAGGCTGGACTGTTAGAAAGACTGACTTCAGTGTCCTCTCAGGACAGCAGGATCCAGTGTCCTGACTCAGTGGCCTCTATTATCAATTTCATTTATGTTCAGCATCTTTACCTGCTTCTGGGTCTTCCCCGACATTTACCCATTTGTTGCCAAGTATGGTCCTGCCCAAGACTGGGGCATTAGGAATACAGGGCCCATGCTCAAGTCACTTCTCTCAGTTCAATTAAGTCACCTGCTTGGTCTTGTTGCCTTTGTAGTAAGACACTTTGCAAGTACAAAGTACTTCTGAATTCATCAGTGCTCTGGATTGTCTTCTCAGGGCAAGAGGAGTCAGAAATTGACCTGCTGTATCCCTACTTGTCATGGGCTTGTGCTATTATATGAGAGTTCAATGCTCCCAGGCTGGGGCTAGGAGGGGTTTCACACTCTCCCTTCTCCTTCAGACTAGAGTGGAGAAGGAGCTACTAAAGATTTCAACGTGATTCAAATGATTGGGAATGAAATGATTCCCAATGAAAGTTGTGGAGGAGACTCAGGCCAGCCTGGTACACTGACTCCTTGGCTACAACAAACACGATATCACATGGAAGGAGTTAAGCTTAAGTACCTGTAGTCTCACAAGAAGTTATGAACCCAGAATCCAAGCATTATACACTTCACAAAAGATCCAGGGAAAGAATCCCAAACAGGGTAATCTGGTCTGGCAGCCGTTCACCCATGTGGATGCACATTGATGTGTGGGCAGCTGCCCCAAGAAGAAGGGATGCCTGGGGTGAGGGTGGAGGGTGGTTGCATCTGCCTTCCTGGACTCCTGATTCTATAGGAGGCATTTTCACTGGTCACTGGCTTAGGTCACAGTAAAGCAAAGTAAGAGCAACCTCACTAGAGTGAGATATATTTTCACTTACCCTTAAATCCAACCAGCTTTATGCTCTGGTCTAGCTCAGAGTTACCAAAAGAGTCTCTTAGAAAGTTTAACTCCTTGGAACCTTTTCAAAGGTTATATATTTTGAGCTCTGTCTCTGAATTTTTTATAGGAATCTATTCTAAAGAAAGGAATTTGTTTTGACTATAAGGCTGTTGTCCCAGGGCTGATAATCACAATACATGTAAGAAACCATTTAAATTCCAATAGTAAGTGATTGGTTAAAACAATTATAGTATATCTATACAAGTAAACTATTAAAAATTCTATTCTAGATTAATACCTCCTGAAGTAAATATTACCTACCACTTAGGAAATATTCTGATCAAATCTCTAGATCCAACTACTTATTTATAGAAAATTTAGGGGACAAAGGGACATGTTAAATGACACGAAGGGGATGCAATCAGCAAAATTCAGAATGTAAGCACTGCACAAACCTAGTTTCTTCTTTAATAAAAAACAAAACAAAACAGACCATTAGGAATACAGAAAGAAAAAGAGACTTAGAATATGTTTAAAACAAAGTCAGTAAGTAGACCTTGCTTAAATCCTGATAAAAATATGTAATTATATTTTTTAAAAAGTCATTTATGAGACAATCGGGAAAGTTGAACACTGGATATTAGATAATACTAATGAATGACTACAATTTGTTTAAAAACAGTCCTAATCCCTTAGAGATATATACTGAAATATTTATGGATAAAATAATATTTGCAATTTACTTTTTAAAAATCCACTGAGTAAAGGGAGTAAGGAGTATACAATCGGTAATTGTCGAATGTGGATGGGAGGTACAGGAAGTGTATTATAATGTTTATACTATTTTCATATAGTTTGAAATTATCATAATAACAAGTTTTTTAAAAACCTAGTGTCGTAGAAAAGTGTTTATGACATATTACATAAAAATAAAGAGAGAGTGCATAAGGGGGTTGTATGTTGAGTTCCGTGATGATTTAATTTTTGTACCCATGTGGGTATATGTATGAAAAAGTCTGCAAAAATATATGAACCAAAGTGATTAATGAATATGAATGACTGGGTTACATTTGTACTCTTTTATGGTGTTTACTAGTATGAATTTTTTCCAATATACATTGTTACTCTTATAAGCAGAAAATAACAAGTCTATCTATAATTAGAAAAAAATATATGTATAACTATATTTGCACAGGAAAGTTATGGAAGGATAGTGGTTCTGAAAGACAGAATTTGAGGCTTTTCTGTATTTTCCTAATTCACGCAGAGTAGTTTGTTATAAGAAGAAATTTAGAATGAAGAAACTTCAGCGCTATATGAAGACATTTTAAGAAAATGTGTGAATACTTCACACAACACTATATGAAGACATTTTAAGAAAATGTGTGAATACTTATGTATTCTGTGTCTATACAAAGTTGAACTTCTCCCCAACACACCTGAGTTCTGCTCTTCCAACAATGAGCTGTTTGATGGGAGACAAGTCAATGGTTGTTTTATGGGTCTCTGTTTCTTCACCTTGTGTTTTTCATGAAACTCAAAGGAGAAAGCAAAGTGTTCTGAAAGGCTTTATACAAATGTCAGGAGGTGATAGTGGCTAGTACCTTCTGGACAACTGTACCATTATATCTTAAGGAAAGAGAGAAGCCAAAATACTGGGGCAGGTGGACACCTGAGTAGGACAAATTTCTTTCCCTCCCAATCATTTTCTCAGATTTGGCCTTGTCCTAGCAACTGGGAGGTGTCCCAAAGACATTATGAAAGAGTGGGGAGGAGATGCTGTGTGTTGCTTAAAACATAAGAGGGAAACACCAGGACACCACTACTGTTCCACATATGCCCCCAACATTGCGTATTATCATTAATCCTCCAAAACAATCCTATGAGGTATGTATTATTATTATTACTATTATTATTATTATTCAGAAAAGAAAACAGGTTCAGAGAGGTGAAGTTACTTGCCCAATGTCACATGGTTCCAGAGTGATGGAGCAGGCGTCTTTCCCAGTCATGTCTGATCCAAGACCTGATAGAAATCCTTGAACACTATTCTACACAGCATCACTAGATGTGAAAAATGTACATTGTGAAGAGTATTCACTGAATTTCAAGATGTTGACTGGCTCCTTGCACCACACGAAGGGGATTTTTATATGTTTCTGTGTTTGCCCAGATTAATATGCAAGAAATAAAAACCCACCACCACAGGGGGAGAGAATGCTTGAACAAGCTAACTGGCTCAAGGACCAGTGACAGTGTGAAGCTAAGCTTTGTGGTGAATGGAAGCAAAGGCTCAATGTCTGGATTCTCTCTGTGTCTTCCTGCCTCTGTTTCTGTGTTGGTATCATCATTTGCTCCTACCAAAGGTAGACCTTACCTACACAGAGGAAACATGGCCATGGGAAGCTCCAAAGTCACTTCTTAGAGAATCATTTTCTATGATGGCAAAGTTGTCCCACCATGTCCAATTAGAAAACTCCTTGTGAAGGCTCTGACTGGCCTGCTGAATAGCTCAACCAACCCTGGACCCAACAGTGAATTCAATGCACTGTTGGGATTGTCTGTACCACAGCCACATGGCTGCAAAGGATCCAGAAAAGAATATGTGAGGAGTGGTGGTCCCAAGAGGGAAAATGTAGGAGGCACCCAGGGCACTCTGGAAGGTAGTGACAAAATTAGGGATGAGTCGATGATCCCTTTAATCCTGCAGCTTCCTTTCATGTTTTCTTTCATCCTATGGTAGCTCAGACTTCCATACCTGGTGGAGGAAAAGTTCCACCAATCTGTGAGTTCCAGTTGAATTAGATTTTCTCCAGAATTGTTTGTCAGCAAGGGTAACATGGTGAAGCACAAAGAATGCTGAGTTTGGATGCAGAGACTCAAGTTCAACTGTCAACTCTTCTGTTCACTTGCTGGGTTGCCTTGGATAAGTCACTTCACTTTTTAAAATCTCCAGATTTTTCACTGGCTAAATAAAGATGATAACACCTATTTACAAGCTTGTCATGAGGATTAAGTGAGATAATCACACTTAAGTGTGATATTAGATACAGTGGCACATAGCAGGTGCTCAAAAAAGTATAGCTTATATCTCTATTAAATAATTCAACAAATACTTACTGACCATGTACTACATTGCAAGGCAGAGGGCTGGGTATCTGGGATCATTAATCAAGAACAAAAGACAATATTTCTATTCTCTTGCAGCTTCTCACAGCTGGGGTTGGAGAATATAAACAAGGAAACAAGATAGTTACAGATGACGAAACTGCTTTGAAAAAAAATGAAATTGTTTCCATGCTGATATTTATTATTGGTATAACAACCATCCTGTGCAGTCTCTCTCCACCGCTTTATGTGTTGAAAGCCATTCTCAAAGACATTTCAGCATTTACATTAAGCTGGAGCTTGGAAAGGCATTGAACTATTGTCTCTTAAGTGACATGAAGAGGAAAGGAAAACAGAATGTTGATGGTAGGAAAATTCTGATACTATCCTCTAGTATATCCAAATGCCATTTCGTCAACCATTGCCCAGTGGGATTCAGAATCGCCTGGTGGGGGGGGGGGGGAATCCTTTAAAAGATACAGACTCCCAGTTCCCCTCCTCAAATATTCAAATTCTGGAGGTCTAGGGTGTTTTTTTTTAAGTTCCCTGGTAATTCTTATGGGCAATCAGACATGAGAAACACTGCTTCCCAGTCAGTCTATGAAATCCATTAGTCCCTGAGGTTGAGAATACAGAACTGTGTCTGTAATTCTGTGGCCTACCATGTGTTTATTTTTCTAGTTTCTAGGATATTTGCCCCCAGTGGCCCTCAAGGAATTTAGAATTTAGCAGGATATATGAACAAAGATGCTGTGGAAATATAAAGCAGGAACAGCTAACATGGTCTTTGAGGGTTAGAGAAAACTTTGCAGAAAGGAAGAATTCTGGATAAGTTAAAATTTGGTTCAGTTGCATATGACAGAAAACACAAAATTATAGTGGATTAAACTAGAAAGAAATTATTTTTCTGTTACATAAAGGTCTTGAGGAAAGTAATCCTGTGCTGGCATGGTGCTTTAGACTCGTCTCTTGTTTTGCTGTCATCCTCAGCATGAGGCCTGTAGGTTCCAAGGTGATTGCTCAGATTCCAGCCCTCACTTCTGTATTCTAGCCAGCTAGAAGGACAACAGAGCAAAGAAGGGCATAACCTCTCCCTTTATGGGTACCTTCTGAAAGTTGCATATGAAACTTCCTTTGACATCTTATAATCCAGAACTTAAGTACTTGACCATGCCTGGCTTCAAGAAACGACGTATAGCTAAAAATATAGAGTTCTACTACCAAAAAAGAAAAGCATTGAGAGGCAATGGGCAGATCTCTAAGCTGAGCTATGAAGAACAAGTAGGCCATTAGGCCAGGTAAGTCATGAAGTAGACTCAAGAAACAGGGACTAGTGTGTCCTCTTCAACACAATGGGACACTAGGCCACATTTTTCTTTCCAAGTGCTCTGCTCATCATCCTTCATATTGTGACCCAAAGTCGGACTAGAATGAGACTGCCTACCTCAACCATTCAGTGCTCTGTTTTAAAATGACCTCTAAAATGATATCAAAATCCCTCATGTCACTGAAATAATGGCTACTCGGAGGGACCCCCACTCCTTCTGGTCTGTAAGAGAACTCACTTTGAAATCACATCATTGAAACTGCTAGGACAAATTACTGAAACCAACTTGGAAAAAACTACAATCCTAACTCTTTCATGTGGTTAATTATGGCACATCAGCCTGAAGCAATATTGTGCAAACATGAAAGGTAATCAATTATAAAACCATAGAGCATGAAAAACAGCTCACAATAAAATATTAAGGAAGTACACAATAGTGTATATGCAAAAGTGCACTTGTGTTGTGAATATAATTATGTGGAAAATGTGTATATGGACAAATATTAGAAGGAACATCATAAAATAAAAACAATTATTGGGTAGATATAAGTTTTGTTTTGTTGTTTCTTCTGAAAACCATTGTGGTTATATTGTTTTCATAACAGATATAATTTGAAATAAGCCTCACAAAACTACTTGCTGTTAAAGGTAGGTGTGCTTAAACATTACCTGAGGAACTTAGTAAAAGTGCAGATTTCTGGATTCTAGCCAGAGAGACTGTGATTCCATAGGTCTGGGAAATGACTACATTTTTAACAAGCATCCCATATCACTCTGTGGGAAGTGGTACACTGACCACATTTGAAAACCACTATCATGGCTAGTGTTTCAGAGATACCTAAATAAGTATAGAATTGGCACATTATCTGTGCCAAAGTAGCCCTGGCTTACATCGGGCTAAAGACTATGACCAATATTCCTCTACCTTTGCTGGGGAAAACAGCAAGAAAGTTTAAAACAAAGACTCCATATTAACAAAGATTATTACCCACCCTGGATTATAAAATGAGATATCACTGGGGCCCCTGGGTGGCTCAGTTGGTTAAGTGCCTGACTCTTGATTTCGGCTCAGATCATGATCTCACGGTGGGTTCGAGCCCCACATCGGGCCCCATGCTGCCATGCTGACAGTGTGGAGCCTGCTTGGGATTCTGTCTCTCTCTCTCTCTCTCTCTCTCTCTCTCTCTCTCTCTGCCCCTCCCCTGCTTACTCTCTATCTCTCTCTCAAAATAAATAAATACATAAAAACATTAAATAAATAAATAAAAATAAATATCACTAAAAGGTACAGTTTTATTTTTCTTTTAGTCTTCCAAGTAAAGGTGAACTGTCTGATTAAATCACCACAGGTATTAATAATTAGCTATCCTCAGTTCTCTTATAGTTCCTACATGTCCTGTAACTTATCCCCACCCCCGCCCACACACACACACCTTTCTATTAAACCTGCACAAGTTCAGCTATACTCTGCTTTTGTGAGAGAAGCATCATGATTTCAAACTCTAAATTTGGATAGTACAGTCTTCATAAGCCAACCCTCTAGATGATTCTATATTCATTTTATTTATTAGGATAGCCAGCTTGTCTCATTTGCCCAGGACTTTTCTGGTTTTAGCATTGAAAGTCCCTTGTTCTGGGACTCCTTACCCCACAGTACTGGGAAAATGTTGGTCACCCTACACCTTTCCATTGTCTATGACCTATGTAATTAGATACAGCTTAAAAGAAAAGACATTCTCCAGGATGGGTTTGTTAGCTTGCACAGTATCTCAGGGAACACAGGCAAATCTTAGCTCTTTGAAGATATTCCTTTGAAAAAGAGTACATGTAAGATGCTGTTCATTATTTTTAGAAATAAAACATTTCTCAGGGTGTTTGATTCAGTCAGTTAAGTGTCAGATTCTTGATTTCAGCTCAGACATGATCTCACGGTTTGTAGGATCAAGCCCAGGGTCTGGCTCTGCACTGACAGCATGGAGCCTGCATGGGATCCTCTCTCCCCCTCTCTCTGCCCCTCCTCCACTTTCGCTCTCAAAATTAACATTAAAACAAAACAAAACAACATTTTCCTAAAATAATTTCAGAGAAGGAGCCAGAGACTAAAGGGTTTAGCAAACAGAAACTACCCCCCCCCCCACACACACACTTTTCCCCTTTTCCTACAAGCATTCATCACTGAGTGAAAAGTTTACTGAATTTGTGTATATTACACTCATCGGAAAGGAGACAGGTAGATTGGGTCAAGTAGTTAGAACGCAGAATGTAGAGATAAAGAGTACATCTGTCTAGAGGATGTGAACGTTTTCATCAAGTAGAGTTAGATAGAATGTAACTACTTATATGTTAGTTTTTAAGAAAACTGATTTTATTATGAAGCCTTTGGAATTTCTCTAAAATCGAATAAGTTTAAATGAGTCAGAAAGCTAAAAAAATGATGTGCCTCAGCAGTCTGTCCCAAAATATAGGCCAGAGATTTTTCAGAATTACCCTGCCCACATCAAAATTATACTACTTTAAAATATTGCAAGTAATTCATAGAATCCCCAGAATTTCATTTCAACATCAGTTCCAAACTACAACTTTCAAAAGTAGCTTATACTTTTGGCTCAGGAATAATCCTACTGACAGCTGGTTTACACTGTGGAAAATATACTTGCATGGGAATTTAGCACATTTGCCCACTTGAATTCCTGGATGTAATATCTATCAACTTTCATTAAAAAACCAGTTTAGTAGAGAAAGGCAACTTACAACTATAAGTTTCAGTTCTTGACTCTTCTAAGACCATCAGATACTTAGTACAAAAAACAGTTTATTTAGCCACTGCCTTCTTTCAATAAAGGATTTAAGGTGATCAATGCAGGAAACCACATGTGAAGTCCAGCAGTTGAAAACCAAAGCCACCGGCTGTAATTGTATTAGCATTTTCCAAAGTGGATTCTGTGAGATGTTAGCAGACATGTTAAAACAAAAAAAGGGGGTCTCAAGCCAGATAAGTTTGGGAGCACTGAAATAAACTGTTAAACATGATTTTTCACTGCAAGACTTTTAACAACCGTCCCCAAGGCAGAGGAGTAGGATGTGTTTCCCAAACTTAAATATTGTCAGAATATCTAAATGGCTTGGGTTCCAACTAACACATTTGGAAAAGCACTGCTCCTGCCCTTCTAAATTTGATCATTAGGCTACTTGAAAATTGGGATTAAATTTATTTTCATTTTATTTTCAGTGAAAACAGTTTCCTTAATTTGCAATTAGCCAGAGCAGCTTTGTCAAAAGCACAGAAAAGTTTGATGCTTTGAACATGCTGATATTTCAGCACACTTTTAAAGAAGGCTATTCTTATTACAAGTATTACCTCTAATTCATAAGAACAAACAAGGCAATGAGACCTATTAGAAAGTGCTTGTGGCTCCAAGCTTAGAAAATTTCACTCTGATGACTTGAAGAGGCAGATGAATTAGTGCCAATGGGGCAGGGCTTTGTTTAGTCTGTAGATCTCTAGTCAGAGCCAACAGTGATTTAAAGAGCTATAAATGAGCAGATATGGGCATTTGTAGCGAGGCATGCTTATCTGCAGTTGGGTTACTTTTCTCCATAAGAACTACCCATATTTTCCAGCCCAAATTATCTTGTGGATCTGTATATAATCTAAACTCTTGACATGTGATCCCAGCACTGTTGCCCATCCTCAACAGCCATTAAGTACAAGAAGGAAGGAATTGGTGGTACAGGGCTAGCCTGAAGGTAGACAGGGAAAACACTAAACTATGCTCTGTAACATTCAGCTGCCTTACAAAGGGATTTACCCCAACCAATTTGTCTGTAAGAATAAGATCTGTAATCAAAACCCCATTTCATCATTAAGGTATTATTAAAATGAGATGGGATAGGGGCACCTGGGTGGCTCAGTCAGTTTAGTGACTTCAGCTCAGGTCATGATCTCATGGTTCATGAGTTCGAGCCCCACTTTGGGCTCTGTGCTGACAGCTCAGAGACTGGAGCCTGCTTCACATTCTGTGTCTCCCCCCCCCCCCCACCCCGCCCCGACTCTTGCTGCCCCTCCCCCACTCAGTCTCTCTCTCTCTCTCTCTCTCTCTCTCTCTCTCTCAAAAATAAATAAACTGGGGCGCCTGGGTGGCTCAGTCAGTTAAGCGTCCAACTTTGGCTCAGGTCATGCTCGCAGTCCGTGAGTTCGAGCCCCGCATCGGGCTCTGTGCTGACTGCTCAGAGCCTGGAGCCTGTTTCAGATTCTGTGTCTCCCTCTCTCTCTGACCCTCCCCCGTTCATGCTCTGTCTCTCTCTGTCTCAAAAATAAATAAACGTTAAAATAAATAAATAAATAAATAAACAGTAAAAAAAATTAGATGGGATAAAATGGGTCAAGCTGACACACACATTTTCCCTTAGTTATAAACATCAATTATGAAGACAACCAAATGTCACTTTAGTTCCAATGTGGGGTTACATGTTTGCCCTATCAATAAATTCAAAATTTGCTCTTTAACCACATTGAAATGACATTGCACAGAGTAATAAAAAATATAAAATATGAAAATAAAATTTTATTGGGAAGAGGAAATATTACATACAATTAAGTATAGGGTTGATGAAATATATTACATTAACAACCTTTCCTTAAGGAACAAATACAGACTTCGTAAAGGAAGATGTGGGAAGCTTAGAACAGGTTTCTGTATACAATTTCCAAGCAGTTTTAAGTAACAAGATCTCAATTTGCATAAATTATACAGATCACTGAGGGAAAAGTGTATTGGTTTGTGGATATTTCTGATCCTTGGTTCAGGTGCCTTGTAGATCTCTTCTACCATGATCCCAACTCTGGTGGTCCTGATCCTGTTCTAAATAGGTTCTCTTGATCCACAGTGGCCACTTACCATGAGGACACATCACAAGAAGGATTTTTATTGCTCACTGTGAATTAAAAAAATTCCATGTGCTCTTCCATGAACTCCATGGTTTTAGAGACAGCTGTTTGAACCAAACCTGGAAGAGTTTTTCCATTTGGGGTAGTGCTTAAGTCACATGTACACACGTGAAAAGAGTTTGAAAACGGCATCAGAATATGTGCACATCTTTATTGATACAGTTTTAAGTCTCGTGTAAGCTAATAGAATCTGTGCAATTCTGGAGACTATTAAATAAAAATAAATATCTAATAAGAATCTGCACGTGGAATGGAAACCATCCGCATCTGAACAGTATTCATTTTGCTTATTTCTATCCCCCAAACAGAAAACATCCAACAAGAACAATTTTATCTATGTTTATTTAATTATAACAAAAGTAGAACAATGCATACCAAATGGAAAAATAAATCCAAAAAAGATGATGAAAATGTTTAGGAACAGAAATGACTAATTTAGCTGAAGGACTTAACCCAGTGCCATGAAAACATATTTGCAACTTATAATTGGTTATTCACATAAATTAAATTTAGCAATTGAGTCCAAATTCACTACTAAAAGTTATCAAAATACTTTCAAAATGTTACATAAAAACTGACAATATCCATAAATGTTACATAAACACCAAACAAAAAATCATATAAGAAAAATAAATAAATGTATGTTGAGATAAAATACAAATCACACTTATCATGCCAGCTATACACTCCCTATTCCTTCAAATATAATTGTGAGGATTCAGTATTTTTCACATTCCAAGATAAAGTAATGATAATATATATTGATGCAAATTTCAGCCACAAAAATAAACTACTTCATATCTTAAATATTCCTACAATGAAACATCAGGACTCCAGTTTCACTAATCAAATCTTTATGAAGGCATATATCACGTTCGATTTTGACCCCTCATATCATGGCTGAAAACCCTCAGCAAAGCTTTCTAGGCTTTTTTTCTCACACCAACTGACCCAGAGTATATTTTAAGAAAGGTTTATTTTCTGTGCATATTTGTTTTAAAATTATAAATTCCTGAGCACTTTTTCTTCATCCTCCTCATCACTGTCAGTGACATTGACTTGCTGGATGCTAGAGGGAGTTGACGTTGGGGCTGTGAAGACGTTCTCCAAGGCTCCAATGTCCAGCTGAGGCATAGGATTTAAGTATTCTTCCCCACTGTGGCTATGACTGTTATAGTAAGAGGTCCCATCCACGCTCTCACAACTCCGAGAATCTTCGCTGTGTGTACGTTCATCTGGGTAGTCTCTAAAAGGATAGTCTCTATTTAAAGCTGAAAACATAGCCTCGTGTTTTTGGTACCTGTCTTCATAATAACCAAGGCATTCTGGCATTGAACTTGGAAAATTTCCATAGCCAAAGGGAGGCCGACTATAAGGGCACGTGCTGCAGCAGAAAGACAAAAAAGGAATTAGATCATACCTTGCCCACGTGTTTCCTTGCACACAGACTAATTGAGCACACTTAACTGCTCCTCTTTGGGGCCTGGAAAGTTCCTAAGATAACTCCTCAACCACTTCATGTATCCATCTGTTCTTTTACTACTACCAAGTCCCAACAGAAACTAAATGGCAAAGTAAGTTTGTGACTCACTAGAAGTATTATCTATTAGCCTCAGGCTTCTTACCTTTGACAGCCTTGATAAAGAAAAATTGCTTATCTGGGCTTTTCTCTCATGATGCCTACTACCATGTAAGGTTTTGGAAATGCAGACATGTGTTATACTGTGCTAAAAATTGATACTTGGTAAGCAGTGCAACAATTGTTCTTATTAGTATTTGAAACAAATCTTATGGGGGGGGTGATGTATAATTGTGTTGCAATCAAGAACTACTCATCAACTACATTTTTCACAAAACTAGAACAAGTAATCCTAAAATTTGTATGGAACGATGAAAGACCCCGAATAGCTAAAGCAATCTTGGGCGGGGTGGTGGGGGGAAGCTGGAGATAATCACCATTCCATATTTCAAGATATTCAAAGCTATAGCAATCAAAACATACGGCACTGGCACAAAAATAGACACATAGATCAACAGAACTGAACAGAACTCAAAAATAGAACTCAAAAATAAATCTATGATTACATGATCAATTAATTTATGACAAAAGAGGCAAGAATATACAATGGGGAAAATCCTGTCTTCAATATGGTTCTGGGAAAACCGAATAGCTACATGTAAAAAGAATGAAACTGGGCCACCTTTGAATACGATACACAAAAATGAACCCAAAATGGATTAAAGACCTTACTGTGAGACCATAAAAATCCTAGAAAAGAGCACAGGCAGTAATTTCACTGACATTGCTCATAACAGTTTTCTAGATATGTCTCCTAAGGCAAGGGAAACAAAAGCAAAAATAAACTACTGGGACTACCTCAGAGCGTTTACATAGCAAAGGAAGCTATCAACAAAACAAAAAGGTAACCTTACTGAATGGGAGAAGATAAGATATTTACAAACAGTATACCTGATAAGGGGTTAATATCCAAAACATATAAAGAATTTATATAACTTGACATCAAAAAACAATCTGATTAAAAAATGGGCGGAGGACCTGAATAGACATCTTTCTAATTTTTTTTTAATGTTTTTATTTATTTTTGAAGGAGAGAGAGACAGAGCATGAGCGGGGGAGGAGCAGAGAGAGAGGGAAACACAGAATCAGAAGCAGGCTCCAGGCTCTAAGCTGTCAGCACAGAGCCCGATGTGGGGTTCAAACCCACAAACTGTGAGATCACGATCTGAGCCAAAGCCGTACGCTCAACCGACTGAGCCACCTAGGCGCCCCTGAATGGACATCTTTCTAAAGAAGATATACAGATGGCCAACAGACATATGAAACGATGCTCAACATCACTCGTCATCAAGCAAATACAAATCAAAACCATGATGGAATATCATCTTACACCTGATAGAAGGGCTAAAGTCAAAAAGACAAAAAAATAACAAGTGTTGGTGAGGATTTGGAGAAAAAGGGACCTCAATGCTGTTGGTAAATTGGTACCAGTCACTATGGAAAACAATATGGAGGTTCCTCAAAAAGTTAAAAATAGAATTACCATATGATCCAATAATTCCACTGTGGGGTATTTACCCAAAGAAAATGAAGACATCAATTCAAAAAGATATATACACCCCTATGTTTATTGCAGTTTTATTTACAATAGCTAAGAAATGGAAGCAACCTAAATGTCCATTAGTAGATGAATGGATAAAACAGATGTGTTATATATACACACAATGGAGTATTATACAGCCATAAAAAAGTATGGGATACTGGGACATTTGGGTGGCTCAGTCAGTTAAACATCCAACACTTGATTTCGGCTCAGGTCATGATCTCATAGTTCGTGGGATTGAGCCCCACATCCAGCTCTGTGCTTGGGATTCTCTCTCTCTCTCTCTCTCTCTCTCTCTCTCTCTCTCTCTGCCCCTTCCCCCTTCTTTCTCTCAAAATAAATAAACTTTTTAAAAAAAAAGTGAGATCTTGTCATTTGCAACAACATAAATGGACCTAGAGGGTATCATGCTAAGTGAAATAAGTCAGATTGAGAAGGACAAATACCATATGATTTCACTTCTAAGTGGAATAAAAAAAAAACAAACAATGAACAAAAAGCAGAATCAGACCGTAAGCATAATAAGCAGAATACAACAGTATTACAGTATTAGAGCAGTAAGCAGAATACAGAGAACAAACTGATGGTTGCCAGAGGAGAGAGGGGTGGGATGTTGGGCAAAATGAGTGAAGGGGAGTGGGAGATACAGGCTTCCAGTTAACAAGTGAATAAGTCACAGGAACAAAAGGCACAGTATAAGGAATACAGTTAATAATATTGTAAGAGCAATGTACAGGGGACAGATGGTAGCTACACTTGTGATGAACATAGCACAATGTATACACTTATCAAATCACTATGCTGTACATCTGAAATGAATATAACATTGTGTGTCAACTATACAAAAAAAAAGTTCCTGGGCAGGGTGGGGAGGGGTGGGGCTGCACCACTGGAACAGAGGATGATAACTTAACTTTAATTGACAATAATTAAATTGAAAACACTCACTATCAGATTTAGAATGGATATTAAACTGTGGTTTTAAAGATCATTTCCAAATAAATTTTTTGCAACATGAACAATTGAAAAGATTATTTTTACTGTTTTACAAACTGCCTTTTTAAGGCAAATCTAAAAATTCTGCTATTCAAACCCAATTTTTTTAGGTATTGTAAAGCCATAGAACAGGAATCATAGGAAGGGATATACAAAAGTCCAAGCAAGAGTTCCCTGGGCTCATGGACTCCATCTAGTGACAGATAACATAAACATAAAAACCATACTCATGAGCAAAACCCATGACAAGTTGGGGGTTTCATTTCATGCTCCCACTTTTTTTTTTTTTTTTTTTTTTTTTTTAAATTTTTTTTTTCAACGTTTATTTATTTTTGGGACAGACAGAGACAGAGCATGAACGGGGGAGGGGCAAAGAGAGAGGGAGACACAGAATCGGAAACAGGCTCCAGGCTCTGAGCCATCAGCCCAGAGCCCGACGCGGGGCTCAAACTCACGGACCGTGAGATCGTGACCTGGCTGAAGTCGGACGCTTAACCGAATGCGCCACCCAGGCGCCCCTCCCACTTTTTTTTTTTAAAAAAGGTCAACTTTGTTTCCTTCTATTAAAAAATAGAAGTATAATCAACATACTAGACATCATCTCAAACTCTGAAAATATGGGGTATCTTCAGCAGATTGATATCTCACCCCCAAATCTCCAAGTGCTACAAACCTTGTCCATGTTAACTATCATAAGTATGAGGCTAAGTTTCCAAAATGTTTCAGATTTCCTTTCCTATTGCCACATCTTCATTCAAGCATTTTTAATATAATACATACGTCCTGAACGTGTTATACTTCTAGCTAGTATGATTTTGCTCCTGTAGCCCTTTCACCTGAGTGTCTCCCCATTCACTGAATTACACAGACACTTCCTCTTTCACAAAACCTTCACATCAGGTGGAAACAATCACCCACTACTTTTTTTCAGGACTCAACGTAGGCAAGATATTATGCAAGTCTTGGTGGATAATTTAATTTAAGAATGATCTAGGGGCACCGGGGTAGCTCAGTTAAGCATCTGACCCTTGATTTTGGCTCAAGTCATGAACTCACGGTTCATCTCTCTCCCTCTCACTCTGCCCCTCCCCTGCTCATATGCATGTGCTCACTCTTTCTCTTGCTCTCTCTCTTTCTCTCAAATAAATAAACATTAAAAATAAATACAAAATAAAAATGATCTAGAATCTAGTTATATAGTAGACATGTGCTCAAGTCTGTAAGGCAAACTGCAAACACCAGATGGCTATACCAGTGTGGTAAAAACATATTAGACCCACAAAATAGATCAGTTAAGACAGGAGTAATCCTAGAAGTTTGCATGGATGAAAATGAATAACTTTGGAAGCACTGAGGTATAGTGGGAAAAGCATCAATTAGAATTTTCAGAATGATAATATTAGTCAACATTTAATAAGCAATTACTACGTTTTCTAGGCATCTGCTAAGGTTTATGTGTTATCTCAATTACTCGTTAGAATAACCATATGAGACAGATACTCTATCTCCACTTAACAGATGAGGAAAAAGATAACCTGGAAGAGACTGAGTAAAGTGCTCAAAGTCAGTAATTAGTAAGTAGTGAAACAGAATCAGGCAAGCTAACTCTAGAACTTGTTCTCCTAACTACCATGCCACAGTACATGGGTACTAGTTCTAGCTGTGCCACTTATAAACCTGGTAACCTTAAAGAAACCTACATTTTTCTGAGCATTGGGTTCCTTATATAAAAGAGATAATATTACCTGTTCTGCCAACTTAAAAGGTCTGTCATGAGGAACTTGCCAGAGGATGTCTATATGAGTACTTTAGAAACTAGAAACACTTATAATGTGTTACTACTTAGTCTTAAAAAAAGTTATTTGTAGCAATGTATTCATAAATATACACACATGTTTTGCTTTTATTTTCAAAAAGAAAGAATGCAAAGGTAGAGCAAAATCTAATTGAAGTAGTGGTATGTAGGGGCATCTGGGTGCCTCAGTCGGTTAAGCACCTGACTTCGGCTCTGGTCATGATCTCACTGTTCATGGGTTCAAGCCCCATGTCAGGCTCTGTGCTGACAGCTTGGAGCCTGGAGCCTGCTTCAGATTCTGTCTCCTTGTCTCTATGCCCCTCCCCCACTTGCGCGCGCGCGCGCGCGCGCGCGCGCGCGCGCGCTCTCTCTCTCTCTCTCTCTTTCTCAAAAATAAACAAACATTAAAAAATAAAAGAAATGGTGGCATGTAGGAGGCAAGATGGAAGGGGGGAAGAGACAGGCAGAGAAGCCAGGCTTCTCAGAATGTACTTTGTATTATGATTTTGGCTTTGAAACCATGTAACAACTTTGCATAATTTTAAAACAATTTACTATTTTAAAAAGTAATGCCCTAAAAATTAAAAGCAAACGAAAACAAATGAACCCAAGCTCATATCAAGTTGCAGTTTCCTTAACTACACAGAGAAAAATTATTTCAAGATAATTTAAATCTGATGTCTTTATTGTGTCTTCCTGGTAAGATACACCCTAAAGAGAAAAGAATGACAAATACTAAACTACATTTGGTAATTTTATTGTTTGTGATACTGCTGCTTTGAAACTCTTGCTATAATTGTTTTGAAGCTATTCTCTCTCTCTCCCCCCACCCCCTACAAACATATTAGGAAAAAAAACATATTTTGTAGGACAAAGCAAATATATTATTATCACTAGAAAACAAGATTTCTCCTAGGGAGAAAAGATGTTAGCACATAAAATCAAAGAACTTCATTTGAAACTACAATATTTAATTTATTTTATAAATATCAGTATATACTCATGAATTACTTCTCATACAAAAAAATACATATTATTCTCATACGTATTCTCATATTTTCCACTGAAAAGCCCTAGACACTTTGTTAATTCAGAAGTGATAAGCATCCTTATTGCCCAAATTGTGATTTCAGTAAAAGAAACTTGGATTTCTGGATAAAATGGCTGATTCCAGGTCTGGGAAGTACAAAACGTACAAGAAAAACCTAGGGCATACTTTGCCAGAGAACAAAAAAGCTATCAAAGATTAAGGACACAGAACCCAACTTATAGCCAACTGGACAAATAAAAGAATAATTTGAGCATCAGAAGATATAATAATGATTGCAATGTATCAAAAAATACCAAATATATAAAAATATACTTGTTCATGACGGTATTCCTAAAACAAAACAAGTCTCAGTAATATCAGGCGAGGGTGTGGGGAGTGGGGGGGAGGGGGAATCAAGAATTTATCCTGCTCTTCCTGTATTTCAGAGTAACCAAGTAGTTGATGGCAAGTTTTTCTTCAAAAAAGCATTCTAGTTAATGAAGAAATGCTGATGGAGAAAATCACCATTTTACAATCCCATTGGTCTAGGCAACAATCACCATAGCTACTAAAATCATTACAATGGTAATTCTCAACCTTAGCTGACCGTTACAATCACCTGGAAAAATTTTTTTATTTAATGTTTAATATTTATGAGAGAGAGAGAGATGGGGTGGGGGGGTGGAGGGAGGGGCAGAGAGAAGGGAGGACAAAGGATTCGAAGCAGTGACAGCAGAGAGCCCAATGTGGGGCTCTCTGAACCCTGTGAGATCATGACCTGAACTGAAGTCGGATACTTAACCAACTGAGCCATCCAGGCACCCCAACCTAGAGAAACTTTTAAAGAATACTGCTGCTCAGGTCCCACCCTGACAAAGATTCCAATTTGTTTCGTCTAAACTCTTCAAGTGATGCTACTGTACAGCCAAGAATTGAGAAGTACTATTAAAGTGATAATACCTGAACCCACAGATCATTCTTAACATCACTATTAGAGAAAAACAGACTTTGTGTGCCTCTTGATGTGATACAATACAAAGTACACAGCACCCAGGAGGTATCATTGTCAGAGAGAGAGAGAGAGAGAGAGAAATAGGGAAAAGAAAAATAAAGGGGGAAAAAAGTAAAAGAAAAAAATTTGAACCTGAATTTAATCAAGTTGCAAGATCTATCATTTTACAGAAAAAAAAAAATAGGTGAAAGGGAAACATATAAACAATATTCAAAGATGTAATAAGCAAAATGTAAGATGAGTATAATTTCCTGTTTCTTCAATAAATGCATGGAATTAAAAAAATAAAAGAGGTTAGACCACGATTTTAGCAAAGAAGAGGCTTAAGACACATAATCACATCCAATGTGTACGTCTTGCTTGGATCCTGTTTTATGCAAACTAATTGTGAATGGAGGAAAATTCAACAGGTCAGTTGTTGGATGATAATAAGGAAATATTAATGCTTCAGGTATAAAAATGGTTCAACATTTTTTTCAAGTCCTTAGCTAATAAATATACATACTGATGTATATGCAGATGAAATTATATGACATCTGTGATTTACTTTAACATACTTAAAGCACTTCCCACTAAAAAGTAGAAGAAATAAATAAACTAACAAGAGCTAAACTGTTGATAATTGTTGAGTGATGGGTACATGGAGATTCATTATGCTATTCTGCTTTACATATAAAAATTTCTGTAACTAGACAGTAACTAAGACAAAAATATAATGCTATTCATTGCTTCTTTCACTCATTCATATGCATGTAAGATTCCCCCATGTGTTTCAGGGCTTGATAGTTCATTTCTTTTTAACACTCAATAATATTCCACTGTTTATGTATATCACAGTTTATCTAGTCACCTACTGAAGGACATCTTGATTGTTTCTGTTTTGGCAATTATGAATAAAATGGCTATAAACATCTGTGTGCAGGTTTCTGTGTGAACACAAGTTTTCAATATTTTTGGTAAATACCAAGGAGTATGATTGCTGGATCATATGGTAAGAGTTTTTGTAGTTTTATAAGGAATTGCCAAACTGTCTTCCAAAATATTTATACCATTATGCATTCCCACTAGCAATGAATTAAAATGTCCTTTGCTCTACATCCTCCGCAGTATTTGGTGTTGTCTGTATTTTGGATTTGGTAAGTTCAGATAGGTTTATAGTGGTTTCTCATTTAAATTTGTAAGTCCCTATTATTCAGTAATCAAAAAGAATGAAATCTTGCCATTTGCAACAACATGGATGGAACTAGAGTGTATTATGCTAAGTGAAATAAGCCAATCAGAGAAAGACAAATATCATATGATTTCACTCATATGTGGAATTTAAGAAACAAATCAGATGAACATAGGGGAAGGGAAGGAAAAATAAGAAAAACAGAGAGGGAAACAAACCATAAGAGACTCTTAAATACAGAGAATAAACTGAGGGTTGCTGGTGGGGTGCTGGGTGGGGAGATGGGCTAAATGGGCAAGAGTCATTAAGGAGAAGACTTGTTGGAACGAGCACTGGGTGTTATATGTAAGTGATGAACTACTAAATTCTATTCCTGAAATCAATTTTACAATATATGTTGACTAATTTGGATTTAAATAAAAATTTAAAAAGAAAGAAAAAAGGAGGAAGAACCAAAACTTTCAAATAAAACATAATGGAGCTGGGAAGAGCCAAGATGGCAGAACAGCATGGAAGTTTTTTTTTCTTGCACCTCACATCCATGAAATACAGCCAGATCAACACTAAACCATCCTGCACACCTAGAAAATTGATTTGAGGATTAACACAATAATCTTCACAACCTGAACCACAGAACTCATCAGAAAGAGAAAAAAAAATATTTTTATTTTCAATTTTTATTAAAAATATTTTTCTTTAATTTTTTCCTACTATATTTTTTACTCTTTTGTAAATTTTTCAAATTCTATTTTACTTCCATCATTTCATTTTATATTCCATTGTATTCACTTTTTCAAATTTTCAAATGTTTTTCTTTTTTTCTTTTTCATCTTTTTTTTCCCCCCTTTTTCTCTTTTTTCTCTAATCTATGAAGCTCCTTTCAACAACCAGAACAAAATATACCTAGGATCTAGCATAATTTCTTTGATTTTGTGTATGTGTGTGTTTTAATTTTTTAATTTTAATTTTTTTTTACCTTATTAATTCCTTTTCTTCCTTCAAAATGATGAAATGAAGGAATTCTCCCCAAAAGAAAAAAGACATGACAGCCAGGGACCTAATCAACACAGATAGGAGCAAGATGTCTGAACCAGAATTTAGAATCACGATAATAAAAATACTAGCTGGGGTTAGAAAATAGATTAGAATCCCTTCCTGCAGTGATAAAAGAAGTAAAAGCCAGTCAGGATGAAATAAAAAATGCTGTAACTGAGCTGCAATCTCGAATGGAGGCCATGGCAGCAAGGATGGATGAGGCAGAGCAGTGAATCAGTGATATAGAGGACAAACTTATGGAGAATAATGAAGCAGACAAAAAGAGGAAGACTAAGGCAAAAGAGAATGATTTAAGAATTAGAGAAATCAGTGCCTTATTAAAAAGGAACAACATGATAATCATAGGGGTCCCAGAAGATGAAGACAGAGAAAAAGAGGTAGAAGGGTTATGTGAGCAAATCATACTGGAAAACTTTCCTAACCTGGGGAAAGACACAGACATCAAAATCCAGGAAGCACAGAGGACTCCCATTAGATTCAACAAAAACTGACCATCAACAAGGCATATCATAGTCAAATCCACAAAATACTCAGGCAAAGAAAGAATCATGAAACCAGTAAGGGAAAAACAGTCCTTAACTTACAAGAGAAGACAGATCAGGCTTGCAACAGACCTATCCACAGAAACTTGGCAGGTCAGAAGGGAGTGGCAGGATACATTCAATGTGCTGAATTGGAAAAATATGCAGCCAGTAATTCTTTATCCAGCAAGGCTGTCATTCAAAATAGAAAAAGAGATTAAAAGTTTCCCAGACAAAATGAAAATTAAAGGAGTTGGCGACCACTAAACCAGACCTGCAAGAAACTTCAAGGGGGACTCTCTGGGGAGAGAAAAGACGGAGGAAAAAAAAAAAGACTAAAAGCAACAAAGACTAGAAAGGGCCAGAGAACACCACCAGAAACTCCAACTCTACAAGCAACATAATGGCAATAAATTCATATCTTTCAGGGGCGCCTGGGTGGCTCAGTTGGTTGAGCATCCGACTTTGGCTCAGGTCATGATCTCGTGGTCTGTGAGTTTGAGCCCGGTGTCAGGCTCTGTGCTGACAGCTCAGAGCCTGGAGCCTGCTTTGGATTCTATGCCTCCCTCTCTCTCTGCCCCTCCCTCACTCAGGCTCTGTCTCTCTGTCTGTCAAAAATAAATAATTTAAAAAAAATTAAACAAAAAATTCATATCTTTCAGTACTCACTCTAAACGTCAATGGACTAAATGCTCCAATCAAAAGACACAGGGTAACAGAACAGATAAGAAAACAAAATCCATCTATATGCTGTTTACAAGAGGCCCACTTTAGACCTAAAGACACCTTCAGACTGAAAGTAAGGGGATGGAGAACCATCTATCATGCTAATGGTCGACAAAAGAAAGCTGGAGTAGCCTACTTATATCAGACAATCTAGACTTCAAAATAAAGACTCTAATAAGAGATGAAGAAGGGCATTATATCATAATTAAGGGGTATATCTACCAAGAAGACCTAACAATTGTAAACATTTATGCTCCAAATGTGAAAGAACCCAAATATATAAATCAATTAACCACAAACATAAAGAAACTCATTGATAATAATACCATAATAGTAGGGGACTTCAACACCCCATTTACAGCAATGGACAGATTATCTAAACAGAAAATCAAGAAGGAAACAATGGCTTTGAATGAGACACTGGACCAGATGGACTTAACAGATATATTCAGAACGTTTCATCCTAAAGCAGCAGAATATACATTCTTCTCCAGTGCACATGGAATGTTCTCCAGAATAGATCAACTGGGACACAAATCAGCCCTCAACAGTACAAAAAGATCGAGATCATACCATGCATATTTTCAGACCACAATGCTGTGAAACTCGAAATCAACCACAAGAAAAAATTTGGAAAGATAACAAATACTTGCAGACTAAAGAACATCCTACTTAAGAATGTATGGGTTAACCAAGCAGTTAAAGAGGAAATTAAAAAGTATATGGAAGCCAATGAAAATGATAACACCACAGCCCAAAACCTCTGGGACACAGCCAGGGCAGTCATAAGAGGGAAGTATATAGCAAACCAATCTTTTCCATAGGAGGAAGAAAGGTCTCAGATACACAAGCTAACCTTACACCTTAAACAGTTGGAAAAAGAACAGCAAATAAAACCAAAACCAGCAGAAGACAGGAAATAATAACGATGAGAGCAGAAATCAATGCTATCAAAACCAAAACAGAACAGAACAAAACAAAACAAAACAAAACAAACAAAGAAAAAAACAGGAGAACAGATCAACGAAACCATAAGCTGGTTCTTTGAAAGAATTAACAAAATTGATAAACCACTAACCAGTTGGATCAAAAAGAAAAAGGAAAGGACCCAAATAAATAAAATAAGAATGAAAGAGGAGAGATCACAACCAATACAGGAGAAACAAGAACAATATTAAGAGAATATTATGAGCAATTATATGCCAATAAAATAGGCAATCTGGAAGAAATGAACAAATTCCTACAAACATATAAACTACCAAAACTGAACATGAAGAAATAGAAAATTTGAACAGACCTGTAACCAGCAAAGAAGTCGAATTAGTAATCAATAATCTCCCAAAAAACAAGAGTGCAGAGCTAGATGGCTTTCCAGGGGAATTCTACCAAACATTTAAGGAAGAGTTAACACCTATTCTCTTGAAGCTGTTCCAAAAAATAGAAATGGAAGGAAAACTTCCAAACTCCTTCTATGAAGCCAGCATAGAAGACCAAAACCAAAGACCCCACTAAAAAGGAGAACTATAGACCAATTTCCCTGATGAATATGGATGCAAAAATCCTCAAGTTATTAGCCAACTGGATCCAACAATACATTAAAAAAATTATTCACCACGACCAAGTGGGATTTATACCTGGGATGCAGGGCTGGTTAAATATCCGCAAAATAATCAATGTGATTTGTCACATCATAAGAGAAAGGACAAGAACCACATGATCCTCTCAATAGATGCAGAGAAAGCATTTGACAAAATACAGCATCCTTTCTTGATAAAAACCCTCCAGAAAGTAGGGACAGAGGATCATACCTTGAGATCATAAAAGCCATGTATGAAAGACCCAACGCTAATACCATCCGCAATGGGGAAAAACTGAGAGCTTTCCCCCTAAGGTCAGGAACAAGACAGGGATGTACACTCTCGCCACTGTTATTCAACATAGTATTGGAAGTCTTAGCCTCCACAATCAGACAACACAAAGAAATAAAAGGAATCCAAACCGGCCAGGAGGAGGTCAAACTTTCACTCTTCGCAGATAACATGATACTATAGATGGAAAACCCAAAAGATTCCACCAAAAAACTGCTAGAACTGATTCATGAATTCAGTAAAGTTGCAGGATATAAAATCAATGCACAGAAATTGGTTGCATTCCTATACACCAATAATGAAGCAACAGAAAGAGAAATCAAGGAATAGATCCCATTTACAATTGTAACAAAAACCATAAAATACCTAGGAATAAATTTAACCAAAGAGGTGAAAAATCTATACACTGGACACTATAGAAAGCTTATGAAAGAAATTAAAGAAGACACAAAGAAATGGAAAAATATTCCATGCTTCTGGATAGGAAGAACAAATATTGTTAAAATGTCAATACTACCCAAAGCAATATACATATTCAATGCAATCCCTAACAAAATAACACTAGCATTCTTCACAGAGCTAGAACAAACAATCCTAAAATTTATATGGAACCAGAAAAGACCCCGAATAGCCAAAGCAATCTTGAAAAAGAAAACCAAAGCAGGAGGCATCACAATACTGGACTTCAAGCTGTACTACAACGCTGTAATCATCAAGACACCATGGTACTGGCACAGAAACAGACACTCAGATCAATGGAACAGAATAGAGAACCCAGAAATGGACCCACAAATGTATGGCCAACTAATCTTTGACAAAGCAGGAAAGAATATCCAATGGAATAAAGACAGACTCTTCAGCAAGTGGTGCTGGGAAAACTGGACAGCAACATGCAGAAAAATGAACCTGGACCACTTTCTTACACCATACATAAAAATAAACCCAAAATGGATGAAAGACCTAAATATAAGAAAGGAAGCCATCAAAAGCCTCGAGGAGAAAGCAGGCAAAAACAACTTATTACTCAACACATCTCTAGAGGCAAGGGAAACAAAAGCAAAAATGAACTATTAGGACCTCATCAAAATAAAAAGCTTCTGCACAGTGAAGGAAACAATCAGCAAAACTAAAAGGCAACTGACAGAATGGGAGAAGATATTTCCAAATAACATATCAGATAAAGGGTTAGTATCCAAAATCTATAAAGAATTTATCAAACTCAACACCCAAAACACAAATAATCCAGTGAAGAAATGGGCAAAAAACATGCATAGACACTTCTCCAAAGAAGACATCCAGATGGCCAACCGACACATGAAAAAAATGCTCAACATCATTCATCATCAGGGAAATACAAATCAAAACCACAATGAGATACCACCTCATACCTATCATAACGGCTAACATTAACAACTCAGGCAACAACAGATGTTGGCGAGAATGCGGAGAAAGAGGATTTCTTTTGCACTGCTGGTGGGAATGCAAACTGGTACAGCCACTCTGGAAAACAGTATGGAGGTTCCTCAAAAAATTAAAAATAGAACTACCCTATGACTCAGCAATTGCACTACTAGGTATTTATCCAAGGGATACAGGTATGCTGTTTCAAAGGGACACAGTGTTTATAGCAGCACTATCAATAATAGCCAAAGTATGGAAAGAGCCCAAATGTCCATCGATGGATGAATGGATAAGGAAGATGTAGTGTATATATATATACATATATATATATATATATGTATATATATATACACATATATACATACACACACATATATGTGTGTGTGTATATATATATACATATATATATATATGTATATACAATGGAGTATTACTCAGCAATCTAGAAGAATGAAATCTTGCCATTTGCAACTATGTGGATGGAACTAGAGGGTATCATGCTAAGCGAAATTAGTGAATCAGAGAAAGACAAATATCATGACTTCACTCATATGAGGTCTTTAAGATACAAAACAGATGAACATAAGGGAAGGGAAGCAAAAATAATATAAAAACAGGGAGGGAGACAAAACATAAGAGACTCTTAAATATGGAAAACAAACAGAGGGTTACTGGAGGGGTTGTGGGGGGGGCGATGGGCTAAAGGGGTAAGGGGCATTAAGGAATCTACTCCTGAAATCATTGTTGCACTATATGCTAACTTGGATATAATTTTTTTAAAAAATTAATTAAATAAAAAAAATCATAATGGGGCTGATCTTAAAAAATGAATAAATAGATAAAAATAAATTTCTAATTCCCTAAAGATACATAATGTGAAGCATCTTTTCATGTGCTTAACTGCCATCTGTATATGTTCTTTGGTGAGGCGTCTGTTCACAGGTCTTTTGCCCATTTTTAATCAGGTTATTTACTTATTGTTGAGTTTTAAGAATTCAATATTTTGTATATTTTGTACACCAGTCCTGTATCAGATACATCTTTTGCAAATATTTTCTCCCAGACAGTGACATGTCTTTTCATTTTCTTGATACCACATTGTTTGATACAGTAGCTTTGTAGTAAGTTTGAAGTCACTCCTCTAACTTTGTTCTCCTTTCTCAAGATTGTTTTAAAACTATTCTGGGTCACTTACAATTCCATATAAATTTTAGGATCAGCTTTTCCATTTCTTCAAAAAAAGGCCATTGGGATTTTGACAGGGATTGTATTGATTCTATAAATCACTTTGGGAAGTACTGTCATCTTAACAATATTAAGTCTTCCAATGCATGTACATAAATACCTTTGGATTTATTTAGATATTTAATTTCGTTCAATAATGATTTGTAGTTTTCAGTTGATAGTCTTGCACATCCGTGGTTAGATTTATTCCTAGGTATTTCACTTTTTGATGCTATTGTAAGTGGAACTGTTTTCTTAATTTCCTTTTTGGATTGCTCATTAGTGTACAAAAAATTCAGGTGATTTTTGTATATTGATATTCTATCCTGCAACTTTGCTGAATTATTCACTGGCTCCAACAAATTTTTGTGGATTGTTTGGGATATTCTAAATACAGGATTTTCCATTTATAGGATGATGTGTAAAAAGAAGTAATTTTATTTCTTTTATTCTGGATGTCTTCCCCCCCCCCCCCCACACACACACTTAATTTCTCTGGCTAGAACTTCTAGTACAATGTTGAACAATAATTGTGAAAGCAGATATCCTTTTCTGGTTCCAAATATTAGGAGGAAAGCTGTTGGTCCTTCATCAGTGATGATAATATTAACTGTAGGTTTTGAACAAAAATGCCCTTTATCACACTGAGGAAGTTCTATTCCTAGTTTTCCCGTTAAGTTTTGAAATCAGGAATTGTTGGATTTTATCAAATGCTTTTTCTACATTATTTGAGATGATAGGGTGATTTTGTGCCTTTATTGTATTTGTGAGATGTATTACACTGATTGATTTTCAGATGTTGAACCATACTTACATTCCTGGGGTAAATCCTACTTGGTCTTGATATGTAATCCTTTTCATATGCTGCTGGATTCTGTTTGCTAGTATTTTACTGAACATATTTTACATCTATATGCTTAAGATATATTGGTCTGTAATTTTCCTTCTCATGACATCTTTGTCTGGCTTTGGTAGCAGAGTGATACTGGCCCTAGAAGTGTTCCCTCATATTTTTTTAGAAGAGTTTGAGGATTGGTGTTAATTCCTCTTTAAACATTTGGTAGAATTCACCAATGAAATTATCTAGCCTAGGGCTTTTCTTTGCTGGGAAGTTTTTGATTACTGATTCAATGTCTTAATATAGGTCTGTTCAGATTTGCTATTTCTTCTTGAGTCAGTTTTGATAATTCATGTATTTGTCCATTTTATCTAGGTTATCTGACAGGTAGAAATACAATTATTCAGTGTATTCTCGTATAGTCATTTTTATTTCTGCAAAGTTGGTAGCAATGTACTGAATTTCACATCTGATTTTAGTAATTTATGTCTTATCTCTTTTTTTCTTAGTCAGTCTAGCTAAAGTTTCAGCACTTTTATTGATCTTTTCAAAAAGCTAACTTTTATTGATTTTGCTTTTCTCTACTTCATTAAGGTCTCTTTTGTTTTTCTATTCTTTATTTACCTCTAATCTTTATTATTTATTTCCTTTTGTGAGCTTAGGTTTTGTTTCCTCTTCTTTTTCTGGATCCTTAAGGTTTAAAGTTATGCTGTTTGCTTGAAAGCTTACTTTTTAAATGTAGGTCATTGAAGCTATAATTTCTGTCAGTACTGCTTTCACGAAGTTTTGAGATGCTGTGTTTTCATTTTCACTCATCTCAAATACTTTATAATTTCCCTTGTGATGTCTTATTTGACCCATTGGTTAAGGGTTAAATTTCCATATATTTTTAAATTTTCTGGTTTTCTTTCTGTTATTACCAGTTTCATTTTATCATGGTTGGAGAAGAAACTTTGTAAAATTTTAAAACTTTAAAAAAAATTTTTGAGACTTGTTTTGTGACCCAACATATGATTTATCCTACATAACATACCATGTGCAATTGTGAAGCATCTATATTCTGTTGTTGGGTGAAGCATTATATATGCCCATTATGTCTAGTTGGTTTACGGTATTATACAGTCTTCTATCTCCTTGTAATCTTCATTCATTTTGGAGGAATTGCCTTTTTTAAAGTTTTTATTTATTTATTTATTTATTTATTTATTTATTTATTTATTTATTGAGAGAGAGAGAGAGCGAGTGCGCTAGTTGGGGAGGGGCAGAGAGAGGGAGACAGAGAATCTGCAGCAGGCTCTGTGCTGACAGACAGGCTGATGCAGGGCTCGAATTCACGAACCATGAGATCATGACTTGAGCCAATGGCAGATGCTTAACTGACTGAGCCAACAAGGCTCCCCAGAGGAATGCTCTTCTATTCATTATTTCAAGTATACACAGCTAACATCATACTCAATGCTGAAAAGCTGAAACGTTTTCTCTAAGATCAAGAATAAGACAAAGATGCTAATACTTGCCTTTTTTATTCAACATAGTATTGGAAGCCCAAGTCAAAAAAAGACATCCAGGCAAGAAAAAGAAATAAAAGGCATCCAAACCGGAAAGGAAGAAGTAAAACTGTCTCTGTTTGCACTTACATGATACTATACATGGAAAACCCTAATGATTCCAACAAAAAATGTTAGAACTAATTGACAAATTAGGTAAAGTGCCACGATACAAAATCTATACACAAAAATCATTTGCATTTCTATATTTTAACAATAAACTATTATAAAAAGGAATTAAGAAAACAATCCCTTTTACAACTGCTTCAAAAAGAGTAAAATGCCTAAAGATAAAGTTAACCAAAAAGATAGTAGACTTGTACACTGAAAAATATAAGACATTGATGAAAGAAATTGAAAACACAAATAAATGGAAAGATATGCTGTGCTCATGGATCAAAAGAAATAATATTGTTAAAATGTCTATACTACCCAAAGCAATCTACAGATTCAATGCAATCCCTATCAAAATTCCAATGGCATTTTTTATAGAACAATCCTAAAATTTGATGGAACCACAAAAGACCCCAAATAGTCAAAGCAATCTTGAGAAAGAACAAAATTAGGGGCATTACACTCCCTGATTTCAAACTATATTACAAAGCTATAATAATCAAAACAATATGGCATTACACAAAAGCAGACACATAGATCAATGGAAAACTATACAGATACCAGAAATAAACCCACACATATATGGCCAATTAATTTACAAAAGAGTCAAGAATATACAGTGGAGAAAGAAAATAATTTCTTCCACAACTGGTGTTAAGAAAACTGAACAGCTACATGGAAAGAATGAAACCCCTATCTTAAACCACACATAAAAATCAACCCAAAATAAATTAAAGACTTGAACATAACACCCCAAATCATAAAATTCCTAGAAGAACACATAGACAGTAAGCTCCTTGACATCAGTATTACTGATGATTTTTTGGGCCTGACACCAAAAGCAAAGCAATAAAAGCAAAAATAAACAAGTGGGACCACATCAAAATAAAAAGCTTCTGCACAAGAAAGGAAACCATCAACAAAATGTAACAGTTATCTACCAAATGGGAGAAAATATTTGCAACTCATACATCTGATAAGGAATTAATATGCAAAATATTTAAAGAACTCATACAACTCAACAGCAACAACAACAATTCAATTAAAAATGGGCACAAGGGGTGCCTTGGTGGCTTAGTTGATTATGCATCCAATTCTTGATTTTGGCTCAGGTCATGATTGCATGGTTCATGAGATCAAGCCCCCACTGTCAGTGTGGAGCATGCTTAGGATTCTCTCTCTCCTCTTTCTCTACCCCTCCTCCTGCTCTCTCTCTTTCAGTAAGTAAATAAACCTTAAAAAAAGGAAAAAAATGGGCATAAGATCTGAATAGACATTTTTCCCAAGAAGACGTACAGATGGCCAAGAGGTACATGACAAGGTGCTCAACATCACTAATTATCAGGGAAATGCACATAAAAATCACAATGAGACCCCACCTCACACATGTTAAAGTGGTTCTATCAAAAAGACAAAAAATAACAAATGTTGGTGTGGATGTAGGGAAAAGGGAGCTCTTGTGTACTGTTGGTGGGAAAGCAAACTGATGTAGCCACTATGAGAAATAGTATGAAGATTCCTCAAAAAATTAAAAAATACAACTACCATTGTTTCAGCAATTCCGCTTCTGGGTATTTATTTTAAATAAATGAAAATACTAACTTGAAAAAAATAACTGCACCCCCATGTTCATTGCAGCAGAAGTTCCATACACACAATGGAATATTATTCAGCTGCAAAAAAGGAAGAAATCCTGTGACAATATGAATGGAGCTTGAGAACTTTATTCAAAGTGAAATAAGTCAGAGAAAGACAAACATGGTATGATCTCACTTATATGTAGAATCAGAGAACAGATTGGCAGGTGCCAGAGATGGCAGGACAGGAGGTTAGAAATGAGCAAAAATGGGTGAAGGTGGTCAAAAGTTACAAACTTCCAGTTATAAGTCAGTCCTGAAGACATAATGTATAGCATAGTGACAGTAGTTAATAATACTGTCAAGTTGTATATTTGAAAGTTGCTGAGAGAATAAATCTCTTTAAAAAAATTTTTTTTAATGTTTATTTATTTTTGAGAGAGAGAGAGGCAGACTGCAAGCAGGGGGAGGGGCAGAGAGAAAGGAAGACACAGAATCAGAAGCAGGCTCCAGGCTCTGAGCTGTCAGCACAGAGCCCGATGCAGGGCTCGAATCCACAAACCGTGAGATTGTGACCTGAGCCGTAATTGGTCACTTAACCAACTGAGCCACCCAGGTGCCCCATAAGTCTTAAAACTTCTTATCACAAGCAAAAAAAAAAAAAAAAAAAAAAAGCATGTTGTATACATGAAAATAATATAATGTTATCTATCAACTATATCTCAAAAATAAAGTATTTAAGTCTTCAACTATTGTAAATTTATCTATTTCTCCCTTTAATTCTGCCAGTTTTGGCTTCATATATTTTGGAGTCATGTTTTTATATATGTATATGATTATAATCACTGTATCTTCTTAAAGTATTGATTCTTTTATCAATGTCTACTTAATAATTTTTGACAGAAAATCTATTTTGTCTGATATTATTACAGCCACCCCAGCTCTCTTTGGTTACTATTAGTATGGAATATATCTTCTTTTATTTTTTCATTTTCAACCTATTTGTGTCTTTGGATCTAAAGTGAGTCTTTTGCAAACAGGATATATTTTGATCCTATTTTTAATCCATTCTGCAAATTTCCGCCTTTTAGTTAGAGAGTTTAATCTACTTACATTTAAAGTGATTACTGATCAGGAAGGACTTACTGTAACATTTTGCCATTTGCTTTCTATATGTCATTCTTTTGTTATTGTTTCTCAATTTATCCATTAAGGTCTTCTTTTGTATTTAATGGTTTTTTTCTGGTGTACTATTTTGTTTCACTCATTTCCTTTGTGTATATTTTTACTTTATTTTATTTTTAAAATTTATTTATTGGGGCACCTGGGTGGCTCAGTCAGTTAAGTGTCCGACTTTTGCTCATGTCATGATCTCACAGTTTGTGAGTTCAAGCTCCATGTCAGTCTCTATGCTGACAGCTCAGAGCCTGGAGCCTGCTTCAAATTCTGTGTCTCCCTCTCTCTCTGCCTCTCCCCCACTTGTGCTCTGTCTCTCTCTGAAAAATAAATAAAATTTAAAAGAAATATTTAAAAAAAATTAATTATTTTGAGAGAGACAGAAACAGTGTGAGTAGGGGATGGGCAGAGAGAGAAGAAGAGAGAGAATCGCAAGTAGGCTCCATGCTGCTAACACAGAGCCTGACTAGGGGCTCAAACTCATGAAGCCACAAGATATGACCTGAGCCCAAACCAAGAGTTGGACCTGAACAGACTGAGCTACCTAGGTGCCCCTCCTTTTTGTGTATTTTTAAAGTTATTTCCTTAAATGATTACCTTGTAGATTACAATTAAAATCCTAAATTGATAACAATCTGTTTAAATTGATATTTGCCTTCATTGGCATATGAAAACTCTATATAAAACATCACTCCCACTTTATATTGTTGTCATAAATTACATATTTATACATTTTGTATCCATTAACATAGATTTATAATAGTTTTATGCATTTGCCTTTTAAATAATATATAAAACAAAGAGAAGTTACTAACCAAAAATATAATAATACTGGCTTTTGCACCTACTTATGTGGTAACCTTTACCAGGGTTCTTTATTTCTTTGTTTGGCTTTAAGTAACTGTCTAGTGTCTTTTCATTTCAGTCTGAAGTTCTCCCTTTAGCATTTCTTGTAGGACATGTCAACTAGTTATGAACTTCCTCAACTTTTATCTCTGAAAGTTTTTATTTCTCCTTTATTTTTTAAGGATATTTTGTCAATTATAGAATTCTTAATTGATGTTTTTTTTTTTTTCTTTCAGCACTATGCATCTGGCCTTCTGGCCTCCATGGTTTCTGGCGAGAAATTGGCTGTTAGCCTTATTGAGAATCTCCTATATGAGATAAGTCACTTTCCTCTTGTTGCTCTCAAGATTATCTCTTTATTTTTTGGCATTTAATGGTTTGATCATAATGTATTTCAGTGTGGATCTCTTTGAATTTATCCTATTTAATATTCATTGAACTTCTTGGATTCACATCTTCCTTCAAATTTGGATCATTTGGGGCCATTATTTCTTTAAATATTCTTTCTGCCCTTTCTTTTCTCACCCCTTCTCCTGGAACTCCCCTGATGATTATGTTAGTACACCTAATGGTATCTCCCAGGTCTTTTAGGTTCTTCACTATTTTTTCTTTCTGCTTCTCAGACTGGATGATTCCACTGACCTAGCTTCAGATTCACTAATTCTTCTGCCTGCTCAAATCTGCTGTTGAATCTCCATAATGAATTTTTCATTCATTTACTGTAATTTTAAGTTCCAGGATTTCCATTTGGTCCCTTTTTTTAATTTCTGTATCTTTACTGATGTTCTCTATTTGGTGATACTCCGTTCTCCTGGTTTCATTTAGATTTCTGCCCACAGTTTCCTTTACCTCCTTTAGCTCAAGAAAGTTGATTTAAAGTCTTTGTCTAATAAATCCAATGTCAAGGCTTCCTTAGGAATAGTTTCTGTTCATTTTTCTTGTAAATACCATACCATCTTGTTTCTTGGCATACTTTTAATATTTTGGTGAAAACTGGACCTTTTGAGTATTATCATGTAGTATTTCCAAAAATCAGATTTCTCCCCCACCCAGGGTATGATATTGTTGCTTCTTTGGGGTTGTACTTGTGTGCTTCATTGGTGACCTTTCTAAACTTTTTTGTTTAGATTTCATTCTTTGCCATGTGTGATTATTGAGTCCGTTCCTCTAGCTCAGTGATCACCTAGTGATTTGGCAGAGATTTCTTTAAACATGTAGAGCCAAAACAAAGCAAAGCAAAACAAAGCAATAAACAGCCTCCCAATCTTTGCAGACTGGTTCTAAGTTGGGGCACTCCTTCAGTGCTTAACCAGGCTGTTCACAATTTTTTCTTAGACTTGATTTCCTACTTACACAGAGTCTAAAGATCAGTCATGGGTAAAAGCTTACCGTCTTCTCAGGTGTTTGCTGAATATGTGGCTAGCACAGGACATGTGTGTGCCATTCTGGGTTCCCCAATATACGTGGGAGCTTCTCAAAGCTCTTATTCCCCCGTGTATCTCCCTTCCCAGTCTATTCTAAGCTTTTCAGTCTGTATGCTGCTTGCCTCATCTGTTGTCCCTTGCTCCAGGAAATTGTGGATAGTATATGCTTTTAAATATTTTCCACAACACCACTTGAAAGACCATTCAAACCCTGAAAGTGTTAGGAGGTTAGTAAAACAAAAGTAAGCCCTTAAACCAATTCTTCAGGAAACACCAAACAGGTCAAAATGCACAATCATAATGCTTTGAGAAAAAAGGTCCATATTGCCTCTTCTAATATCAGAAAGTCACATGGGCCACCATCCCCTTGACCATCAGTAAACTACAAAATGGGGGACGATTGTGGCAAACTGGGCTAAGGACTTAAAGCAAGCAATCCCATTAAGAATTGAAGCAACATAATATACACCTGAAAAGTTCTTTGAGCTATTGGTATACCTAAATGGGAAGTAATTTTACCTTCCTAAATAAGTAACAATAAAAGACTGGTGTTAGATATGTAACACTCCAATTTCAATAGAAACTATCTCTGTTTATACACTTAACAGCAATTGAAAAGTAGAAGTTACACTCTATTACAATGTTTGCAAAGGAGCTAAATTCCATGGCTCCAAAATGAAAAGTTACAAATTTGTTTTCCCTAGATACTTCCCTATGAAAATCACTTCCTAGGGGAGCCTGGGTGGCTCAGTCAGTTGTGTCTGATTTGGGCCCAGGTGACGATCTTGTGGTTCATGGGTTCAATCCCTGTGTTGGGCTCTGTGATGACAGCTCAGAGCCTGGATCCTGCTTTGAATTCTGTGTCTCCCTCTCTCTCTGTCCCTCCCCTACTTGCTCTCTCTCTTTCTCAAAAATAAATAAGCATTAAATTTTTTTAAATAATAAATAAAATAAAATCACTTCTTTTACTGATAATTTATATGGGAAATTTTTTGGTTAAAAAAACCACAGTGTAACTTTAGACCAGTCATTTAACCTCACAAACCAAGCACTCTCCTCTATATCATTGCTCCTCAAAATGTAGTCTACAAACTAACAGAACTCACATCACTTAGGAGCTTGTAAGAAATGCAGAATATCAGGCCTACTATATCCTTAGACTGCTCTATCCTAGACCTACTGACTCAGAATCTGCATTTTAGCAAGATCACATGTGACTGATATACATATAAAAGTTTGAGAAGCACAGCTCTATACAATAAGGTGTGCTTTGGGAGTGGGAGGGTAACTAAATGATCTTTTTTTTTTTCAATATATGAAATTTATTGTCAAAATGGTTTCCATACAACACCCAGTGCTCATCCCAAAAGGTGCCCTCCCCAATATCCATCACCCACCCTCCCCTCCCTCCCACCCCCCATCAACCCTCAGTTTGTTCTCAGTTTTTAACAGTCTCTCATGCTTTGGCTCTCTCCCAGTCTAACCTCTTTTTTTTTTTTTTTTTTCCTTCCTCCCCCCATGGGTTTCTGTCAAGTTTCTCAGGATCCACATAAGAGTGAAAATATATGGTATCTGTTTTTCTCTTTGTGGCTTATTTTACTTAGCATCACACTCTCCAGTTCCATCCACGTTGCTACAAAGGGCCATATTTTGTTCTTTCTCATTGCCCTGTAGTACTCCATTGTGTATATAAACCACAATTTCTTTATCCATTCATCAGTTGATGGACATTTAGGCTCTTTCCATAATTTGGCTATTGTTGAGAGTGCTGCTATAAACATTGGGGTACAAGTGCCCCTATGCATCAGTACTCCTAAATGATCTTAAAAACCCTTATCACTGATTTTTTTCTGAAAAATCAGATCTGATAACATTGGAGCCCATATTATCTTGTGGCAACAGTCAGCTAAAGCTGAGTAACAGCTATCCTATTAGATGGGGCATGAACTCTCTTTTGCTCCCTTAATCCTCATCTATCCTCCTTCATATATTTATGTTGACTGCTTGGCCCCTACTCAGCCTCTAATCTAAATCAGATTCCAACCAGAATTGAGGAAGTCCCTTTTTTTACTAAAAATTTGTTAGCTATATGTATCTTTAGGTGAAAGAAAAAAAATGTTCATTTACCTTGATGGGAAGTAGTGAGGTCCAGGTAGGAAGTAAGGGTGATGAAAAGAGAATCGCGGTGGTGTCCCAAACAATGTGGCTGGATGACCAAGGGGAGAAGCCTGGTAAATATGTGAGTGTGGAATAGGAGGAGCCTGGGGGATTGGAGCACTTCTGGGACAAGTGGAAACGCTGGGATACTCCTTGGGAGGCTGGATGGTTGAGGTTGCAAATCTGGCATGGGCAGTACTTGCACTTGTTGGAATCCTGTTGGTGTTCTCCAGAGAGACAGGAGTGGGTCTCTTCACAGAGCGATTGGCTCCAGAATGTAGCCGATGAGTGTCTGTCTGGGAGGGCCCAGCGAAGCGCTGGGGTGGGAGTGCCGGTCGGAGGGGCAGACTTGGAGCCTGGACAGCCACCTGGGCAGTACTGGAGACAGTGGGCTGGAAAAGTGAGATGGGGCTTGGGTGCTGGACTGCAGGTGTGGGCAGCTGGATGGCAGGTGTGGCGTCACCTTTAGAAATAAAAACAGCATAGGTCTAGCATTAACTAAATTGCTCCATGTCTTTCTTTTTTCAGAATTTAATAAACTGTACAACCAGAAGCCTTCACTAACCAGCTTACCTAACAACATCACCACATCAAACCACTCTATTTCCTGTATAGTATTTTAAACAAATCAAAGTCATTTTGTTTACCTATTTTACATTTTTTGTCTCTCTTTCCCACCTAGATTCTACGTGCCAGGAGAAGACAAACCTTTTGTTTTGCTCACTGCTGTATCCCCAGGGCTCAAAATTCTAGCTGGCACAGAATAGGCCCTCCACAAATACTCTTGAATTAATAAATAAATGAACAAAATTATTGAGTGTTTGAGTGAAAGACAAATACAAACGCTAATATGTACATATAAATCTTTCGTTAAAAAATAATATGAAACTACTGAAACTAATAATATGGTTACTTGTAAGGAACAATCATCTGGGGAAAGGGACAGGGCAGTGGTGCAGAAAAAAAAAGCTAGACTTTCATTTTATATCTATCAATACCATTTGAATTTTCTATTGTCTAAATATGTTAACTTTATTTTAAATATTATTTGAGGTTTCAGGGCAGCGGTATGCATCATTTCCCTCCTATGTCATATACTTCTCTATATTAAACTAAATTATGAATAACATTTAATGTTTTAATTGAAAAAATAAGCAATCAGTAAAATTATTTTGCTTTATTGCATTCAATGTGGATACAGAAGGAAATGCCCAGGTGAGAAGAAGACTCGCCACAGATCAACAATTTGTGGCAGATAGGAAAGGAATATTATTGCAGCAAAGCATGATGGATATGGCAGGATTTTTAAAGGTAGATAAAACAATCATGTTCTTGAACAGGAGAGGACTAATTGAGTTTCTGAGTTATTTAAATGACACATTTAGCTGAAATAAACTAAACTTTTCCAAAGAAAGACATAGAGAAGCCATAGCAATAGACCCATGATCTGGTTTATTCCAATGCAGTTAGATCTCTGTTCATATATAAGATGCAGTCCAAGAGCAAACTCTATGATTAGAACTGTCTTGTGCGAGGCTGAAAGGAATGCAGATCTTCTCTTAGTCTTGCCCAGGTAAGGCCTTTCCTTTCTTCTTTCTCTCCAGATAAGGCATGTAATACTCCTCTTAAACTTGCAGGCAAGAAATTAAGGGATATATTGCAGGCAAGAAATTGGGATATATCTCTACTTAAGTTAAGTTACAGATAATATAGGAGTTAAGTACAGATAATATAGGAGAAGGGTGTAAATGAAGCTGTCCTGATTCTTAGTTGATAGGGTTACGTACCCTCCCATCTGTGAGGCACAGGCCTTAGGCCTTTCCTGATTGATCAAGCATAAAGTAATTTCCCTCTTCCATGTTCCCTCAGAACATGTAAATCTATAACTTATCACAAAATAGTATAAATCTTTGTTGTTTGCTTGCCTGTCACCTTTACCACAATCAAAAAACTGGAAGCTTGAGAGAAGGAACAGTTTCATTCATGTTTGCATCCCAGTATTTGGCAAAGAACTTGGTTAATAATAGTTAAGAAAGGTATGACTAGATGAAAACAACAACAACAACTAACAAATAAGTCTATAACTGACAGCACTTCTACCACTGATTTAGTATAAAGAGAACTCCCTTCTCTAAACAACTATGAAGCTGGGCTGATGCGTAAAATCTTTCAAAAGTTTTATTAATTATCACCGCACTCAAGACATCTGCTCCTAAAATCTACCTCTGACACAGGTTTCTTTCCCCCATAGCTAGTATAAGAAACTCTCAGTCTTCATTAAAGAAGTAGGATCTTCCTAAAGAAAGGAAAGGAACTACACAGACCAACTAATATTACTTCAGCTACTGAAGAAGGACGGGACTCATCTTTTAGCTGATATGAAATGTTCTTTTTTACCAAAGATATTTCTATAAAAAAAAAGAGGTATGAGGCATGAGATGATAAGTCATGCATTCCTTTAATTCAATATTCACTAAGCAACGAACATATGCCAGGCACTGTTTTGGTCTGAGGTTAAAAAAAAAAAAAGATGCATAATTACACTGTACTATAATGAAGATGTCTTAAATGTCAAAATTCCAGTGGTTAAGCAGGAAGTTAAAGTCTGCATCATCCAGTCATCTCTATAAACTGTCAGTGAATAGGGAAGACTTGTGGGAAGGGCAGAGCTCTAATGTTTCAAGCTGTAGATAAAGTATGTAAAAGACTAGCCAGTCTCTTGTTTTCTTCTCTAGCATATAGCTAGATTATCTTTCCCAGCCTCCTTTGAGTTAGGAACTGCCATTCGGCTAAGGGCTACCCAGTGGAAGGTAGGAGAAATTTGCACCAGTTCTAAGACTGGTCCATGAAAAACTTTCATGCATTATCTTCCATGCTCTTTCCCTTTCTGCAGGTTCATGCACACGAGGTCTGGTGGCCTTGGATGCCACATATTAAAGATGGCAGTGCCACAGGGTAGAAGTCTGTGTCTATGAGGCACTCTTTCAAAGACGGCTATACACTGATTAGAAATACCTATTTTAAACTTGAAATGTGGGGCGCCTGGGTGGCGCAGTCGGTTAGGCGTCCGACTTCAGCCAGGTCACGATCTCGCGGTCCGTGAGTTCGAGCCCCGCGTCAGGCTCTGGGCTGATGGCTCAGAGCCTGGAGCCTGTTTCCGATTCTGTGTCTCCCTCTCTCTCTGCCCCTCCCCCGTTCATGCTCTGTCTCTCTCTGTCCCAAAAATAAGTAAACGTTGAAAAAAAAAAATTTAAAAAAAAATAAACTTGAAATGTATAAAAATAAACCATAATCCTGTTTAAACCATTATGTTTAGGTGTTTGTTAAAGCAGCTTGCATTATCTAATCATTACATGAGATAAAGAGCAGAATTCTAGTCCTATAGTATAGTATGACAGGAACAAAAAAAAAGTTCTCTCTCTCACGATCTCTACCAATAATCTCTCACCATCTCTACAAAAAAGGAAGAATCCACTGCCTGTGCTGACTGGACAAAGAGTGCAACTAGGATTTTGTTGTGTGATTGGGATAAACAGTGAAGGAGTAAGGAATGGCAGAAAATGAGGACAGCCCATATTTCTCTACAAGAAAAAGCTATATGGAGATAGTAAGGAGAGAAGAACCAGCATATGGCTGAGTAAAGAGAAAAAGAGGCAGAGAAAGAAAGAGAGGAGGGAGAAATAAAGTAATAGGCAGAGATGCAGAGACAGAGTTGGGGAAAAAAGAATTGGGACAGTTAGGCAACTGATTAAAAAAAAAAAAGTGGGACTTTGGAGAGAGACAATGGTAATGAGGAGTCCCAAGACTTACTATATGTTGAACCATGTGATTCCTCCTTCCCTACCCTCTCAAGAAAACCTACAATATAGAGCTATATCACTTCTCAAGTAATTTCTGAGCCAGAGTTGTGTCTTTCATGGACATAATACTTTGCTGGAATGGATCTTAAGGTAGAGAGACAACTAGCTTTTTGGGGATTATAATAGGATCGGAACAGTGGAGGGTTTTTTTGGCTTGTTTCAGTTAAACAAGAAGAGGTGGGTAAACCAAAAAGGCATCAAACAACTGAAATAGTAGTAAACTTTTTTAACTAAAAATTTAGAGAAAGGTATGAATTCAGAAGAGTGAAAGATGTCAAATGAGTGAAGATAAAATAAGGCAAACCAATTTCAGGCCTGAGAAATAAAATGTAGAGAACAAAATAATTAACCAGAAAATTCATATATGTATAAAATGACATTCAAAACCCAGGCCAAAATAATTTCTAGGGTGCCTGGGTGGCTAAGTTGGTTAAGTATCCAACTCTTAATTTCAGCTTAGGTAATGATTTCATGGTTCATGGAATTGAGCCCCATGTCAGGCTCTGTGCTAACAGCTCAGAGCCTGCTTGGAATTCTCTCTCTCGCTCTCTCTGCCCTTCCCCTGCTCACACTCTCTCAAAAATAAACACTAAAAATATATATATATATATAATTTTCACTAGAATTCTGTAAGACGTTAAAGTAAACAAACTTGACAATATAAAATAATAGTACTGGCATAACTGGCATCAAAGGTATTTGATAAAAGATGTTTAAAAAGAATTCTGGACTATCATGCTGTAATCATTTTTGGAAATGAGAAATAGGAGAAGAGCTCGGGATGTGGCATTAAATGTGAAAGGTGGAGTGAACATAATGCACTGGTCACAGAAATGATATCAGACAAGGTACTACAGATTCCATCAAAGAAGTAGTAAAATTGGTTGTATTTTTATCTATCCTTTCTAGAACTACCTTATAAGCTCTTATATAAGAGACTGTAAAGATACTTTTATATTCTGCCTCAAGCACAGAGTTTTATCTATAACTGGTGCTTAATAAACATTAGGCAGTGGGGGACAGGTAGGCAGGCATGCAAATATGGCAGTGGAATACACTATAAATTGAGATGGAAAAGTTCGTCAAAATAAGGTAGGATACCAAATTACATTGCTAGATTTCAAATAGATTGACAGAATGAGATAAAAATGTGCTAGGATGATCCAGTACATACAACAAATAATTGCTTCTACACAGTAAAATGAAATAAGCTTGACTAAGAACCAAATAATGGATAAAGACTACTAGGAGGTGCATGAATTCTGTATATGAAATATTGCCTAGTGATCACAACATACTTAAATTTAAGATCCTAACAACAAAAAAAGACCAAAAAAAGTCCATTCTTGGGTTGATTTTTGGAAATACAGATGTTGCCTAGGGGAAAAAAAAAGCTAATAGGGGTAACTAAAATGAAGAGTTAATTTAAAAATGAAGGTTATTTTATATGATAATGCTAAAAACCTAGAAGTAAAAAATTTGCCTCAAAAATCAGAGTTATTGGTTAACTGACCAAATTAAAGAGAACAGAGAACCCATCAAAAAGGAAAGAAATCTTTTAAAAATGGAAAGTTTGTCCAAATGTATTAAACAGGGCTGCCCAAGTATGTAAGTATAAATAAAAATTAAGCAATCCAAAGGAAAATTGAAGGAGTCACATCTGAGGGACCTCAAAGTCAATGCTAAGTGACTTCACTTTTATAGAAGGAACGCAGTGGAATCAGTGGAATAGTCATTATAGTATAAAAGGCAACTGAAAGAAGACCAGAGAGACTCAATAAACCCCTTCACCTACAGAAGAAGACTGTAAGATTTCTGAACCCTAATTCATTTTCATAGCAGATAGGTTAAGATTATATAGATTACAGTAGTATAATGTCAAGTTCACAGAATGTTCTAATCCAAGTTGATAAAATTAATATAACTAGATCTTAGGCAGCATTCACCTAATAATTATATAGAAGCTCAAAGTCATAACTGAGAAAATATTAGATGAAGTAGATACAAATGGTCTCATGCAGTATTTAACTGTGGATAGAGGCAGATAGAAGAGAGGTCTTGAAAGGAAGAATAAAGAGAAGAAATATGGATTGTGAAAGCATAAATCATAAATAACATAGCAGACAAAACAAAATAAATCAACAAAGGCTTAATTAAGCCTAGGTTAAAATACAGGATTAAAGGAGATACTACCAAATAATGATGTGTGAAAGTGCCTGACTCTGCTGGAAGAGAATAAGGCAACATAATCAGCTTTCTGCATCTTTCTCTTGAGCCTAGACATCTTAAATGTGGCTTTGTTGCTATCAATTGCTATAATGATACATAGGGAAAAAAAAAAAACATTGAAAATGTGTAAGATTCTAAAAAGTCAATTTTTAACATATCTAAACCCCTTAGTGCTAAGGGGTGGCTGTATTACCAGAAGGAGCTGAACAGGTGGCAACTAGAAAAAGCGGTGGTTTTAGGACAAGTAACAGTAAGTAGTGAATGTATAAAGCTCTGCCTAAGAGATTGTAAAATAGGTGCTAGAAGAACAAACCCATGATGGACAGCCCAATAACAAGTTATCAAGATAATAGATTCTCAACTTTGGGTTCTTAAAAGCAACAGACAGGAATGTTATAAAGAATTGATAATAGAGCAGAAATTTAGGGAAAGACAATATAAAGAACCAGATATTTGGTAGAAAATAGATTACTTTCACTACTTTTCTAGAGCAGCAAGAGAACAGTCTTAACACATCAGTCATCACTGCTAAATTCCAAAACAGGATGCTCTATATCCCATTAGCAAGGCATTCTTTTTTGGTGATAGTACAAAGACACTCCTATTTCCTATTGAATTACGTCAGTCATTTCCTGCATTATCTGCCTAATCTATGTGCTAATGCTGATTTGGTTAAAAGGTCAGAAGTTTTACACATGGAACATTTGCTACTCTGGGAAACCAAGCGCTTTGAGGTCTACTGAAATTTTTCCTTCTCCAATTTAATGTTTTTAAACATTAAACATTTCTTCTTGATTTTTTCCCTTAATATTGTTGTTCTAAAAATTCTTAAGCTAACAGAAACAAAATTTCACCTTAAGGTAAAATTTTCACACAGTTATTAAAAAAATTCATAATCTACAATAAAGCCAACTCACCAACTGGTTGAGTGATGGTATTCTGTAGGCTGGGAATTACCACAGAGTAGGTAGATGAGCGATAAGGATATATTGTTGTAGGATTTGTAGACACGATATTCTGTGTGGTACCAGAAAATACATTGGAAACACTTAAAGGGAAGCGTTTTCGCTTCCCTGGACGAGGTTGATAAACCCAACCTATAGAAGAAGATAAGCAATTTTTAATTTGAACATATAGGCCCTATTTAGCCTTTAGATAGTTTTTTCACAATAAAATATCCAAAATACTTCTAAATTAAAAAAAAATAAGTTATTGTCTAAAGTGTCTTTTCCAGCTTTATTAGGCTATTTCTGTGCATTTTAATATCCAGATTGCTCTTAACTAGTGGTCGGTGTTATAACCCACAATTCAGAGTGAGGTCAAATGTCTTATATCCAAAGACACATATTGATTCCATAGTAAAATCAACATTAAAGACATTGGGTTTGAATCTCAAGGCTTTTCCTTTACCTGTAAGGTAAGATATTATTCATCTCCTGTTTCCTTTCTGTGAGATCTAATTGTCTGTATCTTACAATGAAACGGTCACTAACGACCAGTCATTTTTATGCCTAGTTGGAAGAGTCACTCTCCTAAACTTGGCAGTCTTAAGTCCACAGACAACCCAATTTCCTTCCAAAGTCAGAAAAGTGGAGTTATAACAGTTTGCAGCCACTGAATAACCAGGGGTTATCACTCCGACCACCTACCCCCACATCCAGAACCTTTCTGCTAATATTTTAGAAAAAAATAACTCCTCTCCCATCATGCATGATCATGTTGGCCATACACTTTGCCTTTACCCAAGCTTAATCTAAATGTCCTACAGCTGGAGGATAAATCAGAATTCCTTTAAAACTACATCATGATGAGGATAAATTTATCAGTCAGAAGGCACAACTATGTTCTGATAACTATGTAACATTAAAATGGAGCATGGTGTCAATTCCTGCATTCTCATTAAGTGTATGATGCATATTTGTTTCTGTTGCTGTGATTTTAACTCTTCATTTTCTATTTGCAAAGTTATAGTCTAGAAGTCTGGAGTTTTACCTTCATTAAGTTCATTTCTATATATTTAATCAAAACCACACTAAAATTGTTACATCGCCAGGTCTGTTATTAGTTGGCAAGTATGAGACCAGACGCTCTATTTGGTTCTATTTAAGAAAACTTATGCCCAGGGCGCCTGGGTGGCGCAGTCGGTTAAGCGTCCGACTTCAGCCAGGTCACGATCTCGCAGTCCGTGAGTTCGAGCCCCGCATCGGGCTCTGGGCTGATGGCTCAGAGCCTGGAGCCTGTTTCCCATTCTGTGTCTCCCTCTCTCTCTGCCCCTCCCCCGTTCATGCTCTGTCTCTCTCTGTCCCAAAAATAAATAAACGTTGAAAAAAAAAAATTAAAAAAAAAAAAAAAAGAAAGAAAACTTATGCCCAGTATCGATTCAATCATTACTACAGTATTAGCCATTATTCTCTTAATTGTACATATTAGATTAGAAAAATATGCATTTTTGTCTTTTCATCTCAACCTAACCTAATCTTTACCTAAATAAATTTAAAAGAAACTAAAAAGAGGTTTTGTTCATTTCATTGGATTACCAGGAAATTCCTCTCTGTGTTTTTCTTTAATCTTTTGTGCTTCATCATAATAGGGTTTCTTTTGTTCTTCGCTAAGTTTGTTCCATTCTAACCCAAGCTGGACACTGATTTCTGCGTTGTTGGCTGCTGGGTTAGCTTTGGCTAGTGCTGGCCGGTGAATCCTTGCCCAAACCATAAATGCATTCATGGGTCGCTTCACATGACCATTTCTGTCCTTACTGAAGGGAGTATCTGGTATTCCTACATGACAAAAATTAAAAACTAAATTAATGTGCTACATACACACATACATACACACAATGTTAAAGTGAAGTGCACATTCACCTATATTTATTTTTAAATATCTGGAAAAAATATACACTTCAATATAGTCAAAGAACTGCCAGTATTCCAGAATGCCTCATAACGCCTCAACTCAGCATTCTAAACTATAGCTTAGAATGACTCTTCTTTTCTTCAAAAAGGATAATATTGTTGAAGTTATTGTAAGAGTAATAATGTTGAAAATATAGTAAACTCCTGGCTCATTACCTCTTTGAGCTTTAGTAATACCTCTACCAATAATTATCATATAGTTTCTTTCCCATTAAAAATATTCTATTACTGGGGGATGAGAACTATGACTTATTCATGACTATAATCCTAGCATTAGCTAAGTGTTCCCTAAATGTTTAAAGAAATTCATTTACATGGCCCTGTAGTGTCCATTCAAGCAAAAATATAATATAATACTATATTTCATTATGAAGGAGAAGCTCTTGCCAAGGCGGGTAATCGACACTGATCCTATGTCCTGGGAGAAAAATGAAAGAAAAATAATAAAAGTGACCAAATGAAATTACAATAAAAGGTGGTGGCTAAATTCACATCTCTTACCTAAGTCATCAAAAACAGCGTTCAACAAACTTCCTATATTGTTTCTCTTTAGTTACTTGATACATAAAATGGTTTAAAACACACAAGTAAGTATTATAAAGAAAGGTCTCCATTTCTCTCCTTTAGAAAATGAAGTTTATAAAAGCAAGAAGGTGAGATAGAGAAAGGATCATTAAGAAAAATAAGAAAACAATAAATATGAAAGTTAATGAAAATATGAACTGATGATTGATATGATTTCCCATGATACTGATTGGCATAATACTGTCTGAATTAAATTTTAAAATAAGAATTTTCTAACTATATGTTTGTAAGTAATGGATAGAAATATGTTCGTAGTTGTTACTGCTGTTAACTATAGTCATTTCTTTGAAAACAATTTCTAGCTTATTCTACTGTATTTTCATTTTCTATGTCTATAAATCCTTAGCATTTAGAATACTAAACTGTTACATTTAATCATATACTACTTTTCTCTTAGAAAAATGTTTACTATTCATTTTTAAAGAAGACAAATCACCCCCAAATCCATAATAAACTTTCCTGCTGAATTATAACCATTTTTTCATTAAACACCATTTAAAATTTTCTTCTTGATACACGTAAAAATATTAAGCTACTAAATACGGTAGTTTAAGTGCAGCATAACTGAGGGCTGAGGTAACTGTGATATCTAGTGAGAATATTTCTATTTTGTGTATAAACACTAGTCACTTCTAAATCTCATCATTCACTGGGTCTTAAAATAGATTTAAAAAAAAAATGTTTGGGAATCTTGGAACATGTTAGTGTATTTTACTGGTATATGTACAAGTCAATCGGAAGTGATACCTGTGCAGACTTTGCCCTGTAATGAATCAGTTCCATGATTTTATTTTTCTAGTTTAGGCTTCTGAAAGCTGACATGTCAGCTATGGGGCAACACAGACGAAGTTTGAAAAACAGATTCCCCTGTCGTCTAATACCTGCATCTGAGGGAAGCACGGTGAGCGGGACATCTTTAGTTTCAATTTTTACAGAAGGCTCCAGTAAAGATTGCATTTTAATAGGCACTGGTGTCAAGGGGACCTTGGTCAACCGTATCAACTCTGAAGGTGGAGGTCCCTGAAACTGGATCCGGGCCCCAGGGGGGACTGTGTGTAGAGTCAAAGGGATCCTGAGGTCTTGCTGGTGTGGCCCAAAGGCACTGGATGGCTGGCCCAGGATGACCTCCTTGCTGCCATGGATCAGGCCATTGGATGCGGGCTCAGTGCCCAGCCTGCAGTCCTCACGGAGTCTCTCGTGTTCCTCCGTTTTGATGATGCCTTCTCTGATGGCCACCAGGTTTTTACCTTCCCCGCCTTTCGCTGCATCCCTCATGACCTCCTTCGCTTCCAATCTGCCCTTCTTCTCGCCCCCGCGGCGGCAGTCGAGGGTTGGGCCGGGGCCTTCCACCTTGGCCTCCCTGGAGGCCCTATGGCCGGCCTCCACAGGCCTTCGAGTCCCCGCCGACGGATCCAAGCCCGGCCCTGGCTCCTGCTTCTCGGCCTTGACGTGCAGCGCCCGGGGCTGCACCGGGTGCAGCTCGGGTCTGCAGGGGGCGCCGTCGGACGCGGGCGACGGCGGTGGCAGCAGCAGCAGCTCGGGCCTCAGCTGCAGCAGCCTCGCTGGCGAGGGTGAAGCAACGACGCCTTCTTCCAGGGCCTGAGGCAGTGGTGGCCCTGGTGGCAGCAGCAACACCTGTTCCGACTTGACCTGCAGCAGTCTCCGTGCCGCGGGCTGTACACTCGACGCCTGGGCTTCCCCACCCGACGAGGCCACGGTCGTAATGGCGGCCGCGCACGGGGTGGGCGGCGACGCAGGGAGATCCGCGCCTGCAGCCCTAAAAGAGGTGCCCTCCACCGGCAGCTGAGGCGGAGCAGGACGGAGCGGGCGCGGCGGGGTCGCCCGCGGCAGTTGGCGCAACTGAAGCGGCGGCTCTGGCCTGGCTCTCTCCATGGGCGGAGGGGAGGAACGACGCCCCGGCCTGGTCCCAACCCGGATTGTGAGCTCAGCCGTTTGTTGGCGACCTTCCCCTTTCCCCTTTCGGTTAAGACCCTTCCAAGGCACTTACTACCCAGAACCCTACGCGGTTCAAAACGCGGCCCTCCGTCTTGGCCTCGCCCAACCACAAGCGTCCCGGTACCCCCGGCCCTCCAATCACAGGCGCATTCTCCGGCCCCTCCCGTCCACCGCTCTCTCCTCGTGCTGAGCCCTAGAATCACCCGCGATGGCAGGGGCTGTGGCACGTGCTGCCCATTTTCCCCCTCTGACTTTGCCTCTCTTCCGGAATTCTCTCCTGGCCGTTGTCCTTAGTTACCCCTCCCCCGCCTGGAGAGCCCGACAATGGTGTTGCCCAGGGAACGGTGCGGTTCTACGCCACTGACCTCCAGGGGATAAAGTCGAGTGAGTCTCTTACGCGGGATGGGGAGCTGGGCCTTGTACTTGCCGGCTGACGTGCCAGAATACATGTAAGTCCCGTGCATCACGGGGGGCCCTTCAGATCTCTGCCAAGGGGAAAGGGGGAGGATTTTGCAACCCTCCTTTTTGTACAATAACTTTCAGTTGATCGCCAGGTTCTTTGGGCCCTACTAGCAAAATACATCCCAAATTTACCCATTTTTGGGGGCTTCCACTGCCATTACTCTATTCCAAGCTTCCATAATCTTCCACCTGGATACTGCTGTGTAAATAGTCTCCATTTTGCATCCTTGTTACACTATATTACAGATGCCAGAGATCTTTTTAGAAGTGCAAATCTAGTCCTGTCACACCCTACGCTCCTAAATATTCCCATGGCTCTCCATTGATCTCATGATAAAGGTCTAATGTACTTGCAAAGCATGTAAAGCTCCAAATACCTTGGGCTCTGTGGGTTCCAGCTACACTGTCCTCTCATCATTTTATCTTAAGGGACTTTGAAAATGCCCCAAAGCTGTTTCTCTCTTATGTCTCCTTACCTCCTCCCTGCTCATTTTTCAAATTGTAGCTCAACTGTCACTTCCTCAGAGAAGTCTTACCAGATTCTGAAAATCAGGGCAAATTTCCTTTATGTACTCATGTCTATCACTTAAAACTCTTACCACAATTTGTAATTATGTATTTCTTTATATTATTTACTGACTCTACTCCTTGACTGCAACCTCCTTGAGGACAGTGTTTTGCTCATCATTGAATCCTCGATGCTGTTCATAGAGCCTGGCTTATAGTAGGCATTCAAGAAATTCTTGTTAGATAAATAAAGACTGCCTATCGTCTACTAATAACAGTAATTACTATCTATATTTAGGGTTTACTCTTGTGCCAGGCACTCTCCAAGTCCTTTCTATGACTATGCCTCTCCTTTTATTAGGACTGTGTTTATTTTCATCATGGAGGAAAAAGGAAATTGCTACATTTCTAAATGATGTCCTAAGATCTATAGATTTATCTTGAAGCAGATGATTTTTGTAACCAAAACAAGTTATCTCTACAAGAAGACCTGCCCCAATTCTCTAATCCCCTATTGTCAAATGTGGCAAAGAGGAGTTCTTATCTGGAAGGTAGACAAGGGTAGTGGTTCTCAAACTTTATTATCTTGGAACACTTTACACCCACAAAAATGATTGAAGATTCCAAAGTGCTTTTATTTATCAATATTTGTGGTTTTATCTATCAATATTTGCCATATTATAAATAAAAACTAAGGACATTTAAAAAAATTAGTTCTCAGGGCACCTGGGTGGCTCAGTCGGTTAAGTGTCCAACTTTGGCTAGGGTTATGATCTCACTGTTTGTGAGTTCGAGCCCTGCATCAGGCTCTGTGCTGATAGTGCACACAATTTTCTGATTCTCTGTGTCTCTCTCTCTGCTCTCCCTCCCTTGCTCGTTTTCTGTCTCTCTCGCTCTCAAAAATAAACATTAAAAAAATAAATAAAAAATAAAAATATTCTCAATTCATTCAAAATATCAATAATAAACTGATTACATGTTAACACATCACATTTTTATGCTAAAACCCTGTTTTCCCAAAAATTAAAAGAGTGGCACTGTAAATCTAATGTCTGGCTTAATTTAAAAAAAAAAAAAAAAGGTTGGATTCTCATGTGTTTCAGGCAATGTGTTATGATCCACATGTCATATAGAATGCTTCATTCTGCATTCATGAGAGAATGAAGTGAAAAAGGCAAATATTGTCTTAGAATAATTATGATTGGATGCCTGACATCCAAACAGTGGCTCAGTCAGTTAAGCGTCCAACTTCAGCTCAGGTCATGATCTCACAGTTCATGAGTTTGAGCCCCGCAGCGGACTCTGCTGTCAGCACAGAGCCTGCTTTGGATCCTCTGTCTCCCTCTCTCTATGCCTCTCTCTCTCTCTCTCTCTCTCTCTCAAAAATAAACATTAAATTTTTTTTTAAAGAATTATGAAAATAGTATTAACCTAGCAGACTTTCAGAAAGAGTTGGTTCCTGAACTGCATTTTGAGAACCGCTGAACTGGGGTTTAAATATAAGAGCCAAACATGTGTACAAAGAATGTTGAAAGAGGCATAGAAATAAATCAAGTTAATTGATTTTGTTCAGGATTAGTTCATTTTCCAATCTGAATTAGAAATTTAAAAAGTGATATGACAATCTTCTGTAACAGCAATGCAAATCGTATATGGGGAGTATATTTTAATCAGAAAGCAATATTTTTTTAAACAAAAAATAGCTTCATTAAGGTTTGATTTCTGTATCATAAGCTTACAATTAAGTGTACAATTTGATCAGTTTCAATGAATTGATAAAGTTGTGTAAGCATAAATACAATCTAGTTTGAGAACACTTCTATCAACTCAAGAAAGTTCTGAAATGAAACCCAAAAAACTCTTCTTGTTGCCAGTTGTAGTAAAAACTCTGCCCCACCTCCAACCCCAGGTGCTTTCTGTCTCTGTAATTTTCCCTTTCCTAGAAATTTCATATAAATAGAATCATATCATATGTAAGCTTATCTGTTTGTCTTCTTTAACATAGCATAATGTTTTTGAAGTTCATCCAAGCTGAATGTATTAGTGGTTCATTTTTTTTTGTTTGTTTTTGCAGAGTAGTATTCTATTATACGGAAATACCAAATTGTCTTTAGATATTTTGTTGTAAGATGTCTGTCACTCATCTTGCTTATCCATTCAATAGCTGATTGGTATTTGATTATTTCTAGGTTTTTGATGCTGTGAATATGATGTCCATTCATATACAAATATTTGTGGCATCTAGGAACAGACTTGCTAGGTTATACGGTAAGTATAAACTTTTACAAAACTGCCAAAACTGATTTGCAAAATGAATGTACCACTTTAAATTTGCACTCACAGCATGAGGGTGTCACTTTCTCTGCCTCTTCTCCAGCATGTGGTATCATAAGTCATTTAAATTTTAGCCACTCTAGTGGGTATGTTATAGTAAATAATTGTGATTTAAAATTACATTTTCACAATAAATAATGACACTGTTTAGTTGCTATTCTATACATCTTCATTGCCTAGTGTCTATTAAAGTGTTTTTGTCCATTTTTTTATATTCGGCTGTTTTCTTAATGTTTAGGGATTAAAAAAATTTTTTTAATGTTTATTTATTTTTGAGAAAGAGGGAGAGAGAGTGTGGCAGGGGGAGAGGCAGAGAGAAAGGGAAACACAAAATCTGAAGCAGGCTCCAGGCTCTGAGCTGTCGGCACAGAGCCCACTGTGGGGCTTAAATTCACAAACTGCAAGATCATGACCTAAGCCAATGTCCGACACTGACTGAGTCACCCAGGAGTCCCTAGGGATTTTTTTTTTTTAGGGATTCTTAATATATTCTGGATACAGAGTCTTTATTAGATATATGTTTGTAAATATTTTCTTCCACTCTGTGGCTTCTTTTCATTCTTCTTATTTTTCATTCTTTTTTTTTTAATGTTTATTTACTTTTGAGAAAGAGAGAGAGAGCACGAGCGGCAGGGGGGCAGAGGGAGAGGGAGAGAGAGAATCCTAACCAGGCTCTGCACTGTCAGTGCAGAGCCTGATGCAGGGCTTTAACTACAAGCCGTGAGATCATGACCTGAGCTGAAATCAAGAGTCAGATGCTTAACCAACTGAGCCACCCAGGCACCCCATTTTTTCATTCTTAATGATGTCTTTTGAATAGTAAAAGTTTAACTTTGATGGAGTCTAACTATCAATATGCCTTTAATCATATCTAAGAAATCTTTGCCTAAACCAAAGTTAAAAAGGTTTTTCTGTCATGTTTTTCTCTAGAAGTATTATGCCACACTGTCTTAATCATTACAGTTTTATGGTAAATCTTGAAATTAAGTCAAATAAGTCCTCAAACTTAGTTCTTTTCAAAAACCATATTAACTATTTTTGGTCTTTTGGATTTCCATATGGATTTTAACATTAGCTTATCAATTTTCACCACACACACACACAGCCTGTCGCATTGAATCTCTGCAATTCACTTGCAGAGAAAAATAGATATCTTAACAATATTGAGTTTTCCAATTTGCAGACTTGGGACATATCTCCATTTATTTTGGTCTTAAATTTTTGTTTTTTTTTTCTTTTTTTTTTTTTAATTTTTCTTAACAGTGTCTTGTAACTTTCAGTCTACAGTTCTGCACTTCTTTTGTTAAAATCCCTGAATACTTTTTAAACTGTTGTTAATATAATTATTTTCTTAATTTCATTTCTAGTTGATTGTATATTGATATTATATTCATATTTTCTTGCCTGTTGCACAGGCTAGAAGCTACAGTCCAGGGTTAAATAGAAGTGGCAAGAGTGGACATCCTTGCTTTGTACCCAATATTGGGGGGAAGCATTGTCTTTCATCTTGAAGCATGATGTTAGTTGTAGGTTTTATGTAGCTGCTTTTTATCAAATTAAAGAAGTTATGTTTTATTCCTAGTTTGTTGAGAGCTTTATCGTGAATGTTTGTTGGATTTTATCATATGCATTTTCTATATCTATTGAGATGATCATATTGTTTACTCCTTTATTCCAGAGTCAGCAACATTTTCCAGAAAGGACCATAAAGTAAGTATTTTTGGTGTTGTGAGCTGTATGATCTCGGTGGCAATCAATCAACTCTGCTCTTGTAGCATGAAAGCAATTATAGGCAACATGTAAATGAATGGGAATAATTATGTTTCAACAAAACTTTATTTACAGAAAAAAAGACACCAGATTTGGTCTGCAGGCTGTAGTTTGCTGGCTCCTGCTTTATTCTGCTAATATATGCATTACATTAAGTGCTATTCAAATGTTAAGCTAATCTGGGTAAACCTTACTTGGTCATAATGTATAATACTTTTTATACCTTACTGGATCTTTTAAGAGTTTTAACATTTATATTCATGAAGGGTATTGGTCTGTAGTTTAGTAACTCAATTAAGTAATGTAATGTCTTTGCTTGATATTGGTCCATTCAGATTCTATATTTCATCTTGAGTCAATTTGTCATTTCTGTCTGCAAATTTGCTCATTTCAACTAAGGTGTCAAATTATTGAAATAAAGTTGTTTATAATTTATAATATTACGTTGTAATATTTTTATTTCTATAGGGTTCAGAATGTTTCTCTTTCATTCCTAATTTTGGTAATTTGTATCTCTTCTCTTTTTTTGTAGTCATTTTACTAAAATTTTATCAATTCCATAGATCTTTTCAAAAAACTGTCAGTTTCATTGATTTTGTCTATTGTTTTGCTGGTTTTTGAAAAATTGATTTCTGCTATTGTCTTTATTATTTCCTTCATTCTACTTACATTGGGTTTGATTTGCTCTTCCTTTATAATTTCTTAAGTTGAAAGCTTAGTTAATTTTTTTAGGTTATTTTAAAGCTCATTTCCTTCCTAATATAAGCATTTAAGGCTATAAATTTCCCTCTGTGTACTGCTTTACCTGTGTTCCATTAGTTTTGCTATGTCCCGATTTTTTGTTCATGCAGTAGAGATATTTTCCAATTTCTCTTGTGATTTCTTCTTTGATCCATGAGTTATTTAGAAGCATATTGTTTAATTTCAAACTATATAAAGATCTCCCAGATTTCCTTCTGTTATTGGCTTCTAATTTAATTCCATTATGGCCAAAGAACGTATTTTGTATGAGTTCAGTCCTTATAAATGTATTGTGATTTGTTCTTCACCTAGCGTGTGATATATTCTAGAGAATCTTTCATGTGTACTTGAAAAGAATGTATATTCTATTGTTGCTGGGTGGAGTGTTCTAGTTGTTTAATAGTATTGCTCAAGTATTCTATATCCTTTCTTATTTACTGTCTAGTTGTATTATGAATTAGTATTGTCAGTGAGAGAGAAATATTGAAATATCCAACTATAATTCCTGAATAGTCTGCTTCTCCTTTCAAAGTTATCAATTTTTGCTTTACATATTTCAGGGTTCTCTTGCTAGGTGCTATTTGGAATTGCTGTATCTTTTTGATTAATTGACCCTGTTATCATTATGAAATATTCTTCTCTGTCTCTAGCGATTTTCTTATTTTTTAAAAATTCTTTAAATTTATTTATTTTGAGAGAGAAAGAGAATGTGAGTGGGGGAGGGGCAGAGAGAGAATCCTTAAGCAGGGTTTTCACTGACAGTGTGGAGCCAACATGGGGCTCGGACCCACAAACCATGAAATCATGACGTGAGCTGAAACCAAAAGTCAGATGCTTAACTGACTGAGCCACCCAGATGCCCCTCTAGTGATTTTCTTAAAGTCTATTTTAATATAGCCTCTCCAGCTTTCTTATGGTTAATGTTTGTTTCCTATACCTTTTCCCATACTATCGCTTTCAATCTGTTTTATTTTTTTATGGTCTCATCCTTTAGTTAAATAACTTTTTCTTTACCTTAAAGGAATATATTATGGAATGCTACATCTTGGGACAAGGAAACATGTATTTGAAATTCAGTAGTTGAGCCAGTTTGTCTTCCTTATAGTTTCAATGAACTTACATTTAATGAATTGTATTACATTTCATAAAATGTAGTCTCAACATATTTTTGAATATGTATTTATCTGAGCACTTATACACTTAGAGAAATTTATCTGAAGTCATACTTTTTATTTAAATTTTTAAATTTAATTGTCTTTATTTTAGAGAAAGAGAAAGAGTGCATGTGTGATCTGGGGAGGGACGGGGGAGACAGAGAGAGAGAGAGAGAGAGAGAGAGAGAGAGAGAGAGAGAATACCAAGCAGGCTCCATGCTCAGCAGGGAGCCTGAGGCAGGGCTTGATGCCATGACTCTGAGATCATGACCTGAGCTGAAATCAAGAGTCACACACTCAACTGACTGAGCCACCAAGGTTCCCCTGAAATCATGCTTAGTTAAAATAGAGATTATTTGATTTTATTATTTTATTTTTTATGTATTATTTTAAAATTACTGTTATTTTTAAATTCCAGTGTAGTTAATATACAGTACTATATTACTTTCAGGTGTACAATGTAGTGACTCAGTAATTCCATATATCACCCAGTGCTTATCACGAGAAGTGTACTCTTTAATCCTGACCATCTGTTTAACCCATCCCCTCACCCACCTCCCCTCTGGTAACCACCAGTTTGTTCTCTATAATTAAGAGTCTGTTTCTTGTTTTGTCTCTATTTCTTTCTTTTTTTTCTCTTTGCTCATTTGTTTTGTTTCTTAAACTCCACATATGAGTGAAATCATAGGGTATTTATCTTTTTTACCTAGCATTATGCTCTGTAGCTCCATTCATGTCATTAAAAATGGCAAGATTTCATTCTTTTCTATGGAAGAATAATATTCCATTATGTGTGTGTACACACACACACACACACACACACACACACACACACACACCACACCTTTTTGTTTCATCTGTTGATGGTTAAGGGCTGCTTGCATAATACGGCTATTGTAAATAAATCTGTAGGAAACATAAGGGTGGATATATCCCTTTGAATTCATGTTTGTTGTTGTTGTTGTTTTGTTGTTGTTGTTGTTGTTAGGTAAATACCTAGTAGTGCAATTACTGGATGGTAGGGTAGTTCTGTTTTTAACTTGTTGAGGAACCTCCATACTGTTTTCCACAGTGTTTGCACCAGTTTGCATTCCCACCAGTAATGTAAAAGACTTCCTTTTTCTCACATCCTTGCCAACACTTGTTTCTTGTGTTTTGTTATTTTAGTCATTCTGACAGGTGTGAGATGATATTCCATTGTAATTTTGAATTGTATTCACCTGATGAGGAGTGGTGTTGAACATCTTTTCATGTGTCTGTTGACCTTCTCTATGTCTTCTTTTTAAAAAATTTTTTTAATGTTTTTTATGTCTATTTATTTTTGAAAGAGAGGACAGAGACAGAGTGTGAGTGGGCCAGGGGCAGAGAGAGAGGGAGACACAGAATCCAAAGCAGGCTCCAGGCTCCAAGCTGTCAGCACAGAGCCCAGTGCAGGGCTCAAACTCACAAACTATGAGATCATGACCTGAGCCAAAGTTAGACGCTCAACCAACTGAGCCATCCAGGTGCCCCTGTTGGCCTTCTCTATGTCTACGTTGGAGAAATGTCCTGTATTGAACTGATTTTCCCACAGAGCCTCCAGAAAGAATCAATCTGCCTCCATCTTGATTTCAAAGTGCTAGTCTCCAGAACCATGAGAGAAAAAAATTCCACGGTTTTAAGCCACCCAGTTTGCAGTACTTTGTTAAAACAGCCTTGGAAACTAATACATTTCCATTTCTTTTCTCTTTTCATAAGAGAGAATATGCAGCAGAACGTTTTGAGCTCTGTTCTTTTCTGTGGTTGCTACCAGTCACTGACTAAAAGCCTAGAGGAGAGTTTCCATTCACTGATTGATTAACTTGTTCATTCAGCAAATATTTAATGAACCCCTAAAATGTGCTAAGCTCTGTACTAGGTACTGGGAACATAACAGAAGATAAAACAAATGATTTCTCTTCTCTTATACAGCTTATCTTTTTTTTTAATTTTTAAAAAAATTTTAAATTATTTATTATTAAGAGACAGAGAGAGACAGAGCATGAGCATGGGAAGGGCAGAGAGAGGAGAAGACACAGAATCCAAAGCAGGCTCCAGGCTCTGAGCTCTCAGCACAGAGCCCGACGTGGGGCTCGAACTCACAGACCGCGAGATCATGACCTGAGCCGAAGTCAGACGCTTAACCGACTGAGCCACCCAGGCGCCCCTATGCAGCTTATCTTTTTAACAGAAAATTTAAATTAATAACAACACTGTCTAAGGTCACAAAAATGTCCTAAGAAGATTACTTAAAATGGATCCACTAGACCGGTATTATAGACTGAATGTTTGTGACTCCCAAAATTCAAATGCTGAAGCCCTAACTCCTAGTGTGGCTGTATTGGAGATAGGGTCTCTACAGAACTAAATAAATTTAAATGAGGTCATAAGGTTGGGACTATGATCCAATAGGATTAGTGTCTTTATGAGAAGAGAAGCCAGAGAGCTCTCTTCTCTTGCCCACCCTCTTTGAGAACACACCTAGGAAAGGCCATATGAGAACATAGCAAGAAGGTAGTTATCTATAAGCCAGAAAGAGAGCTCTCACCAAGAATGAACCCTGCCAGAACTTGATCTAGGACTTCTAACCTCCAGAACTGTGAGAAAATAAATGTCTGTTTTTTAAGCTACCCAGCCTGTGTTTTTTGTTATGGCAGCCCAAGCAGTTAATACAAACAGGAACCAAATATCCATAGTAACTGGTGAGAAAGGGCTACCTTTTTATCCTTACAAAATTGTGAAATGAATTTGATTAAACTTACATTTAAAAAATTTTAGAATTTTTTAAGGTTTAGAATTGCCACCACATGCTAATTCTTAGAACAAATACAGAATGAACCAAGTACTAATTGTTTATGGGGGGAGACGGACATTTTTTTTTCTTTTTGGACTTTCAGTACAGATAGTTGAGTTCATTATTCTCTGTAGTTCCAGCAGAGTATTAACTTTGCTATGGGCAAGTCCCTGTGTAAATTTCCTATTGCTGTTGGAGCCATAAATTTAATGACTTAAAGCAACACAAATTTATTACTTTATAGTTCTGGAGGTCAGAAATTTGAAGTAGGTCACATGGGACAAAAACTAAGTCAATAAGGCTGCTTTCCTTCTGGAGGCTCTAGGGAAGAATCTGTTTCTTGATTTGCCCACATTTCTTGGCTCATGGACCTCTTCCGTCTTCAGAGCCAGCAAATGCATCACTCTGACCTTCCATGCCCCCTGCCTTCCATCATTACATCATCTTCTCTGGCTCATTTATCTTCCTTTGCCATCTTTTAAGTATCCTTATGATTACATTGGGCTCACCCAGATAATCTACGATAATATCCCTGTTTTTAAATCGTTAACTTAGTCATATCTGCAAAGTTCCTTTTGCCATATAAGGTAACATAATTATATGTTCCTAGGATGATAGTACATGGATGTCTTTAGAGGGGCATTAGTCTGTCTACTGAAGTCCCTATTCCTGTTTTATTTTATTATTTTATGACACTTCTTTATTCACCATTTTCTATTCCCGTTCCAATTCTGTTTTCCCTCACCCCCACCCCCCAGGCACCCACTTTAATGTAGTTAGTGTATCTTTGGTTATATATGTATCATTGAGTGATATACAGTGTTTGGTGGATACATGTATTTGTTTTTTAATTTACACATATCATCTTAGATACAGACTCAATTTGTTTCTTTTTTTCATTTAGCATAATTTTTTTTTTTTTTTAAATTTTTTTTTTTTCAACGTTTATTTATTTTTGGGACAGAGAGAGACAGAGCATGAACGGGGGAGGGGCAGAGAGAGAGGGAGACACAGAATCGGAAACAGGCTCCAGGCTCCGAGCCATCAGCCCAGAGCCTGACGCGGGGCTCGAACTCACGGACCGCGAGATCGTGACCTGGCTGAAGTCGGACGCCTAACCGACTGCGCCACCCAGGCACCCCCATTTAGCATAATTTTTAAAATTTCTTCTGGGTTATCTGTATTTTTTCCAGTGGATGTGTTTACTGATTTTTTAGCTTATTTTTTAAGTGTACAATTTAGTAGTTTTTAGTACGTTTTTAATATGTTCAGTACGTGTTTTTTAGTATGCAGCAATCACCACTATTTGATTCTGGCATATTTTCATTATCCCAAAGGAAACCTCAAACCCATTAGTAGTTACTCCCCATTTTTCCTTTCCCCAGCTCCTGGAAACTACTGCTCTACTTTCTACCCTTGTGAAGCAGAAAAATCTGTAGAAATATCTGTCCATGCCATATAGGTACATCTGGTTCTGAGCTCCTGAATTCTGGATTCTGTCAAGCACTTGTTACCTCTGCATTGCTCTACTGATGGACTCCTAGGGTGCCTCCGGCAAGTTCCCACCACAAGCAGTGTTGTCATGGACATGCCCCCATAAACCTGTACAACATCTTCTGTGCAGACACATCCAAGAGTGGGATTTCTGGGTTCTAGGAATGCACACACACCACTTCACTAATGAACAGATTGCTCTCTCAGGTGTCTGTTTGACTTCAAACTCATAACAGTGGCACACACGAGGATTTCCTGTTTTCTACTTTTTTACCAACTCTTGGTTTTATTCAACAAATTTTGCCAATCTTATTGGAGTATAGAAGTATCTTATTGTTTCGATTTGCACTTCTCTGATCATTAGAAAGGCTGAGCATCTCATCATAAGCTTACTAGTCTTTTGGCCTTCTCAATTAATAACTATGCATATTCAAATCATTTATCATTTTATTATTGTTCCCTGCTTTTTCCATGTTGATCCACAGGAGTCCCTTATTTATTATTGATCTTCAAACATTGCAAATATCTTCTTGTGTGTGACCCATCTGTTCATTTATCTCTGATATCCTCTGTTGAACAGGAATCCTTAATTTAATGCAGTTGCATCCATCATTTTTTTACCCTATAATTTGTGCTTTCAGAGTCTTGTTTAAGAAATATTTTCTTGGGGAAACTGGGTTGCTCATTTGGTTGAGTGTCTGACTCTTGATTTTGGCCCAGGTCATGTTCCCAGGGTCGTGGGATTGAGCCCTGCATTGGATTCCATGCTGAGCGTGGAGTCTGCTTGGGATTCTCTCCCTCCCTTCGCCCCTCTGCCCCACTCACACACTATCTCCCTTTCTCTAGAAATAAAGGAAAGGAAAGGGAAGGGAAAGGGGAAGAGGAAAGGAAAAGGAAAAAGAAAAGGAAAAGGAAATGAAAATATTTTCCCACCTCAAGTTTCTCCAAAGAATTCTTTTATATTTTCTTCCATTAAGTTCTATAGTCTTACCTTTCATATTTAGGTCTTTCTTGTGTGTGATTTTCCTTTGTATGTGATGTAAAATAAGGACTGGAGTTCACTTCATATTTAATTATCCTAACTCCATCTAACAATCTATGTTTTGTCTGCTACTGAAGCCCGCCTCCATGTACCAAGTAGCCCTATGAAGAGCCCACGTGGGGAGGACTGCCACTTCCCACCAACAGCCACATAAGAAAATTATGTTGGAAGCAGATAATTTGGTCCCACTCAAGCCTCCAGATGACTACACACCCAGCTGGCATGTTAATTGCAACCTTGTGAAAGACCCTGAGCCAAATCCACCCAGCTAGGCTACTCCTGAATTCCAGACTTACAGAAACCATGTGAGACAATACATACTTATTATTGTTTTAAGCCACTAAGTTTTAGGATAATTTGTTACATAAGAAAGGATTAGTAACATAATTTTTGTCCTGAATAAAGAGCGAAAAGCGAGGCTCCTTGGTCTCTATCACATGGTATCCTATAGTTTCTATTTTATTACTATCAGAAGAATCAAAATTCCAGCTTTTCAATTTTTTCATTCCCTGAAATAAGAATGGAAGATAATTAATAAAAGAGAAAGATGGAAAGAGAAATAAAGGTAGCTGGGAAAGGAACAAATATTTGAGGTCCCTCACAGTGTACATACTGTGTCCTTTGTTATCTTATTTGGTCAAAAGAGCATTTGGTCAGCTGGCAAAAATGTGGTTCTTGCATTTTTATTATCTTGGACCTCCTACCACATAAAATCACTATTGGCCAAAGCAAAGAGGCCCAAGCACTGTTGGTTTTGACTTGACTAGAGGCAGAGGTCATAGAAAGAAATGAGGCAGAATTGGAAAATACTGTGAAGGAGATGTACATGTTCAGTGTAATTTTTTCTAATATTCTTTAAGGTCTGTTATCTCTGATATTCTGAGATCCTGGTTCTTTGTCTGGTACACTTCCATCTACCCTTCAAGACTCAGCTGAAATGTACAATTCCTTAAAAAAGCTATCTCTAGATCTCATAGGCAGAATAAAATATTTTTTTAATCTATTCTTTCACAGCACTTTCTATATACCTCTGTTTTGGCATTCATATTAGAAAAAGGATATGGTAAACACTATCGATTGCCTACTTTTCCACCATTCTCCCTTTTTCCTTACTAACAAAACCCTGCTTTTGTTTAGAAGACACTGTCCCAAGTACTGTTCCCTTACTTGAGCTTGGTATAGAGGTGAGCACGTGACCCAGGTTCTCCACTGAGACATAAGGAGCAGTCTATTGGATGCTTCTGAGGAAAACCATTTTCCCTAGTAGAAAAGAGAGCAGATGTACAAAGAAAGTTTTTTTGTGTTCATCACTTCCTTTCCACTTTAGATGTTATAGTGTGAGAACGTGATGTCTGGTACTATGGCAGCCATTTTGTGAACATGAGGAGAGATCTCTCTGATATGGTGTGGACAGTAAAGCAAAAGTATTAAAAGTGTTCCAATCCCGATGGCATCATTGAGCCACTGCATGGGCCCTGGAACTGCCAAACTCAATTTCCCTATAGGATATAAGTAAATTTTTGTATTGTTTAAGCTTCTATTATTCAGGCTCCTAGTTATTTGCAACAAGAAGCATCCAAATTGATAGAAGGAATGAAAATAGCATTTGTTAAACATTTGTAATATACTTTAATTTTTTGTTAACATGTTTTTCTCCTGAAATTGTTAGTGTAGGGCCTTTTCTTAATTTCTAGCAACTTCTACAGTGTCTGTAGAATGACTGCTTAAGAAGTATTGTGCAATGAATAAATAAATTAATAAGTAATTGAATGGATAAATCTATAAACCAATGTTATGATGTTATTAGGAGGCATTGTAGAAAAATTGGTTAAGAACATAAACTCTGGCATTACATTTCTGGCTTTCCATCCTGTCTATGCCATTTACTAGCTATGTGATTTGGGCAAATAATTTAATCTCTATAAGGCTATAAAATGGGGGATAAACAACAATATATACCTAAGAGAACTGTTTGGAGTATATTATTAAATGCTCTATGTAAAGGGCTCAATAAATAATCTGGCATCTAGTAAACATTTTAACCATTATTATTGGAGGAAAACAGAGAAGAGCCAACGATGATTCCCAATTTTGGATTCTAAGCCTGTTGACTGGGAAAATGAAGATAAATCTGGCCCAAATTCAGTGTGGAAATGGAAAAGATGATGTTCATCTTCAAACATGTATAAAACAAAGCCTAAATATAGTTCAGGAGTGAAGATACTTTGGTTATATTTATATAGAGAGTTACTCTGATCCTAATTTATATTGCAGTTACTCATCCTAAAAATCTATAATTGTACTTTTAAATGTAGTAATTTAAAGAGGAAGGTAACTTCCAGACTGCATCTAAGATGAGTCAAAGGGGGAAATAATTTGTGAGATTTTGCCTAAGAACATGTTCTTAAGTAGTGATCTTCATAAACAAAATATCACAGAGAGAAAAGATTTCCTTAAATGGTATAAATGCATGCAGTGTCAGTGATGCAGTGTGGTTCAGTCTCTGAAATCCTTTGAATTCTCTTCCCAATGTTATGTTTCTCCACAGAAACAGAGGCAAGCTATGTCAGAAATATTTAGAGGTGAAATTCTGTGTATGAGTGTTCTAGGAACCACTTTTGATCCCCAATTAGCCAGAACCAGTAATAAAAATTAAGCATAGGTAGTAGTATTTTTTATGCAGGTTTTTTTTTTTCCCTTTGTTAAAATGAAAAAGAAGATCTCATTGAACTCAGATTAGGAAATAATCCTTCCTAAGCAAATTACTTACTGGATTTTCTTTTACCTTTAATTTCCATCACTTAAGAATGAGTAACAGTGTAAGCTATATAGAAAGTCCGTTCACATTCCAGATTCCACTTTTAGATGGGCATGAAGATTTCAAATTCTTTTCTTCAGTAAAGCAGCCCAGTCACTGGAAAAAAATAAATTGAAATATATCTGCCTGTATCAACTCACTACCAACTTATGGCCCATTCAGGGCCAAATCATTATGGAACATTCACGATGCAGCCCTATAAATAACTCCTAGTTATATGGTGGAATTTATACTTCATTGAACATGATTCTGTCTCTGTATCAACAATAATATCTGTAATTATTTCAAGATATCTTAATGCCTTGGCTTTTCTAAAAAGGATTAAAGATCTTTGTGATTTAGGACCTCAGAACATTTTATGGATGCCAAATTCTTTTCTGTTTCTTCATCCCTGTCTTCCTTTTAGTCAGCACTGCATATCTGAAGTGTTAAAATAGATTCTCTGTTGGCCTAGCTTCCCCTGGGTTTTTTTTTTTTTTTTTTCCTTTCATGTACCCTTCATGCCATAGCCAGATTAATTTTCCTAAAACACTGTTAGATAGAGCAAGGCTAAAGTCCTTACCTTATGCCTGATATCCTCAAGTCTGATGTTGTCTCTTATAGTTTGTTTTCCACTCCGTACGTTCCATCTCTTTGTCAGTCTCCTCACGTACCTCAGTCTACCTTGCATGTATTACTCATAGTCTTGAATTTATCCAAAGGTCATCCTATTCTCTTTCAAGTTCATCTCTCCTATGTGAATTGCTTTTGATCCAACTCAAACTGCTAAATAAGATGTTGGGTGTGATTTTTCCTGTTGTTCTTAAATTATACCAAAGGCCCAAAGCTGAGAACATTAAGTGTGAAGTAGCCCACCTCTGAGTTTCATAAGCCCCTATTAAGCTAGCTACCTCCCTGAAGGGCTTGCTAAAGAAGCCAGAACCAGGCCTGCTATAATCACCTCTTCGCACTGAGTTGATAGAAGAATAGGACTGAGAGGGAGAGAGTTGGCCTGCATTTGGAGGAGCACAGTGCTTTTGACCAATGTTTTAATACCAACATTAATACATTTCACCTACTGGGAAGTATGGGATCTGGCCAAGATTCTTTAAGGGAATTGCTAACCATGAATAAAGGAGAAGGTGAGAGAGCGGTTATTGGGAAAAAAGAAGTTATTTATTTACACCCCCCAATGAATTGAGGCTTCTAAAAACCCAAGTTCATATACAAAAAAGGAACTTACTGGCTTAATCTTTCAGCAGTTATTTATTGATTGCTTCTTATGTGCCAGGCACTATTCCAGGCACAGAGGATACAGCTTTGAAAAATATTAAGCAAGGTCCCTGCTCTCCAGGAACTTGTAAGGGTCTAGGAGCAGCACTCTGTGCACTGGCTCTAAGCGCAATGCTCAACTCAATGTCATCAGAAGTTGTTTTCTGTATTTTTCAGATTTTTTCCTTTTGTATAGGCCTAATCAATGGGCAGCCTCTTTTGTCTTGAAGGCAACGTGATCACCAGTATAGCATTTCTAATAGGAAGAGAATCTGATTTTCGTAGTCATTCTAGCAGAATGTCAGACTGTCTCAATGACCTGGCTTAGGTTAGGTGCACATCTTTGAACCTTACTGGTAAGGTCTCAGTTATTGGTGAGGTCATCATATTTGTGCAGGTTGGTCATTACAGAGAGGACAAGCAGAGGTTTAAATCCAGTGTGGAGAACACTTACCAAACCTCTGCCCGGTGCACAACTATGTCTGCAGGAGAGGGGGCCTTTTTCTAACTCACACTGAGACACTAGCGTGGTCTTGACCATGTGCTTACCCTGGAACAAATGTCAGATAGGGTATTCTCCACATAAACCAAATGGTCTGGTGGGGGAAAGACAGTTGGGATTCCATTGCCATAAGACAGAAAGAGGGATGCTGGGCAGGCAAAAACAACAGCTATCTAGTTTGTTCCTTTAAAACATAGCAAAGCAAGGTGGTAGAGTGGAAAATACTTAGACTTGGCATTGGAAGGACTGAGTTCTAGGGGGCGCCTGGGTGGCTCAGTCAGTTAAGGGGGCACCTGGGTGGCTCAGTCAGTTAAGTGTCTGACTTCAGCTCAGGTCATGATCTCACAGTTTGTGGGTTCGAGCCCCACATCAGGCTCTGTGCTGACAGCTCAGAGCCTGGAGCCTGCTTCAGATCTGTGTCTCCCTCTTTCTCTGCCCCTCCCCTGCTTGTATTCTCTCTCTCTCAAAAATAAGTAAACATTAAAAATTTTTTTTTAAAAAAGAAGGACTGGGTTCTAATCCTGGTTCTGGAAGCCATGAGACATTGGGCAAATCATTTAAACAGTTCCCACAAAGTTGGTTTCCTTTCTTATGGAGAGAATTATTGTTCTGCCTTCCACAGACTCATTGAAAGGGAAAAAATAGGATAATGTATGAGACTATGGTTTGGAGACTCTTAAGTTTCTTACACTTAGAAAGCATTTTTAAAAAATTACTGTTGTTGTTGTTGTTGTTGTTGTTGTTGTTGTTGTTGTTATTTATTATATCCTCCCAGTCAGTACCTTGCCCAGTGCCCTTACACATTTTAGGTGCCCAATATGTGTTTTTTAAATGGCTGATCCATGGTATGGAAACTCATATTACTCTGGATTCTTTTCCAAAATGTTATACAAGCAAAATCTTTTGGCAAAATGTTTATTCAACATTAAATTCAACAATTCCACAATTCCAGGAACATATGAAGCAAGCTGTCTTTTAATCTCATTATTCAGGTCATAATTTAAATATTGCTTCCTCAGATAAAACTTCATGGACCATGCTCAGCTGCCCAGTCAGGGCAGGGCCTGCAACGTGTTTCACAACACTGAACACAATGTAGTCCAACAGTTACTTGTGAAACTCTTTGTTTAAGGTCTGTCTTCCTCAACTTGCCGTGAACTCCATTGTGTAGGCACCATAGCTGTATTGTTTGCTGTTGCATCCCAGTGAACATGGTACATGGTAGGAAATTAAGAAATACTAGTTTAATGAATGAGTAAATTTGTGGGATTAAGTGGTAACAAGGTCAAGTGGACTAGGAAACATACATCTAATTCCCCCTTTCTGTTTTCCTAATGTCTTTTTCTAAACCCTCCAGTGACCAGATCCTCATGACTTCTGGAACTTCTACTAAGTAGAGAAAGACGAGGTAGTTGACAAAACATGTCCATTTAAAGACATAATTGATGACTATTTAAAATAAAATCCATTCACTCTGACCTATGTAAGCTACATATCAAAATACAGAGCAAATATATTATAGCAATTTCAAGGCCCTGGTAATCATGAATTTATTCTAGAATAATAGTTCTAAACTTTACACCCATGTAAATCCTGGTATGTAGTGGTATTTTTATCTGCCTCAAAACCATGATAGAGCTAGGCAGTCTATTCCTGGAAGTGTATACATTACTCCCAGCCAGAAATTTGATTAGAGTGGTTTAGAACAGAAAAGGAGACTTTAGAGACAAATTATTCCTTTTTCTTACCCCCTTCCACCCTGAATTTCATTTACATAATGTAGCTCTTAGTACAAATGAAATGAGTCAGCATTAGGGAAGAAAAATTGGAATATGACTTCCACACCAAAGGCAATTATTTTTATTTCGTCAGCTTCAGTGATAAGTGATCTTCTAAGTAATAGAAATTTTTAAAAATAGAAATCATTGTCCAGTTAGGTTACAAATATCTGTTGTGTGCAGGATTTTAGGTTTTTTTAACTGTGGCAAAATATGCATAACATAAAATTTACCACCTTAACATTTTAAGTGTACATCTCAGTAGTGTTAAATACATTCACACTGTTGTGCAACCAATCTCCAAACTCTTTTCATCTTACAAAATTGAAATCCTATATCCATTAAACAATAACTCCCTTTACCCCACTCCCTTTATTCCCTAGCAACAATCATTCTATTTTCTGTATGAACTTGACTACATACCTCACTGAGTTTCCAGAATCATACAGTATTTATCTTTTTGTGACAAGTGCCCCCACCACCCCACCCCCAGTACAGGCCATGCTTATTACTCAAGGGGCTTAGAGTGGAAGACCCTGCTCTTTCATTCTGGTCCCACTCCAACAACCTGGAATGGAGGTGGGAGCCACAATCTTGTTCTGAGATCCTCTGCATCACCCTCCTCTTTTCAAAATTTAATTCCCTTTGAGGGCTGGGTTGGGGTGTAGGCAAAGCAGAGGCCTTTTTACATAGTTGACCTTCCACCTTGTGGTGGGAAGTCTTCTCTCTTCCTACATTGGCATGGTGCATGGTTATCCTGGGGCCATTTTTAGCACCAGGATGATCTTCCAAGGATCCTTAGAGAGGAACATATAGCTCCTCTTGGCCCTTCCAGCTCTCTCTGTCTTCAGACCCTCTGTAGGAGGGATGACTTTTACTTGCACATTGGGCTCAAGGCAATTCCCAGTTCCTGTCCCCCCCACTTACCCCAACCTCTGAGCTGCTTCTTATGGAACCAGTGATGATGATGACCCCCCCACACACGCACAAAGGCTGAGGGGGACTGCAGTGAGGTATCTCTGTCATTTTTTCAGGCATACCTCATTGCTGATCCTTCTCATACACTGGCCTGGTCTGCTCCAGAAACCTCCAAATATGGTGTAGTCACTGGTCTCTACATTCACATATACCCAAAACTCAAGGGGAGCAAGAGAGGGATACTTATCAGGACCTCCAAGTAACTCTCCTGATATCCTGCTACAGTGATAGCACCAGGAAAATTCTTCAGGTCCCCAGCTGGTAAGTAAGGAACTAGTACTCCTTTCTTGCCTGCCTTTGAAGCCTCCCCCAACTTCCCTCCCCATACTTCCCTCCACCACCTGCTTCGAGTTCCCCCACCTATTCTGGGGATGGGAAGTGGGGGAACTCAAGGCAGGTGGTGGAGGGAAGTATGGGGAGGGAAGAATGTAACATCTCCCCTGGAATTTCCAACCAATCATCTGTCTCTTTTTTCTTTCTCTGCCTTCTCCTTCTCCTTCTTTCTCTTCTCCACCTCCTTCTTCCTCTTCCTCTTCCTCTCCTTCTCCCCTCCTCACCCATCTCTCCCTCCTCCCGCTTGCCCCCTCCCCCTTGCCCTCTCTTTCCTCTCCTCCTCCTCTTCCTCTTTCTCTTCTTCTTCTCATCCTCCTCCTCCTTCTTTTTTTCCCCCTCCTCCTCCCTCATTTTCCTCTTCCTCTTCTTCCTCCTTCCCCTCCTCCCCCTCCTCCCCCTTCCCCCCACTCCCCCCCCCCACCCGCTCCTCTCCCAGACCTGAGACTCCAGATGTGAGGCTGGATCCCACAACTCTGAGATCATGACCTGAGCCAAAATCAAGATTCAGACACTGAACCGAGTCACTGAGGTGCCCTGATTTTTTTTTTTTTTTTTTTTTTTTTATAAAGTGGCTGAGGGAGGTAGGGGGAGCAGGCTGGGAGTTAGAGTTCAGGGTGCAGGGCCTGTTAGGCTATCCCTTTATAACCCCTAGTGGCTTTTGTGGCAGAAATTTCCAGTTGCCCGTGCAATAGCATTCTCCCTTCTTTTTTGAAAAGAAAGAAAGATCCTATATTATTGGAGATGGCCAAGTGCCCAGCTAAAAGAACTACATTTCCCAGGCTCCACTGCAGATGAGGAAGGCTCAAAATATATACGCAGAAGTTGTGCAGCTTTAGTAAAAACCTGATAAAGAGACGTGATTTGGTTTGGAGGTGTGAGCTTTGCTATCTTCCCGTTTGTCCTTCTTCCTTCCTGGAACATAGATATAATGGTGGAGCTCCAGCTATCAAGGGTAGAAGCCACACACCAACACTGGAAAACCCACCCTCAATGAACAACTGTGCAGAATAAATCAGATAGCCAAAGCAATGTGGCTAGTATATGACCATAGGACCTGGCACAGAGTAGATATTTAATGAATGGTCCCTGGTGTTAACTGATAAACCTGGGGGAGACCTCAGGAGAGTTGTTATGGCTTTTGACCTGTCCCTTCTTCTCCAGGTTTTTATCAGTCATTGGAAGGGAAAGGGAACTCTGAATCAAATCAAGTTTTGCAACTAGCTTCGTGAATGACTTTGAGAATGTCTGGTAATGTTCAGCACTTCCTTTTCGTTGTTGGCAAAATGAAAAATAAAACAAAAAATCCTACCACAAAGCATGAGCATTATCCTGGAATTGCATTTATCTTAATATATTGTCACCCTCTATTGTTGACATGTGATGCTAATTTTCCATTTATGGTAATGACAATTTCTCTTTCAGATAATTTCTCTTTCAAATAATTTCTCTTTCAAATACTTAATTGAAGTATTAAATAGTGAGTGAAAAACTGTGCAAAAGACTTGAACACATACTTCACAACAAAGGATATCCAGGTGGCCAATAAGTGTAAGAAAAAATGTTAAACATTGTTAATCATCATGGAAATATACTCCTTGAAAGATCTACTATATATAAGTTAGAATGATGCAGCATAATCTTTTTGAAAACTAACAATATCAAGTGTTGGTGAGGATATGGAGCAAGTCACATACTATTTGGAGAAATGGAAATTGGTAAAAACACTTTGGAAAAAGTATGACATTATCTACCAAAAGTGAACAGATGCATTCTCCATGACACAGAAATTCTAGTCTTAGGTGTATACCCAATTCAGGCATGTGTACACAAAAAGACATGTACAAGAATGTTCAGAGTAGTGTTTTTCATAATCACTCCCAAAATGGAAGCAATCTAAATATCTATTCAATAATACCGTGGATAAACTGGTATAGTTATACAATCGGATACTATGGAAGAATGAAGATAAATGAACTACAGTTACACTCTGCAACTTGGTTGAATTTTCCAAACATAATGTTGATCCAAAGAGACCAGATGCCAAAGAATATGTACTGCAAGATTTCATTTATGTAATGTCCAAAAACAAACATAACTGTGGTGCCTGGCTTCCTGTCAGTAGAGCATGCACCTCTTCATCTTGGGATTGTGAATTTGAGCCTCGTGTTGGGCAGAGAGATAACTTTAAAAAATGAACATAAAAAAGTTATAGATGTTAAGAAGGCCATTAGCTCTGGAAAGGAGAGGTAATAATAATTGATATGGATTCCTGGCAACTGACAATGTTCTCTTTCTTGACTGAGTACTGGTTACATCATGTTTTGTGTACTTTTGCACGTGTATGTTCATTTCCAATAAAAAGATTTAAAATGAAGAGAATTGGCATAAAGAAAAATATTTCTAACTAAGGTAATATATGGAAATGACAAAATTCACAAAGGCTGTATATGAATAAATTATGTTTGAGAAGTAAGGGATTGGATGATTCATGTACCTTTTGATTTGAAGACTCAGTGAAGTACTGAATTGGTTGATTTCTGCCGGGTTGACACAGGCAGTAACTATTGCAAAGCTGGTGAATGAAGACAGAGAGAGAGAGAGAAGGGGAGATAATACTGAGGAGTAGCTAAGAGCATGGGCTTTGTGTTAAAATGCTTGGTTTGAATTCTTGTGTGTGTGTGTGTGTGTGTGTGTGTGTGTGTGTGTGTGTGTGTGCACTTTTTGCCCAATGTGGGATTTGAACTCATAACCTCATGATCAAGAGTTGCATGCCCTCCAACTGAGCCAGTCAGGTACCCCTGGTTTGGAATTCTTGCATCACCACCTGTTGGATCTGTGACCTTAGGCAAATTACTGGACCTCTCTCTACTCAATTTCCACATCTTTAAAATGGGAATAATGATGGCACCCATTTCCACGCCTCTCTTCTAGCTTCTGATGATGGCTGGCAATCCTTTGCCTTCCTTGGCTTATAGATGCATCACTCAAATCTCTGGCTTCTTCTCTACTTGGTGGTCTTCCTCTGTGTGCCTCTGTTTTCTCTTTTCATATGGGCACTAGTCATATTGGATTAAGGCCCCACCCTAGTGACCTCATCCTAATTGATTATATCTGCAAAGACCCTATTTCCAAATAAAGTTACATCACTGTATCTTGGGTTAGTACTTCAACATATCTTTTTGGGTGACACAACGCATAATATGTAGAAAAATAGAAAAAATAATATAATAAATACCCATATGACTACACCTAGATTCAGTAAATGTTAATATTTTGCCACTTTTTCTTCAGGTATCCTCTAAGATTAAAGTTATTCTCCTGCTGGTTCCTCAAAAAATTAAAAATAGAACTACCCTACGACCCAGCAACTGTACTACTAGGTATTTATCCAAGGGATACAGGTATGCTGTTTCAAAGGGACACATGCACCCCAGTGTTTATAACAGTGCTATCAACAATAGTCAACGTATGGAAAGAGCCCAAATGTCCATCGATGGATGAATGGATAAAGAAGATGTGGTATATATATATATATATATATATATATATATATATACACACACACACACACACACACACACACACACACACATACACACACACACACATACATACATATATATACAGGCACACACACACATGTATATATATATATACATACATATACAATGTATATATGTATACATATATATATACAGTGTATATATATGTGTGTACATATATGTACAATGTATATATAGGTATATATATATACATATACAATGGAGTATTACTCAGCCATCAAAAAGAATGAAATCTTGCCATTTGCAACTATGTGGATAGAACTAGAGGGTATTATGCTAAGTGAAATTAGTCTGTCAGAGAAAGACAAATACACCATATGAGTTCACTCATATGAGGACTTTAAGATACAAAACAGATGAACATAAGGGAAAGGAAGCATAAATAATATAAAAACAGGGAGAGGGACAAAACAGAAGAGACTCATAAATATGGAGAACAAACTGAGGGTTGCTGGAGGGGTTTTGGGAGGGGGGATGGACTAAATGGGTAAGGGGCATTAAGGAATCTACTCCTGAAATCATTGTTGCACTATATGCTAATTAACTTGGATGTAAATTTTAAAAATAAATTTAAAAACTAAAAATAAAGTTATTCTCCTGCCTAAGCACACTACCATTATTGTGCCACTAAAATTAACAATAATTCCCTAATATCAACTAATGAACAGTTGCAGTAGATTGCATTATTGTTCAAAATTATTCACTTTTCCGTTCCCTGTGGGAAGATAATACATCCCTGCCCTGCAATCTTTGCACTTGACTCTGTTGTTATGCTGCTTTAGCAAACATAATGTGAACAGCAAGATGTTCCCCTATGGTGCAAAAGCCTTTTGAATCATTGACTGAGTTTTGGAATAAGAAGACACATAAATCAGAACATCTGCCTGGAGCATAGCAGTAGCCAAGCCAGAAACCTGAGTGACTTGAGCAAGAAATAAATGTTTGTTTGTAAACCACTGAAATCTAGAGCTGTTTTTAACTGCATGTTTTCCCAGTGGATTTAGAACTACCTTTAATATTTTTCAGGCCAGTATACATTCCAGATTTTCACATTGTATTTTGTTTGTATGTTTCTTAAATCCGTTTCATTCTGAAACAGTGTCCTACCTTTTCCCATCCTTCCTTCCTTTCATTTTTTCTTTTTTTTATTCTTCATGAAATTTATATTTTTAAGAAGTCAGGTCAGTAATCTTATATAAGATTCTACATTGTGAATTTGTCTATTTCCTCCTGGTGTGTTTTAACCTGTTCCTCTAAGTGCTTCCTGATCTTGGTTGCAAATTAACATCACCTTGGAATATTATTATACCAGTGTGTCTGTACATCCATACCACAAATGCTACCCATCATGTTCTCTAATGCTCACACAATAACTTTAGAGGGTAGCAAGGGAAGAATTGGTGTCTTCACTTAACAAAGGGGAAATCTGAGAAAAAAAGTAACTTATGTTAGGTCACATAGTCAATATGTGGCAGAGCCAGGGCATAAATTCATGACATTTACATCCTTCCTTTCTTCATGTTGCCTTCAAACAGTTTGAGAGATTTAGATACAGATGTAGATATATGTTTTTATCTACTCCTGGATGGATATACAAGTAACTAGCAACAGCCATTGTCTGAAGTATAGAGTTAGGAGTCAGTGAGAGACTTCATCATATATTCTTTTATATTATTTGAAAAATTTTCTTGAGGATAAAAAAATAAGTACTGAATTCAAAAGAGCTTTATAAATCATAAAGCATCATAAAAAATATTAGGGTTTAATGTTACTATTATCTACCAGCAAAAAGAAATTAAAGGTTGGGTCTTCGTGCAAAAGTTGAGTAAATTAATTTAGTAGGCCCGTGTGTCAGAATAAAATCCTATTTTTCTTTTTAAAATCACCCTTTGGAATATTTGATGACATTGGAAAATGCTCAAGGTTTAAGTGGAAAATACAAAAATCGCATAGGTGTATGATTACAATTTTGTGTGTTCCCTGTGTACAAAAACAAATACAAAGAGAAAAGTGACTGGAAGAAACCATTCACAATGCTTTGAAGGGAGAGGGGAAATAGGAAGTATTTTCTTATATTTTCCGGTATATCCCACATTTTCTGCAAGTTAATAAATGCTATTTAGAAAGAAAAAAAAATCACAACTAAACCTTCAAACTTGGTCAGAAAGAAAATTTTTACAAAATCTCACTTCGTGAAAGTGACTTGCTGCATGACGGAGGAGAAAATCTGACAACCGTGTGCAGTACAAAAGGTGCAATGGAACGCTTCTTACACGCCCGGAAGTGGATTAAGAACTACAAGGAGAGGCGAGAGAGATGAGGACCTCCACTACAGCTAGAGCGGCCACTAAGAGACACAGGAACTTCCGGGGCGAGGCTTTCTTGGTCCTTCCCTCCGCGGGGCGAATGTGGTCCGCGGGGCGAATGTGGTCCGCATGCAATGTGAAAGTTCGCGACTGCTGGGCCGTCACTTCCGTTACTCTGAGACGGTGCTTGAAATTGGGGGCGGCCATGGCAAAGAGCAAGTTCGAGTACGTGCGGAACTTCGAGGCTGACGACACCTGCCTGGCCCACTGTTGGGTGGTGGTGCGGCTGGACGGCAGGAATTTCCATCGGTGAGCGAGTTTGGTTTGAGGCAGCAAGGTGCCCCAGGGCTTCCGGGGAATGGAACGCCAATTGTGGCGGCAGCTCTTGGTTACCGGGTAACGCGACAGCCAATGAGCGCGTGGCATTGAGCCTCACACTACGCGCTAGCTACCAGGTGCTTGAAGGCGCGGTCTGAGTAGTTAAACTGAGGCCGAGTGCTCTTGTGATGAGCAGCTGGCCTGCGGCGCCCTTGAGCTAAGACCTGTTAGCAAGGCCCTGGTGGAAAAAGTCAGTCCCCAGTGCAGCATTTCAGTTCTTCAGCCAGTTGCCCGGCTATTTAGTTAGTTCTATTGGAAGGCAGACTGCTTAGAGACCTTTTTAGATCTTGCTGTGGGCAATACTTTATAGTATGTTCTTTGATTATCAGTAACTAGCCATACGCGGGAGGAAAAATAAAAAAGAAATGTAACAGAAAGATGGGAATTTAATTCTTAAAAGTATTATTTTAATAATGGTTCTTATCACTTGTTGAGCATTTCCAAGGAGCCAGGCATAGTTATATTTGTTACCTCCCTCTAATCTTCACAACAGTCCTGTGACGTAAGTATACTTTATCTCCGTTTCGCAGAACAGGGAATGGAGACTTAGCAATTATGCGCCTTTTTCTCAGTTGGTCAGGGCGAGAATAAAGTAGACTTCTTAAATAAGTCAGGTTGTAAGCTCTCTTCCATTCATGCCCTTTTCCCTCTATAAAGGTTTGCTGAGAAACACAACTTTGCAAAACCTAATGACAGCCGTGCTCTCCACCTGATGACCAAATGTGCCCAGACTGTAATGACAGAACTGGAGGATATTGTGATTGCGTATGGACAGAGTGATGAGTACAGCTTTGTGTTCAAGCGGAAAAGCAATTGGTTTAAAAGAAGAGCTAGGTAATTCCATGTCCTAGCTCTTGAGAATATTTCCTGTCAGCATTTGGTTTTTGCCTTTTTTAATTGGTGCCTTACAGACTGCAGATGGAATATTCCAACTGCAGAATGTATATTTCCTGTTTAGACTGTTGTACTTTTATCTTTTTTTTTAATTTTTTTTTAACGTTTATTTATTTTTGAGACAGAGAGAGACAGAGCATGAACGGGGGAGGGTCAGAGAGAGAGGGAGACACAGAATCGGAAGCAGGCTCCAGGCTCTGAGCCATTAGCCCAGAGCCCGACGCGGGGCTGGAACTCACGGACCGCGAGATCGTGACCAGAGCTGAGGTCGGACGCTTAACCGACTGAGCCACCCAGGCGCCCCTGTACTTTTATCTTTTATGTGAGCATTACATAAACCTCTTTATCTGATTCTTTCTGCTTCATTCCTCATCACCTTAGCTTCTACATAGATCTGGCACTGAACATTAAGACTAGAAACAGACACCGTTAGAATATAATAATATTAATAATTTAATTCCTAGGTTGGCTTTAGCCAAGAACAGCCTATATGTGCTTTACAATATTGCTTAAATTTTTAATTAAGAAGGATCTCAAAATAGACAAATTTGATATTTCATTTGGCAATATATCGAAACTGTCAGAGAAAACAAAGCATATAATGAATTGCCTTTTTTAAAACAATGGTTCTCTTCCTTCCAAGACTAAAAACACACACACACACACACAAACCCTCTTTAACCATAAATTCACATAACATCCTACATACAAAAATTCAGTATTAGTAAGTTACTTATTGGACTGGAAAGAGAGGCGGGCTGCTTAGTTTTTCTTGGCCCAGCACATTTTATCTCTTGACTTGCTGGACACTTTGTATAATCACTCTTGCACACACAGGCTCTATCATGGTTTTGAATTAATATCATGTATTTTCTTTTTTCTTGCTCCACCCAATGTGCCTTACTTCTGCAAGTAAGTTCATGACCCATGTGGCTTCCCAGTTTGCCTCCAGCTATGTGTTTTATTGGCGAGATTACTTTGAGGACCAGCCCCTTCTGTATCCCCCAGGCTTTGATGGAAGAGTCATAGTGTATCCTAACAACCAGACCTTAAAGGACTACCTCAGTTGGCGGCAAGCAGATTGTAAGTGAAACCAAGTAAACAGATGTAGTTAAACCACCAGTTCCATATATTAGAGGTGGTGATTTGATACAGGTTTGGCACATGTGTATTTTGTTTAAATGCAGTATTTTGTATTTTTTTAATTAGTTGAAAACAATTGAAAAATTGGGAGATTCATGTAAATGTTCCCGATTTCCAGTTTTTTTGGGAAAAATCAGGAGACCTGGTAATACTAGGTCTACATTCCCACTTAGTATTAGATATTACCTATGCAGTGACTGCTGCCTTTATATATATATACACACACACACAGAAGCCAATGTGCCATAAACTGTACCATTCTCTCTTGTTCCCCATGGGTCACCTACTCTGCTTTATGCATTTATGTTCATGGTGGCCTCATTGGGTGTTTGAATTGTGACTCCTGCCTTACACAACTATGATGACATGTTTGTGAGACTTACTTATTTGGTGTATCTTGATTTTCCCAGAAAAACTGGAAAAGAGCTAGGATTAATCTAAAATAACTTTGAAAGTATTCCTAAGTTTAATGTGTAAGTTAACCAGTTTATACACAGCATAAGTGAAATGAGAGAATAAAACTTCTAGGTAATAAGTTTGTTTATACTTGACCACTTCCCCCCCATCTTCCCAGTGTATGGTTCTGGGTAAATCACTAAATGTCTCCGAGATCTCTCTCCTTTCAAGGAGAGAGGTGGAGTTCTTTTTTTTTTTTTTTTTAATTTTTTTTTTTTTAATGTTTATTTTTTGAGACAGAGAGAGAGAGAGAGTTGGGGAGGGGCAGAGAGAGAAAGGGAGACACAGAATCTGAAGCAGGCTCCAGTCTCCGAGCTGTCAACACAGAGCCCAATGTGGGGCTCGAATTCACAAGCTGTGAGATCATGACCTGAGCCGAAGTCAGACGCTTAACTGACTGAATCACGCAGGCGCCCCAGAGAGGTGGAGTTCTAATGTTCTTCGAAACATGAGTATTGCATAAAGATCATATCTGTATAAACAGTGCTACTCTTTTCTCCTCACAGGTCACGTCAATAATCTTTATAATACAGTTTTCTGGGCACTTGTACAACAGTCTGGACTAACACCAGTACAAGCCCAAGAGAGATTACAGGTATAAGGTCTTAACTGCATTAATACTCACCTGGGGTTGGTTTTCTGTACACTCTCCCATGCCATTTTGTATTCTTTTAAAGCTCTCTACTGCTTTGGTTTGAAAGGATATAAAGATCTTACTAGTAGCAGCTCTGCTACCTGCTTATTCTGTGACCCCAGATGAGTTACTGCTTCTCCCTGAGTCTTAGTGTCCTCAGCTAGAAAATGGAATTGGTGACACTGGCTCTACATTCCCACGTGGTAGTGCGTGGCTGGGGCTGCATATTGGTTGCCTTCTTTAGACAGGGCACATGCTCTTTTTCATCAGTCCCACTTGGCATCTTTATCATTGTCATTCCCTGCTGGGTGCGTGTATTGTTAAGAGTATAGGCTTTGGAAGTCAAATAATTGTACTCAGGGACTTCTATTTAATTTTATCCCCTCTGCCTTAGTTCTTTATAGGTAAGATGTAAGAAGTAACAGTTCCCACTGCATAGGTTTATTGTGAGAATTAAATGGCATAAAGCACATAAACCATAATAAACACTGGCGTTCATCATTAGATGACCAGTGCTACTTATGGGATGACTAACTGAAATGAGGTGATGTGTTGTTATGGCTCTTAATATAATGCCTGGCACATTATAATTACACAATACATGTTTGTCATTAACAGTAATGGTGAAGATTTAGAGATAGCAATAATAATTGGCATATTGGTAGATCTATCCCGAGTTTGGAAGAGCTGAGTTTAGATTTTGTTTTTTTTTTTTTTTTTTAATTTTTTTTTCAACGTTTATTTATTTTTGGGACAGAGAGAGACAGAGCATGAACGGGGAGGGGCAGAGAGAGAGGGAGACACAGAATCTGAAACAGGCTCCAGGCTCTGAGCCATCAGCCTAGAGCCTGACGCGGGGCTCGAGCTCACGGACCGCGAGATCGTGACCTGGCTGAAGTCGGACGCTTAACCGACTGCGCCACCCAGGCGCCCCTAGATTTTGATTCTTATAAGAATAAAAGCAGCTTTTGGCCTTAGGCAATTTATATAATCTTTCTAAGCTTCAGAGTTCTCTCTAAAATGGAGATGGTAATGAGGGTCAAATAAGATAACATACATTACGTAGTACAGAATAGTACTCTTTCCTGTCACCCCATCCCAGTTGTGACTTTTGAAGCCAGTTGTTTGCTACAGAAGACAGTTTTATGAATTTAGACATCTAAATAAGATTTAAACTGCTCTTACAATTGAAATTCATTAGTATCTATAAGATATTTGGTAAAACCCTTCCACTTTTTTGTTTGTGGAAATTTAGATAGAGGGTGGAATGGATAGGTAGGGTGAGGGCAGAGAGCAGACATAAAAATCTTTTTATATCTTTTTTTTATTTTCTCAGGGAACTCTTGCAGCAGACAAGAATGAGATTTTGTTTTCTGAATTCAACATCAACTACAATAATGAGCCACTGATGTATAGGAAAGGGACTGTGTTGATATGGCAGAAGGTAATGCTGTTGTGTCCGAATTAAAATGGAGGTCAGAAAGAAGAAAGCCTGTGCCCATCCCAAACTTTGTGTCCCTTACCACATGTATAAAGATGTGACGCCATTGATTAACATGAATTAGATCTTTTTTAAATGAGATACTATACATTATTTTGGATGCTTTTTTTGTCAGTCAGTGCTACTAATTTTGTCAGTTTGTTAGTGATCTTTGTTGTCTGGAATTTCTCTTTATAAGCAGAATCACAGATTTTAGAATTAGTTCATTTATTTTCCTGTGTCATAAGCTCTCCAAATCAGATAAAACCCCATAACAGAGTACACTGCAGACAGAAGGATTTTTGCATTCATATAACATTTAAAAAATACTTTCTTCCACACTGGATAATATCATTAAGTGGTCCACCCGTCCCATGACAACTATAATATGAGGCATAGGGAAACATTGTATATGAGCGTTTTACCACTTGGAGAATGTTCTTGAGATTCCCTAGATATTCATACTTTAATATTCTGTACCTTTACCTAAATTCTTAATTTTACCAATATTTTCTCTCTGTGCCAGCTTCGGAGCATAATGATTTCTCTAAATTTATTTCCTTCATTTAGTTGTTGTTTTTTTTAATGAATGTTTTCAGGTGTTAAGGGGTACCTTAAGAATTAGTCCTCCCCACTGGCAGCTTCAGCTTATTAGTATTTTAAAACCACATTTGCTCTTTAGCACAGACTTGGATACTTCTTCATGCAGATGAGAGAAGCAAAAAAACAAACAAAAAAAACCTTTAATTCTATATTTATTGTTAATAAGGAACATGGAATTACTCCTTTGTTCCTAAGACCTTCTTTCAGAATATAGCAACTTTTTAAAAGTTTTTAAACAAATTCATGTATGTTGAGATATGTATTTGTATACCTACCTGAAAAATGTTTGTCGGAAGTATATAAAATAAATCAGCTTCCTGCATATCCCCCTCTACTCTCCCAAACCCAATTAACAGTGTTAATATGTTAACTTTTATCTGTAGGTGGGTGAAGTCACAACAAAAGAAGTCAAGCTGCCAGCAGAAATAGAAGGAAAAAAGATGGCGGTGACTCGGACCAGGATTAAGCCAGTGCCTTTATATTGCGATATTATTGGGGATGCTTTCTGGAAGGAACATCCAGAGATCCTAGATGAAGACAGCTGATCCTTTGCTTTTCAGTCCTGGCATGGTTAACCATGCAAGACCCCTAAGTTTCCTGGCAGCAGGTGGCCCTAGGATCCTTACTACCAAGAACAGTGTGCCAGGAATAACATGACTGACTGGAAAGGGACCAGGAAAAGAAGGGATGTATGGGGGTGGTTATCTTGTTCTGCTTTAAGTAGAACATTTTTTTTGCAGTATTGGAACATGGTTCCTTCTGTAGAAGTGCATTTAAAAAAAAAAAAAAATTGTGGTCCTATTTTTATAAAGCAAGAACTACTTTATGCTTTGCAGAATGAATCATTTTTACACTGTGGCATAAATCTTATAAAAACGTGTCCAGCTCTTTCCACCTATGGTAGATGATGAACCCAAACTTTACTCTCAGCCACCTGTTCTTAACTACAGAATCCACTGACCTTTAAAGCCACCTTTCTTACCCGTGTACTTTGACCTGGAGATAAGTAATGGGTTGATGGCTGCAGATGCCTCTGAATTCAGGAATTCCAGGGAGAATGAGCGCTTTGTGCCAGTTACCAGGTTGGCACCTTTGGCTGAACAAATGAGTAGTAGTTTGGATGTCTCTATATGAATATTCCATAGATTGATTTTGTGGAGTTGTCAGCATGATCGTCGTCTTGCCAGGGGTATTTCCAAGGCCACTTAACCTCTTTCTAAAAAGAAAAGGAATTATGTGTATATATGAAAGAAAGAAAATGTGTGAGAATGAATGAACAAGAAGGGAGAAGCATTTACTCATTTTCTCTAGATACTTCAGTTTTAAAAGTCCCCTTCCTATTGGATTCCTGAAAAGGATTCTCAGGTAGCCTCTATGTAATCAGAACACTGGCATTTGAATTAGCACTTCCCTTGGGGTCACAAGTGGCAGGTGTCAGAGGACACCTAATAGTTCCAGCTGCAGATGGGTCAGTTCCAGCTGCAGACGGGGGAGGAAGAGCGGAGGACAGCAGCAGTAATTTCGAGAACCACCACTAGCGAGGGGTCCCCCTCAAGTGGGGGTAGGTGGTGAGAGAACTCCCATTGCCTGCTGTCCTGGTTTCATATTTCAGAGGAAAATTATTTGGCTCTAGTAGGAATTAAGAGGCAGTCTACATTTTAGTGCCTGGTCTTGCATCGCAGACTTCACAGCCACGAAGAAAATGTATTTTTGAAGGCAACGGCTGGTCTCATCCTCCGCTAATTGATACTCCATCTGTTGGAATCATTTTTTTCCCTTCATGTACTCACTGCACAGGAAGAAATATGGTGCATGTTTGGTGATTGATAAAAATCTCTGAGAAAATAAAGGTTTCAACTCCCTTGGCCTACGTTTCCACTTATTTTTCTCATACAAATACAGTGTATGAATCCAACTTTTGTATATATGTCTTTACGTAAGCCAGGATAAACATACCTTCATCACCGCGGTGGTTCACAGACTTCTACATACAAAAATTTACTTGGAATGCTTGTTTTACATTCCTCTTCCAGCACGCCCCGATGAAGATTTGAGGTTTGCTCATCTGATTTTTAACCCCAAAGGCCTCTGATGCCTATGGTGGGTGATCTGTGGCACTTTGGGCTGTAAGGCCCTCAGTATCCTGTGATAGGTCAAGTCAGGCAATAAGGTAATGTAGCTCTGGACTGGTGAATGTAACAATGGTACGTGATAAGTGGACATTAAAGTACAAACTTTCAGGACAAAACCACCCAAAGAAATGTGCTTTCTGTGGGTGCTATGTGATACAAAGGCTCAATTTTGTCATAAGATAGAGGGACAAGCATTTATTGAATTAGCAGCAGTTTACAGCTTTGTTTTTTGTTCTCAGAAGTTTTGAGCAAAGGTATGCATGTTTCATACTCTTGCCATAACTTAACCTGTAGCGATGGTGTTTCTCTGTTGCCACACGTATTTGTTCCAGCATATATTTCACAGTTGTATGTTAATTTTCATTGTGTTCTCTAAGGTAAAGAATGCATTCTCTTGGGCTTTGCATAGCTTAAAGAAACGTTAAGACATACACAAAAAGAACTAGTATAGAATTAACACTAGTTGATAGTTTGGTAGGGAAGTGGCAATTAGGAAAGTGATTTGTGTGGCTTGTAGGTAACTGGAAACACCTTGGCTGTGCTGGATGAGAGGGTGATACCTGGCCTTCTGTGTAGACTATCACTTTATTTTATTTTTTAAATATTTTGAAAGAGCAAGCATGAGTGGGGGAGGTGTAGAGAGAAAATCCCAAGCAGGCTCTGTGCTAACAGCAGGACTTGGTCTCACTGTGAGATCATGACCTGAGTGGAAATCAAGATTTGACACTTAACCCACTGAGCCACCCAGGCGCCCCTAGACTATCATTTAATAGCAAAAAGCAAAAATGTTTTTGCTGAACAGAAGCTATAGAAACTGAAGGTTGCTGGAGGGGTTTTGGGTGGGGGATGGGCTAAATGGGCAAGGGGCATGAAGGAGGACACTTGTTGGGATGAGCACTGGGTGTTATACATAAGTCATGACTCACTAAATTCTATTCCTGAAATCATTACTACACTATATGTTAACCAACTTGGATGTAAATTAAAAGTAATAAAATAAGTACAACTGGGTCTTGGAAATCTTCCATCTTCCTTTCCTCCAAGAGCTGGATCCTGGTTTCCTCCACTTGCCTAAGAGATGCTTAGAAAATCTATGATGTAATGAATTTTCCTTAATACTAAGGTACCTCAGGTGTTAATGTAAATTACTTTTTGCATAGGGTTTAGGAAATGGAGGACCGGGATCCATCCATCCTTCACAGCTTCGTTGTCCACTTAACCAGTACCAGCTAGGATAAAGCATTTATATGCTCTCTATGCAGTATCTCTTCATTCTTAGGACAATTCTGTGGGTTAGGTACTGTTTCTATTACATTTCAGGTGAGAATGTAAAGACCCAAAGAAGCTAAATAATTTGAGTCCAGGTAGGCTAGCCCCCAGTAAAATTTAGCATGCAAAACGGGACTCTGATTGCCCTCTTCCAGCCTCTTCCCACCAGCTCAAGCTACGAGTATACTACAGTTCCAGAGAGCAGACAAACGCCTAGCGAAGCTTGTTAAAATGCTGGTTCCAGGATCCACCCCCGGGGAATCTGGAGTATTGACAAACATCCTAAGTGATAATGATATAAATGGGGAAACACTGCCTTCAAGCAGATGAACCTGTTACCCGAGCGCCCAGGCGGAGGCCGGCTGCTCGGCGCCGAGAGCGGACAGATGCTGCCTCCCGGTGGCCGCGCCGGCGCAGTGCAACCCCAAGCCGCGGCTGCGCAGTGCCGCCCTCTGGCGGCCCCGCTCCTTCTTCCCATCGGCCTCGGCTTGCGGGCCTTTCAAACATGGAGGAGCGGGAGCGGGGGGCGAGGTCGGCTCGCGCCGGGAGCCCCGCGCGCCCGCCCAGCCCGCGGCTGGATGTCAGCTCTGACAGCTTCGACCCGCTGCTGGCCCTGTACGCGCCCCGCCTGCCGCCCATACCCTACCCAAACGCGCCCTGCTTCAACAACCTGGCCGAGTACGAGAGCTTCCTCAGGACCGGGGTCCGGGGCGGCGGGCGCGGGCGGGCGCGGGGCGCGGCCGCGGGCTCAGGGGTGCCCGCCGCCTCTGCCGGGCCCTCGGCTAGAACCCGTCGCCGCCTGGACGCCCCGGCCCCGGACCCCGAGCGCATCCAGCGCCTCCGTCGCCTCATGGTGGCCAAGGAGGAAGGGGACGGGGCCGCCGGGGCACGCCGGCGGGGTCCGGGTCGGAGCAGGAAGGCGCCGCGCAACGTGCTCACGCGAATGCCCTGTGAGTCCGGCGGGCGCGGGCGGGGCGGGGCGGGGGCCGAGGGCCAGGCCCGCTGCCCGGAAGGTGGCGGCCGAGGGGGCGTTTGCAGGGTGCTAGGGGCTTGGTGCGGGTCTGCGCGCCTGAGGGAGAGGGTCTTGATGAAGGTTGCAGAGATCATCCGCGGCCGTGAGGAGGTTCTCCTTGAATAATGTGGGGAAGGGGGGGCGTGGGGAAGGAAGGTCTTCTGGAGTACCGACGGGTGAGGGAGAGCGGTGGGGGCAGAGTGGGAAGGCTGTAGAGGTAACAAGGAGGGGCTCTAACGGGGTCCATGCAAGTGGCTGCAGAGGTGATGCGGGGCCCGCAACGAGGGGCTACGACCACGAGGGTGATGGGCGTCTGGAAAGGTGGTGGGGCCTGGAAAGCGGACATCACCGGGAGGAGCTGCACGCCACAGCCAGAGGGGAGGGGCACAGCCAATTTTAAGGAAAGGAGAGTGGTTAGTGGGACTGGCGATGACGGGATGGAGTGTGAGGCGATCTGTCCCTGCAGTTAGAACAGGGGACATAAATTCATAACGCCTGCACACTAAGTGACACTCCTCCTGGGGTCGTAGCAGAAGGGCTGTGCGGTCTTGAAACACGTATGTTCGCGTTCCCAAGTCACAAGTGCTGGAATGCAGCAGGCACCAGTGCCACTAAAATACAGACACTGTTTCACCGCCACCCTGCCGGGATGGGTGCAGGACTGGGTCTGTCAGGCTCCTGTTACCATATGCGCAAGTTATTTTAAGTTCTGAAGGTGTGAATGGCACAAGGGAATCTCTTGGAGCCTAATAGATCCTTGGAGATCTGTAAACAGCAAGGCTGCTAATGTGTGAGTTAGGTCTTCCACCAGTGGAATGAAAACAAGCCAGGGTTATGTCTTCTGTCATCTGGCAAGCAGTTCTCACATCTGCCAGGGAAGACAATGACCTAGTTAGCCATTCAAAGCATCTGTATCCTGATAGCTAAATTGTAACATTTATAAATCACTGGCTTTGGAGTGGAAGGTTGTGTTAAGCGAGTTGCTTCATTCCTAGAAATGTGTTTGTAAAGAGAGAAACATCCTGAAAAGCTGTGTGCTGTTAGCTGGGTCTTGGTCAGATCATTTCCTGTGACAGTGCTAGAGCATTCTTGGCCAAGCCAGGGTGCATCCCAGCCTGCTTCCCCAACGATAACACAAAGACAGAGTGTGCATGTAGCTAAAATAAGAGTAGCTGCGGACCTTGTTTTGCCACTATCAGATCTTTGAAATGCTCTCCAACTCTCAGATTGTAACATTTATTTCCGTTTTGCCAGTTGTGGCTTTGCTACTGATATTGTCAAAGAAAAGACATACTTCTGTATGGCGAGTGGTTTTGGCTTTACCTACGGAGTACTCTGTTATATTAGTATGACAGAGCATGAAAACCAGCTTTGTTGGCTTTCCACAATTAAATATGTGCCTGCAATCAAGATCTCAGAGTGTGCCGTAGGCACTGAAAATTTTTATCACTCCACTGGAAACGGTTGGGTGTACATGATAGAGATGGGTAGACGTGACAAAGAACTGATGAGCTTCAGAAAGCAAGAAAAGTACAGAAGCATGGGTAAGATTAAGTTTATTCAGACAGAGTTCCTATAAAAGGTTGTCTTCAGGTCTTCAAGTGAATTTAAAGAAGGGCATGGTTAGGGATGACAGTAATTATTTAAAAGTTAGGCTATTGAAGTATAATTTGTATGCGGCAAAATTCACCATTTTAAAGTGAGTTTTGACAAATGTGTAGTCATGAAATCACCATCACAATAAGGATACAGAACAAATCCATCATCCCAAACAGTCCCTTTTTAAGTCAGGAGATAATTTTATTGTTGCTAATTATGGCTACAGTTATTTAGTGGGCGAGTGCTGTGCAGTTTGCGAAGCCCTGTAGATGCTTCGTATCTTACTTTACCCTTAGATACTACTTTTTAAGTGAGGCTTGTTGAGCATCACTGCTTGCCCAAGATTACATAGCTAGTTAGCTTGCAACTCGGTGTGTCCAACTCCAGGGCCTACGTGCCAGGGCCATCATGCTAATCTCAAGTGAGGGAACAGGGGAGTACATTCTCATGTTTCTCTGCTTACTTCTTTTGGTGGGTGGAGAGTACCACATAAGTGAGGCAGACGGTGTGTGTCTAGAACAATGAGAATGGAATCTGGGTCCAGAGAAGGATGTATTAAAACATTTTGAAGACCAAAGGGTTTCTCTCTGACTTTGTTATGATAGATAGTGGGGACCATGGTGTATATTCTTAAGTAAACGGCAATGTTTCTCATAGTTTAATTTCTAGTAGTAAAATGTATTTGGTGGGGGACGGTGTATAGACCACAGATGCAGGGGTTCGACTGCTGGCTTTTTTAGTTTTGAACATGAACACTAGCTCCTCCACTTTCTCGCTGTTTTATGGAGGCAAGTCACTTAAACTCTTTGGGGCCTCAGTTAGCTAATCCATTCAAAGCATTTACCACGGTAGTACATGGGGAAATTCTCAGTGATTGTTAAATGTCCCTGTGATTGTTGTAGGTTGTTGTGGTGGTTATTATTGTTTTAGGCTGTCATAATTAAAAGCTCCAGGGCAGGATGTATGTATAACCTACCCGAATTGGGTGTTGACTCAGCTGTTTACTACATAAGTAACCTTGAAAAACTAATTCAAATGAACATTTCTGAGCCTCGTTTTTCTCATCTAGAAAGTAGGGCAAAATAATAGTACCTGCGTGTTAAAGTTGTGAGGATTAAATAACATACATAAAGTTAACCTTACCCCAGGGCCTGGCTCATAGGGAGTGCTCAGTAATTGGTGATGATGATGGCTAGGGAGGATGGGAGTGAGGGGACCTCGGAGGCTGTTGTAGTGAACCAACCATCCCATAAGACTCTGGGCTGTATTGGTTGTGGGAAAAGAAAGGAAAGGACAGGTCATACTTATTGAGAATCCATTGTCTGAGCCTAGTGTGGCCACAAGTAGGGAGAAGAATAGAGTTTAAAATGACTGGGATTTAGGGGCGCCTGGGTGGCTCAGTTGGTTAAGCGTCCAACTTCGCCTCAAGTCATGATCTCACAGCTTGTGGGTTCGAGCCCCTTGTCGGGCTCTGGGCTGACAGCTCAGAGCCTGGAACCTGCTTCGGATTTTATGTCTCCCTCTGTCTCTCTCTCTGCCTCTCCCTAGCTCTCACTGTCTCTCTCTCAAAAATAAGTAAACATTTAAAAAAAAAAACAAAAACTTAAAAAAAATGACTGGGACTTAGAAGGTTGAGGCCTAAGAATAGTAGCAGTGGAGAGGAGATCTGGAAGAATAACTTCAAAGATAAGGCATATATATCTTTTTGTTGTTGTATTAAATTTTAGAAGCTTGGTTCATATTTGGAGTTTGTTAGAGAGACTGCTGGAAAGAGATTCAGAGTGTGCGTTCCGATTCAGAATTTTTGCCTTGGTAGTTTGCTCTGATAGGTGGTGCTAGTAATGTATTTTTGATCACACAGGAGTGAAGTGCTCCCTGGAATTATACCTTATTAATAAATCTTTGGAAGAAAAATCAAGGGAAGAGTACAGATATGAGAGTTGAAAGACCTGAGTTTGTCATTTGTTTGGCTAGAATAAGAAACTGTTGTTAAGATATGTGCTTGTCTTTTTTCTCTCATGTGGGGGTTCAGGGGTAAAAGTCATACCTCTCTATTTTTTTACAAGTTAGGAAAAGAGTGGTCTTTCCACTGTTTGTGGAAACACATATGGGGACGGGGGAAGCAGTGAATGTGTATAGGCAAAGAAACTAATCCAGGTTTCTAAAATATTGAATTATAGAGACTTATTCTCAAATAAATCTAGAAGTTAACTAGTCTAACCTCATTTTACAAATGAGGAAAGTCAGACTTGTAGAGAAAAAGTTACTCAAACATTCAAGGAATTTTAAAATATTGCTACAGGTAAGGTAGATGATGAGGCCAGACCAAAACTCTCACATTCCTTTCCAGAGCCTCTGTCTCTGCCACATTGCCGTCAACTGTGCCTTCTTGCTGAATCTTCAATCTGACATAAGCTCCTACTTCTCATTGGCTAGGTCACTTTCTTCAGAGTATTTTCTTTTATTAATTTATCACTGCCATGATGTATAAGCTGACCCATGAGTGAGGGATAAAGAGGTCAGGAGGAACCAGCTTAGTTATCCAAACTGAAGGGCAGGACTCTTGTTCTCTTTCATACTACTAGAAACAAAACAGAGATTTTGTGTTTACTATTGATGGCAAGAATCAATCTCCAAAGAATTATGCCTTGCAAACTTGGGAGGGAAAGACAAAGACTATGTGTGAGTGTGAGTGTAAGTGTGTGATTGGACATGTGGTTTTCTTTTGGGAGGTTTTATATATATCGTATAGCCATCATATTGTGAAAGCTAAGTTAACATGAAGTAATAAAAATAAAATTCATCCCTCTTCACAAGCCCTGAGAAAGAGAATCCATCATCATAAAGGCTGCAATTTATAGTTCCAGCATTCTTCCCATGAATCGTCATTCTCTTTTTACGTGATGCTTATCTGCAATGTCCTATGAGCCTAATGCCCAGCAGGTGCCTTTCTGTCAACAGGCTTGGACTGAAACCAGGTCTCTTCCGTCTAGTGTAAAGATGGTGTCCATTGGAACACTAGTGGTTCCAGAGAGCTTGTCCATGGAGTATCTCAGATGGGGGCCAAAAGTCCATTCTCTCGTTAGAGGACTGCACGTGTTTAAGGGCAGATGTGTTACATGGTTTGTTTCCTTTAAACATATGAACAAGATTTTTAGTTTTTTGAAGAGTCAAGCTGGATATGTGGTTCATGAGAATTATCTTTTAAAAAGTTGTCTTAACCAGGCACAGAACTGAGAAGAATTTTGCTGCTGATGTGTACATTTAATGTGGGTCCCCCCCCAAATGTTTTTAAATAATGGTGCATCTTAGAATCAATGACATCATAGAACATGGGATATACAATTAGCGAAACATTCGGGTGACAGCCATATGTATGTTTGATCCTCATCCGGGTGGAATCTGGTCTTACTTCAGTGTGTTGCCCATACTAACCATGCTGCCCATTGGGCCTTCTCATTTCCATAGTGAGGTTGCCACTGCACCATGTTGCCTGGTGTTGCTGGAGATGGTTGGCTGGTCTTGGTTGCTAATTCTGAGAATGAAGGCAGATGTTTACATTATGCTGTCTGCTCTTGTCTTGTTTCAGTGCACGAAGGCAGCCCTCTGGGTGAGCTCCATCGTTGTATCCGGGAGGGGGTGAAGGTGAACGTTCACATTCGCACTTTCAAGGGTCTTCGTGGCGTCTGTACAGGCTTCCTCGTCGCATTTGACAAGTTCTGGAATATGGTAATTAAGCCTTTCTCAAAGGGCTGGAGAGCTCCTAAGGATTAAATCTTTTATATGTCTAAATGACCTGAGTAATTTTATTTAGGAAAACCTATAAAATGACTTCCTAGAGGAACTAGAATTTTTGCATTCTCTTGATCAACAATAAAAAAAGTTCTTTTTACTGCTTCCTTTTCTTTAAGGCATTGGCTTTCAGCCAAGGCAATTAAAAAACATTTTTTTTAATGCTTATTTATTTTTGAGAGAGAGATAGTGTGAGTGGGGGAGGGGCAGAGAGAGGGGTACAGAGACCTGAAGTGGGCTCTGTGCTGACAGCAGAGAGCCTGACACAGGGCTCAAACCCATAAACCATGAGATCATGACCTGAGCCGAAGTCAGATGCCTAACCGACTGAGCCACCGAGGCGCCCCTCAAGCAGGGCAGTTTTGCCCTTATTTCCCTCCTAGGGACATTTGGCACTGTCTGGGTACTTTTTTTAATTGTCACAACCATGGCATGGAGTATTACTGGTATCTAATGGGTAGCATCCAGAGGTGCTGCAGCACATCCTACAATACAAAAAATAGCCCCCCAGCAGCAAACCATTCTCTGGTCCCAAATGTCATTTGTGCTTACGGAATAAGGATTTATTTTATCTGTTTAGTAATTCTATGTCAATTTCCTACTAACCATTCTTTCATTCATTTCAAAATATTTATTGATTTTCCACTTTGGCTGGTACTTTACCACAGTGCTAGGTACAGAAATTTCAGAAAGGAACTTTCACTTTATAGCATTTGGGAAGATAGATAAAGATAGAGGGGAAGCAGACATACTAATAAGCAAGGCACTTTGCATGGTGTTTCCTTATGGAGTACATGCGCCCCCACACTCCTAGAGGCTTACTGTCTGTTTACCAGACATTCGTAGGAGGGAAGAGATAGATTATGGCACAATTATACTATGAGACAAGCAATTAAAATAGGAACCACCAGGCTTTTCATATGGTCTTCTACCTCTAACTTTTCTTTTTCCTGTGTTTTATCTTCCTCCATGCATTCTCCTGGATGAGTATAATAGTTGCTGACTATTTATTAAGTACTTCCTATTTGCTGTACAGTGTACTAAGGATTTATAATATAGTATCTCAGTGAACAAGGTCTGTTACTGTTCCATTTTACAAATGAAGAAATTGAGGCTAGAGATATTGAATGATTGGCCCAGATCACACTGTTAGTAAGTGGAAGTACTAGAACGTTGTCCCAGGTCTTTCTGACTCCTAACACCATCTTTTCAACCACTGTGGAATCAGAAGACCTGGATTTGAATCCTAGCTTTACCACTTGGTAGCTCTGTGACTCTGAGCAAGATGGTTTCTCTGAGGCCACTTTTCTTATCTCTAAAATGTAGGAAAAACTACTTTACTATTATAATTTCACCTTTGAAGGAAAAGTTTTTAAGAGAACATCTTTGATGACCGGCATGATAATAATACCGTCAGCTTATATTTGTAGGGTGAGTCACACTTTTCAAACTGAATTCTCATACCTGAGCTCATTTGGCCCTACATAGCTGTCCTCTGAGGTCCATCTTTCAAAGACAGGAATTCCCCAACAGTTCTGTATGGAACCCTGGTTAATACCTGTTCATTGTTGTCGTAAGACCTAAATCTGATGAGGGAAAAGAAGCAGTAGAATAGTGTTTCTCAAAGTATGATCTAAGGGCATCCTACATCAGAATCATGGAATTTCTGGTTAAAACAGAAAATTCCTTGGCTTCATCCCAGACCTACTAAATCAGAATATCTAGGAAGTGGCCTTGGATTTATATTTTAATAAGCCTCTTAGATACATATGCACACTGAAATTTAAAAACCTCTACCATGCATTTGTAAAGGCCCCTTACCATAGAAGAAACCTATCTTATATGGTGGTAGCAGCTTGGAAATCTTACTCGGAGGGCTCCAGGTATTACCGTTTTCTCCTGCCCAAGAGCTCAGTCACTTGTTAAGTTTAGTTCTGCTAAGTTAGATGTTTATTCTCCTTTTTATTTATTTTTTTAAAACTTATGTTCCACCCGTAGGAGGATTTTTTTTTTAATTTTTTCTTCTTAACGTTTATTTATTGTAGAGAGACAAAGAGAGACAGAGCATGAGCATGGGAGGGGCCACAGAATCTGAAGCAGGCTCCAGGCTCTGAGCTGTCAGCACAGGGCCCAATGCGGGCTTCAAACTCACAAACGGCGAGATCATGACCTGAGCCAAAGTCGGACGCTCAACCGACTGAGCCACCCAGGCACCCCAATGTTTATTCTCCCTTTTAAAATGTTTTTTCTAGAAGCTGTAAAAATAATATTTTTAATTCTGCCTTATCTTTTTTTCCCTTTGGGCTGTTTCTCTAGGCACTTACCGATGTGGATGAGACCTACCGAAAACCTGTTCTAGGCAAAGCGTATGAACGGGATTCTTCATTGACTCTTACTAGGGTAGGCAGTTTACCCTGGCTTCCTGAGTACCCAGCATGCTTTCAATCTTAGACATTGAGATCACTGAGTCCGGTGACCAGGTTTTCTTGGGGAGAGAGCTCAGTTGCTGTCTACTCTGTATGCCCGGACCAGGTTCTTCATTAGTCTCTTCTCACGCATTCAGCTAATCACAAATGAGTCTGTGCTTCTGGCCTGCACGTTATTTGAGCAGCAAGTTACCTCTTATAAGCCTTAAAAGTCTTTCCATTTTATACCAGAAAAAAGCAGGTGCCTTTTCTCTTGACGTATTTATTGATTTACCCGAATTACGGCTAAACACAGAAAAACTCACTGCTTTTTAAAAATTACAAAGTGAGAAGTCCATAAAACCTAATTCATGAATATGGTGTTTTTTCTGTATATTCAAAGAAGGATGTTGACGGCTGAAGAGAAGGCTGATATTTATCATTACTTTCCTTCTAGCTATTTGATCGCCTAAAACTTCAGGATTCCTCCAAAAAGGACGCAGATTCCAAGTCTGCAGTTGAAGATTCCACTCTGTCCAGATACTCCCAGACATCCACTTGGAAGGTAGCTTCGGTGTGGGGACGAGGAGACACTGACCGGGGCTCACGCAGGCGTTCCCGCTCCGTCCCTTCTTCCCTGCAGGCGTCTGCAAGGGAGGAGTCCAGGTCAGAGATGTCAGGGAGGACTACACGGACAGAAGGGTCAAGTGCAGGAGGTACCTTTTCCAGGGCTACCACCCTTTCCAGGGGTCAGCCCCGTAAGAAAAAGCGAAAGCCCAAAGTGGATTACCAGCAGGTATTCACTCGACACATAAATCAGATTTTCATTCGAGGCGAGAATGTCCTGCTGGTTCATCTTGCACAGTGACCAGCTCGGCATCTCTTGAGCTTTGGTTCTTAGAAATAAAATGCATGAACCGCTGCTATGCTGTATCCTAGTATCCCAGTGAAACTCTGAGTTGGAATGATTCCCTCTGGTCCTGCATGTGCAGAGCATAGAGCCAGGCTTGGGCCCTCTGGAAGATGAGCTCCCTCAAGCGGACACAGGCCTTAGGAAGGTGGGGGTTTGCGTTAATATCAAGGCAAAAGCTGTACAGAGGAAATATGCATCCAGTTTGGTGTCATGGTTGACTTTAGACACTCCAACCAAATATCAGATCTTCCATTTGAATTAGGAGTCATGGTATGAATTAAATTCATCCCACAGACACTATAAGGATGGGAATAAAAAAACACCTCAAAAAATGCTCTCATTTCTAAAAGCTAGTGCCCTGAGTACTCATGAATTTGATTCTAAGAGTAGTAACATAAATTGCCCTGTAGCCCTGCACCCACAACTTGTAACTGACCTTTGAATTTTGCTCTACACCATTCTCTCTCTTTATCAAGAAATGTAATTTATTACCTTTGAATATCTGCAAAACTAAGAAAGAAAGCCACTAACTTATGTAAACTTTGGATAGTTGGTATGCTTAGAGCAGCCAACAATGAATACTCTGTTGTTATCCCTCTCCTTAGTATGTAAAGGGATATGGGAATTCATCAGTCTTCCCCACTTACCAGAGGTAGCTTCTGAGAATGGCATGCCACATGGGACTATAAGATGCTCATGAGGTGGCTTCTTGGCCTTTTCTCTCACTTGTGTGGCATGGTGTAGTGCATGTACCCACTGTATTGCCCTTCTGTATGTAGTGTGAACTGTCCTGTGAGCTTTATGGCAGGAGATTGTGACCTACATATCTGGCTTCAAAGAGTTCTGCATGGACTCAGTAATACATATGCATCACATGGTTGGGAGCTTCCTTTCTGGGGAGGGCTGGCCCGTGTAGACTAACTTTCAGAATGGTTTTTCCACGAAGTAGGAGTGATAGTTTTATTTCCTCAAGTCACGCCAACGAGGTTCTCACAAAGTACAGTGGGTGGCATCTATAAGGAACACTTTACTTACTGCCTGGCTTGAGTAATGGGAGCACTGTAGTACTCTCTAATACTTCTACTTGAATCATATTATATGCTTTTTCAATCACCAGTACAGAATAGGCTACATCTTGACGCAGACTGTTAGGCAATATTGATTTTTTGTTTTGTTAGTTTATATTTGGTTTTATTTTATATAACTTACATTCAAAGTGAGAATAAGAAGTAGCTAACTAGTTAAAATGCTTGAAAAAAAATTCCCTGCTGCATTTTTTGTGTAACTTAGATAAGCCCTCTGAGAAGCAGGGTGAATAATGTTTAGGGAGTTAGGGCACCTGGTCCTTCTGCTAGCTGGGCCACTGGGCCAATGAAAGGAGAGCAGACTTAACCCCTCTGTGCCTCAGTTTTTCCCATCAGACACCTACCTCACCGGGGCACTGAGACAGAGAATTTTAGGAAGGCATTTTAAAGTCTCTAAACATGTTTAAGTGCCATGAGTAATTTTTACTAACTATATTTCATAGCTCGATAAGAGTTCTATGTCTTATGAGCAAGGTAGGTGCTACATAAGAAAGTCATCTCTGTGGCTGTTGCAATTTTGAACTTGTCATCAGAAGGCAGTGATATCTTCAGGAACTATTTTCCATATTCCATTCCTTCCTCCTAAAGGACAATGGAAATTCTCAGAAGAATATCCTCAGTAAAAGAAGAGTAACATTTCTTTGCTGCTTCCCCCACAAATGCCAGCCCCAATCCTTTTCTGATCATCAGAAAAAATTCCCCTGAACTTTTCAAGAGGTTTATGTGATAGTACCAAAGGGAGATGCACATCTAAAAATGACACATCCCCAAAGGGGAATCTGTGGAAGATGCTTCGTTTCGTTTACTTGTTTTTATTTTAAGATGCAGTTTAAATATACTCTTTAGAGCCAGATCAGATGCAGTAAGCATTTAGAGAGGTTCCATGTTACAAAGTCAAGCAATTGTCTTTGGAATCTGCTAATCTAAATTATCTTCTAAATAGTATGTCTAATAAAATCTCAGTTCCCCAATTAATAGTTATCTTGTTTAATCATCAGGCACCCCTGCCTCTGCATCTTTACCAGTCTCTCCTGTTAGATGTCCTCATCTGTCTACCCTTCTGTCCTCAGCTAGAAGCTGCAATAGATACCAGGTTTTCCCAGTAAAGTAAAAGTTTGGTATCAAAAGGAATATATCACTTTGCATTCATTCTAGTGCCTGACTAAATCTAACGTGATTTGTTTTAAACACATGCTGAGTTTTCATGTTTGTATATAATTTTCATATATCCAGATAAGGATTGGTTTACTGCTTTTCTGTCCAATATAATAATTCTGCCTCTGAAAATAATTTTAAATCCATGTGATCAGTCTAATGTGCCCATTGGCCCCCATTTATCGGTTCAGTTTTGGACAGTGATTCACATTTAGTAAATGTGCTGTATTGCATAAAGCATGCCAGTGTTTTATAGGGAAGTCATTTTTTTTTAATTACTGCCTTTTCTTTATTATTGTAGAAATATTTCAAAAGGAAAAAAAAATTGGTCCTAAGAATGTGTGTGCTGCTCAAAATATGTCATCATCTAGGACATTATAATAAGTTGCTATGAAAATAACTGAAGTCTTCCTCAGGACAAAGAAAGAAAAAGAGAAAGTAACAGCCAGAATGGTAGAGTTCTGGAGGCCCCCACGAGCTTACCTGAGGGGTCCCTATGTTGCAGAAATGCAGCAAAATCTGGTTTCTAGTATTCTCCAGGGATTTGGGCTTAGGACAGTTGGTAGGAATAGTACTTATTTTTGAACATCCAACTTAGGTTCTTCAAAGTAATCTCTAGACATGGGAATCCGTTCCGAAGACAGTTCATGGGACACACCTCTTCTCCAGAGCACCAGATTTGTTAGATAACAAGGCATCAAGCAATGGAACATGGGTTTCACACCCAGAACGATTTCATGTGCTGTTCTTCATACATAGAGGTGATTCTGTGGTTCTACAACCAGGAGAATGTGCATTTTAGGTTGTTGGTGCTAGTACTTGGGAAGCGTTTATGCTTCATTTCAGAGACTATCTTATGATGGTGGGTCATTTGTGTGATGGTTAGCCAGTGTTAGCAGTGTCTAAGACAGATGGCTTTAGACCATTTGGTACCTTGCTGTCTGTGCATGGTGCATATCAAGTTAGAAAGCCTAGAAACCATTAGCATTAAAGTCTAGGTGCATCAGAATCCTTGGTTTGAGCTGTTACTGGATCAGAAGGGACTTGATTTATCCTTGTGGTAAAAAGTCCAGGAGTACCTTAAGAGGTTGTGAAGACATGAACTATGGGCTCTCTTTACTCCTCAGAAGCCTCACAAAAATCTAGTTATACCACTTTACCCTTGAGAGAAAAACAGAAACCTAACTTGATGCAGAGGAGTTTTTTGGATTTCTTTTTGCACTATCCTCATAGCTGCTGACATGGGCAAAATCATGAAATAGAATTGATTCTGTAAATTTTCTCTAATTTTTGCCTTTAGGAATAATTAAAATTATTCAAAGACAGCTGTCTGTCACTGGTGCTGCCCCAAAACTTTCCCATCTTTTATGTATTTTTTATGAATGAAATAGTCGCTGTGGGAAGTCCAAGGTTCACGTAAGAGTATCATGGCATAAATATAATGGTTTAGCAACTGTTTTAATTTTTCTTTTCCTGTGCCAGATATAGAATACAGTCAATCCCTTTCCAGTAGCTTCTGTTCATCAGCCTATGTTTTCCTGGGCAGTAACTCCCAAAAGGCTTTTCTTAGTGATTATAAAGGAAGAAAATCTTATCTGGGCTTATGTTGCAAAGGTGGGTGGTCTGTCACTACTTTCTGGCAAATTGAGTTGATGGATTTTATATAAGCCTTTGGGATGCCTGTCACAGTTTCCTGGGCTCTGAGGAAGGGTTGCGCCTTTTTTACTTTCAGTGTTTTGAGTATTTTTCAAATGTTTGTAAGTTCTCTTGTGCCCCTCTAATAAAAATGAAAGTTATCTGTCAAGGAATGGCTTTGCATGGTTCAGAGATCTAGGGGAAAAGAAATAAGTACACCTGAGACCTTCAGTTGGTCTTTTATTTATTTAGAATAAAAAGTAGTTTGATAAGCTACCAGAGTTAGTGTTGCTTTAAAAACACTCTCTGAAAAGATGGCAACTGTCCCTCAGGAAAGCTATAAAAGCTATTCCCAATACATTGCAATTGCTTTTGATTTTTACTCCTTTGGAGCAAATGTCTGATGTTATGTCTGATGTTATGTTTTTAGATCTGTGGGGGAAAAATGTCTAAACAATTTTAGGGGGTATTATTTAAATGATTATCTGGCTAATTTGTGTGAGCTAGGTTCTAGGGCAGCTGTCCAGTTCTTTTTCTGTTGTCCTGACACTAACACAGATAGCAAGCGATGTCTTGAAAAGTGATCTGCTTATTTCATACTGACATCTAAAGACATTAGCCTTCTGTTTGGCAACCCTGGGTATACCCCTCTGCACCGTGACTTATTGTGTTTTTTAGGCAAGGCTAAACCTGGTGACCCTCTGTATTTATAGTTTCACTATTCATATATAAGCTGCTAAAAGAAAAACCATAACTTCTCATCTTGTCTTGAAATTACTCTTAATTGTGAAGTTCACCTAAATTCTTCATGTTTATGGAGGATTGCTGCTAGTAACGTCAGTTTGCAGTGTTCTGCTGTAGGTATGTGTCACATGGGAGTCTGGAAACTGTAATAAATATGATTGTGTTAATGTACTGACTGCTTTGTTTCTGCTGATTTTGAGGGGCGGTGGAGGGGAGGAGGCAGGGGAGTCTATTACCAGGTGACGATACTGACCTAGAAAGTGAAATCATCCCAAGCCATCTCAATGTTGTAACCTTGTGCCTTTTCTTCACCAAAGCACACATATCTACATCAACTATCCTTGAGGTAGCTTTGGTCTTCCATGTTTATTAGAAGTTTATGCTTAGAAAAGAAACTTGGCCCACATTGTGAATTGTCTCTTCTAAGCCCCAAGCACTGGTAATTTCCCTGTGAATTTATTCTACCTAATAGCTCACTGGCATTACCCCCTCTCTTCATGATCTGCTGAGATCACCCCTCACTCTGCTCCCTTGGGTTTTACCACATTTGATTAATTGATCCTTACATGGTTCCAGAAATATTTGAATTTGCCACCAGCAGCTTCCCTCTGTGCATGTACAGGAAGTTGAACTGCCCAAAGATTTGTGACATTGATTACTTGAGCTCTGTTTGCTTCAGAACTGAGTCGCCTGTAAGAGAGACAGACAAAAAATCACACGGATGCTTACAGAGGGAAACCTCAAGTTAACTGTTAAGACACGATTCCCCACTTTCAAAGAATATATTGAGCTGGGTTTAGCCAACATGCAAGAAATTTCTAACCACTTCAGTGGTGGAAAAGGTGAACTATGCTCCAGTTCAACCCCTTGCTTATTTGTTTTGTATCTCAGAGACTTCTGATTAAGCAATAATATCATCATTAATCAAAATAAAGGCAGAGGAGTCAGCTGGTCTGTACATTTAAAATGTACAGTGACTGTTACATATTAGCAGGGGGATGGAGGCCAGTGGAATGAGATATATCTATTATCTTTCCCTAAGCTTCCCGGATTCTAGTGGCAAGGACAAAAAAGTTTATTGCCCAACCACATTCTTCTCTGAGCAGAAGTGAAGCACTTTTCAGTCTGTTTAGTTGCCACTAGGTGGCAGTGGGTTAAAGAGAACTGCTTAACCAGAGGCCCTAGAAGGACTTGAGTCTCCGGATCTCCAGTCACTGCTACAATTCATTGTTAAATGCTCCAGTCTGAACAGAGATAATCAAGGAGAAACAAGCTATGATCAACCCAAGTGGCAATATAAACGTTTCTTCCCAATATCGAATGTGCCTAATTTGAAGCCTAGACAACCTGACTGATGGCAACCAGCCAGTGAATGTGCTTGGAGAGGAGTAGCAAACGGAGACATTGCCCAGCGTCTACTGTTTCAGGGACTCTATCACTGTTCTCACGTCATGGGTTTCCTTGTTTCTTCTCAGAGTGTGGTCAACCCCACCCAGACTCTTCCCAGCTGCTGGCTAAGGATTACCCCAGGGAAACTGTCCTGAGGCCCCTATTTCTCAGCACTTGTCTCACTTTTGGAAACAATTCTGTTCTACCCAGTGTTGATGCCTGAGAGCGCGCTTGTAAGAAAGGTTGCAGCTGTCTCGTGATTCCATGACCAGAATTGAGTCTCCATCCCAAGACCAAGCAAATTTGCTCCTGAGTCAAAGGAAAATTTATAATAAACACAGAAAAGTCTGTTGTTACAGGCTGGACTCTGGGGGCAGATGGGGTGGGTGGGCAGTGGTAGTCAGTCAAGGCCTTCCAAAGACCTTCTCCCCTCTACCTCAAGAAATAGTTTCTCAGCAGCCTATAGTGAAGAAGAATACAGAATGTGAAATAATAAATAAGTCCTCCAAATGAATAACTATAGATAAGATTATAATAAAAAGCTTTATCTCATGCCTTTTTGCACTATGGCAACTTGCACCACATTTCACTCAGTCATGCTATGTGAAGGGGCAGAGGACAGGTCAGGCAATAAAGAAATACTGTCATTTTTTAAGCATTTCAGCCCTATACTAAACATACATGCAATACTTTATTCGAATACAACCACCATGAGCGAAAGATTTTATCCCTCTTCCGTATGTGAGGGAACTAAAAGTAACTTGCCAATATCTCTCTGCTAATCAATGGCAAATTTGGGAAATTATCTAGATCTGACTGACTCTCAAGTTTATTATTAGCCAGTTATACCTCAAAAATACTAAATTTCTCAGGCATTGACCAGGAAACTGACCAGAAACCAGAGAGCTGAGTTAAAATGTGGTTTGGTTATCTGCTTCAGGCATCTCTAGTGCCTTCTGATTCATACAGTTCTTTAGCTGGAAGTGGACGTGCGCACAGGGTTTCATGGCTTCCAAAGAAGATAAAGGTGGTGAGCCCCCCAGGGCAGTAGGTCCACTGTGGCTCTGGGAATAGTGGCTGTCAAGTGAGCTCCAGGAAGTATTTCATCGACTAGTACGTTTGGCCCTGGAAGGGTTATTGATCCAATAGTCTTGTTAAAAAACGGATGGAGTGACTTAGTGGTCTTTCCCAGCTCTCCAGTATGCATTAGAACATCTGCTGTCCCTATCCTTCCAATTGTCTCCAACACTTGGGAAGAATGCTTTCTCTGGCCTTGACCGTAAATTCATCTTATTAAAGAAACTCTTGTCAAGGCTAAACTATGGATGTGCTAAAGCTACAGAAAAATAAAGATTACTTAAAGGCTTATAGTCTTTCTCCAGAGACCTGAAAAGGGGCACAAGCAGAAAGGTTTGGCAGGCTGTCTGTCCATCTTTTAGAATTTCCTTTCAACTTGATAATGTGTTAATTTCCAGAATATAGCCAATCCTCGGAGGAGCTTGCTGTCCTAGGCTCTTATTTATACTAGTTACTTCTGAGCCTCAATTTCCTGATCTCTAAGTAGGAATGATACCACCCACCTCATAGCGTTGGTGACAGAAAATGCTTGGCCTGGACAGTAAGCACTTAATGTCATTTACACTGTGATGAGCTTGCTATGTGATGCCCAGCAGCATTCTTCATTTCCCTGTGCTTGCTTTCTATGTCCTGAGACCAGGCCTAGAAAACAAATGCGCAGAGCAGAATGGTGTTGTCATTCTTTTTTCTAGCATACAGGTGTGTGAAATACTATTCTCCCTGAGTTCTCTGTGCTCTCTTATTTGGCTTTCCCTGGGTTAAAACTTCAGAATATCATCAACTTCTCCACTGCTGGGAGAGCTGTGTGCTCCCCCAGGAATGACATTAGGCTCCACGGGACATTCATTAGTTGGGGTTACGAGAGGACCACAGGGCACTGGAATGGTAATTTCCTACATGGGACCCCAGTGACCCAGAGCGAGCTAGCTCAGCTGGTCTGAGCATGTGGCTAATGAGGGAAGGGTCATGGTTTCACTCCTGTGTGGGCCAATTAGTGTCACGTGGAAAAGCACGCTCCTGGGGCATCAGGCAGCAGCCTTACCTGTGTGTGTGGCACTGGTCACCAGGATGGCTCAGTGTGGCCATCATCACTATCAGAAACTCAACCCAAAGCTTACATCCTCTTTCTTTTTATTAGATAGCCCATTGTTTCCAAAATGTGAGTCATTTGGAGAGCACTTTCATGATTTTTGCCTTATCCTAGGCAGACTACTGCTTATTGATTCAATATTTTTCTATAAATTGACTCACTTTTTAGCTTACACTTATCACTACCATCAATGGCAAGTTGGAATATTTGCCCTAAATTGAAAGTACACATTGAAAGAAATATACAACTATTGAAATTAAAATGTTTGTCTTCAGGGGCGCCTGGGTGGCTCAGTCAGTGTCCAACTTAGACTCAGGTCATGATCTCGCGGTTCGTGATTTCGAGCCCCACCTTGGGCTTTATGCTGACAGGTCGGAGCCTGGAGCCTACTTAGGATTCTGTGTCTCTCTCTCTCTCTCTCTCTCTCTCTCTCTCTCTCTCTGCTCCTCCCTGCTCCTCCCTGCTCCTCCCTGCTCACACACTCTCTCTCTCAAAAATAAACATTAAAAAAAAATTTTTTTAAATGTTAGTCTTCATACTATCTGCAAACACCTCCTGAGCCACAAGTGATCAAGAGTGTTAGTAAATGTTGCACTCTATAAGCTTTGTGTGTTTTATAATATACCCACTGTTCTGTAATAAAATGGTCACATCAGCAAAAACAATATTATATAAAGCAATTGCTTCAGTGGAAAGAGTTGTAATCAGTGACTGGGGAGTTTCACACTTGAAGTGATGAAATTATTCTTGCAGGAATTTCAACACCAAGGGTCTTTCTAAATGCCATAAATATATAGCTATAAAACCTCAACTCTGAACAAATCCAGGGTTTAATTTACATCTAGCCTTTGCTCAAAGTCATGGCTTTTGTTCGCACTCTCTACTGGCACTATCATTAACACTGTGCTTCTTACACATCCTTATCATTATCTCCTGTTTTATGATAAACAAAGCCCAAACATGCAAAGCAGATGTGTTGACTGCACAACATCTTTGTTCCCCTCCAGTCATGAGCCAGTTCACACTAATCTGCCTGGTTGGCCAGTCCCTTACAGAGATCAAAGTATAACCAATAGTGGTGTTGGTAATAAAAATGTATTCCCTAATTAATTGAGCATGTTACATCTAATCCAGTTATGAAAATGTGCACTGGAGGACAAATACACATAAAAAGATACACACACACACACACACACACACACACACACACAGGGCTCTTCAAGTTTGAGAGCGGGCCTGGCCACTTCCATTATTTGAGGCTCCCAATACATTTAAAAAAATGAAGAAATGTCAAAGCAAAGTTGTAAACTTTGTGATATATTTTTAAAGTTCTAGTTGAATGATAGACACCTTGATCAATCCTCTTTGCGTATCTGTGAGTGGCTGTGAAGCCTCATTTGGAAATGGAGCCACAAGTGTGTATGTGAGGTCTTGTGAATGTGAAGTCCAGAAGGTCTTCCCTCTCTGCCCCCAATGTCCAGAGATGGGCTCTGACAGAAAAATGGACTTATAAAGGGATATGGATTCAAATATACCATGAGGCAGAGTGTAACATTTTAGCAGTGTGGAAACACCAAGTCGCTCAGGGTATATTTTTGCTCCTGTCTCCCTTACCTTGTGGTCTCTTGCTAAAGCCACTCCTGTTATTCGGTGCTGCTTGGGTTTCACACTTTTATAGCTTCCTCAGAATCCTTGGAAAGCCATTGATTGATAGCAAGAGGGCCAGGCCATCTTATAAGTGCCAGAAGACTTACTTAAATCAGAAAATCAAAATATTAAGAAGCAGGAATGCAGTTATAGTTTTCTTCCGTTGCACATAGAGCAGATGAGTACTTTAACTGCAAGAACTACTTAATGACTGCACACACATGCACATGTACACATACCCACACACGGTACAGGGCAAGGAAATGGCTCCATGTCATTAGCATTTACAGAGTTCTCATCGCATGATTCTTGCTGTAATAGTTAAGACTGTGTAATGGGGAATGTTGTGTGTGTATTTATGGAAAACAGTGCAAAAATAGTATTTACTTAAGAGTATCTGTTAGAATTCTGTTAGTATGACCTTGTTCTAAGATTGATGCATACTTGTGATCTTTGCCCGAAAGCAATTAGTTCATTTGGTATTCTGCGTGAGAAATCTTAGGCCTGTGTACAGACTCCTCCCTGCCCTTGCCAGGTCCAATTATTCCTCAGTAAGTCCTCTTGCCCCTCCTTCTCCCCGGTCCCCAGAGTTCATCTGAGCACATCTGTTGCTCCATGAAAAGTGTTTTGGCAGAAAACTCCCCTCTCCTGTGCTGGGAGTCATCTGTCCTCACTGGCTTGGAATTGTTTTTGCTTACTTTGTTTAAAAATATATCTGTACACACACATTTATATACCCTTATGTATAAATATATGTCATTTCATTTATTTATTTACTTATTTTTTTTAACATTTATTTATCCTTGACAGACAGAAAGAGGCAGAGCACGAGCAGGGGACGGAGAGAGACACACACACACACACACACACACACACACACACACACACACACACAGAATCTGAAGCAGACCCAAGGCTCTGAGCTGTTTGTTAGCACAGAGCCTGACGCGGGGCCTGAACCCAAGAACTGCAAGACCATGACCCGAGCCAAAGTCGGACGGTCTACTGACTGAGCCACCCCGGTGCCCCTATATGTGTCATTTTAATAGAGAGACTAACATTAGGACATCAAACCAAAAGTAATTTAGATTCCAATTCCAAAATGGTTGGGAGAAACTGCTTTAATTAAAACCCTCACATGACAGAGGAAGAGCCTGGAAGGATTCAGCATGTTCCCTTCCAGCTCTCACTTCTACTTCAGTCCTTCCCAAATGTATCCCTCAGTGATCATACCTCAATCATACCAAATCTAGGTTCTTTTGCACTGAATGGGTATTCAAAATTTAATACTAACTCTTCAGGGGCACCTGAGTGGCTCAGTCAGTTAAGCGTCTGACTTCAGCTCAGGTCATGATCTCACAGTTAGTGAGTTCGAGCTCCGCATTGGGCTCTCTGCTGTCAGCACAGAGCCCACTTCAGGTCCTCTGTCTCCCTCTCTCTCTGCCCCTCTTCTGCTTGTTCTCTCTCTCTCTCTCTCAAAAATAAATAAAAATAAATTTAAAAATCCTAACCATTCATATTGAAAAGTATTGGCAAGGACCTAGTAGATCTATTTTAGGTCACAGAGATCTTCTTACCAGAAAGTAACGTACCCAGGAACACATCCTGCACAGGACTGCCCCAATGGTAAGCCATGACATCTTGAGTAATATAACTGATGCCTCAGTTCTTGGGGCAGCTGCAACCTCTGGGCCAGTCGCCTCCAGCCAGAAGCATCAACAGCTTCATCAGGGACCCTCGAGGGTGGCTGAATGGAACAAAGTATAAAGGTATGACCCATTGTCACGTGAACTTTGAACCCCATGAGCCTGAGGATATCCAGATTGTTATGCTCTGTGTTAAGAAGCTGAATACAGAAGCTAAAAAGTTGCTTCATAACTCAAAAGCCAGTGGTGACAAATGCCATTGCCACAAGGTAGCTACTATTGGAGGAGTTTGTGTTCCCGGTACCCCAGATGCCAACACCAGCTACATAATTTGCAGGGCCTAGTGCAAAATGAAAATGCAGGGCTACTTGCTCAAAACTCATTTCAAGATGCCAACAACAGAGCATTAAACCAAGAAAAGGCTCCTTCTAAGTGTGGGGTCCTGTATGACAGCACAGGTTGCACACCCATGAAGCTGGCCCTGCAGGAAGCACAGCACCAGGCCAAACTGGAGCCAGTCACAAGTTCAACAGGGGTGGGGAGAGGGGCAAGGAGGTTCTTGGCAGGCACAGCACTGAATCTGTCTTCACAGATATTGGATTCTTCCCTCTGTGACTGACATGCCCTTTCAGAGGTGTCCAAGCTGGCTGTGCTTAGTAACTACTATAACTATGCATGAGTGGCCTATGAATTAAAGCATTTTTATTATTTTGAAATAATTTTGTTTGAGAAAGCTCCCAAAGACTTGAAATCCAGTCACACAATCTCAAGGAATTTCAGTAGTGCAATTGTCAATGAAAGAAAAAGAACTGTTAGATCCGTTAAATAAGGCCCAAATGTTATAAAATTTGAAATGGCTTCAAAAAATGTTTTACTTTCTTGGTATTACTAATTTGTGTGAACAAAGTTTATCGTTAGTGATGATATCAAGAATTTGAAGAGACCATGATTAAAAAGTCTTGACTGTATTAAAAGTCTTCATCAGGAGTTGCTATTTGAAGCATAAAATCTGATATTAAAAAAGCTATATTTATAAAAAGCAAATGCTAATTTCACATTAAAAATTAAAGAAATTATTTTTTGGAAATTTTACACAAATTCAGTATGTAACATCTTTCCTAAATTTTGAATTTTATTTTCTTATAATTATATAATATTAAAGAAAGACTAATGGAGGTTTTTGCCAAGACCCATATATAGATGCCCCAAGTCCCTTCCAGTTTACTCCAGTGTGTATCTTAAAATATCATCATTTTCTATGTGTATTACAAAGGAAAAATGTTGAAAGCACCAATATAGCCAGCAGCTCTCTCAAGGAGTCAGAAGCAACTCACCTGTTTTCACCTACTAATCGTGGCAGAGGTTATCGGGCTTTGACTTGGGAAGTCAACGCACAACTGAAAGAATTCGACCATGATGACAATTAGTAGTATTTTACAGAGCTGTTGAAATTATTACATGAGATACTGCATGCAAAGTGCTTAGAGAAATGTCCGGAACATGGGAAGTACTCAATGGATGGCAATTCCTATCACCTGGCAACTTGGATAACTAATAAGTTGACACATTCTTCTGAATCTTGTCCACAATGCTTCAGCTCTGTTCTTTACTTTCCATTCCTCCTGTTCCATCCCATTATAACTTAGTGTTTTTCACTGCTCGTCTGGACAATTACACTAGCATTTTAATTTACCTTTCAATTTCCAGTGTCTTCATTTTTGACCTATCTGGTTCGATTAAGATGCTTTAGGTGGCAAGTAACAGAATATCCAACTGAAACTTATTCTTTCATATAGTAAGACACCCAAAATTTCCAGAGTTGGTTCAGAAACTCAACAATATCAGATCTTTCAGGTTTAGGGAGTGTGTGTGTGTGTGTGTGTGTGTGTGTGTGTGTGTGTGTAGTGTTTTGTTGGTTTTGCCTTCCCCCTCATGGTCTCAATATGGCTACTATAGTGCTAAGAATTACCTTCACTAATGATGATATACAAAAGAATGGAAGGAAAGAGTTCTTGTGTGTCTCTTTTTATCAGAGAGGAAGATTCTTCCAGAAATCCTCTTAGAGTTCCTCAGGACACATCCACCATAAACCAATACACAGGCAAAGGGCAATGGAATTACAATAATTGGTTTAGACTTTTCATCACTCATCCCTGGACCTGGGCCTACATTCCCTAAGCATAGTACTAGTTCTATAGCCAAAGAGAACTGGGATTCTGATAGCCAGGAAAGAACAAAGGCTCTTGGGTAAACAACCAACAATGTCAGTCAGTCCTACCTACACACTACTGGTGATTCATCAGGCATTTCTTGTTCCTGAGAACAAGAGTTCTCAGCCTGCTGGGTGAAGTCCCTGTCTCTTCACGTGGAAATAAATGCTTGGTCCCTAATCTAGTAGAGGAGTTCAGATTTCATGAGCAAAATCCTCTTGGAGCATCATACTTTTCCTTCATAGCCCGTTATCACCTTTTGTAATTATATATGAATTTAGGGAAGTGCATGACTAGTGTCTCTAGTCCCTAAATTCCATTAAGACCGTGTCTGTTTTGCTCACCATTATACTCAATACTTAATACAGTTCTTGGACACAGTGGGTATTCATAAATATTTGTTGAGTGAATGTCTATACTTGTCAAAGCGAGCAAGCAGAAATTTCAATAGTTAGATATTTAATCTGGCAAAAGCAGGTTTCTATGTAGCTATCAAAAGAGGTTGAAAGAATTTGGTACCTTAACATCACCAACATTTTGTTAAAGGACTAATTGCCAAGCCCCGTATGCACGTGGGACCATTAGTAATTCTGTAGCTATGCAAATTAAAACAGTGATGTATGATTTATAGCTTTAATAACATTCTGAAGGCTCTTAAATTTTAATCACTTGCAACATCCTTTTTAATATTCAATTACTTTATTAACTAATTAGGTCACTTGCTGAAAAAGCACATAAGGCTGGTGCTATTTTAATATCAGCTGAGCCTCACAAAATACCTTTGAAATGGTGCAAATGGTTTATTTATTTTAAACAGATCATTAAGATGCTATAATTAATAAACCAATTACCAAAAAAGGCCTGATAGTGATAGATGCACAAGTACAATAGCAGTGTCCGATGGATTAGTCATTTTTATACACATATATCAAGGGGAAAAACTTAAATGAAACCCCATTGTAAAAAGTGCTTGCCTAAATAATTAATTTGTGCAATGACTGATAACCCTATCACGGCAAACCTAACTTGAGGCTTGTTCATTACACAAACCTGTAATGTGTACTTTCATTTCATCTAATGACACTCCGGATGGAAAATCCACAGCATGCTAAACTTGGTGTTCCTTATTTAGTTACAAGGGCCTTAATTCACAGATGAAGCTGGACACTTCATGACTTATCAGTGCATTGGTGTGAGCCAAGCTTCCCAGAGGAGAATCAGAAGGAGACACAGGATCGGCAGCATCCCTGCTTATTGATTTCTCAGCACCGTGTTAAGGTCTTCAAAGCAAACAATGTGAACAAAGAAAGCTGAGGCCAAACCCGTGGGGATTTTTCACCCGATATTCTCAAAGGAGATCGCATCATAGCACTAAGCCTGCATGGCTAATACACAGATATGTTGGGACTGTGGCTGGGGGTGCAGCTCTCAGGCTCAGAATAGAATTTTATTTCTGGGATCAGGGTGAAGCAAGAGGAACCAAATTATTTTGCTGGGCTGGGAAAGAACACTGTCAGATCCTAGAGGCCTGGTAATTTTTTTTTTTTTTTTTTTTTTTTGGCTACCAACCAACAATTTAATAATAAACATAATAACCACCATTTACTAAGTGCTGACCATCTAGTGAGTAGACATGTATTGAATGCCTGTATCATCCTCCCGGATATTTCAGGGTATCTCTTTCATCAATACTTATTTACTGAGCACCTTCTAGAAGCAGGCACTGTTCTAGGCACCAGAGATACTGGGACGAACAAGGACAGACAAGTTTCCTGCTCTCATGGTGTTTACATTCTACTGGGGAAGCGAGACAAGACCCATGATTCCCAAGGAAACAAAATAGTAACAACTTCAGACAACGTAGAGTGCCATGAGAAAACTTAAACGGGAGACTGGGAGGGTGACAGCAAGGCGTTTCAGAGGAAAGCAGCATTTGCCAATGGACAGGAGGGTCTTGAACAACCTAAGAGTTTGTTCTTCCTCCAGCGTCACCAGTTGTTTTCTGTTTAGTGTCCTTTCTAAGGTAATGGGGGTGAGTGGGGAAGGCAATAAGGGAGGGGGGCAGTGGGGTGGGGGTAAGAGTGGCAGGTAGGAGAGATGGAAGAAAAACACAAGATGGCATTACTATGTTGCCAGCATTATCATTATCATTCTTTGCAAGGGCAGGCACTTTTCTGTAGCCTGCCTCCAATATGAACTTGTGTGGATCCTGCCGTTGGTTACGTGTGCTGGTAGGTGGTGAAAAACTGCAGAGAGAGCTGTTTCTCGTCCCTGTCTTCTTCCTGCCACTGTCATGCTCTGCAAGTGATTACGGCTCTAGTTTATGTACTACCACTCTGTTTTAGCACCTTCATGATGTGTTGATGGAACTTTAAAATATTCATACATTTCCACATTGTCCCAGGGATGTTAGGTTCTTTGGGAAGAGCAACCTAGCCCAAACAACAAATCTGATGTAGACTACTGCTCAAAACTGTGAGAAAAAATATCATTCTGCCTGGGTCGCTAAGGAAAAACATCAGAAAAGTTCCCCATAATCTCTGTCAATTGTGAACTAAATAGTATTCCATCAAAGTGTGCCCCTCTCCCTTCCAGGGCCCTTGGGACTTTTTATCACACCCATGCGGACCAATGTATATCCAATTCCCAGCACTAACTGAATGATCTCTGAGAGGTATGTTAAAAACATCCTTTTAGAATGAGATAAGAAAAGGTTAATTATAAGCAGACCCCTATATAATGAATAACTACTTTGGTGTATGAAGCTCTTCCCCCCTTCACTGACCCAAAATAGACCCTACTCCTGAGTGTATGCGAAAAGAGCATGCTAGTGATACTTTAGTATTGAAGAGGAGAAGAGCTGTGAGCTTCGTAGTGAACCTCGACAAGAAAAAGCTAGTTCTGTGCATCTTTCATGTCCTGGAAGCAGACTAGACTAGAGGACCTTTTCAAAGTGTTCACAAACGTCTCCATTTCTCACTCTTGTGGCTTTCCCAACAGTTCAACATAAACTATTCTTACCCAAATTTTGTTCTATTTATTCACTAGCATTGTAACAGCATTGTAATCTGTACATTGTCTTTGCAACTGTCTGTTTCTGACACACTGAGTATTAAATAAATCTTTGCTAAGAAAATGAATTACTGTAAACTGTTTTTACAGAAAAATAAATTCTGAGTTATAAATGAAGAGTAAGAAAATCTGGGAATATAGTCCATTTGTGGCCTGGGTCTTCTTTCCTTTTTTTAAATTTGAACTGGAAGAAGATGGTTGGGTTTTGAGATTTCCAAAGGGCTGTAAAAGTGATCCTTTCACATGTGAGGGTGACCTCTTGGACACACTTCTTTTCCTCCAGAGTGGGTTCTTCAGAGTCTCCTATCTTCCTCAGGGATAGAGTAAGAGAGAGCAAATGTGCCTAGCACAACAGACTGCAACCGAACTAATAGTGCTGGCATGGGGCTCTCAATTCTCTCCTCATATATGGTAGTGATCGAATTTTTCTGACTAAACATCCAATTTATAAAACAGTGTTTAGTGTCCAATCCCTTAAAGTATATACTTATAAAATAGATATCTGTTCTGTCAGTGTGCATTGATCATTAGTAAAACTTATTTTCCTATATTTTAGATAAAATCAATGCAAATAGATAGAAAATAGATATCCTTGTCATGCCATGGCAAATCCTCTGGCGTTCTCCCAGGGCGTGTGTAAACCTTCTCTTGATGACCACCACGCTGAGCAATTGAGGTAACTTAAGATAGCCGTGGCTTCTTGCAGAAACATGTCCCAGTTGATGGGGAACAGACCTACTACTAGGAGCATCTTAAGAGCATATTAAAAGTTAGAGTCTTACATATGAATATAAATGGAAAATGCATTAAACAGGGGCACCTGAGTGGCTCAGTTGGTTAAGTGACTGACGTTGGCTCAGGTCATGATCTCGCAGTCCGTGAGATCAAGCCCCACACTGGGCTCTGTGCTGACAGGGAGGAGCCCGCTTGGGATTATCTCTCTCTCTTTCTGTCCCCATCCTCACCCCCCTGTTCATGCTCTATGTCTCTCTCTCAAAATAAATAAATAAACAAAAAAAGGAAGAAAAAGAAAGCGCATTAAACAAAACATTCTGGCCTTTGACCTTCTGTGGATCTTCTCTGGAGATCACGGGTCAAAGCATTCAAAGAGAGGTTCAATCATGTCATATACAAGTGTTTCCCCAAGTTCTGCCCTTCCCATATTACTCTTAGCCTCATCATAGTACTGTAGTATTGTTACTTTAGAAATATTTTCTTTAAATTTTCTCATTTTCACTTAAATTATTATATTCAAAAGATTCTTTATAGCACTACCATAAATGGAATGTCAACTTCACTTGCCATAAATGGAAAGAAATAAAAAATTTATCTGTGTAATTATTTAAAAACCACAATGACATATCACCTCACACCTGTTAGAATGGCTGTCATCAAACAGACAAGAGATGAGCCTGAGCCTGAGCCTCAAGACCTTGAGGTGACAGTGACTGCACCAGCGACTCCAAGCAGGAGGAGGAAATGGGCAAGGGGAAGTCCAAGTGACGTCGATTTTCCTCTGAAATTGTCGCAGAAGGGAAAAGGAAAAAGCCTTCATCTTCTGAGTTCCATTAGATAACCAAGATGTTAAATGGAAAACCAGAGGTTGATCATGTTCAGTCACCACTGTCCAAACTCAGAAGGGACTTCCCTTTGCAAGGGGAAAATAAAAACTAATTTATTTTAATTAAAAACAAAAACAAAAACAAAAAAGACAAGAGGTAAATGTTGGTGGGAATATAAATTGGTACGGTCACTATGGAAAACAGTATGGAGATCCCTCAACAAATTAAAAATAGAATTATCATATGATCCAACAATTCCACTTCTGGGTATGCATCCATAAGAAATGAAGACAAGATATTGAAAAGATATCTTCACTCCCAGGTTCATTGCACCATTCTTCACAATAGCCAAGATTGGGAAACAACTTATGTGTCTGTCAATGGATGAATGGATAAAGAATATGGGGTGTATGTATATCCTATGGAATGTTATTCAACCACGACAGTGAAGGAAATAATTCTACTTGTGACAACATAGATGTAGCTTGAGAACTAAGTGAAATAAGCTAGACAGTGGAAGACAAATGCAGCATGTTATCACCTATATGTGGAATTTTTTAAAAAGTTAAACTGAGAAACAACGAGGAGAAAAGTGGTTGTCAGGAGGTTGGGGTGAGGGAAATAGGGAGAGATTGGTAAAAGAATACAAACTTTCAGTTATAAGATGAGTAAGGTCTGAGGATCTCATGTAAAACATGGTGACTGTAGTTGATGGATAACACTTGTATAATTTAAAGTTGCTAGGAGAGAACATAAATGGTCTCACAAAAAAAAAAAAAAGAAAGAAAGAAAAAAGAAAAAGAAAAAGAAAAAAAGAAAAGAAAGAGAAGATAAGTATGTGTGGGGATGGATGTGTTAATGAGCTAGATGGTGGGGGGGGGAATCTTTCGCAATATATATGAATATATCAAATGACCACAATGTACACTTTAAATATCTTACAATTTTATTTGTCAAATATACTTCAATAAAACTGAAAAATAGCCTTTAAAAATGTCCCCCCCCCAAATTCTACCATATGCTCCCCAAAATCACAAAATCAACCCAAACAAACAAAAAACCCAAAGCACCACACATTGGGAACTATTGCCTTAAGTTATTTAAAAATTAATACAATACTTGCTGGATCTTCCTTTCATGGTTTTCTCTGGCTGTCTTGACACCTGTAATCAAGCAACAGATTATATCATCAGCTCCATCACATACTTTCCTTTTCCATTGAGAGGCCATAAAATTTACGAAGTGCAGCCCTCTCTGCCAGGGCTCCTGGGCTTGGAGTCTAGCTCTCCCATTGATGGACCTGCTGAGTGAAGCAGGGCCTCTGTTTCCCCACCCCACCCCCCATCCATGGATCAGAATCACTGAGAAGTCAATATTATTCTTAGTTTTGTCAAATGCCCATGGTTCTTTTCCCATGTCACAGATATGTTTTGTGTTAAGAAAAATGACCCAATTTGGTGTTGGTGGCAGTAAATATTTGAGAAATTACTTTTATATTTTCTGGAAATATTCAGTTTCAGTTTTTCTCCTGATTCTCTCAACAAAGTTATAGGACTGCCATTTCTCGTTCTGGAATAGGAAGCTAACACACTGGCCTAGTGTAACTGAAGCATGGTGGACAGAAAGAGTCCTGAGTCCTGTACTTTTCTCTTCCTTCCTTCCTTCCTTCCTTGGAAAAAGTGTGCTGCATGATGAAAGACTAACCAATCTGTGTAACACCCAGACAGGCATGACTTCTGACAGCCAGTCCTAGTTCACCAGATGTGTCCCATGCACTGTGATGGGTCATGTCAGCAGGGCCTGTAGCTCCACAAGCTTTCTGTCAAGATTCGAGCACAATTCAAGGCAGCGTGTGGTAAGCGTGCCCTTGGAGCGCAGATGGAAGGGGCCACACTCCACGCCTTCAGCAGGTTGGTTAACAGCATGGAGTTAGAGGGACTGGATGCCTGTTCCTTCCACCCTGCAGAGCCCCATTTTGCTCCTAATGTGTAAAATGGGGCCTACACTGTGGCTTGTTATGCCATTTCAGTAACAGTCGAAATAATGTAGGCTCCTCTGTGGCCCCTTCTTCATTTTCATTTGTCCCAGAGGTGATGCTGGGGGACCTGAGTCTGCGGTTTCCTTGAGTGGGTTCAATTTCCACCTGCCTCTCAAAATGTGGACTTCAAGTGCATCCTGGTGTTTTCATATCCAGCGCCATGCAATTATACTCCAATTAGGTATATTTTATGTTGTACACAACTCTGTATGTATACATCTATGTTGTGTATGATTCTGTACATAACACCATATGCAATTTAAAAGATTTTCAAGAGCAATTCTGACCTTACCCCATATCTGCTATATTCCTGCTTCTACAAACCCCAAGGGAAGCTGTAACTTCACTGGAATACCAGCTCACAGATCATCATGAGACTTCGATGGGAGAATGTACATAAACTTCTTTAGCATAGTGCCTGGCACAGTGCTGATAATGAAAGTTAATATAACCATGATAATTAGGGTACTATTATTGTTTTCCATCTAGGGTGGAAACTATCAGCTGTAAGAGCCTACTCTATGGTTATTATGAATATAATTATCCTAGGAAAGAGAGACAGAGAGAGATCACTTCTCCTGGGGTTACTCTTCACAGAGAAGAATGGGCATTTCAGATAACAGCCCTGGGTCCAGGTGAAGGCCTCCAGGGTCCTGGTGCCAGGACTGGCCTGGCACAGTGTTAGGAGGAAAGAAACAGGAGCCGAGTATGCCAGCACTGGGAAGTGGTTTCCTTTTGTCGCCACATGAAAGAGGACCAAGCATAAAAGTCTGAAAGGGTAGCCCATGGTTAGATGGCCCTGAATACCTGGACTTGATTCAACCAGGAATGGGGAGCCATTGGTGGTATATGAACCAAGGAGAGATGAACAAGACATTTGAAGTGAAGAAGAGGCAAGGAACATGGAAACCAATTAGGAGGCTGTTACAAGACATTTGTGAGAAGTCGTTCTGAGCTCAAACAAAAGTGGTGGCCAAGGAATGGAAAAGACACTAGCTGATTTAGAGCAATGATAATCCTGTATGGTCTCAGAGCAGGTCTCGGATATTTTATTGTTCTTTTTTGCTACAGTTATTTATTCCATCTTTTTGAAAGTTTTTACCATTCAACAACAAATTTAAAAAATCCCTTTCAAGTATAAAACATGGAATTCTGAAGCTATAACTAATGGGAATTTCAATAATGACTTACCATTACTGAAGGATTTTATGAACCACAGCATTGATGGCTGAATCCTAAGAAAGCAACTGTTATGGGAAGCCCATGGAAAAATCCTCAATGTGGGGTCTGGGACCCACCCACACTTGTTTTAGAACAATCAAAATCTACACCCTTGACAGAGAAAAACACCATCACCTAAGACTGCACACCCGAATGAAATGAACTGAAGCTATCATCTGCCCCAAATAGCTTTGAACTGTGGTGAGGTGAAGGAAAAAAAGAAGAATTGAATAATAAAAGGAGACTGTCTTACAAATACGTTATGAGAGATGAATAAATACTACTATTTACATCACTTGAGTTTAAGCCATTTATTGGCTGGTAACTAAGATATGTATAACTATGTGTATACAGGATGCATCATGAGTTTTTAAAGGAATTTTTTTCTTAAGAAAAGTTTGTTTTGTTATTGTACTTGGACTGAAAATGTTACAGTATTGTATCTTCCTGATAGTATCTGCCTGAGTATGGCACTGGAATTCTTTCAAATATCTCCCCGCCTGCTCAGAGTTAGAGAATAATTACTGCATATCCAAATATGACTTCCTACTAGATATACTGTGGTATAGGATATTGTCATATTTACATGACCAATACAACCTGTCCTTCTCTACCAAACCACTTTCCTCTGTCACTGACCAAACCCATCGTTTGAAGCTTATGGTGTTTACTTGGCTTTCCACTTGTTATATGAACATATTAGATGGGTTGGTAGTTGTGGTGGTAATTTTTATATAGATTTGGGGGGAACTGGATCTTACATTCCCATGAATAAGGTGATAGTCTCTGTGTAGGAATTCAGGGTGACATTTTATTTAATAAAGGAGTCACTCCCACAACTGGGAGATAATAGGGTTTTACATATGTTTTTGATGCTATGGGATTAAAAAAAAAACACTGTAATTTGGGGCGCCTGGGTGGCTCGTTAGGTTGAGTGTTCAACTGTTCAACTTGGCTCAGGTTCAAGTGTTCAACTTGGCTCAGGTCATGATCTCACAGTTCGTGGGATCAAGCCCCGTGTTGGACTCTGTGCTGACAGCCCAGAGCCTGCTTGGGATTCTCTCTCTCCCTCTCTCTCTCTCTGCCTCTCTCAAGATAAATAAATAAGTAAACCTAAAAAAAACAAAAACAAAAAACCATAATTCTCAGCTTTTGATAGAACATCACATTTGTGATGTTATAGGGAATGGGTGGGGCTTAATTCACCCCCTCACCTTTTTTAAAAAACTTATTCCCATGGTGTGCATTTTCGTATATTTTCCAGGCTTGAAATTAGAAAACAAAATAATAAAAAAGAATAAACTTCAAGGTCGTATTGGTTTTTTTTCTTCAAAAGGGCCAAGGGGGAGAAAATGGAATCTGATCAAAGGCCTTGTGTCAAGGAAGAAAGCAGAAATCCAAAATGAGCCAAATGGCACTTCCTCAAAAATTAAACATAGAATCACCACATGATCCAGCTATTCCACTTCCAGATATATGCCCCAAAGACTTGAAAGCAGGGATTTGAATAGATATTTGTGCACTCATGTTTATAGCAGCATTATTTATAATGACCAAAAGGTGGAAACAGTGTAAGTGTCCAACAGATGGACGGATAAACCAAACGTGGTGTTGTATATACAAGGGAATATTTTTCAGCCTTAAAAGGAATGAAATTCTGACATATTCTATGACATAGACGAACCATGAGACGTACTAACTGGAATAAGCGAGACACTGTATCATGGCACTTTGTGAGGTATCTAGAGTAATCAAACTCATAGTAAAATGGTTGCTGCCAGGGGCTGAGGGGAGTGGGGAATGGGGGGGCGGTTAGTGTTCCATGGGTACAGAGTTTCAGGTAGGGAAGATGGAAAGTTCTAGAGATGGATAGTGATAATGGCTGCACAAAAATGTGATTTACATTATACCACTGAAAAATACACTTAAAATGTTTAAAATGGTAAATTTTTTATTCTACCACACTTATACACATAAATTTATATTATACACATAAAATAAAATCTGTATATTTTACCACAATTTAAAGAGATGATATAAAATAGAAAAGGTAGTTGAATTTATAAGAATTAAGCTTCCAGGGGTGCCTGGGTGGCTCAGTCAGTTGAGAGTCTGACTTCAGTTTAGGTCATGATCCACGGTTTATGAGCTCGAGCTCTGTGTCGGGCTCCTGCTATTAGTACAGAGCCTGCTTCGGATCTGCTGTCCCCCTCTCTCTCGGCCTTTCCATCTGGTTTTCTTTCTCTCTCTCTCTCTTCAAAAGAAATAAATAAAGTTTAAAAAAATAAAAATTTTGGGGCATCTGGGTGGCTTAGTCGGTTAGGTGTCTGACTTCAGCTCAGGGCACGATCTCGTGGTTTGTGAGTTTGAGCTCTGTGGCAGGCTCTGCGCTGACAGCTCAGGGCCGGGAACCTGCTTCGGATTCTGTGTCTCCCTCTCTCTCTCTGCGCCTCCCCCACTTGAACTCTGTCTCTCAAAAATAAACATTAAAGCAATTTAAAAAAAGAATTAAACTGCCAGCCTTTCTCCTTGCCCATTATTAATATTACCCCAAAACCTATACATGAGCACTTTGATGAGAATAGAGTGATGAGTATGTTTGGCTGTGAAAATGCTCTTCTAGGTATAATCTCTCCTTCACCTGGATAATAACCTCAATCAAGACTTCTATGAATATGTCCCTCAAGAAACCTCAGCCACTAAACTGGGCAAGTGTGGTCCTAATCACACAACTGTTAGGTTGGTGTACCACTTACTTTAGGGTCTCATTGAGACCAGTTATCAAGGCCTGAACTGTCGCCTGCACTGGGGTAAGGGGTTCCCTCAGGAGGACCCAACAGCTCCCAAGTTACATACAGATACATAGAAGTTTTGTTGTAAACATTTTCCAATTCACTGGAAGCCTGTCTTGCACCACTTTGATCCTGATATTAACTGCCTTTCTTACCTGGAGGTGACGCCTTTGTTTTAAAGTGTCTTGGCAAATGTGTGGTTTAGTTGAACAAAACGGAAGGGATTTTTGAAACACAGACGTTGTCAGCCTCAAACCAGGCAATCAGGAGTAAAAAGTTGTACATCAGAAACGTGGCCACCAGTTTGGGAAGAGTGTTAGCCCAAGTGTAGAGCTACAAAGACACAAGCAGCTAACAGTTGATTGTTAACCTCCCAAACTCGATTCAATGTGACAGTGACAGTTGACAGCACATTGCATCCAATCTCATTTGAAGCTGACAAAGATTGTTTCTGCTTTACATCTATTGGTTTATTAATGGTCTACAGCCTCTTAAGCAGATGCATATTCATTAGGTAGCCAGCTGTTAGGAGGTTCCCAGATGTCGAATGTAACTCTGTCTTGGAACGTTTTTTTTTTCCTTATCATGAAACAAAGTAATTGAGGCCTTATTAAAGAACCAGTTAATTACTAAAGCGGTACCTTATGGCACCCCTTTTATCATTCAAATCTGAGAACTCTTGGGACATCTAAAGAATTTGGTGAAGAGAGTATTTAAGAGCCAACCTTTATTATATATTTATATAGAGAGATAGTGTGTGTGTGGAGACATACATACACACGTTTCTCTGTTGGAGGAATTAAAAGCATGTGAAGAGTTCTTAAAAACTGAAAAATTTTCAGCTACAGTATCCTTTCTTTGGTTCATCACGGGCATTAGGTCCAAAAGACAGCACTGATAAAGCCAGTATGTTCATTGAAATTCAGGGCACTTTGATTTTCTTTTATTTAATTTTATCACTTTCCTATGAAAGATAACTTGAAAAATGTTTTTTCAACCACTCAACCATCTCAGCTTAGTGTAACTTATGTCTCAAACTTCATTTGATATTTTTCATTAAAGTTAGTATTTTGGGGGTAGCATCTGGGTTGGCTCAGTCGGTTAAGCGTCTGGCTTCAGCTCAGGTCATGATCTCCCGGTTCATGAATTTGAGGCTGCATTGGGCTCTGTGCTGACAGCTCGGAGCCTGGAGCCTGCTTCAGATTCTGCGTCTCCCTCTCTCTCTGCCCCTCTCCCACTCATGCTCTCTCTCTCTCAAAAACAAATAAACACTGAAAAAAAAAAGTATTTTTTCCATATCAAAAATAATTCAACTATTGGCAAACTAGTTTTCAAGTTGCCACATATTTCTAACTGCCCTTTAAAAAATGAAACCTAAAAAAAATAAACTTGAGAAATATAAAAAAGTAAATAAATAAAAACCTTATTCTAAAGATGTCAATTCAAATATTCCCTTAAGAACACCTTAAATCTAGAAATTCCATTTGTACTTTCATTTGATAGCTGGGCATCTCAATTCTATTTCTCAAACCCAAGAATCACAGGAGCAAATAAAAAATTGCAAAGAGCACACAATCTTTAAAAGGCATTGCTGTGCACTTTTTGAAATGGATTCCTTAAACAAGCAATCCAAGGCCATCCACCTTTCCGGCAGCTTGCTCTTAATATATCTTCTGAGCCCTTGAGGAGCCTTCGCATTATACTCCAAACCTGCTGGAATTTTCTGCTTCCGATGTGGCTAATGTCTTACGCTAAGTTACATCACCATTTCTACAAAACAAACAAAAGGTTCACTCTTCAGATGAGATCAGTTTTTATTTGCTCTGTGGCTCATCTCCTGCTGGCGACCTTTAGAAAATGCAACAAGATTTCATAAACATTCAGTGCTTACTTAAAAAAAAGTATCATTTAACAAGTATCTACTGGCTACTCTGTGTAGAGCGTGACAAGACACCTGGGACAATATGGTCAGAGATCAGGGATATGCAAGAAAAACCTGATAATTTATCTGAATGGCATGTACAATCTTTAAGAGGTCTGAAATATTATAGAGGAGAAATGAGGGATAGTGGAATAAAACTGGATTTGGATTCTGAGGATCTGTGCTAGGAGACATGGTTTCACTAACTATACTTGGCCTTCTGGGAGCTGGTTTCCTCATCTACAACAAGGGGCTAATAACTGTCTTACCTTCTCAGCTTAGGGTAATTGTGAACATCAGGGAGGAAATGAGTGTGAATCCACTCTGTAAACTATAATAGGCAAATGCGTTTTGTTACTTCTTGAAGTATTCGGTTTGTACTTATAAATGGCCCCTTTGTATCTTTCACATATGTGTCAACAATTGATATATTTCAAGTTCGACAGTAAACATTGCCACACAATTTTCCACTCAAGTGTTTTACAGCCCACGGCAAGTTTTTCCAAGTGAGCTCTGTGAAAACAATGGCAGTGAAAGCACATGGGACCTTCAGAATACACCATCCTTGGTGGTCATGATCCCCTGAGGAACTTTCGAGGAAAGTGGAGTAATTACGTACCTCAGCCTTCTAAACCTCAGTGATTACCATGTCCTTGCCGATCTCCTCAGCTTTCCTGTTTCATTGAGCTCCAGCCACACCCACTAAGCTTCCGATGGTTCTTTTTCCACTTGGAGGTTTTCCATGTGGGCTTCATCGTTCTTCTGATCTCTATATAAAAGCTCCCTTCTCAGAGAGGCCTTCCTGAGTTACCCTACCTAAATTAGGCCTCCCGTATTTTTTTTTAAAGTTTATTTATTTACTTTGAGAGTGAGAGAGAGGTCGCTGGGGAGGGACAGAGAGAGGGTGAGAGAAAGAGAATCCAAGCAGGCTCCACACTGCCAGCCTGGAGCCTGATGTGGGGCTCGATCATGAACGGTGAGATCATGACCTGAGCTGAAATCCAGAGTTGGACACTTAACTGACTGAGCCACCCAGGCTCTTCTCTCCTATTTTTGGCATAACAGCCACTTAACTATCTCTTTCAGAACACTTAAACATGCACACACTTCCATAGATTCCTAGCTACGAGGGTTTGGACTTTCTGCATTTTTATGATGACTGTTTTGGTATTGTTCCTCTTGATTTAATTGTTGATAATCGAGAAGTGAAAATATCATGAAAAATAGGAATGCTGGGGCCCAGTCTACTACCTAATGTTTGGGCTGCCTTTTAGAAAATAGGGTTTAATAAAAGGGGTATAAGTCACCAGACACAAAACATCACCTCTTCAACACTTCACTAACAGAAGCTGATTCTGTGCCCATTACACACCAATTTCCAAAATGAAGCTCTTCTGGGGTGAGAGGGAGTCCTGCTTAGGATTTCCTTCCTCTTTCCATGGCAAAAACTCTGACAGACTTACTAACTGAAGTCTGACCTTGCTGATCAGTTACTGAAAATTGACAGTCTCCATTTTGGGGACCCTGCATAACAATCTTTTTAAAGCTACTTTTGACCAGTTTCGGACGAACCTGTTCCATATCTACCAGAGGGAGGTCATTGTTCCATAGGTTGTGAGAATGAGGGGAGTTGATGTACATAGGGTGAAGGTGCCCAGCCCAGAACTTGCTCCTGCCATTCCGGGAATGGATGGAAACCTTGCCAGATTCCTCCAATTTCAGGGATCAAAATTCATCTAGGTTCATAAGGAATACCGTGAATGTGCATGCACTACCTCTATAGCCACATGCTTCCTTGAGATATTTGGTAGAGAACACAGTATATGAAGCTGCCAGGCTGCCTTGCAAACAAGTCATAGGTCTTCAGGTTTGAGCCATTTTGCTCTCTCTTCTCAAGGGACAGAAAGAGACGTTTGAAAGGTTCACAACTCATCACTCAGCACCCAGTCGCTCAGTGTAAGTTCTTTTAAAAAATCAAAATGGGGGGCGCCTGGGTGGCGCAGTCGGTTAAGCGTCCGACTTCAGCCAGGTCACGATCTCACGGTCCGTGAGTTCGAACCCCGCGTCAGGCTCTGGGCTGATGGCTCGGAGCCTGGAGCCTGTTTCCGATTCTGTGTCTCCCTCTCTCTCTGCCCCTCCCCCGTTCATGCTCTGTGTCTGTCTGTCCCATAAATAAATAAAAACGTGAAAAAAAAATTAAAAAAAAAAAATCAAAATGGATAAGAAACTTACTTCTTCATATTATAGAAGCTAGGAAATATGCACTAGGTATCAGAAAATAATCTCGAAAACTGAGCAAACATGATGCCACAAACTTCTAGTATTGGGTATCCAGAGAGTAATTTCATGTGGCAGTCATTTTGCTGGTGACTGAGTGAAAGGCAAAACTAAATGCTTTGTACCTCAAGCAGATCACCTTATAAACAGAATAAATCAAACAGAGTTACCATGAAGTAATCTTATTTGTTCTCAATACTATAGTGGGGAGGGGCTCTTGGGTGGCTCAGTCAGTCTGACTTCAGCTCAGGTCATGATCTCACAGCTCGTGTGTGCATTGGACCCTGCGTTGAGCTCTGGGCTGGCAGCTCACAGCCTGGAAACCTGTTTTGGATTCTGTCTCCATCTCTCTCTGCCCCTCCTCCGCTTGCACTCTCACTCTCAAAAATAAACATTAAAAACATTTTTTTAATAAGTAAAAAAAAAAATAAAATATTATAGCCGTGTGGCCTGTGGACCACTGGGGAGCCCTGAGACCTGTCCGGAGCATCTGCGGGTTCCTACCCTTTCCAACCTGGTATCCCTGAGGCCAGACCTTTTTCATGTACTTCCACCAAAACAACACTGCACAGTAGACTGAATGCAGAAGCGCATAAGAGAATCCAGCAATAAGCTAGGTAATAAAGAGATTTTCAAAAATGTAAAAACACTGCCACTCTTCTCACAAATTTTGATTTTGAATTTTTTTTATAAAATTATATTTTGACAGGTAATGGGGTTTACTATAAAATCTATTAATATTTTTTAAGTTGCTCAGTTTTTATTTCAAGTACAGCATATATCAACAGATATGACCCACATAAACACAAGCTCTTTGGGGTTCTCAATCATCTTTAGGGTGTAAAGGGGGTGCTGAGACCAAACTGTTCATACACAACTCTAAGCACTCTTTTCTCACCATGAAATGGCAGAGTGTGCCTGGGGCACTTACTTAAAGAACACAGCTGCAAGATGTATAGTTAAGAAAACTTAAATGGAAAAGAAATGCAGGGCTTGACAGCCCAGGAAGCAGTTATTTAAAGTAATGACATTTACTTTAAAGAATAACAAACAAAACCCATGTTTGCCCATCAGGACTTTCAAATCCCTCCCAAATCCCTGGGAAGCTAACCATCTGAATTGGCTGCACGCTGATTCCCTTACCCATTGGGGTGAGCAAGGGCAGTGTGAAGGGGTGCAGGAGATACTCATGACGTCTGCAAGGAACAATGCATTATTAGCAAGGCTGCCGTTATTAAGAAGGCACGCAAGAATTAAGGGCATAATGAGTAAGAGTTAAAAAAAACCTTCATGGATAGATTTTTTTTTTTTTTTTTTTTTTTTTTAGTCTTTATATCTGATTGTTTCTCTGGATATAAGAATATCAAGATCTTAGTCAACAAAACTGCAAGAAGTCAATAGAAAAATTGAGATCTTCTACTGCTTCTAAAAGCTGAGAACATTCTAATGAGGGTTATTTGTGCGGCAAATCCGATACCAAGCGCTCACTTTCACAGTTCTCTCCCTCCCATCTGCACTAATGTGGTAAGAAGTCAGTCAATACATTCACAAAATAGCTCACTTACAATCTCCTTGTCTAAGAACAAAGTGGAACTAAACTCAGGCAGAAAAATCGTCAGAAAACAACTTAGCAGAAGTCTCTAAGGCTTTCTTAACTACACACTGCTTTTAGGAATACACCAGAAGATAACTTTTGGGTTTGTTGTGTAAATGGCATGCATGCCAAGCATCTAGCAGTGACTGGCACATAGAAGGTCTTGTCATGTAGGCACATTTACATGAAATAAAAATGGGTGGCGGAGAAATATTTAGTGTACTTGTGTCAGTGCCGGTAGATCTCACTCGTTATTTATCTAATGCTTCCAGATTTAAGTTCATGTCAGAAAAAATGTATCAGGGCCCAGAGAAGTCAGGCAGGTTGATCAAGGTGTCACACAGGTAGTGCATGGTATAAATGGGATTAGATCTGCTTCCAAGTCCATGCTTTCCACAACGCTATGCTGTCTCCCGGGAGAGTTCAAACAACAAAGCCAGTTCATTTCAGAAATCTATTTACCGTAAGGTGTGCTCTGTGCTTAGGACAGTTAGCTTCATTTTACTAACGTGCTTCAAAAATATTTGAGAGAAAAAGCATTACCCCTTCCCTCCAAATAGAACTCTAGACCCCAACTTATTGACGACCCCACAACCAGCAGCATTATGGTTATCATTCAGGCAATTTGTTATAGACACCAGAGGAAACATCCCAAGTACCATACAAGCACGCTGTGTCCATGTGTGGTTCCTGAAGACTGTATTAGAGGTAGAAAAAAATTTTCAAACGGGAAGAAGATGAAATCCGGGTTGGCGGTGGAGATTCACTTGTAAATTTTGTGAACGGTTCCTACCTCCTCCTCTCCAGCAAAAAAAATACATTAAGCGGAAGCTCAAAAAGGTAAAGGGGTATAGGACAGGCAGAGGGAGTCCAACAGACTAAAGAAGAGTAGTTTCTTGTCAAGTCCAAATTACTTGGGGGTATTCAGACTTTTCTTTGAAGTATCATTTAGTGACCCCTTCAGTAACAAATTGTTAAACTGGATGGGCCCCTAGCAAGGCAATTCTCTCATGGGCTCTGAAACAAAACACACTAGTAAGACAGCAAACTGTACGTTGAGGTGCAGCAATACGTGTGACAGGCTCCCTTTGGTCTTCGGAGACATAGGAAGGAGGCATAGTACAGGAAATGCTTTAGAGATAAATCTTATTTTATTAGAAAAGCATCTTTAAACACAAAAGTTTGGAAACAGTATTTATTTGCTCCAAGAATCGTATGTATCTGAAAAGGCGATGCTACACCTCTCTGTTTAATGAGAACATTCATTGAAGATCACGGGTTTTAAGTATGAGTGAAGATCTCCTCCGTGCTGCCACCAGAGCCTGGCTTGACTGCTCTGAACTAACTACACTTGAAAGCTCCTATTCTTTGAAACCAATTTAAACACATTGAATTGTTGAAAGATTAAAAACCACAGTCAGCTAATTACACTCTCTCTCATCTCTTATTCAGCAAATGAATCACTTTTCATTACCACTTAGCTGAAGTACATGAATTTCTGCCTAATTAGAAATGTTGTAGATGGAACATTAGCAAGAATGGAGCGGGTCAGGATATCTTTGCTGCTTCATTTTTAATTCCTAACAGTAGAGTCTGAGAGGAAAGAAGAGAGAAGTCATTAAATAATTTTAAATTATTTATAAAAATTACTTTGCCCAAATTATAATTATTTTTTCCCCAAACGGTCTCAAATGTCTAACAGAATGAAAGAAAAAGCAGTTCAACATTGATTTTAATGAACATTTTAATGTTACGTAGAACAGAACATTATGAATACAATGGAAACAAAGTTTTATCAATAAAAAAAATTTCAACACAAAGTGGGGAGGTAATAATTTGATACCTATATTATAGTATTTATTTTTAAAAATATTCCCAGCTTGAGGGTGAAAACAATTAATTTTGCATTCCAAACTCTAGAATCATGATTTTCATGTGAGCTTAATGCAGAATTACAGCAGGAAAACAAAAACACTTTAATTAACTTCCTTTATTTGCCATTAAATCAATAAAATCTTTGACTGCTACAGGTCTCCTTTAATAATATATATTTAACTCCTCTCTATTGGAACCATATTGCTAATGCCATATTATATACACTCAAATCCAAAACAAAACAAATATTGTATAAAATCTAAAAGCCAACATCGTTGAATTCTAACATTTATATTTAACTTAAGGTTTTAAGAATTTTTACCTTTTCAATTTTTTGAAAAGACACCAAAAAAAATAAAAATAAATATTTTTCTCTTTTGACTGTTCCTGACTGATAAATGGTGGCTACAGGGATAAACACGGAAGGAAGCCTCGCCAAGTTAACCACTGCAAATTGTAAATAATGACTGCTAAAAACAAACAAAAACTCTGGAGGGTTTTTTTTTTTTTTTCTTTTAAAGGAAACCATAGAGCAGTCCTGAAAAAAATATTTTTCCTAGTTCTGCAAAGGATAATTATAGCAGAAGACATGGGAAAAGTCCCACAGCTATCACCAATCGCTTAAAGAGGTTTCGTTACAATAAAAATTTGGATAGTATAATAGTAATAGCAGTGTTGCTGGAACATTAGCAAAAGTATATACATTCCAGTTACCTTTGATTTAGCCATAATCACATATGTATGCCTTTTTTGGACAAAAATATATATTTTTATAAAAAACTGATCATCCAACTTTAATGATTTCATTTATGGACTCAAGAGTGGTAGTAAAAGGAACAGACCCAATTATGACAAGGCGATTCAGGGACAGAAAAATCAAGTTCCTCAGGAAAAGAAAAGTATAAAATTAGAGATTCAAACACATTTATTCAGCCCTATTCCAGACTTCCCACGAATCGATGTTAAAATGGGCTCTTCGATTTATAAAGACTTTCCAGGTCTCACTACCCCATGTGTGGTCTATTCTTACTGGGAAAAATGATTTTGACTGCCTCATCTGAAGTGCCCTTGCCTGTCCATCTGAAATACTAGATACTTCACTTTTATAAAACAGCCTTTTTTTGGTTATGTAGGTTTAAATCTTAATTAATTGATAAAAGAAAGGGGAGTTGATTAGCATTTTCCATCCCAACATCACCTATCTTCACCGCTAAAAATCCTTCATTCAATCTGCTCCTTTACAATCTCTCATTTGCTAAAGTTGGCGAAATTTGCAAAGGCATCTTGCTTGGGTTGCACAGTTCCAGAAGTCATGGCTAAGTTGGGCATGCCCATTCCCATTGTGCCTGTCAGGCCCATCCCAGCAGTTGACATCCCCATGTTCATGTTCATGCCCATCATACTCTGGTTCATCATTGGAGTATTTCCAAGAGGGGCCATTCCCATTGTGCCAGTCATCACACCAGGCATGCTCATAGGCATGGGTCCCCCCATCAAAGGGTTAGTTTGGGGCCGGACAGGAAGTATGTTTGATGGAGAACTGAGGTTCACAGCTCCAAAACTTTGAGTCATCACATTCAGAGGTTGTTGCATATCTACCAGAAGAAAAGAGACAAAAGAACTTCACATTAGATTCATCAAGCAGAAGAATAAAATAATCTTCTTGACCATCAACACTTGTAACTCCTAATAAAATTCTTTTATGGTGATTTTACAAGGTAAGTCAATTAACTTGCACTATTTGCTCTAGAAAAATACTCTGTGGCTGTTAACTCTGGTTTCCCAAAGATGCAGAAACAGTTAAGAGTGGGCTGGGGGAAAACACGAGGCACTTTGATATCATTCTGACAGAATTTAGTGTTGAATCCAACCTGACCTAACAAGTTGTCAGGAGCTGTTGTGTATCAAAAGCCTTAAAAAAGTTTATACCCTTTGACTTACTCTATTTTTAGAACATTACACTAAGGAAGAAAAACACAAGTACAAAGATTTATATAAAATCATGGAGTTATTTACAATAGCAAAAAGCCGGGAACAACAGAAATAACCAACAATAAAGAAATTCAACACTGGTATGACACATAACTATAAATATCTAAAAATCATTTTTTCTTAAAAATATTAAATACAGGAAAATGATAATTTAATGCTGAATGACAGCTGCAAGAAACAAAACAATATACATAGAGTGATCTCGAGTATTAAAAATATGGTTAGAAAAGATAGAAAATACGAATTAATAGCGATTATCCCTGGATTACGGAGGTGAGATGATTTTTGTTTCTGGTCATATTTAGTTATATTTAAAACATTTTCTACAACAAATATTTTTATTTTAGTGATCAGACTCCCAAAACTCACCATAATACATACACAATCATGTTATCATGCCAAGAGCAGGATACAAAGTAATCTGAATATGCCAGGGTGTACATCAATCAAGAACCGGGGGGGGGGGGGGGGGGGGGGGGGGGGGCGGCGGAATCCTAAGCGATACACAGTTGCCTTTAGTACAATCAATGTCATGTATTTTTATTTCATGGCTTACACTAGTCTTGGCACAAGGGTAAAGATTACAAGTGCACAAAGAAGCAAGGTGTCTCATGGTAACTTACTCTGCTGTTGAATCATTGTATTGAGTGATGGCTGCTGGGGTTTGGAAGGCTGCATACCCGGTAGTAAGTTGTCTAGGCTGATGTTCACACTGGGGTCAGACCAAGTAGAGGGCAGGGTTTTGCTGACTGACTTCTGGACCATATCTGTATTCTGATTATAGAGAGGATTAGGCTTCTGCAGCACTGTGCTAACATTTTGCAAAGGCTGGAAAATAAAAAAATGCTCTAAAAATTAAACATTTGCTCAATAAAGGTTATCAAATGGCAATTTAATCACAGTAACTCCAGATATACATGAGACTTAGTAATAAACTCTTGAAACCAAAAGAACCACAAATGTTCTAGGCTAAATTCTTCAAGCTGAATCACTAGCTTCCCCAGAATGTTCCTCTGAATCCCCAATCATGTTTGGGGTGAAAAAAAACCTAACATATTTACACGAACAATTACCCTCCCATCACCCAAAGTCTAGAAGCCACCATCCCAGGGCCATTGTCAACTTCAGGTTAGTACAGCTTTAAGGAAATATACAAGTGGAAATTTATTCTTACAAGATAGAATATAGGACATGATTTCTCATGTTATAAAAAGCAAAACCATCAAAGCAGCAAATTATATTGCACAAATCTTGACTGACATGTTCCTGCTCCATGTACACTTCTATCGCCTAAAGTGAGCAACACTAGCGGAACTTGATATATGTGGACCAGTTCAGGAGAAAGAAGCAGGGATGCCTGGTAGTTACTAAGGATAACTATGAAAAGGGCAGACGAAGGGAAATGAAAAGGAATAGGAAAAATAATTTAAAATGTACCAATGCAAAGAATTACAACACAGTTGCAATTAAGACTGCAAGTAAGTAGACTGGCTTTACACTTAGACCACATGAAAGACTCTCAAAGAATCAACTGGCTTGGGCTTATTTAGTGGTGCACCGTTCAATTTAATGGTACTGGTGTGCCCTTCATGTCCTTTTCTTAATATTAGGTTCAACTTGTTATGCACAACAGTCACCTTTCTGTTTCTTTCTTCTCTTCCTCCATCCCAACACCCAAAGAGGAGAATCTACATATTAAAATGACTAATTAGTATCATAAAAAATATTCAGAATTGCTCGAATCAAAAACAGCAAGCTCCTGGTATAACTCAGGCACATATATTCTAACCCTGTGTTTGTCTGAATTCCAAATTAATACTAGGTAATTTAGATTTAACTGTAAAAAAGTGAATTAAAAAATTCCCATTTAGTGGTTTTCCTGTATGAAAATGAGAGTTGAAAGAAGAGCCTATATAAAGATTACATAATGTAGAACAGGCCCAAAACAGGGAAGAGTATTCGTCATTTTAGAGACTGATTTTCTATATTAGTAACGATTGCCTATAACCATTGAGTGACACCTCTTTAAGGATCAGAGATTTTACTGAGTGAATATAGGCCACGGGTGAAGCAATAGCTCTATTCCTTCTTAAAAACAGTTTTTATTAAACTATTAAATACAAAATTATTTATTAATTCAATAAATTTTTATGAAGTGACTCCTCTGTGTAAGGCATCGCGCTTCGCTTTGCATGGCCTACAAGATGGGTGAGAGGCCTTGCCCTCTAGAACCTGAATGACTATAGTAGGGGAAAAAAATGTAAGGTAAATGCAATGTGCCAAAACAACCTATGTATGGCTTATTTTCCTATTTCATGTTAGTTTATCATTACATCAGTTACGGAATCTCAAAGATGAGGAATCTGCAAGGGACACAGACAACTTACCTGTGATCTTGACATGGGCAACCCCAGGCCTACAGTATTAGTGCTCATCATGGAGAAATTCATACTCTGGGAAGATGTCATGGTTGCCTGGGACGAGCCCATAAGATCAAACAGGTCTGAAGAATTTGAGGCAGCTGGAGGCGGACCTAAAGCTGATTGTGAGCCACTGACAAGTTCCACAGCTGGCTGTGAGGCATTGCCAAAGAGCTCACCGCTGGAGGCAACAGGACCTGATGGGGCTTGATTGAAGGCACTCCAGTCACCAAAGTCTCCATTCCCACTTGTTGCTGTAACTGAGAAAGAAAGGACAACAGGGGTAAGAAACTTTCTGAAATGCACAGAACAAATAGAACAGTCTACGAACTGAAACAAATTAGAGCCGATCTGTGTCCACCCAGATTAACATCTGCATATACCATCTCCATCTGGACATTATTTTTTCTCATGAATATTCCACAAATGTTAACAAGGTGGCAAAGGAAAAAAAAATCCACATATAAAGTAAAATTCGCCTCATAGCAGGTCTGGGGTGATACGTAGAAATTACAATCAAAAGTTTCTTCAACCTGAGTTTGCGTATTAAATATGCTGCCAGCTCAACAAATATGAAAAGGAAAAAGAAAACTTACCTGGTAAAAGTTTTTTTGGGGAGATCGAGAATCCTCATGTGAAGAGACACTCAACAAAATTAGAGAATTCAACTCATTTCACCCATTCATTACTTGGAAAGGTTCAAAGAGAAATCAAACTATGACTTACATGGTCTCAAGTAAATAAAAACCCAAATTCATGACATTAAATTTATAAAAAAAAGAAAAAAAAAAAGCACAGAGAAAAGGACTCAGTAAAATTAAGAGTAGGGTTAGTAAATTTCTGCAAGAAGTTCTCACTCTTTTGGCCATGCTTCCATTGACAACACAAGGGCTATAGATAGCCACGGTATAACCCTAGCACAGTGCTTGCTTCCAGTGGGACCATTCTCTCTCTCTCTCTCTTTCATCTACCTACCTATCTAATCTAATCTATCCATTTATTTAAACATTTTTTAAGTTTATTTATTTTGAGATAGAGCAAGCAGGGGAGGGGCAGAGAGAGAGGGAGAGAAAGAATCCCAAGCAGGTTCCATGCTATCAGAGTGGAGCCTGATGCGGGACTCAAACTCACCAACTGTGAGATCATGACCTGAGCTGAAACCAAAAGTCAGACGCTTAACCAGCTAAGCCATCCAGGCGCCCCTCAATTTATTTATTTAAATAAAAAGCAGGGTATAGTCTTAAGAGAGGAACTCAATGCTAATATTTAAAACAAAGGGAAGGGGCGTCTCGGTGGCTTAGGTGATTGGGAGTCTGACTTTGGCTCAGGTCATGATCTCACGATTCCTAAGTTCAAGCCCTGTGTTGGGCTCTGTGCTGACACCTCAGAGCCTGGAGCCTGTTTCGGATTCTGTGTCTCCCCCTCTCCCCTGCTCATGTTCTGTCTCTGTCTCTCAAAAATAAATAAACATTAAAAAAATTAAAAAAAAAAAAAAAGGGAAAAACCCTCAATACGACAAAGATAATTACAACAAGTTTAAGATTTAATGCATTCAATAATGTAAAAGTTGTTAAGAGGTTAATTGACGGATGGACTACAATGCTTAACAGCATGGATTTTGTACCTTACTAGCTAAGTGACCCTGGGCAAGTTACATAACCCTCTCTGTGTCTCACTTTGTAAAAAAAATCTAAGTTGTAAAGATTAAATCATATACAGTAAGTGCCACTTATAATTTGTTATTGTTACTATGGATTAATTGTGAAAACACAGGGGAGGACCAAAGGTACCGCCATCTCTTTCGTTTAGGTATGCCAGAAAAAAGTGTAAGTCACGCTTCTATAAATTCTGCAATACATCTACTATTTGGAACACAATAAATATAAAGGCAATTGATACTTAAAAATGTTCTTTTTTAAGTAGACTATGCATGATTCTAAGTAAATTAACCTTTCCTTAAGAAAGGGACAAGTAAATAAGAATTAATGGAAGTTGAAAAAGCAAAGGTGAAGACAGAGCTACACATAAACTGTCATCTGAAAGAGAACAGTATATACTGCCAAGTGAAAAACACCGTCACTCTGTACTCCATGTTCACTTACAACTTGGAAATACATTTTGTCTAGCCTAAAGGTAACCAGCCATTGCAATACTGTCTCTCACTATGCTAAATATCTAAAGAGAACAATAACATTAAGTCTTTAAAATTATTTTCTTCTATTACCATATTAAAATGTAAGCCCCTTCAAAAGAAAATAAGTCACTTAGAAAATCCACACTCTACCAACAATTTAATACAAGAACTGGGCTAATCTTCATTACCTCAGGGTTTTACTATAAAACATGTCTTTGATCTTCTTTACAAAAAAGAGACTGAATTAAGAGTTTTACAATTAGTTCTATATATTAAACAATTTAAACTAATTTAAGAAAGACTGCTGGATAAAGGTACTTTATGCTGACTTTCTATTTGCTTGATCTATAAAACAGAGTAAGAATGGAAACTGGGGCAAAATGTGTTGCCCCATCCGAAAACTTTATCTGAGATGATTAATCATAGGAAGAAGAGATTTCTAGTAGGGCATATATTGTTCAGAAATGATTAATCATTGTTGCAACAGTTTCAGCCCCTTGCGTAATGGTGATCAGGTTATATTAATCACATGCATACAGATGAAGAGATGTATCACTTAGCAACATTAACATATTCGAATTATTTGCATAGTAGGCAAGTTTATATACATAAAAACTTTTGAGAATTACACAGACAGTCTGTAAAATTAGGGCAATGTTTATCTTCCACTTGACTTGCCTAAAGTAAGTTATTAACCCTTAGAGGGCATAACCATGCTTTTGAAATGAAGTTAATTACTCCACAATTCTGGTTTCTGGGAAATACTCAGAATTTACACAAGTAGGCTATCAAAACCCCAGATGATTAAAACCTATGCATCTTTCTTCCTAAATCCTCACAAACCTCAATCAGGCATCAGTAAATATAAATTTTAATTCCATTAATCGAATGGTTACTGTACCTGAAATGAGTAAGGCTCATTCAGTTAAATTACATTTTTCTCCCTGCCTCACTTCATGTTTAAAAGTTATAACTAAATTTCCATACTCTCTCTCAAACTTCAGACTGATAAGATTTTATACAAAAAACCTTACAGCCAACTCCTTTATAACTTAAAGAAGAAAGGACACTTAATGAACTTAGTCCCTTTCTATACACTTTTATAGACATTACTCTGTCCTTATAAAGAACCATGTCAAGTGATGTTCCTGATTCTAAAGTTGGGAGGCTCAGAAGCTTTTCCAAAGTTAAACAGCTACCATAGTATATGGCAGGGACAGTAAGGTAAAAAATAGTAACGAAGAAAGGGAAAAAAAAGACAAGCGCTTCATTTCAATCCCTGATGTTTAAACCTACGTTGTTAATTACAGGTATACAACATAAAGATTTGATATCTGAATATACTGCAAAATGACCACTACGATAAGTCTAGGGCATTTTAAAAATTTCTAATCTGACATGAAGAGAAGTTTTGCCTGAGGTTCAATTGCTCACTATTTAAGGATGTGTCAAAATGAAGTTTATTTTTTTACAAAAATCCTCTTAATATATTTAAATCACAAAGAAATAAATTTTACTAAGATAGTCTGCCTAATCCCATCCTTGGGATCATAACATATAAGCTAAACATAAACCATAATATTCATCCCACTGAGATTATTTACACTTATTCACACTCCCCACCCAAACTGCCCTGCACCCCAAAACTAAACAAGAGTCACTTATGAATAAGGGCAATTTTATTTAGGTGTGCCTGCCTGAGTTGTTTACAACCACATTAATCCATTTGGCACATTAAGACATTGACCCAGTAAAATACTTTTGTGAATAAATCCTTTAGGATTTAGGAATGATAAATACTACAAGGAGTAAAATACCAAAATGAAGCTGATCTGGTGGGGAAGGGAATTATTTGGTTTTGATAACTCCTAGATTTCTGACCAAATTGTATCATACCTTGGGAGGGGAAACTGCCTGATGCAGCAGCTGAGCCAAAATCAGCAAATCCTCCAAATAAATCAGCTGATCCTCCTAGAAATTAAGCATGAAGAAAAGTTAAACTGATAAAACCACAGAACCACTGACAGCAATTTCAGGAAGCCATTTTAGCACCACACTTAAAAACTACCCAATATTAGAGGCTCCAGAGCCATTAGAAAAGCTAGTTTGTAGATCTAGGTTTTCATGTCACCATGTTCCTTTTAAACTACCACAAACTCTTACATTTCTCAGTTCTTTATCTTGTAAGTAATTGACACCACATTTGTGATTAAAGTTATCCCTCACTTACATTGCCTGAACATAGTGTGGACCTGTGGTTTATCCAGTCAATTATGCTCTTTGTAAGAATCTTCAGTGGATGCTAAAACCTGGGTAAAATGTTGCTAGGGAATAAGATACATAATCGCTAAACATCATCCCACAGACTACTCGGTAAATACAAAGGAATGAAACTACTTTTACACTGGACAAACTGAATGGATATCATCCTAAACAACTGATTAAATTTAATGTCATTAGTAATCAGATAAAATAGTATTCATGGGCTCTGTAATGCAAGGAACTCAAAAGGAGATCATCACCTGTGTTAAGAATTCCCACCAAAAATATTTAACCTGAATCTAATCATAAGGAATGAATCAGACAAATTACAAAGTGAGTGACATTTTGCAAAACAACTCTCCAGATTCTTCAGAAAATGTCAACATCATAAAAGACAAAAAAGGCTGGGACTACTAGAGATTAAAGGAGTCTAAGGAAACATGACAAGTACATGAAATGCATGATCCCTGATTGGATTATGGATTTTTAAAAAAGTGCTATCCTGAAGTGACATAATTGAGACATCAGGAAAATTTGAATATGGTCTGTATACTAGACAATACTGTTTAAATGTTAAACTTCCCAAGTATGATAACTGTATTGTAATTATTATAAAGAAGAATGTCCTTGTTGTAAGAAGTTATATGCTGAAGTATCCTGGGGGCAGAATGTCCTGGTATTTCCAATTTTCTCTCAAATGGTACACAATAAACAAATGGTATACAGCAAATTAAAAACAAAAGATCTAGAGAGAGATAAAGAAAATGTGGCAAATTTTCTGTAGGTTTGAAATGAGATCCAAAGGCTGCAAATCAATCTCTGTGTGCATAACATCACATTCTGATAAAAATTTTTATTTGTGGGGTGCCTGGGTGGCTCAAGTCAGTTGAGCGTCTGACTTCGACTCAGGTCATGATCTCGCAGTCCCTGAGTTCGAGCCCCGCGTCTGGCTCTGTGCTGACCACTCAGAGCCCGGAGCATGCTTCGGATTCTGTGTCTCCCTCTCTCTCTCTGCCCCTCCCCGACTCACACTCTGTCTCTCTCTCTCTCTCTCAAAACTGAATAAATGTTAAAAAAATTAAAAAAAATTTTTTTAATTTGTAAACACTATGTGGTTACAAATATTTACTTTCACTAACAAATTGAACGGTAATATTACACTCAATTTTAATATTCCATTTCTGTCAATTCAGTTATCAATGGAATAGCAACAGCCAAAGGATCTAAAACCTTAAATACCTGTCCTTATTTTTCTTTGTCCTTAAAGATTTCACCTCTTAAGAGTCACAACCTTAGAAGTTTAGAGCGGCAGTTCAATTATGGTGCTTTTAGTGTTATGCGAACATTATATAGGTTACATCACAGCTGCTTAGCCTGCAGTGCTTAGAAACTAGCCAGGTGGGACTGGAACATCTGGGCTGCACTCAAATACCACCGGGGACAGCTTCCAACATCTGGTGCCATTTCTGAATTGTCTTATCGCTGCAAGACATTCTGCCCCATCTGCTACACTCAACTGGGTTAATTAAACTAGAACCATCTCCCCTTCTTAATAAATGGCCAGCAGTAATACAAGGAACAAATCAGTTTCTTATACATGTGTACCTGGTATTTCTTTTTAATGCACATTTACTGTAGGCAACTATCAGCAGGCATAAACATTTCTCATTTTTTTACCTCATTACAGATGCACATATTCACATATATCCTTACTCACCATGAACTAACTCCTACCAAGGCCAAGTTTCTCCGCTCTTACCAACACTACAGCTCATCTAGCTACTTTTGCTTTATTCAAAGGATAATAATACAGTGATTTGTTTTTCTCTTCTTTGAAGATACATACATCATGATAAAATGAGGGGAGGGGCATAAAAAATCCATGAGCTATATTTTTAAGCTATATAAACAAGGACATATATTAATAAAAGCTAGCAGGGAAATGAATGTTGCAAACGGCTGCTGCTTTATATTCATAAATTTGTCTTCTGTATTGTTCCTTCATGTTAAAAATATTGATCAAAGTATACTGTTAGGTAACAGAATGACAGTTAATCATTTATGGTAACATTAAGGGATTTGAAAATTGGAGATTATTTTAATTTGCTTCATCTGACAGTGAATAAACATCAATATGTAATTTATTATGGTAAAACAGCTAGGGATTTTCAAATCTTTTCCAGTCTGGGCTACAAAGAAAATGCATGATGCAGAAAAAGGCATCTGAATACTACAGGATCCTAACTTCAGACTGGGTAAGATGTTTTATTTTTGTCATATCCTAATTTGATATATCAGATAATTACCTACTTTGGTTATTCCACTGTCCTACATTCTAACATCTAAACTGAAATTATACTGTACTTATAATTTATCTATAGCAAATATTCTACCTCTTCATACTATAGGGAGTCTGATTTCAACATAACCAATTTACAAACACTGCAAGTAAAGAATGGAAACACACATAAATATTTTACAAAAGGAAGTCACCTTTTCTTGAAAAGGGCTTAAAATTTTCTCTAATCTTTTGAAGTGCCACAAATTATGGTTCTACATAGGTTTTACACAATGTGACCTTCAACTCTGAAAACTATCTCAACAATTCAAAATCTCTTTATTTCTTTTAGGAAAAGTTTCTCTCTCTAGGGAGGACTGTCCCTACCTAGATGTATGATGTTATTCATATCAATATCTTAAATTCAACACAAATTTTCTATACTGAACCATTTTCCCAGATAATTTCTATCTAAGGGAATTTAAATAAAAGAGTGCACCAAAAACTGCTGCATGTGGAAGACTGCTAAATTTCACAACAAGAGCTATTCTTCAAGATTCCCACATGAGAGCTGTCATTATAAATGAACCATTTCCATCTGCCTTTTCAGGACAGCAAGGAGGTTATTTACAATCACCAGCTGGGAACATGTATTTTCCAAAGCAATACTGTGAACAGGAAAAATATAGCTGAACTAGACAGCGCTTAAGCTACAAATGGAAATTTTCTTCAACAAAGAACTTAATCCAGATTACAATATAAAAAACAAACTTCTGCAAGAAGAATTCTAGTTAAGTACAAAATTAAAATGACAAAATGCAAAAAATTATAAATCTATGACAAAGATTAATACATATACGTAAGAAGTTTAAACATAAAACAATAAGGATAAATACTCCTACTCAAAGACATGGACAAAGGAATATGAATACACAGGTTACAACTGGTCTATAAAAACATGGGAAGTTTTCAAACTCACCAAACAAATGCAAAATTAAATGAAATGTTATTTTCTCCTTACCAAACTGGATGGTTCTGAAAGATATGATTCCACTACTATAATAGAGAAAAATTTGGACAAAAACCCCCCAAAACCTAACACTCCCCAAATAAGAAACTGATTGGTTAAATAAATTACAGTATATCCATACAGGATTAAGATATAAGGCAGTTAAAAATCTGTAAAGGAATACCAACGATCATAGGGAAACAGTCATGAGATTTCAGGTGAAAAGCAGTTCACAGGGGAAAAAGAAAAACAACAACAAAAAAAAACCCTTATCCAAAAGCCTGAAAACATTTTGCCACATAATAAATGTTTAAACAAATATATTGACTGAATACATAGAAAGTATATTTAAAAAAAAGAGTATTCATCCAAATTATTAACAGTTTATGTATCCAAGTCATGGCGAATCACTTGTTTTCTATCAAATTTCTAAAATGAGCATGCATTACTTTCAATTAGTGAAGAGAATGTTAAACCTTTTTATTTTTAGTAAGCTTGGCTTAAACTACAGATAACTCCCATGGAAATTCTAATACATAAATTGGTGTACTGAATCTATAACAACATGGTTCATATTCAAGTGAATATCCTCAACTAATTTTTGTGATTACTAGGTACAAGGCAACAGGTTCAAATACAAATGTAATAAAAATTTTAAATTTGACATATTTCAATCTTTAAAAAAACTTTAAAACTAAAAAAAAAAGAATTCAAAACATACTGCAAGTCAGGTAATGTCTTTCTATTTGCACTGAGTATGGTGTATGTTCTCTTCAACCTTATTTATTAACTTACAGAATAGTACGTTAATCAAGACTTAAATTCCTTAATTAGAAAGGAACAAAGGAGACGATGCAGACTTTTAAAGAGAGGAGATATACTAAAAAATGAAATGGGATGTTTTTGGCATTCTAGTTGGTTTATTTTCTAAACACTTTGAATTATTCATTTTGAAAAATGTTTACTTAGAAATGTACTATATGTAAAAGTCACCAAAATATCCTTTCAGTGCAGATTTTATAAGAACATCACCATAGTGGGATATGTATCAAGACAGTCTCTCAAATCAATCTTGGCGAATGGGTTTCACATGTGTATTTTAAAACTTGGTAGATATTCTACAATCATTTTACCACACATGCTTTTGAAGATGTTAACAAAAAGGATGTAGTAACACATAAAAAAAAGAAAACCTGAGCATATTCTCAAAGGAGGTATTTATCTGGTGAGAGGTACAGATGCCACCATATCTGCTTAGGTTTACAGTTCATGCCCATATTACTTGCATGATAGTAATATCGTAAGTATAGGCACATCTGGTAAACGACACCCAAATGGCATGCCGAATAGCAATGCTAATATGGTTGATTCTTAGACTTTTTCGTGTGTAGGTACTAAAGATTTAATATCCAATATTTTTTCCACTGCTGAATTCAATTTAAAATATATGATTAAAGGGGCACTTGGGTGGTTAAGTAGGTGGCTCAGTGTCCAATTTTTGATATAGGGCTCAGGTCATGATCTCATGGTTCATGAGATTGAGCCCTGCATCAGGCCCTGTGCTGATGGTGCACAGCCTACTTGGGATTCTCTTTCTCCCTCTCTCCCTGCCCCTCCCCCACCTGCACACGCACGTATGCAAGCTCTCTCTCTCAAAATAAATAAACTTAAAAACAAAACAAAAATAAAATATATTACTAAAGTATTTAAATAGAGATTTGGAGTAACAAAATTTATGTGCTGATTTGGGGGGGGTCTACACAAACTGGTTAAACATACTATTTCAAATAACTTTAAAAAAATAATTCTGATGTCAACCCACATTCAGCTTGTTTTTAGAGAATGCTATGATAAAACAAACATTTAAGGCAAGAAGCCTTCCAGATTTCATTCAAGTTTTGTCTCAATTATTGTATTAATATTAATCGCTACTTCTATTTAATTAGTCAACCTACTGTTTGCACTGGAGAAGAAAAACCACTCAACAGTTTCTTGCCAAGCAAAGGAAGCATGTTGGTATTTAATAATTCTCTCTGTTCAAAGCAATCTTGGTATCACGGAGGAAAAAAGTTACATCACTTATCTGACCTTCCTAGTTAATTTTTCTCTGATTGCTCCATTAAAACTTTCCACAAATGCATGAAAAGGGGTCCTTAATATTTCATGCCAGGGAGTCCAAAATAGTTGATATTCTGTGACACTATGTCTGAATTATAGGACCACATGCTAACTAACAGTTAATACTACAGTTAAAATTTTAAACATACAGAAAGATAGCACATAAATTGTTAAACCACTGATGTAGTTGTTTGTAACCTTTGGCATGACAGTTCAATAGAGTTTACAGTATAATTTTAGAAAGAGTTAGAGTTATAGAAAAAAGGGAATAGGAACTGAAGAAGCTCAGAAACTTGGTTGAACCAGATGCCCCATGAAGTTCACTCTGAGTGCAAGAATTTTACAATAATGAACAAGGAGAAGATAACAGAAGATTTTCTATTAATTACATGTCTTTAACTATCAATGAAAAGTAATTTCCATCACAGACCTCCACTCAAACACTAATGTAAATTTCAAAACAATTCATTTTTGAAAAATCACTACACATATCAAGGAACAATAGATTTACTTTGCATTGCTTATACACCAATCTTGCCATTTACGTTTTAATGTGAAATAAACTTTAAACAGATTGGGAAAGATGGTCTTTGAACAAAAATTGTATTTCTTAAGCTGTTTTGACTTGCAGCATAGGACTTTGTTAGAACTACATAATCATTAAATGCAACCTAAAATATCAACTTTCTTGAAAACAATATGTAGGTAATAACTCAAAATCTGGCATTTACTGAAAATCTAATTGAAGAAATCACTAATCCCAACTATAAGAAAATCTTGGTAAAGAAAGTATTCTTTTGCTACAGCCCCCTTAAAATATGTCAGGTAGGTAGTTACCTACTTTCATAGAATGCCCCTTTCCTCCAAAGCTCTCAGCATGTTTATCACTAGATAACTATGTGTGACTCTTTGATTAATGATTACTTCCTCCACCTGACCTTCCCACGAGGGCAAGAACTTTGTTTCACTAAACATTATACCTCAAGCGCTGAGACCAGTGTCTGGTTCAATAAATACTTATTGCATAACTGAACGAAAGTTGAAATGAACTACCATAGCTGATGTTGAGAGCCAGAATTAAGATTTAAGGAAAGAGTAAAATGGGCAGAGCACAGTACATTTTGCTTATAGAGAAAGCAAAGGACCCCAAATACTCAGCACTAAGAAATTAAGGAGACAGATGTTACTGAATCATTGGTCAAATATTTAAGCACACTTCTCTATTGTAGGCAATAAACAATTTTCCCCAAACAATGCTCAAAGCTCACTAATCTCACATTAAAAATAAATCCAATGCAAAAAATTTTATTTTTCATTCTATCATTTATGTGGCATTTTGAAAAATTATTCTGAAATCGAGACTACTAAGAAGAAAGAAGCCAATGTGGAAGCTTACCTGTTGACTGGCTGGTGCCATCAAACAGATCAACAAGGTCACCAGATGACTTACTGCTAGGCACTGAAGTCTGAAAACACACACAGAACTTACTAAGTTCAGAAAATAATTTATACTATTTATCCTAAATCTGCTCTATTCATCTCTAATTCTGTAATACCTGTAATATCTTAATAAAGGTACATTTAGATTTCTGAAGAAAGAGATGTGACCTTGAATCCTTATGGAGAGATAGTTATTTTTAAGTAATTCTATCCACAGCAACGTAAAATCCCTAACCTCTACACTGTTTTCCCAAACTCACTTCTTTTCTTAACTGCATTTCACTATGGAAAATATACCTTCCAGATCCCACTGAAATCTTAATGCTATATATCAGAATCATTTAAGAAGCATTAGAAAATACTTATGCCCCAGCCCATCAGAACATATTGAGTCATAACTGCCCAGGGTGGGATCTTGGCCTATACAAGTCTGACAAAGCTCGCTTGAGAATTCTAAGGCATAAGAACCACTAGGCATGAGATCCACTAGATTAGAGACCAAGATCCTATCCAGCTTTAAAATTCTATGATTTTAGATTCGATGATTCTTTGATTACTGTTTGTATACCACACAAGTCATTCTATGTTGTTTAATATACCTTCACATCTAATTGCTTCACATTTAGTTCCCAAACTAAAATGTGGGGCTGGAGTTTATAATACTATTTTTCCTCTTCCCTATAGTCCTAAGCACCTTGATGTGTATGTCCTGTGTGTTCAATACGTATATGACAAATTAGAACAGAAACGCCAGGCAATAGGGAAACACTGTAAGTTTCTAGGTGTGTTAATTTGAGCCCTGAAGTACTATATGCTGGTTCAAAAAGGTTTTGAGATTAAAAGAGATCCAAGCAATTGAATAATTTTCCAAAAACTCTGGCCTCCTTGATGTTTTTTTTGTATTAAAAAAAAAATCACAAAGCTTACACTATAAATATAAAATATTTATGGCAGAGTGACATGTATTTAGTCTATACTACAAACTAATATTTAAAATCCTTTAAGATACAAAAGTCTTAATTTATCATTAAAAAAGTTATACAGTTTGGATGATTTTCCCCATGTAGGCTTACATGAATTTTCCTTATAACAGCCATTATGTATCAGGCTTTAATTATAACGATCTACCACATCCTGAATATGGCCATGAGTAAGCGAACTGTCTCCACAGCAGGGGAAAGGACCACAAAACACTAAAAGAGCCATTTCCTCTTTTTAACTACAACTAAAGTTGAGTTCTAATTCTGAGATTTTCATCAAAACTAAAAAGATGGGTGAAATTATACAAACAAGGTATTTGGCAAAAGTTGAGTTAACTACAATTTGCAGGATACATTAGAAAAATGTCTTCCCTAGTTTTTATCTGCTTCTGATGCAAAGCCAGGTAAACACTAGTGGGGGGGAGACAGACAAAACACTAGCTTGTGGCCAGGTATCTACTAAGTAGATTTCATTTTCTGTGGGTGAATAAAAAATAAATGAAGAAGGTAGAAGAAGGCAGTGCTGCCACTGATCAGTAGTGACCACCAGGCAAATAAGCCTCTCTTTATAGGCAACGACTGTATTAAATGGGACTGTCTCCTCTGTATATCTACTTGGTCCTCTTTTGTCATTTCTTACATCTTCTAAAATACTCCCATTTTCTTTAGTGAATCTTACTGTATTTGGCAACCAGTGATGTTCTTAGAAAGGAACAAATGCGCTACATTCTGATTCACCACCCTTCCCAAATGAACCAAAAGTGTCATTTCTACTTTCACAGAAAGTGCACAATCATTCAGCAATTGGACAGGTTTTTTTCCCCAAAGAGATTTCTTTTTATTAATGACTCTGAGTAATACAGGCCAAATGATCTATAATTAATATGACTGCCTACAAACGCCCAACCCTACTAACTCAGTAATTCTAAAAGTAATTCATAAGAATAAAACTGTGTTCAATGTGTAAACTCATGCCATTCCCACCTTCAGTGAAGACTGAGGTGTATGAGTTGAAGTATTCTGATCTGGACTTGCTTTGTCCCCTGTGTAATGTGCTGCTGCTCCAAGATCAATGGTTTTAGAAGGATTTGCTGTGCGCTTGTGTCTGGTTGTGGTGGTCTCTGTGGCCTGTGTGATATGGATATGCTTTGTCGTCACAGTCTCCTCTTCATCTTTGAATTCACCTTTGGGAGATCTGCCTCTTCTTGCTTTCTTTTCCTCATCACTGTCGCTAAAAGATATTAAAAATGAAACAAAATAATAAGATGAGGGATTATTTTAAAATGGAGCCCTCAGTGATTTGAGCTAAAGAATTTCAAATGCAGTGACTCCAAAATTCCATACTTTGACTATTTGACAGAGATCAATAGAATATTATCTAAGCTATCTGAATAATGTTATATATGTGTTGGGGAGGGGAAATGGGAACCCACTCAATTCCCTAGGTAAGTCTAAAACACTGCTAAAAAAACATATTTACATAAATGTGTACAAATAAAAAAAGCCTGAAATTATTCAAATGTTTATGCATTATAGATTTAAAGCTTAATTAAAAAATAAAATGGCAGGATTATTACCATATCCGAATCAACTGAGGAGACTGTGAGCTTAAACATCTGCATTTGACAACCACTTTCTTGAAATGGATTGTGTGCAAACTACCGTCCCACTTAAATAACAATTCTGTCACTGACTCTTATATACTAATACAAATACATAATAAATTATTACAATTCCAATGGATACCTTTTCAACCACTATCCTAACTATATTCAAATGACTAAATTCTCATCTGTAAATGTAAAAAAAAAAAAAAAAGGAGGTATTGCACAGTACAACAGTGCTCTATTTTACTATAGCATGAGGAAACAAACTTTTACATAACTATGAAAACTGCTTTAGAGGAAAAAAGTATATTTAAAATGCTTTGAAATAATTCCTTTTTAGGCATATTCAAAATGATTTTTTTATCTTAATAGGGCAAAAGAAAAACATACACAATATGAAAAAAAACTGGGTATTTTCATATGCCATGAATTACAAACATCAGCATTAATCTATTCTTCAGTAATAAAGCAATTGGGTTTTTTTTCCTAGTGCAAGCAGGACAGAGGAATTACCTAAAATATGTTCCATTATCTACATTACTTAATTTTGGAGTAGATGGTTTAATTTATGAATATTTTGAAATGAAACACTTAAAATTCTCCTTAAAACTATACTAATTTAACCCACACAAATCTAAAGCAATTACTACTTAAATATAAACCAATTTGGAACCCGTATAAATCAAGGATCAAGAACAGCTTCCCACAGAGTACAAACGTTAACTGTATTTTTATTTATAAGCATTTTCAGGAATCTACAAGTTCTGATTAAGTGTTCAAAAGCCCCTGTCCCTTACCAATTTCTCGCAGCAACAAATGACCTACAGACTGCCACTAAAATTTCTTACCTTTCTGATGTCCAATTTGATTTCAGTGGAAGGTATATGTTAAAAATATAAAACTGACTAGTACCCAATGAAATGGAAACTTAATATCTGATCAATGTTCATGAATTCCTGAATTTAATAATGAACTAGTAAGTCTGACATTCTGGTAACATGCCAGAGAGGTCACATGCAACTTTGACTCAAAATCTACTCTTCCCTCACAAATACTCAAAGATGTAAAGTCCCTGGTGTGCTCCTCAGTTACTATGATAAATAATACACACTATATTTTTACTCTTTTAAACCCAAATACTCTATATGAAAGATTTAGGGACTCTAGCAGATCTTGTCTTAGAGGCAACATAAAAAATAAAAAAAAAAAAAAGAAAATCAAGGGAGAAGAAAGGAAAAAAAAAAAAAAAAAAAGAAAGACAAAGCAAAGAAAGAAAAACTGAGGACAGAAGGGCAAAGGAGAGAAAGTAACAACATAAGAATACACAGTCAGATCTCTAACCAGCCTACCTACCTGATCTCCACATCTCTTTAGGAAATAGCAACTGAATATATGGCCACTATGTTTTCTAAACCAAGCTAAAAATGTAAATACAGAGGCCACAAGAACATTAATGAGAGAAAAAAGTAGAATATCCACAGAATACTTAAATAGACACAGCTTTCCAAGTTTAGTATTTACTATTATATGCATACTCTTCAGTATAACAGAGCCAGAAATGTAGTTGTAAAATGGATATACTTAAAGTACTAAAAGTAAATTCTGGCTCTTCAAAGATCATATTCCAGAAACAGTCTTGAAAAAGACAGGCATTTCAGAGATTTAATATATAAACATACCAAAGACACTACGTATTTCAAAACTGTTTCAAAATTATGCTTTTATACTTACTTCTTTTTAATGACCCCTAAATCTGAATTGGTAAGATTTTTTTTTTTTTAAAGGGAAAAAAAAGATGGTATTTAGTTATAGGTAATCACTTGAACAAACAGTTCCATCACAAACTTACGTAAGGCAAGTTCCATAGTCTGATTAGGCTTCAGGTTTTACTTCTAAAAAATAAAGGTAAAGTTCTTGATCTAGCCTATCTAACAGAAATACTGTAAGGCACAAATGACAAAGAACTAGTAAAAATTGCTTTACAAATGAAATGCTATATATATTACCTTTTTCACTTTTATAAAGTGAAACGGAGCCCTCATTTCCCTCAAAAACAAAAAACAAAAAGTGAATGTTGAAAAGTTCCAAATATTGTTCTACATAAAACTAAATACAAATACCCTAATACAGATCTGACTCAAAAACATTTTAGCTTAAAAAATCATTTAGATTTTTTTCCTGTATACACTGGCATGGAGTCCTAATAAAATGTCACAGAGTTATATTTCAAACACTTGAACTTTTGTTTAAACTTAATATGCTTCACTATCCCTCAGCAATAACTTAGATGGCTGGGTCATCTGATGCCCAAATGCAAAATAAGCTGTGAAAGCTCTCACTGGGGAAAAAAAATTTCAATAAATAGCCTGAAGAAAAACATACAGAAAATGTGATCAACTTTAGAAATAAATGGACACAGACAACAATACAGACAGTGTATTGATACTAATTACAAACAATGTTTGACCTAGCATCTGAAAAATAGTTGCACAGTGCTCTCACATTAGCAGCAAATGTAAAACTGAAACAATGCAGAGAAGATTATCATGGTCCCGATGCAGGAATGGCATGCAAATTCACGAATCATTCCGTGTTTCTACACAGGGCATTTTTAGGGCAGTGAAACTAGGCCTGTACGGTTCAATAACGGCGGATATAATGCATTTCTGAACTACACACCACAGTGAAGCCTAATGCAAACAATAGATTTTAGTTATTAACAGTATATCAATATTGGTTTTCAACTGTTATGATAAATGTACCACACTAATACAAGATGTTAATAACAAGAGAAATTGTGTGTGTGCATGTGCGTGTGCAACATGGGAGGTTAACATGGCAACCCTGTTACTTTGTGTACAATTTTTCTGTGAACCTAAAACTGCTCTAAAAACTAAAAATCTTTTAAGAGAAAAAAAAACAACAACAACAACTAAACTTCAGATAAACAAAAACCCAGCTACATAAGTTTAGCACCCTTTCCAAGAGACCCAGGAGACAAAGTGTTACTACCTGCATCTTTCTGGAGAGTCTTCTCTATCTTTCCTCCGGAACTTGCTGATGGTGTCATCAATTGTGCTTCCAATTTTATCACTCAGTTCACCTAATTTATCACTGAATGGAAAAGCACTCTTGTTTTTATCCCACTCTTCATCCCATTTTGATTTGGGTTCAGGATCATATCTTTCACCTATATAAAGCATTAAAAGGAAAGGCAACTCTAAGGGCATTAAATTCAAAAGGTGTCTATAGTCCTTATTTCTGAAGCTTTTCCTCATAATAAAATAGTTTTCAAAGGAAAACAGAAAGCTCCCACAGTGCTGAATCAACACAATTACAGCAAGGCACAGCATGTAGTGCCAGTCATTAAGTGGCAGGAATGCAGATTCAAAAGCTTTTGTTTATGAAAACTTACACAACCTTAATGCACAGCACAGCACATCAGGAAGTTCTTAAAAGAGTAGAGGAAAACACAAAAACCAACACAGGCTATATAAGCCAAAGAGAAATGGAAATCTTTTTGTTTTTACAAAAGTCACATAAGACATTATATTTCATTCCTGTCTCTTAATGGTTCTTCAATTATCAGAAAAAGTATTGAACAGCAATAGTCTCTTGAAAAATACCAACTCTAAGAGACACCAACACCACTCTGAATGCTACATGTCCCATATGCTGTAAATATGCTGAAAATAACTGTCGATCTTTAATGTCATACTAGAAAAATAACTCAATGGATTTCATAGCATATGAAAGCATCTTTTAATTACTGTAAAGAGAAAAGGATATTCTAACTATCTGAAAATACACAGACAAGAATCATGAAATATGCTCACGCAGTTCAGAACAGCGATGATCTATTCAAACACCAAGTCCAAACATATGCTGGGACTGGCAAAACCTGGGGAGACTCTGTGTGAATTTGAGAATAAAAAGAATAGATCATGGCAGTAAACAAAGACCCCAAAATGTCAAGATTTGTTTTAGTCCTTGACCATAGGGACCTAACACATGGAGAAAAACTGTAAGCACCAAATAGAACCTCTCCATTTCTGTGCCCAAACACAACTAAAAAGACAAGAGTAGAAGGTACAGAGAAATCACATGAGGTCAAAAAGAAGAAAACAATGAAAATTAAGACAGGCTGGAGAGAAAGGAGAAAGTGCAATGAAAAGTAACAAAATAATCAAAAAGTGCCTGAGCCTTTGTGTTGACCTTTGGTGAACAAATTCTGGTGGCAAAAAGCCCTTTGGAGACTGAACAAAACCATTTTGCAGAAATGCCTGCAAAAACTACAAAGCCAAAATTTTCTGTAAGAAGATTTCAAAATATGTCTACTAGACTTGAAAGTGACCACCAACTTAAAGAGAACATGACAAAATTTTAACCAGATGGCTTTATAAAAATGAGTGGTTTTCCAATAATGTGAATGTACATTTCAATAAAAGCATGATAAGACTCTGAAAAGACAAATTTATAGTAAAAAGTACAGTAGACGAAACTAAACTGATTAGTGTGATGGACATCCTGCTGAATGAATACCAAAAATACTGGTTTACTGGCAAGGCACCATCTAAGGTCAGAATGAAAAGACATAAAATAGTTAACGTTGGTCAGTTAAGTCTTTGAATAATATATATAACATTAAAACTAATTTTACAAGAATGTGATGCAAATACACAGGATGTTCAACTCTCTAATGCAGATGCTGCAATTAGTTCACAGTGACTGAGTCTGAGAACTTATTCAATTTTCTAAATTTATCTAATTACATATTGTGCTGGTAAAAAGAGGGTTACAAGCAATCGGAATGAGAAAATGAGCTGCAAATAGCAATTCCTTTTCAAAAACACATTAAATTGCTCTAGCTACTTTAAAAAAGCTAAAGAATAAAATAACTACGTAGGCAAATAATCCAAAAACTTCTTACTCCCCTAAACAAATAAAAACTCCAAAACATATTTAACATTGTTTAAGAGAAACATTTTTGCTTAATTCAAGAACTGACTTTTATGTGATGCTTAGACATAAAAGAAAGAAATTTTCCTGTTAAAAGCATCCTTTAATAGTTAATGAAGTACATACAGTATTTTTTCTTTGAGAGCAAGGAAGCAAAGAAGCAAAAAGGTGAAGATATTATTTTGTAATAATCACAAGGTAAGAAATAGAAAATCTTTACACGGTTCCAGTGCAGGAGTTCTGAGATCCCAGTATAATCCAAATATAAACAACCTCAGATATGGGTTGGGGGAACTGGGGAGCCCCCATATGTAGCTAAGTACACATAACACTAGCCTGTCTGTGTATACACAAAATGACCAGGGGACGGTCAGAGCTTAGAGAAGACAGAATGAGTCCAAAGGGACATGTCTGCAAAGGAGAGTTATTTTCTGTTCCTGTTTCAAGTACCTAATGATCTGTTTTAGGGAAACTATATTATTACATTAAAAATACACATGAGCGACAATGTTCTTATATGTGTTAGAAACAAAAAAGTGATAGGCCTAGGTGAAAAACTGACAGTTTTACCGGTCACCTTTTTTCTACGTCAAATTAATTATGGGAAGAGACTGAGGCAGGACTAACTTATAGGAAGCTTACCTATTTTTGGCCCAAAATAGAGCTAATTTAGTTTCGGATTGGGAAGATGAAGCTCTCTATCAAACTTTATATTTTTATGTTCTAAATGGTGAGGTAGAGAAATCTTTTTTTTTCTTTTAAATATTAATTCCAAGACGGAAGGGCATATACGTTTTATTCTCTGTCAACTCAAAGTTCGTAGTCACTTAATTAACAATTAATGGTTCAAATCATATAAACAGAAAAGATGATTCCTAATACCCATATAATAGGAGCCAAAATGAGTACTTCATATACTTTAGCATTCTATTTCTAGAAAAAAAAATGGTACTTTGTTCTTTCGTATTTCAGTGATTCTTAAAATACACCCAGGAAGCTAGACTGATGCTTAGGTGTCAGTCTGTCTTTGATACTCACTGTATCTGAATCCTCCAACACTGTCTGAGGAAACCCCAACATATTTGTCTTTGTTCTTCTTTGCTTTCTTTCGCTCCTCACGAAGCCTGTCGTCATCCTGGGCAAATTCAACCAATTCTTTCACCTTCTGGCGAATATTTATACCTTGATCCTTGCCATGCTCATCTGTGAGGATGGTAAGGGAGAAACAAAACCTTAAGAATTCAGTCAATCAAGCCCTTTAACACAAAAAACAGACATGAAAATTTCAATATAAAAAACCAACTTTAATATTTAAAATTAAAAAAAAAAAGACAAATAATGCTACTAAATTTTGTCATTTTCTCATCAGCAAATTCTAAGTCTTTAGATTCAATTCTGGCTTGTAAGAGCAAATAAAGATGAATTAACAAGGACCACAGATATTGGTGCCATGCAAGATCAATGAAAAATCTACTAAAAAGCATTACTAATGATGACTATACGAAAAAGACTTATATCCATAAATGTTTTCTTTTCCTATAGTATTTTAACAACAACAACAAAAAAATCCACTTTACCATTTTAATGACTACAATGCACCCAAATGCTTTGGTGTCCCCAATACAAGTTTGGAAACACTAATTACCAGGATTTAGTGTAGCTGAAAAACTGAATTTTTAAAGTGCTTTCAACTGGGGTACACTACAAAATGAAATGTGGTTTATTCTGTATCCTCGTTCACATTCAAAACACACTCTGGCCCTGCTGCCTTTGCACAGTAAATATTATTTGGTGGGAGGAAAAAAAAAAACCCAGCTTCAAACAGATGTGTGTGTTTTGGAGCTCTAACCTTTTCTTCCCATATGATTAAAGCTATTCCTTTATGGACACCACAGGGGACCAGTCTCCAGTGCATATTTTAATATAAACCCGAACACTCATGTTGTGTTGGTTCTGTTGTTATTAGCCAGTCTTTTCTGCAAGTTCTTGTCTTCACTAATTAATACTCTAGGGCCCCACGTCTTGGATTCTGCACTCGTCACACAACCAGCAATAGTCACATTCTAATTAGAGCGGAGAAGCTTCTAAGCTGGTTCAGGTGACTGACAACTCCAACTACTGTTTTAATTTGCTTATAAGGTTTTTCTATTGCTCACCTACAAAGTGGTAATTTTCCAGGGATCGCAAATCATAAATGTGTTCTCTGGCACTCGTAACCACACGCTCTGATCCATTCCTTATGAGGTAAGCTAGAAGCAGCAATGACTGTAAAAATACAAGGCACCAAATGATTTAACAAAATAAATTCTGGTAGAGCTTTGGTAAGTGGTTAAAAAAATAATTCCAACATTAGCAAATAAATAATCTTTGTGGGGGTAGGGGAGAGGCAGAGAGAGTCTCTTTACCTTATACTGGACTTTAAATACATAGTATAACTTATATTATCAATTTGAAATTCCTCTTATAACCAAGCATAGTAAGTAATTATAAACTGTCCATTGGACACCATGTGTCAAAAGATTAAAAAAAATAGTTCTGATGTTAAAAAATACCTGAATGTATGATACAAAAGAACGTTAAGCTTTTAGAAAGCTGGCTTGGTTTTCACTTTTAATTTGGGCAGTATGGAACTGTAAATTGTTAGAAACATCGGTTTAAACAGAGCAATTATTTGGTAATTATATGATCCCATAGTGTTTTCTGCATATGAAATTAAATTTGGAAGGATGTGACTTTTGTTTCAAAACCTTGCAGCTAACAAGTAAGAGAGAAAAAAAAAACATTTAAGGGATTTCTTTTTGAGGTGATGAAAACATTCTGGTATTAAGTAGTGGTGACTGACGTACATCTTTGTGAATATACTAAAAACCACTGAATTAATGCATTTTGAACTTACCTTTGCTTGGAACAAACCTCACATAAAGAAATACTGACTATTTCATCACAAATATTATATAAGCTGAGGGACTGACAGTGAATGTTTTCAGAAACAACATCAAAACCACAGAAATAAATACAGGACTGCTCTTCAATCCTGAAAGCTAAAATGATGCTTTCAAAGTTCCAGATATAAATACTATATGCCATTCTGAAAGCATAGAAAAACTTACTCCGATAGCAAAAAAATACGGTGGGTTTGGAAAACAGGACTACCTTGTTTTAGAATTCTACGTTATATGATGAAATCAGAACTAAATAAAAAGAATCTGGTAAAAAAGTACATATTTGGGAATTTAAAATGTTAGAATTTTAGTATGTTTTAGAATCTCTAACTATGTTTTAAAGTAACATTTTTGGTGCGGCGGTGTTAATACTATTATAAATTAAGCAAATTTTTATGTAGAGATGAGAAAACATATTAGACTGGTTTTCGTTTTAATCGCTCATACACTAAATATGCATCCAACTGCAGATTCATTACTTTGATATGCACAAATATATTTTAAGCAAGAAAAATTTTAATAATATTAAAATATTTAGAAGTATTATTTATATTAATTTTAAACATTTTAGATTCAGAATAGCTGTTTATGGTGACGAGAAAACAGAACGCAAGTAGCAAATCTACTTCTTCTATCTGTGTAAGAATATTCTATTCTGGGATTTAATGTTCTTCATAACCACTTATGTATGTATACGTTAAGCATTTGTTTCCAACATGTCAAATAATAAAAACTGATGCCCATACCTTATAAACTCTTCTCCAATTTTTTTTGTTGTCTTTTAACATTCGTGACCAAAGCATGTTCATAAGTTCGGGAAATTGTTCATACATAAATGTAGCCCTGAAAAAAGAATAATTTTCCTCAAGACTCTGTAATACATTAATTTTGACAGTAGATGGCATGCTTGTTCTAAGTTACTGTGCTTTGCCAAAAAGCTTAAAAAATATAAGCTTAATTCAAAACATTTAGATATGCTTCCATAAAAATATTTTTCTCATGGTCTGTGTAATATCTAGCACGTGTGTAAGCCCCACTAATTAATATCATCTTTTACAAGCCCTTTATTTACCAGCATACTGGTCGAGATGCTCATCAAAAAAAATTTTCCTAACTTTATTTCAAGTTATTTTATACACATTTGTCAAAATTCTATGATAAGCTACGTAAGTCTCTAAACTTCACTGAAAAATAGTTTTACTTTTTTGAACTAATTTTTAAGGGGAAATGGACTGTGTGTAGAACTTCCTCCACTAATATCTGAATGATTATGCAGAATTTCTGTCTGGCAGCTAAACTGTTTAAAACTGAAAGCAAATTTCATATTTCTATGTAAAGATAGTTGGATTCTTTCTGCACTGCTGAGTCAAATTATCACTTACTTGGCAATCTCTCCCATGAGTTGCCCAGAAGGTCCCCAAGGATCGTCATTCGTTGCTTCTCGAACCTTAGACTCGATCTCTGAATAATTCATAACCACATTGGTGCTGCAGAGGAAAAAAAACGCACGCACACACACAAAGATTAGCATCAAAACTGAGAAACACATGAAAACTTAATAATGACACTACTGGGTGTCCTAATGAGATACCTCTACAGGGTGGGAAAGAAAACATCTTTTGTGCATAAGCTACTTCGAGAGTACTATATAGCACATTTAAGTTATATTTAAGAAAACTTTACTATTTCATTAGCCTTCCAGAAAACAGATGAGAGACTGATTACATTAGATCTGGCCTAAGTCCAGCAAAAAAATGGCTTTGGGTCAAATTAAAAAGGAAATTGAACACACTAGAGTCTATTATAAAACTAAGTTGTCTGTTTCCTAACCAGATCTAGTTTACATGCACTCTTGTTTCCTTACAGAATTTCTGTAAATTAATCAGCAAAATTACAGAAGAGCTACACACTATTTATATTGCATTTTCAAGAAGCAGTGACAAGCAAAGGTAACATTAAAAATGTTTAGAATCACTATGAACATTTAAACTGTAATCCCTTGGTCTCTTTTCACTTATTACATCATATAGGTTTTCCGTGTCACTAGTCACCATAACCTTCACTCTTGATGGCTACATAATATTCCATCAGGAGTCTGTATAACATTTAACTTTCACTTAAGACTTCAACAGTGATGAAGAACATGGGTTCTAGGAATCAGAAAGATCTGACTTCAGTTACTTTGTGACTTTTAGCAAAATTATTCTAATTATCTTAATTTTAGTTTCCTCAAATGCAAAATGGGAGTAAGAAAGAATACTACCTAAAAGGGTGGCATCTCAAATGAAATCTATTAGTAGCATAGTGCCTGACACACAGAAATTGCTCAATACAGGCCAGCGGTCATTATTATTAAGAAAGATAATAAACACCTATTAGGAGTAATAAAAATATTACTTAATATTTTTGAAAAGAGTCCCTTAAGATAAAAGATAGCAAAATGTTTGGTTATTAAAATAGAATTTACATACTCATATGGATTTAAGAATTCAATGACATTCTGAGAAAGAAATACTGTGAAAAAGTGACAAACTATAGTAGTATCCATTTGACATCTAAAACTCCAATTATTACTGAGCAATTATTGTAACAGATGCCTATGAATACGATCATTCAAATCTTTCACTTAAAATCAAGCCTTAGAAATACAGAAAAATTAGAATTTGGTAACTATGACTTCCATACATCTCACTCTTGCTGTATGGTTTTTCAGTTATCAGAAAGTTCTATTTTTTAAAGGAAGGAAGGTATGGATATAATTTGTATTCAAATCTGTTTCTTCTCAAATATAAAGAAATACAAATTTCAAATTCATTGCAAACCTTTCTCTTTCTTTACTTAAAAAAAAAAGACTAATAAATGGTTTGGGGTAAAATTTGAAAGGGACCATTACACATATATAACTTGCCAAATCACAGAATAAATTTGGCTTCTAGATTTACATTCAGAATACTGTTCTACTGAGGAAGGACAGTGAAATCCTATCACTTTCTTTCAAATCTTGGCGAAAGCTGCCTCCTAAAGTATCAACTAGTTTGATAACATAAGTATAAATTGTTTCCCTGGGACATAGTTTCCAATGCCTCCTTTACCAACTGAGACGATTAATGAATGAATTTTCCTAAAAACCCAGTAATGATCCTCTTGACAATAATTTTATGTATAGATACAAAGGAGTAACATTTTTCCAATTTTTTTCAACAATGGAAACAAAATAAAATCAAGGCAGTCAATGACAGATTTGCAATTTAAGATGCCACAAAATGATGGATTTCAAAATGCTTTTGTTTATCCTACTGGCTGAGGAATGCGTAGCTTAGGCAGTTGTAAGTGTCAACATGCAGCAGCTGTGGGAATGAACAATAGCAATTAGGATTATAATTCACCCAAGCATTTCATTAGCAAGAATGCACTTAAAATCTGTTTGCATTGTTTAATTTCAAGAGAACAAGATGAAAGGAGTTAATCTCTAGTCCATGCACATGAAATATTTTTACTAGAGCCTTCATAAATGCTGTAGCTTTCAGAACACTACTTTCCTTGTTCAAGCTACAAAAGCCCATGGGTCAAATGAGAAAGGTCCTGTTTCTCTAACCCTTCACAAGATTCTTAGCTGAAGGCCTGTGTGTTTGAGTGCTGTGTGTTTACAGGAAGAGGTGGCAGACAGCCAATAATTTAAGAATCTCCTTATTTCCTTGGTTGAAAAACAATGGGAACTATATAAAATGACAACTTACCATTAAAACACACTTACAATATAGTTACAAAGTACACAAAGTACATCCACAAAATATGGCAACAATAACAAAAAATAATAAAGTTAGAACACTTCCATGAAGAGAATGGCTCTATTTTAAAGCCATTTTTCCAGTGAAACTGTTGCTTTCAGAAACTGCAAAGAACTCTGAAGATGAGATCCGCTGGCTATAAAGAATTCCAAAATAAAGTATTTTTAAGCTGCATCTAATTCAGAAACAAATGTAAACTAAAACAAAACAACACACTACTGTATAGTTTGGCCTTACTCCAGGTCATTTAAAAATAACTATTTCTAAAAAGGTAGAAATGGCATTTTGATCCTTCCTTTCCCATGTTTTCAGTTGCCCTCAATCCACACCCTACCCATAATTCCAGTGACCTTTTTTAAAAAGGAAAATAACCTCTTCCCAACCCCCACCAAAAAAAAAAAAAAAGTTAAAAAGAAATTACATCCAGATGTGAAAGGAAAAAATAGCTAGTTTAATTCTTAAAACTTCCTATGATTGACAAAAATGTTTTAAGAATGGATAATTCAGACACTAGAGGGGGCTCTCTCAACAGTTTTTTAAAGCACCAAATTCAGACAAAGGTCTAGGATGTGTTCTGCAAATAAAATTCTTGCAAGGAAATTACCATGAAATAACCAAAAAGTGAAGAATATTAAGAATCTGCTCATGTTCTGAAGATTTTACCTTAAAGCAGTATTGAACCACACTCATTATTGTTTGTTATCAGTAAGACTTCACTGCATCTACAGTCCTTTTCATGGTTTCACATTTGCCACTCACAACACCCTAACAGGCAGGACAGGACTAAGGGAGATCCAGTGAGAGTACTTAACCCTTGACAACCCAGCACCACTCACTCATTGGATCTTTAATGCCAAAGACTAAAAGTTACTGCCCTCAACTTCTGTACACATACTTCTGTGACTGTATTCACATGGCCAATGTTCAATTATTCAAGGGCTAACTATTCAATTTGTAAATTATTAGTGTTCATTTGGCTCTGTTCTTTATTCCTCATTTTCTGTTTATTGCACTGCTCACTACTGATAGAATACCAAATTATTTTGGTATTAGTAACAGTTTGGGAACAGGTTTTAGAGGCAAGATTGGTTGAAAGTGAGCTAACGTGGGATTTTTACTTATAGATGGCCAATGCTTCTTCTAATCTGCATTAAGAATAATCAGTAAAATAACTGACAAGAAAACATTTGAATAGTTCTTATTGATATATTTTCCTGTCAAAAGTTCAGGAATATGCTTTGTTAAAACAAAACTATATACCAAGAGAAAAGGTAAAGCTTAGGTACAATTCAGTTCTAACTACCAGCAAAGGAATAAGGAAACTGAAACAGACTGATGCAGTAGAAAGTATTTTTTCCCAGCTTGTCCTTTTAATTTTACCTCCTTTAAAAAAAAAAGTCATATTTTTCATGTTTTCTTCTTTTTGTCTTAAACTTACTATATAAAGCCTTCATTCACTCTGAGATCAGGAAAATATTTAGCAGTATTTTCTCTTAGACCTTTAAATTTGTATTTTATTCTATGCATGCACACATACATCCACACTTAGAGAGAGTCTCACTAACAGGAAAACAGGCAGCAAGAGACAGAGACACAACATTCAAAGTAATGGTTTTAAATAACAGTATTTCTTTCTTTATACTTTCCTGTATTTTCCAAATTTCCTCCCATGAACTTTAACCAAGGAAAAACTTTTAAGTGCCATTAAAAATAGAAATCAAGTACAGTATCATCATTAGCAACCTTTTAACTTTCATCAGCAAATAAGCATCATGGTAGCCCACATATGTATTATTTGTACTTCCAACATCTTGTTTTTATCAGGCTAATAAGTGCAGCAAACTAGTAACTAATGTATATGTATACATACTAAAATATGTATACCAAGTGCTATATGTGTAAAACTACAGGGATCAATTTAAGTACCTAATATTAAAATTAACATGTTTTTGGGGTGCCTGGGTGGCTCAGTCGGTTAAGCGTCCGACTTCGGCTCAGGTCATGATCTTGCAGTTCGTGAGTTCGAGCCCCGCGTTGGGCTCTGTGCTGACAGCTCAGAGTCTGGAGCCTGCTTCAGATTCTGTGTCTCCCTCTCTCTCTCTGACCCTCCCCCGTTCATGCCCTGTCTCTCTCTGTCTCAAAAATAAATAAAACGTAAACAAAAAAAAAAAAAAAAAAAAATTAACATGTTTTTAAGAAACTCTTTTAGGAAAGAATAATTCTTGAACATTAAAACTTACACTAAAAACTCACCTCTTAATCTTAATGCCACAAAGATTTCAGAAGATACTTTTATGACACAGGTAAAACTATTATGCTCCCATTAATAAAGTATCTATCTTTAAATAACTTTTTAAAAATAATAAAACACCCATAAAATAAACACTGAAAAAGAAAGTTTTCTCAGGTAAATTCCTTCTTTTAATGCTTGTTCTTTTTTTTTTTTTTTTTTTTAAGCTTCTGGCCAAAACATTAGGAAAATAGTTTTAAGAATACTTGCTCTAAAAGTGTGATATAGACCATTTGATATTCAGTTTTCATCAGGGGACCGCCTTTACCACATTACCCTTATTTGCAAGCTAAACATTTTATAGGTTCAATACTCATTTTAAAACCAAGTACATGGTAATTACAATCCTGTGAACAGAATCATATTTATGATCAACAACCAAGAAGTCTACCACTTCTAAATTCAACAAATACATAACTTTCATTGTCAGCAGAAAATCTGAGGCTGTACAGAAATGGTGTGGGGAGGTGGAAAAACTGATTCATCTACTTGGCTGGATATTTGCTACCCATGGAAAAAAAAAAGTATTTTCTTGACCTGAAAGTAAAATACAAAGCAATGAAAAATGTCTTTTTAAAATTTTTTTTAAGATTTATTTATTTTTGAGAGAGGGAGAGAGCCATAGCGTGAGCAGGAGAAGGGCATAGAGACAGGGAGGGCGACACAGACTCAGAAGCAGGCTGTAGGCTCCAGGCTCTGAGCTGTTAGCACAGAGCCCAATACGGGGCTCGAATTGATGAACCGTGAGATCATGACCTGAGCCGAAGTCAGACGCTTAAATGACTGAGCCACCCAGGTGTCCCGAAAAATGTCTTAACAAAAGGACTGGTTCAGTAGAATTAATATTGCTAAAGCAAATATTATCATATTTGATTATAAAGTATCTTAGTTATAAAATACCTACAGTGCTAATATAAGGAATACATTACAGTGTTCCCTCCACACCAGAAGAAAACTAATATAATAAATATTGGAAAGTAGAGAAAAAAACAAATACAACAAACCTACTGCTGGCCACTTTCTCTCTAGTGCTGCCATGCTGTCATTAGCAGCAGTGGCCCCTTCTACCAAACAGAAAGAAAATGAGTGAGTAGAGAGGAAAAGTATATTTAATATAATATATTTAATAGCAATATAATAGCAGTATTATAGCAATATTTAATAGAAATATAATAATATTTAATAGCAACCCCTTGGTAGAGAAATTAAATAAGCTCACTTGTATCATCACAAGACTAGTAAGCAGCTGATGTTTAAACTGCTGGGTTTCTAATTCTAAAGCCCATATTATACCACAATGCCCTAAAATCAGAGAATTAGTAATATCATCCGACCTAAAAGAAAAAGCTTCTTAGTTAATAAATTAAGATGACATCACAAACTGTGCTACTAAAAGAAATGCTGAATTAATCTTTAAAGAATATATTCCCAGTTATGGAAATTATATTTTCTTTGGTTTTACTAAATATTAAATAATGAACTATCCAAGTGGAAAGGAGGAAACCAATGTATTCCTCCCCCTCTTAAACACAAATACTCTTAAAAGCAAGGTAAAACAAAAAAATTTTGAATAGGGAAAAACTGAAATTGAAGACCTCTAAAATCTCAGGCTCTCTTATCCATTCTTCTGTAGTAACAAGACTTCAGAAGAATAACCTGGTTATTTAAAAAACATATACCCTATTTCAATCTATTTATATCATAAATATGTGGGATGCTCATGTGCATATTATTTATGACTTCACCTATTTACACAGAGGACTATGCCGGATTATGTACCTTCTGTTTTCCTCTTTACTTTTCAAGAGGGAACATTAAAATACTAAATGCTGAAACATGAGACTTTCTGCTTTTTAAAATAACCATCAATAATTTGCACTGAAATACTATACTTCATGCTTTAGCTATCACAGTAAAAAAAAATTAACACCAAATAAATATTAAAGAACAGTTTACTGCCAGGTTTTACTGAGGGAGGAGGGGACTCCCATAGTTCTTTTTAAAGCTTCTACTTTTAGAATATTCTGGATACTCAAAGATCAAGTTAGATACTATAACCGGATACCCAAAACATTTTGAAAACAGTACAGACAGAAAAACTGCTGAAGTCCAAACACAAGCTGCCTGCTTACGACATGAAAACCACAGAAAACGTATTAACGTTCAAAAACACCACTTCAGTTGTTCATTCCCCACATATGACAAGAGAAAAGCACCTCTAGCTGATGTAACTCTAACTGAAATTCTAATTGTTTTCAGATGTAAGAAAATTAAGGTGTATCTAGTCTTTTCTAAGGCAAAAGCTATTCTTCCACCATACTACTAGCAAATTCTTTGATCCATTCTGATTGATGTTGGCCTTCAATTCCAGTAATAGTTTAGTCCATGGGGATGGAGAATTGGGAGTCCAAAATTTAACCACCCCTGATGTTTTCCTATTACTGAACACTGTTGATTAATATGGCTTGATATTCTTGTAATCTTAACTCAAAACTTTAGGCTGTGTTTGTACTATTTACAGATATAGTAGAAAGATAAAAAGATATAAAAAGTATATTTTCAGTTTTTTTGCAGAGGACAATGGGGAACAAATTAAACACTGAACATATTCTGCACGTAGAAATGACTAAGAATAAACCTCTAACATTCATGAACGATTAACAGAAAACCTTTATCTTAAAAATTATGAAGACAAAAATGGTTGTACAGACTCCTGACAATCTCCCAGATTCAATCATTTAAAGTATCCTGTACTTATTATACTTGCCCAACACATGGTAAAAATAGAGTCATCAAGTTTTCTTTCTTAGGTAGGAAACTTATGCATGGCAGAACACTTTTCATAATTTTTTTTTTTTTTGTTAGTGATTCTGTATGATTTGATTGTGTCATTAATCCAAGGTACTACCAAACCCAATGTGCTCTTCTCTAAATACCCTTTGTAAAGCTACTATTTTCTGTTAATAATAATTTTCTCAGGCTCTGCCACATTCACTACCAGTACTGGAGGTTGGCTTTCTTGATTTGTTGATCACAAAGAAATTAAGTTACAACAGCCCCAGAGCTGTAACATAACAAAGCCAAGCTGCCCAGTGGATGCCAATGAAAGGCTTGGCTAAGTGACTTGTCCCCACAGCTGCAAATCAGATTTGGATCATAATAAAATTGTACATTATTTCCTGTTAACAAATCTAGATCTGTTTTACAAAGTCAAAACTGAACAAAAATCTACATTTTATTTATTTATTTATTTATTTATTTATTTATTTATTTATTTAATTTTTTTTTAACATTTATTTATTTTTGAGACAGAGAGAGACAGAGCATGAACGGGGGGGAGGGTCAGAGAGAGGGAGACACAGAATCTGAAACAGGCTCCAGGCTCTGAGCTGTGAGCACAGAGCCCGACGCAGGGCTCGAACTCACGAACTGTGAGATCGTGACCTGAGCCGAAGTCGGACGCTTAACTGACTGAGCCACCCAGGCACCCCAAAAATCTACTACATTTTAGAAAGGAGGATGGTTACACAGTAGGAAATGTAATACAAAAAAATATTTAAGAACTTTTATCAGTAACTGACATTAACCGATTTATCACATATTTTCTAATCTCTAAATATACCCATTACAGATTATTAGTACTCCAAATGATATCATTATCTAAAGATTTCAAGCTTAAAACCTAGCATTCCAAATCCATATAATTTCAAATTGTGCGTTAAATAAATAGTTGGTCCCTTGCTTAAGGAAGAGTTTACCTAACATTCCAGGAAAATTTCCAGTACTGACTCAGTATCAGTTTACATGAGCCCAAACTAACAACTTACATCTAAAATATCTGAGATTTCTAACAACTGATATGTTTACCACTTAAGTATAATAAAGCTGTTCTAAAATGCAACTAGCAGAAGTAATGTCTTATGAACTTTTTTCCAAAAAACAAAAAAAAACCCACAGAAAATCATTATTTTGCGGTTTATGTAGAATTCAGGGTTAGGAAAGGTTACATAAAATCAGTAAGCCTTAAAGAAGTCAATACTCCAAGTTTAGTTTCTCATGCCAAACTATGTGCCAGATTAGAATCTATACATAAATTGATCACTAAAAGATACAAACTTATGGAAGCAATGACTAAAATACTTTTCTATATAAAAGTTTATATGTTAAATGTTTATAGTCCAACATAAAGTCTTCAGGGAAAGATTAGAAGCCACACATAATTATTCCAACAACTCAAAAAATTAAGGAATTGATTGATCCAAAACAAAAAATACTTAAACCAGGATGGTAGCTGGATTTCTGCCCCTCGAAATCTGTCATTGAATTCTTTTTTCCAAAAGTTACCGACCTCTTGATCACTATTAAGTGTGACTTAAACTGGCAATTTTTCAAGGAAAGAGTTTTAGTAATTTATGTAACAGATGTGCAAAAAAAATTACATGAATGAGATAAGCCAAGAAAAACATCCTGATGTCCACAACTAAATTATGACCTGTGGGAGGAAGAAACTATAAAATTATTTCCCCTTCCTTACAACTTCAGTGGTTAGCAATACGAAATAAAATAACCTGTTTGATAGCAACCCATTTCCAAACATTTAAAATGGGCCTGGGCTCTAGGAACTGTTCCAAACACAAGCCCACCCTAAAGGAAAATACTGCAAATTTATGTATTTTCATAATCTCCTTCATCTTTTATGGCTATTTTGTAGGAAAGCAAGTAATATGTACATTAATTGACCAATAATTAGAGATTAATATGGCCTGAATTTTGTTGCGGACTCCTGGACAAATCAACCACTCTGTGTCTCAAGTTTCCTCATCTGAAAGACAGTTCCTATGTATAACAGAGATTAAATGAAATGGTTAAGGGTACCATTTAGCACACATGGTCATTTTTCTGCCAATATTTATTTTTAGTTTGAAGACATTCTTTATATGGTCCCTTAGAGTAAACTAATTCTTATTACTTACATCTCATTCATTGTTGCAGAACTTTACAGTCATGGTAACTAGCAGCCTATCTGACCCAAAGCATAGATATTGAAATGAAGATCTTGAAAATGTTAAGTATATAGGCAAGGCAAAAAAATTATTATTAAGAAGTGGCCAAAGACCTGGAAATGAGTATTACTAAGAAATTAGTAACACTAATAATACTAATAATATAATATTACAGTAGTAATACTATTAATGCAAGCCCTGGCAGAGAACAACTATTTTATGCTTAACAGAGTTTTTATTTTGAAGTTTATTCTTACTAATCTTGAGCTACAGTTTTATTTTACATAAAGTAGCAATTTCTTTTTTAGTGGTAACCTGACATCATCTGATCAAATAAATAAAAAGTCCTTTTGGATTCACTAAACTCATTCACATCTACTGATGGAGTTGCACATCCCAAAGCAAAACTAAAGCAAAAACAAAGACTTTTAAGCTATTATAAGAAGGGAAATTATCTAGCATTATCAGAAACTGCAGAATTCTGAGCTTTCAAAATGCCCAAAATAAGGTCATATAATTCATTCCATGAGGTGGCTGTCTGAAGAAAGCATTTTAGAAGGGCCACAATACCTGGTTTCTATATCCTGCTTCCTTTGCAAGAGCACAAATCATTAAATGAAGAAATGTCTAGATGTTCATGGATCTTGATGGTTTATGTAGAAACCCTTCTACTCTCCCTCTAGCATAGGTGCTGCTGCTACCATGAGCTGGGTAGCAGATGACAAGCTTAAAAAAAGCTGTCCCAACCACTGGCCAGTCCCATGATGCTAAAGAGTTATTTTTTTTCCAGAGAAATTTTCTGGTGCCAATTAAGATTTGGGGAAGGGATGTTCTATGGCTGGCAAAAGAAGGTATTTGTTATGTGGTTCAGGAAAGTAAGATAAGTTGTTTCTAAAACGTGGCAGCAATGGTACATGGGACAATATAGCAATCAAACAGGCAGAGGCTACACACTAGAAAATTCTTTCCCTTTCACTGCCATAGAAAAACAGCTCCCACAACACAAATCTGATGAACAGTAACTACTATCAACTATATAAAAACACATGTACATGTGGACAAAATCTAGAAGGAAAAAAAAACGTGAAAAACTGTATGTGGACGGGGACACATTAGTTTACAATTTTATTTATACGATGAAAAAAAATCGATCACTTTTAAAGAAAAGAAAAACAGCACTTGTGTATAAAACTTCTCTTCACTTGTTAGGGCAGTGTCCCATGGCTGAGCTGATTTACTTCTGCTGAGGATCAGTTTCCACTCTCTTGGCTCAGCAGCCTCTTTATGTTATATCAGTGCCCTATCCGCACAGATAAAAGCTTTCTGAAGACCCGCTTTGGATAAAGCACCAGAGGTAAAGGGTGTCAAGTTGCCTTCTTCTCTTGGCTAGCTGCAAAACAGTGTTGGAGACTATTCCGTAGGAATGCTAGCCCCAACCCAATTCTATTTTCTACTTTCAGCTGATTTTTTCTTTATCCTCTATCTCTGTAATTTTTAAGATTTCCATTTTTACTTTCTTCTAAAACAGTACTCTAGAATTTTGTGAAACATGGTAAGATTTTGGAGATGTTATGTAAAACTAAGGCAATTTTATTACCACAGCACTTCTCAGAGACTATATTCTAACATGCTTTGAGAATCTCAAAGAGGGGATCATATTAAACATGGCTAAAATTTTGGTGATAACATTCCTTCTCCCTGGAGCATTTTCTAAGTGTTCCAAAAAACCCACTTTGGGGTTTTTACACTATTTTTTAAAACTTCCCTTAATATTAGACTCACAAAAATGTCTATACCTTTCATCTTACCACTCTTGTTTTTAGTATCTGTTATTTCTTATTCTTTTTTAATGGATAGCTTTTCCTTTTAACCTTTTATGTTTTTAAATTCTTATCTGATGGCTGGTTTTAGGCCTTTTATCTTGCTTTACATCTCACTTATTTTTAACCTATTAAAAAAAAACCTTGATTGATCTTTACTGTTGATTTCAGTTTCCTATCTTGTTTATTTTAAGTTTCATCAGTATTACTTTTGGGCCCCCTTTTTCCACTGAGTTTTTAAAAACTTTTAAACTTTATTCCAACCTCTTCAAAGTTCTCTATTTTTAGCTTTAAGTTCTCAATCCTCATTTAATAACGTCTTTCCTTTTTTCTTGCATGTTTTACTTATTTTACATTTTATAACACATCACTGAATGAACAGAAACAGCACAAAGAGCTCAAGAAAAGAGAGGAATTGGCTCTTCTCACAGTCCCTAACTCTCACACTTACTGCTGTTTTTCTTGCCCTCCCGATGCAGGGGTAACATTTTTCACAAGGATCAATGAAACACGTATATGAGATACTCAAAATGAGATTAGCTTTATTAAGTCCCAAGAGGTGATAAAATTCTTCTTCTTCTAGATTAGAGATGCTTTTTAACAATTAAAATTATTAGTTTTCATGTATTTGAGAAGGAGCAACATTCAGGCGGCTTCACGATTTCTCAGGGTGAAACATGATCTGCAGGGTACATGGTAAGGCCAGGCAGGCTGCATGCAGGTGCTGGGTGTTTGGAGTCATCTTTGGGAGCCTTTTCCCTCAGAGACTACATCTCTAGTCTAGGCTCCAACATTTAACAATGTCTCCATTTGGGGTGTGTTCTCCACTTATCCTTCAAACCGTGACTAGATTCAGCTTCCTAATATATTTACCGTTGGCCATGTGGTCCACCACAAATTCATCACCACCTTCCCCAAGTATTTTCCTCTTTGTGTTATCAGTGGACAGTACCATCCAGAGTTACGGCTTCAACATCATAATTCATTACTTCCCTCCCCTCCTATTCAGCATTAAAAGTCCATTTTCCTGGACTTTTCTACCTACGGTGGTTCCTAAGTGTCTCTAATATGTCCATCTACTTCTCCCTACCCATGTTGCCACTACCTCAGCACAGGGTCACGACCATTTCCCACCCAGATTATTGCCAACAATCTTATAACTAGTGTCTCTGCTTTTCCTCTATCTCCCACCAGACCAGAGCCAAAGTGAACTCTTGCTGAAATACAAATCCTATGTAACTGAGCCCCCATTTTTTAAATCCAACAAAGGCTTCCGTTGGAAGCCTTCAAGATGAAGTCCAAATTCCTTAACATGACAAAAAGTCTTTCATGTGGGATATCAATTTATTCTTTCAGTCCCATCACCATCATTCTCACCTCAAGGCCTTTGCATGAATTGTTTCCTGTCTGTAAGTCCTCTACCCGCGCCCCCCAGCCCTGTCACCAGCCTCACTTCACCTTATCATCAGGGTTTAGTTTAAATGCCACTTCCTCCAAGAAACCTTCCTTTAACTCTGGGGATCTGCCTATATGCTCTTCATAGCACCCTGCTCTTTATCTTGAACTAAAACTAAAACTAGTGTACTATAACAGGCACATTTGTTTTCTTGTCTCCCCCTCTGGACTGAAAACATCCAGAGGACACAAGTTGTCTCTATCTTTATTTTTAATTTTTAGTTTATTTATTTTGAGAGAGAGAGAGCATGAGCAGCAGAGGGGCAGAGAGAGAGAGAGAGGGTGAGAGAGAAGGGGAGAGAGAGAGAGAGAGAGAGGGAGGGAGAGAGGGAGGGAGGGAAAGAAAGAAAGAAAGAAAGAAAGAAAGAAAGAAAGAAAGAAACAAACAAACAAACAAACAAACAAACAGACAGTATCCCAAGCAGTCTTGTGTTGTCAACACAGAGCCTGACGCGGAGCTCGATCTCACAAACTGTGAGATCATAATCTGAGCCGAAATCAAGAGTCAGACACTTAAACTGACTAAGCCAGCCAGGCACCCCTGTCTCTCACTTTAAAGATCCCCAGTGCCTGTGACAGACTTGGTGATAACAGATGTTCCATAATATTTATTAAGTAATTGAGCAAATAGGTTAAATAGCTTCTTCCCTTTGACTCAAAAAGTTCTGGTGTTCAGGACCTACCTGATCTGGCTTCAATCTACCTGCCTAGCCTTTCTTCCCACTGCTTCTGTTTTATTTCCTTTATGGGATAACAACTGAAATTTAAACATGCCCTTTCTTACCTCAGTAACTGTTCACTCCCAGAATTATCTCCTTTCAGTAAAACTCAAACCTAGTTTTTTTTTTCAACGTTTTTTTTTTTATTTATTTTTGGGACAGAGAGAGACAGAGCATGAACGGGGGAGGGGCAGAGAGAGAGAGGGAGACACAGAATCGGAAGCAGGCTCCGGGCTCCGAGCCATCAGCCCAGAGCCCGACGCGGGGCTCGAACTCACGGACCGCGAGATCGTGACCTGGATGAAGTCGGTCGCTTAACCGACTGCGCCACCCAGGCGCCCCAAACCTAGTTTTTAACAAAGATGCAAAAGTCAAGTCCTCCTGATTCCTGCCAACCCATAACCTCCCCTTCCTATGGTAAAATAAACATTACATTTGTAACTTTTATGAATTATATTGTACCCTATGTAATAGCTATGTATGAACATATCTTAATTCCCCCTTAAAACACTGTAAGTTTTTAAAAAACAAGTATAGTTGATCTTCCTTATTTGAGGATTCTGTATTTGTGAATGTGCTCACTAAAATGAGCACTACTAAAATTTTAGCATTACTAAAATTTTGTAAGACTAAAATCAATATTCACAGCACTTTCATGGTCATTTGTGAATATGTGCAGAGCAGTGAAAGATTTGACTCATCTGTTGGGCACATTCTCAGGTGAGGCCAAAAGGCGATGTTCTGCCTTTAGTTCTCATGCCATAAACAAGTGTCTGTTCCCTGGTTTATGCAATGCCATTATTTTTCACATCTTGGTGCTTTTTGTTGGTGATTTCGCTGTTTAATGATCTCTAAGCCTGGTGCTGAAGTGCTGTCTAGAGTTTCTATGTGTAAGTATGCTGTAATGTGCCTTACAGAAAAAATACCTGTCAGATAAGCTTTGTAACGTGTTGTTGGGCCCTGAGCTCAGTGTCACTGAAAACAGTATGTATATTGAGACATCTTCATACAGAAACAGACACAAAACATGGTTATGCACTGACTGGATGATGAAATGTGACTAGAGGCCCAGAGGAATCTAACCTGGGAACAATGGTTCGGCATTTGCTAATTCAGTTTTTGTGGTGACTCTGGTAGAACCTATGCACGTCAAATAACAAGAACTGACTATAGCATATACTATGCATTTTTATTCCCCTCTTAGTACCTAACCATGAATGTCTCATATAAAATGGGTATTTATTAACTGACCAGTGAATACACAAATGAAATCTATAATCTCTTGGTAAGAGAGAGGATGATGGAAGACAAAGACAAAAACAAACAAAGAAACAAACAAACAAACGGAGGTTAAGATACGAATAGAGGGGGCTAAAATAAACAATCTCTGACCAACAAATATACAAAGAGAATGACGTGAGAAATATCACTTTCTCAAAAAATTTTTAAAAAGGCCATCATGGTGGGGCACCTGGCTGTCTCAGTCAGTAGAGCTTGCGACTGGATCTCAAGAGTCGTGAGTTCAAGCCACATGTTGGGTGTGGAGCCTACTTAAAAAAAAAAGAAAAGAAAAGAAATGAGGCTATCCTGGAATAAAGTTTCAATCTCAGGTCTTCTGAAGGCATGGCCATAAAGACTTGTTAATTTGCTATATCCCCTAAAGTTAACTTAGTAACCCCTAGCAAAGACTTAAAATGTTAAGACATGTTGGCAGAATTCTATGTCCACAGAAACATGTGTAGAGCTAAAACATTGAAATCAAAGGCTAAAAAAATACTTCAAAAACTTTAAATCTCTTACTTATGCTCAGTGTCAACTATTGATTTAGGAGTCATCAAGGGTGACTACAGATGCTGTACTTCTCATATAAACAGCCCTCATTTTGCATGGCGCCCTGTTAACTGAAACTGGTACACACTGGAACCATGTCTTTGCTTTGCACAATCTGTTACTAAAGAAGAGCTGTGTAAAAGAGTTAGGCCTTACCTAACTCTATGGCCCAGGCAAGGTCCTAAGCCCTTTACAATTCATCTGATCTATCAACTTTATGAGGCAGTTAACATCACCATTCCCATTCACAGATAAGGAAACCGAGGCACAAAGAGGTTAAGTATCTTGCTTAATACAACTATTAAGTGGTATGCTTAGGATTTCAACACAGGTAGTATGAATCCAGAGATAAATGTGGTATGCTTAGGATTTCAACCTAGGTAGTCTGAATCCACAAATGAAGTTCAGAGATTCTGATCCTAACCTCTTATGATAAAATCACAATTTTAACCACTGCCTCTTTCTACTTGTCCCCCTCTGATCCATTATCCAACTCGGCACCAAGAGTAGCTACATAAGTGGAATCATTTCATGTTCTTGCTTATCAAAATTCCTCACCAGCTTTTTATTATACTTAAAATAAATCCAAATTCCATGCAATGGCCAAACATTCCCTGAGACTACCTTCTTCCATGTTCTTGCCACACTGTTCTCTTTCTCACCAGCTCTTTCTCCACTTTGCTTGCTCCACAACATCTTCTCTCTGGGATACTTTCCTTTACTCTCTGTGCTATACTTTAAAATCTTTTAAGTCTTAACATAAATGCCATGTCCTCAGAAAGGTCTCCTTCTCCAATCCTACTTAAAACAGTCCCTCCCATTCATCATTCTACTTCAGTCCCTTTCCTTCATAACACTTAAAAAATGTGATTATTTTATTTGTTTTTATTTGTCTCTCCCCACCAAAACTTGTTTATAACTACACTTCGAGTATCTTAAAGAGTTCCAAATAATCAATAAATATTCATGAAAAAAATAAACTAGGTCATCCTGTGGCTTCCTGCAATCCTTAGTACAACACCTCATCCTGTCATTTGGCCATCTCACATGAGAAGCATGCCTATAATTTCAGTCTTTTTATCAGAGATTATATAAACATTAAGAATACATTTTAGGGGCGCCTGGGTGGCGCAGTCGGTTAAGCGTCCGACTTCAGCCAGGTCACGATCTCGCGGTCCGTGAGTTCGAGCCCCGCGTCAGGCTCTGGGCTGATGGCTCAGAGCCTGGAGCCTGTTTCCGATTCTGTGTCTCCCTCTCTCTCTGCCCCTCCCCCGTTCATGCTCTGTCTCTCTCTGTCCCAAAAATAAATAAACGATGAAAAAAAAAATTAAAAAAAAAAAAAAAAGAATACATTTTAATTCATTCACTAAAAGAGGATTACCATCATATATTTAAAAAAAAAAACAAAACACCTCTATCTGGAAAAATGTTATCAGTATAAAAGGAGTGTGGGTATGTTATTTTCAAATTACTCCTCATAAATTCCAACATGGCCAAAGGGATACTACCTATGTTGAAATCAAACACCAATGTTGCATCTCCATTAATTTTCTCAAACTCTTCTACTCTCAATGTGCCAATTACTTGTATTTGTTTTAATTATTTAAACTTGTGTAATTTTGCTGCTTCTTCACACACACAATGTTTTTTGTAATTGTTGGAAAAATGCCACTCTCAACTATAGCCATTTTTTTCCAATTTAAGTCAAAAGGATTTCATATTCCAAATGAGTTATGTATTTGGTTTGCAGATAAAGTAAGCATAAGTCTATACTTACGATATACATCCTAAGATTATCTACAGAAAATTAATCCTCAATACTTATTTCTACAAATGTCACACACACATTTTACACTTGTTTGCTAAATTAAGTGCCAACATCCAGCATTCTAATTAGAATAGTGCTGCCATAATTGAGACTTAAATTACTCAGTAATCAGCATCTAGCATAAACAATTCAAAATCCAAACAAGTTATCACAGGAGAGAAGTATATGAATTACAGGTAGATGGCTGTAACAGGGAATACCACTGGAAGAATACATTCTACGGGAGCATTTTATTGACATAATCAGATTATCTACAATATATACACTTGTAAAGCACATGCTGCGATTTTTGTCTTTTCATACTTCATTGATTTATGGAAAGCAAATTACATTGCTGTAAGTGGGAAAAGCATGGAGAGAACAGCAATTCCGTTAAAGTTTCAATTTGAAAATAAAACCTTGATTATCCAAAAGAAAATCACCACCACACTTCAAAAAACCTCTTTGTCCCATGTGCCAACTCTTTGTACTATAGGTGTTTCTACATACTAAGAAATTCTAGCAACATCTTAATTACAACAAAAATCTCTATATATAATCTACGATATAATCTTCATTCTAAAAATCTGCCTCACCACTAAAAGTAATCAAAACCAAGGGTCCTTGGAGAAATGGCTCATTCCATGGATGAGGGAGTAAAAGTACAGAAAAAGGTTCACACATCTTGTGCCAGAAAGTGAGAAAATGCTTAAAAAAAGAAAAGTGCCAAAAGGACATAAGCCAACTTTACAAGGCTCCTGTTGACCAAATCTGTGACAATTTGAGTACTGAAATAAATAAGGACAGTAGGGATTACAAGGCACTGAATAAAATGAAAATCCACAAAGCAGGGATATACAGAGGGGGGAAAATGAGAGCTCTTCCTTACAGTAAACTGGTAATTATATATTGAAGGATGGATCGTGGGGGAAGGTGGTTGAAGAGGGAGGAGTCATCATTTTTAACTATCACATCAAGGAAGAAGAATCAGTAGATGCTAAATTGGGGGGGAGGGGGGAGGGGGGACGGAGTTTGATGAGGAGAGATATTAAAGTATCTTCCCACAGACTATTTATTAGTTGCAACGAGAAAAACAACTACATAATGGAGAAACCAGACAACGCCTTTAACTGAGTGCTCAAAATTAAAAGAGCATACACACTTTGTTTTCCTCCTGAAAAGGACATGTTATTACTTAATGTAATATCCCAGCTCAGAATACATACCTGAGGAAACACCAGCTAACCTTAAATTGAGGAATATTCTATAAAATAACTGGCCTATTATGTTCAAAAATACCAACATCATGAAAGGCAAAGAAAGATTAAAGAACTCTTCATTAAAGGAGACTTAAAGAGTCATGACAATTAAATACATGATTCTGGACAGAACTGTGCACTGGAATGAGACAACTGACACAATTAGAATATGGACTACAAAGAGATAAAATTACTGTTTCAATGTTAACTTTTCTGAATCTAATATCCATACTATGGCCACGTGAGAGAATCATCTTTGTTCTTAGGAAATGCACACTGAACTCTGGAGGCAAAGGGGGCATGTAACCTACTTTTAAAGGGATCAGGAAAGTGTGTGTGTGAGTGAGTGTGTGTGCATGCGCATGCAGAGTGGAAGAGGAAGAGCGAATGTCGAGCAAATATGGCAAAATCTTAAAAACTGGTGAATGTGGGTAAAGGATATACAGGTGTTTTCCTTACTATTGTTAAAATTTAAATTTCAGAATAAAAGTTTATTTAAAAATCTGCCTAATTGCACAATATTGTGAATATACTAAATGTCACTGAATTCAGCATTTTAAAATGGTTAATGTTGTGTGACTCTTACCTCAATCATTTTTTTTTTTTTTTAATTTATCTCTCTAGGTAACATACATAACTTGGAACGAAGTCAAACTTCATGAAAATCATTGGTTGGGCTTATTTCCTTTTCATTTTGAGCTATCATTTTCTTGATTCTACAATTTGGAGATCATATATTTCAGTCTTGAACTAGGCAAGAACTAGCTTTCTCAAGCCCAATCACTCTTCCATTAAAGCATCAAAGAGTTTAGATACAGAGTGTCCATTATGCTTTTAGATACAAAATGCATTAAGTTTAATTGTTAAAGTTTATCAGAGTTAAAACACATAATGAAATTGAGGCTTACCAGATCTTTATAATTAATGTCATTTTATATTTAAGTTATAGTGAAGGAACAATTAGTAATGTAACTTACACAAATTTTATCCTTTAGGTAAACCAAACACCACATCTCCTGTGTCAAACCATGTTAGCATGTCAAGCAGTCTTAAGTATTGATATGAGTAAAAAATCCTCACAGTGAAACATTTTACTCAACTAATAAATAGGACAAAAACACCCTCAATGAAACTCTCAGGACTGTTCTAATTCCAAACTTTCCATGTATCACAGTAACCTATTACCATATTTAATGGCAAGTTAATAAAAGCTAGCAAAATGTTATATTTAGATACAATAGTGATAGAATATTCATGACTCTAAATAACTAGGACGCCCATTCCCACTTGCTAGAAAAACTTTTAGTCAAATATTTAGCATAAAATGTTTATTGGAAAGTTGTGGAAATACCAGTGATTACAAATTCAATTGTATATCCTGTGGTACACATTATCAATTCAGGTACAAGTTCCTCAAGTGCAATTTCTAATGAATTTTAAAAATCTAAGCTTCCAAGGTAATAAAATTTAAAAGCCTAATCTCTCAAGGTCCTCTTTTTTTTTTTTTTTTAAAGTATGGAATATTATTCCTATTCAACAACCAAAACCACTCCTACTCTATTTAAAGAAGCTTTAGACTTGCATTGTTTTGTGTTAATGGTGAAACAAATCTTTCCCTATTGATGACAGTTGTTTAAGGCCTCTTACACAAGTTAGTTAGTAAATCAAAAATTTTTTTTATAAAGGAAGGACAATGTGATCTTTTTCTTGTCAGGAGCTATCATATGGTTTCACAAACAGATCAAATATCTAAGGTATTTAAAAATAAGTATAGTGTTAAGAATTTTATTTGTGTTCTAGCTTTTTACAGGTATGGATAGAATAGCCACTAAAATACTTTTAATAGTAAAATTTTACTGTTAAAGGGGTTTAAAAGTTTATTAAAAAATTTCTGCCAACTTCTAAATTTCTATTAACTGGAACTAATCTAAGGAATTGTTACTCTACTTAATTCTAATAGAACAGTCTTTGTTCATCTCTATCTTTTAATTTTGGGTTATCACTTTTTAAAGCTGTCTCACAATGACAAAACTAAATAAACAAAATGAAAGCAATAAACAAGAATGTATTGAGAACTCACTGTAACATTTCCACAATACATTAACGCATTTAATTCTCTTAACAGTCCTGGAAAGTTGACCTTATCCTGTTTTATACAGCAGAAGTGGACAAAATCTCTTAATTTATCAGGTCTCCCCTTCAATACCCCTTCCACCACTCATTGAAAAATAAAATTGAGGGGCACCTGCGTGACTCAGTCAGTTAAGTGTCCACCTTCACTTCGTATCATGATCTCATGGTTCGTGGGTTTGGGCTCTGAGTCGGGCTCTGTGCTGACAACTCGGAGCCTGGAGCCTGCTTCGGATTCTAGGTCTCCCTCTCTCTCTCTGCTCCTCCCCTGCTCATTCTCTCTCAAAAATAAATAAACATTAAAAGAATTTTTTAAATAAATAAAGTTGAAATCCAAAGCAATCTGCTCAACTTGGACACACTCAAGACCATTTATTTTTTCAAATATGTGGCACCCTACTTCTGCTTAAAATACCCTATTAAGATAATTTTATTAAACATATTGCCTAACTCCTTCAGGAAAAAAATCTAAAAGGAAGTACTGAAATAAGTTAACCTTAAAAAAAGAAAAAGCATAAAACTCTTCTGAGAGAATGATAAATTGATGAGATATTCTGCACTGGGACAACATGTGAAAATTACATCTTTGTAGACACAAATGCCTGATATTTACAGTGTGATTACATGACTAACATTTTTTTTTTCTATCTGATTAAGTTCGGAAACACTGCCAAATATCAAACACTAACCAAAAGTATGTAACTAAAAAATCCTATCAACAATGCTAAAACGAGAAATCCTGCACCTACCTCAACAATGATAGGTTTATAAAACTACCTCCATATGATGTCAAATACTTTGATATTTCATTTAAATTAATAGTTTTTCATTTTCATCCTTGATTGATTAAACATGGATTTATCCAAATGTACTTCCAAATCCTGAAAACTAGATTCAACTTTTCTGATATAAAGGAAATTACTTCTAGAACCTATCAAAATTTTGAGACCTTTATAATTTATTCCCCCTCAAGCTCTAAAAAAACCCAAGTAACTATACTTCAAATTATTTAATTTGGACTATTTGATTGGAATAGAAAGGGGACTTCCTTTTGCAATGGGACATCTTCTCAGAGTATTCACTGATGTCACCCTATGTTCACAACCATCTGGGTGCAGGTTCTTATCAGTGAATCTACATCATTATTTCACCTGTTTCAGATTTTGCACTTCATGTTTGATACCTTATTCAGCCATCTTCCTTTCAGGTAAATATGCTTTAAAAAAAAAAAACCGGGGGCAGGGGGCGCCTGGGTGGCTCAGTTGGTTAAGCGTCTGACTTCGGCTCAGGTCATGATCTTCCTAGTAGGTTGGAGCCCTGCCTAGGGTTCTGTGCCGACAACTCAGAGCCTGGAGCCTGCTTCAGATTCTGTGTCTCCCTCTCTCTGCTCCTCCCCTGCTCACTCTCTCTCTCTCTCTCTCTCTCTCAAAAATAAACACTTAAAAAAAAGTGTCTCAGGATGTATCTCTTTCATGAATTTTTGCTCAGTCCTGTTCTTTTTATTCTCTGAATTTCAAAAATATTTACATCCTGTACCCTAAATTCAGATATCATACCATCTTGTATTACTCTCTATTTCTTGTTCATGTGCTTTTCATGTGTTTTTCAAGTGCATCTGCTTGACAGAATCATAAATGCCACTGGAACCATAAGGTCTGTCTCTCATAGTACCCTACAGGGCTCATGGTAGATGTTAAATGAGCACTCATTGAAGGACCTTTATGAGGTATGGCCAAGATTAGTAAGGATATCAGTAATATATTTTCAGTTACTGCATAACATTTTAATACTTAACAATCTATGCCAAAAATACAGTACTTGGATAAGTATATAATGGACTAAGAAAAATTGTTTCTAAATGCTCAGTCTGAAGAAAAACTGAGAAAAGTTGGGCATAAATTACAGATTAATATGACACAGCACTAAGGGCACAGCAAAGACCACAATCAAAAAACTATCTGAAACTTTAATAGGTTGTGGAAGCTGGTTACAGAGGACTACTAATTCTGAAGCACATAATGTTTATAAATGTCACATTAAAAAAAATTATATATATATATGTATATATATATATACATATAATTTTTTTTTTTTTTTTTTTTTTTTGAGACAGAGAAAGCACAAGCAGGGGAGGAGCAGAGAGAGTGGGGGAAAGAGGATCCAAAGCAGGCTCAGTCAGTGAGCCCGATGCAGGGATGAAACTCACGAACTGCGAGGTCACGACCTATGTCAAAGTTGGATGTTCAACCAACTGAGCCACCCAGGCGCCCCATAAATGTCACAAATTTTAGGATTAAGTAGTGAATACCTTCATTACAATAGCTAAAGATTTTCTTTTGCACCTACATAAACATCTGTTTGCTTTCCTTCTGTTGAGGGGCATCTAACATATAGACATTATTCAGAGTACATCAAGAGTCCAGAAAATTTTTCTTTTATGACAGGTACATATGGGAAGAAAAAAAGAATAAACACTCAATGAATTTGGTGCAGAAATTTTAAATATTATGAATATTTCTCCAAGTAATTTTTAATTAGTATAAAGTATACACTGGCAACTCACCTTTATTATAGTAAAATATTTTTTTGATAATTATGTCTTGTAAAAGTTAGCAAAAACTGTTAAATATATGTTCTGAAAGTAAACATCTATATTTAAATCTAGACTCTATTTTCTATATGTGTTACTTTCAGCAAGTTCCTGGACTTCTCTGTGGCCTATTTGCTCATCAATAAATTGAAGATGATAACAATGTTGTCATAATTCTTATTGGCACATGGGAGATACTATATAACTATTAGCTTTTATTAGAAATACACGGACTTAGAAGATTTCTTCAGTAGTATAAATCAGCTTATCAAACTTAACATAGTCAAAGATATTTATTGAGCACCTACTATATAACATACACTGTTCTAAGAGTTAGTAATACAGCAGTAAACAAGACGAAGTCCCTGGCTTCAAGGAGTTCACATCCTAGAGGCAGCAGCAGAATACATGTAAATAAAAGAAGCAGAGGTGGAAATGAGTGACTTAGGTGGATGCATGCTATTTTAAACAGAAAGTGAACAGAGAATCAGAGAGTAATGGAAGATGGGGTCAGAGGGGGCAGCAGAGAGCCAGATCGAGTACAGGCTGAGAGGCAGGGAGATGAAAAGTGACTTGAAAAGCTGAGACAGATCTGATTTAGTATTTTTCAACAATCAATCATTGCTGTGTGGAGAGCAGACTGCAGCGTTAAAATTTTTATTTGGCTTCATGAGAAATGAGCCACACTTCAAAAGCCCATTCAGTACCAAACTTCTAAATATAAGGCAAACACATCAAACTAAGGATGTTACTTAACCATTGTGGTTTAGCTGCAAATAAAAACAGGTTTAACCAACAACCCTAAGCTGAAGAACAAATATGAGAAAAATCAATAGAAAAAAATCCTCAGTATATTTATTTGCATTGTTCTTTAATGATCTTCTAAAAATACATGAAAACAAAAGTCAAAAAAACCCAGGAAACTGAATTTTCAATGCATATATTTTTGCTATTTTAAAAATTTAAGGCTATCTGAATGAGAATTTTTGAGTGAAACATTTCAAAAGCATGCATACACATTTACCACATAATGGTGAATGGTGAATTTATGTGGAAATTGAAAAAAATTATTGATATTTGAATTATGTAGAACTTAAATACTTTCCTAAGAATTTTGAAACTAAACAAATTTGCATGTCAAAAGACATTCTAAAACAATTGACAAACTCACTTAAATACAAAACATGCCTATTGTTACGCATTAACAAAATTACTCCAACTAATAATTCATTAGCTAAATTTATCCACAAATCATAATTAGCTATAAATTTGTTCCAACATGGGAATACATTATGTTCTTTTACCTGTGTTTAATTTTCAGGCTAAAGAACTCTGGTAAGCCAAAAGAATTTCTTGCCAACTTGGGAGAATGGGCTGAATAATCGGAAAGCCCTTTCTGCAATGTGTGTTCCCTGTATGTATTGCTCATCTATTGTCAGAGATGGCAAATTTGATTACTTAGAGGGTTCTTTTTCTTGATACTGTTCAGTTTCTTTAAGAATTAGGGGATGTCTGGGTGGTTCAGTCAGTTAAGTGTCCAACTCTTGGTCTCGGTTCAGGTTATGATCTCGAGGTTCAAGAGATCAAGCCCCACATCGGGCTCCATGCTAACAGCATGAAGCCTGCTTGGGATTCTCTCCCTCTCTCTTGGTCTCTTCCCCCTCAATCCCTACCCCTGACCCCTGCATGCATGCTCTCTCTCAAAAAAATAAACTTAAAAAAAGAATTAACTGTCAAGTTCAAAAAATAAATCTTTTTACATTTTAGGAGAATGTTTTACATTAGTACTATCTTTAATATCTTTAGAAACTACAAAACAAACTGAACAAAGATTAGCAGATAGAAATTGCAATATGTCGGGGCGCCTGGGTGGCGCAGTCGGTTAAGCGTCCGACTTCAGTCAGGTCACGATCTCGCGGTCCGTGAGTTCGAGCCCCGCGTCAGGCTCTGGGCTGATGGCTCAGAGCCTGGAGCCTGTTTCCGATTCTGTGTCTCCCTCTCTCTCTGCCCCTCCCCCCGTTCATGCTCTGTCTCTCTCTGTCCCAAAAATAAATAAACGTTGAAAAAAAAAAAGAAATTGCAATATGTCTCCCCAAAGACTTTATTCCTCAACATATCTTTTTAAAGAATTACTTCTACTTCTGTAACATGTTTTCAATATTAAAGTAAAAGCATTTATGACTTGGTGAAAACAACACATGGCGTACACATTAGAGATATTTATATGAGTTTTCCTATATGTAGGTTAAGATGTCCATTCAGGTGAAGAGTTTTATGAAAGAGTGCTCACTGAAAATAATGATGCATGGATTAAGACACAGTCCTTACATACTTGTAAATAATCTAATCTAACAACAATATTTTCTTTATTCTTTTAAACACTATATTCCTTTGTTTTTTTCTATGTTATAAATGATTTTCTGCATTACATAATAACAATTGGTATTTCAAAGTTTATGTCAGGTAATATGCTAAGTGTTTCACATGAACTTAATCCTCACAAGAACCCTGTAAAATAAGTATCATCTCCATTTTCCAGACAGAAAAATTTAAGAGATATTGTTCCAATGCCCAAGACCACTGTTTCTTCATAGTAGACCTCAGATTTCAATTCAGTTCTGATCTCTGAACCAAACTGCTTCCTAGATCCATTAAATATCACCTGGAGGTATAGTAGAAGAATGTGTTTTGCTAGCAAATTACTATAAAAACATATAGATAAACATATGTAATTAGACCAAACAAGGAAAGCTCATGAAGTGACACCTTAAAAAAGCATAAAAGAGGGGCACCTGGGTGGCTCAGTCAGTTAAGCATCCGACTTCGGTTCAGGTCATGATCTCACAACTCGAGGGTTTGAGCCCCACATCAGGCTCTGTGCTGACAGCTCAGAGCCCGGAGTTTACTTTGGATTCTGTGTCTCCCCCTCTCTCTGCCCCTCCCCTGCTTGCACACGCTCTCTATCTCTCTCTCAAAAAACAAACAATAAAAAAAGGCATAAAAGAATAAACAGTTTAAATACATTGTCCAAGAATGTTAAGTAATGTCAGTTGAGGTTAAAAGGAGTTAACTTTTTGTACATAAGAGCTATTACAAATACTAAAAAAGTACTTTTTCACAGCTAGATATATCTTAATATGAAAGATAAAACAATACAATTTCTTCAAGATTAAAATGTTATTTAAACTGCCTATACTCTTGGGTCACTTGGGTAGCTTAGTCGGTTAAACATCTGACTTCAGCTCAGGTCATGATCTCACAGTCTGTGGGTTCGAGCCCCGCGTCAGGCTCTGTGCTGACAGCTTAGAGCCTGGAGCCTGCTTCGGATTCTATGTCTTTGTCTCTCTCTGACCCTCCCCTGTTTGCGCACGCTCTTTCTCCCTCTCTCAAAAATAAATAAACGTTAAAAAAAAATTAAGAAAAAAAAAAAGCTGCCTTTACTCTTTATTTTTTCTTAAAAGAATTATTAAGTAAACACTAGAAATAAGTAAGAGGGGCACCTGGGTGGCTCGGCTGAGCATCTAACTCTTGATTTCAGCTCAGGTCATGATCTCATGGTTCCTGGGATCAAGCCCCATGTCGGGGTCTGTGCTGACAGCACGGAGCCTCCTTGGGATTCTCTCTCTCCCTCTCTCGGCCCCTCCCCTGATGGCACTTTCTCTCTCTCTAAATAAATAAACATTAAAAACTAATTTGTTTAAAAAAAATGAAATAAAATAATTTAAAAGCACACAAAAAGGTTCAACTGTGGAGCCATACTGTAAAAACCAGAAGTATTAACTAAATAAGTGGTACTTAAAGTTAAATTAAAAAAAAACACACACACACACAAGTACTTTCAGTGGATATATCAGTAAACAAACGAAAAACTACTTGTAAACTAACACTACAGGGCACAGAAAAACATAAGAGACAACTAAGTGATTTTTAAAAGCATTTTGACAGTAGTACTAAATTGGCTAATTTAAACTACAGAAATATTGGCAGA